>NC_088794.1:119663845-120288845 GCF_011386835.1 Chrysemys picta bellii | reverse complement strand
AGGAGGGGCATAAGAGGAAGTCTGTTCAGCACAACAGGGTGACAGGTGGACAAAGATAGACCTGCACCTCTTGCTACTGAGGGGTTATGCCAGGAGTAGGGTTACCATATTTTGTGCCTCCAAATGGAGGACACCCCCAGGAGCCCCAGCCCCGCCCCCAGCCCCGCCCCCGCCCCGCCCCAACTCCGCCCCCTCCCGAAGTCTCCGCCCCCTCCCCTGCTTCCGCGAAATTTGAGTCGGGAAGCCTGTAGCAGGTAAGGGGTGGTGTGGGGGGAGGAGGCGCGGCCCAGGCTGGCCCCATGGAGGCGGCCAGCCTGGGTCGGCTCGGGCCCTGGGGTGCCGGCCCCGGCCCACCACCCCCGGCCCGCCCAGCACTGCCGGCCCGGCGCACCCCCCGGCTCCCGGCCCCGCGGACCCCCCGGCCCCGCGGCCCCCCCGGCTCGCGGACCCCCCGGCCCAGCGGACCCCGCGGCCCAGCGGACCCCCCCCGGCTCCCGGCCCCGCGGACCCCGCGGACCCCCCGGCCCGCGGCCCAGCGGACCCCCCCGGCTCCCGGCCCCGCGGACCTCCCGGCCCAGCGGACCCCGCGGCCCAGCGGACCCCCCGGCTCCCGGCCCCGCGGGCCCGGACTGGCCCCCGGCCCCCCCGGCTCGCGGCCCCGCGGACCCCCCGGCCCAGCAGACCCCCCGGACCCGTCCAGCTCCCGGCCCCGCGGACCTCCCGGCCCCGCGGCCCCCCCGGCTCGCGGCCCAGCGGACCCTCCCGGCCCAGCGGCCCCCGCGGCCCCCCCCGGCTCCCGGCCCCGCGGCCCAGCGGAGCCCCCGGCCCCCCCGGCTCGCGGCCCCGCGGGCCCGGACTGGCCCCCGGCCCTGCGGACCCCCCGGCTCGCGGCCCAGCGGACCTCCCGGCCCCGCGGCCCCCCCGGCTCGCGGCCCCGCGGACCCCCCGACCCCGCGGCCCAGCGGACCCTCCCAGCCCAGCGGCCCCCGCGGCCCCCCCCGGCTCGCGGCCCAGCGGAGCCCCCGGCCCCCCCGGCTCGCGGCCCTGCGGGCCCGGACTGGCCCCCGGCCCCGCGGACCCCCCCGGCTCGCGGCCCAGCGGACCTCCCGGCCCAGCGGACCCCGCGGCCCAGCGGAGCCCCCGGCTCGCGGCCCCACGGACCCCCCGGACCGGCACCGCGCCCCCGGCTCCCCGCCCGGCCCCGCGCCCACCCCGGACCGGCACTGCGACCCCGGACCGGCAACGCGCGCCCGGCCGGGCTCGGCACCATGCCCCCGGCCCCGCGGCCCCGGCCAAAGAGCCCTCCCGATTTTCCCGGACATGCCCGGCTTTGGGGGATTTCCCCCCGGACGGGGATTTGAGCCCCCAAAAGCCGGACATGTCCGGGAAAATCCGGACGTATGGTAACCCTAGCCAGGAGAGTAATCCCAAGAGAACTGCTGCACAAAGCTGGGACTCCCAGCCTGTAGAGTCCCATAGGCTGTGTTGCAAGGGACAACCACAAGTTATCACATGCCCAGAGGGACAGAATGGTAAGAAGAAACCCAGGGGAGAATGTTAGTTGGTCTTCTGGTATTGGACACTTTTCCTACAGCACTCAAGAGAACCCCTGGTCAGGACCTGGTGGCATGGGGGAAGTCTGGATTCCCCTACTCCCTACCACTAGGTGGTGCTGCTGCCACAGACTCTTACTGCTTGATGGGGCTGCTGCCATGGACACTGACCACTAGGCCGGAGGGCCTGTCCCCACTATAGCATTTAACTATATGACAACTGGTTTATTGTAACAGCACCAACAATTCCAATTTCTATAGCATCTTATCAAATCATTATTAGTTTATCAGACTCATCGGCTGGTTAGTATTATTAATTATTAGCATTGTAGTAGTGACGAGAATCCCCAGTCATAAACCAGGATGCCATTGTACTAGGTGCTGTACACACACAGACAAAAAAAGATCATCCCTGCCTCAAAGAGGTTACAATCTGAGGCCTTGTCTACCCTTAAAAGTTTTGCTGTTTTAACTATACTGGCATAAATTAAAGTGTCAAAAAATCTTAGTGCAGATGCACTTATTCCGATATAAAGGTGCGTATTCCAGTTCAGCAAAGCAAAATAAGCTATTCCAGTATAAAGCACTTTATAAGGGTATAACTGTGCCAATGTTAGGGTTCTACCAACATTTACTATCTCAGTAAAAGAAATTTCTCTTCTTACTAAAATAGCTATGCTGGTAAAACTTTGTAAGTATAAATCAGGTGTGAATAAAGCTAAGCTGATGCCAATGACAACTCTGGAAATAATGTTGTTTGGTCACAGGGAAGCTAGCAAGGAAAAAAAAGTACCTTGCCTGTGTACACTTTAGATGATTAAAACTGAAAGAATAATGATACTGTTTTTGATGCTGAATGATTTACCTCTTTATTATGAAATCTCTGAACGAACTGGTGAAAGATCTGCGAGTAGTATAGATGCTTATACTCTCCAGGATAATGTCTACTTATTTCATGGGGTAAATAATGCTAGGATGTTCAGGGTTTTTATTTTATTTTTCCTTCCGTCTCAAGATATTTTGGGGGACCATTTTTCCTTCAGCGAAAGTGAAGTAAAACATCCCCTTTGTTTTATTTCTTACTGCAAATTGGATATAATATCACTGTGAAATGATATATATTCTAAAGATGTGTATTGCTTTTCAAAACACTTGCAATTATTCATAGGCGCTGACTCCATGGGTCCTCTGGGGCTGATCTGATAGCAATAGTTTTAATGTAGAGTGGGTGACATTTATGGATTACAATTCTGACAGTGTGTGTATGTGGAAACTGACTGCTAAACTAAATATATGATTAATTATTATTAATTACTATTATTATTATAGATGCACACAACGCATTCTCTAATTTTACCAGCTCTTTGTTTCCTCACCATTTCATGTCAAAATGTCCCCAACATGGAAATAGATCAATTTTCAGGTACATCCGATCACTCTTCTATCTTAAAGTAAATATATTAACGTACATCAGTTTTCTATGGAATGAACAGAAGACAAAAACAATGCACAGCATGGATTGTGTGGGTAATCTTCCCTCTAGTGCAATCGGGACTCTCTGTGTGCAGATCTTTCCCTTTCCATTAGGAAGAAATACTCAACCACTTTGGTGGAACTGTCTTTCCTACTCCCCTTTCTGTGGAGAGTCTTCCACAGATTCAGGGATCCACTCAGGGAAAAGTGGCAAACTGGGGTCAGGGATGGGATATGGGTACCTTATGTGCTTCATTCCCAATGACAAACAATCTGAAGGCAAGTTAATGAAGCCTGGCGCTACATCACATTTCCCATGTCCCTCTGACTGCCCATTGGGGGATTTCCAGGACAGCAATAGGTAGAGTGGAGCCATTTGGCCTGTCCTGGGACCTACAGTTGCTCCAAGTGAATGTCCGTCTTCCTCCATTGAAAATGTATGGGGTTAGGAGGAACTCTGTGTTTCTTCCAAGCGAGGGGTAAATCCACCACCTCAGTGGAAGAATATATAGAGGTGTTATCTCCCCCAGAGTATGCCACCTACTACTGGTGTGAATCCATTATGTACTTATTGTACATAAGCTGATGAAAAATGAATGCCTGACTGCTATGGAGACTGATATCCTCTGTCTTAACAGCAGGTACAGTATGGGTAGAGGCATTGTATGTTTTCCACCCTGTCACTGTGGCTCACCTAGAAGGAACTATCTGTGAAGGGAGATATTGTAAGAACCTTAAGAAGTTTTCAGAACCCCGCTAGCAGCATATTCTATGCATGCACTTTACATATTATATTAAGAAAAGCAAGTTCATCCAAATAATGAAACATTTTTTTTAGAAATGAAAGGAAACTAAGTGGGATTATTGAAAATTTAAATACCATGAGAAGCATTAAATGGTGCCTTGTTACAGCCTGAGGGGACCTAGTTTTGACAGATAAAGAGGGACTGATCACAAAACTAAACATTAATGGTAACTTAAATACAATTTCAGAATGGTAGCCGTGTTAGTCTGTATCAGCAAAAAGAACGAGGAGTACTTGTGGCACCTTAGAGACTAACACATTTATTTAAGCATAAGCTTTTGTGGGCTAAAACCCTTTTGTGGGCTAAAACATGCATCCAATTAAGTGGGTTTCAGCCCATGAAAGCTTATGCTTAAATAAATTTGTTAGTCTCTAAGGTGCCACAAGTACTCCTCGTTCTTTTTGTTAAATACAATTAAACATGACTTGGTCACATTTATAATTGCAAACAAAATAAAGCCCAGATCAGTGATATATATATACTCTACAAGGACCAATTTCACAAAGCTGAAAACAAGTATGAGTCAAATGAGCGGTGAGGAAGAATTTAATCAGAAAATGTGAATGATAATTGGGAATTGTTTTAAAACACTTGACTAGATGCCCCAAAAGTCACAATCAAGAAAGAAGGCCAAATTGGTTTTAAAAATATCTAGTTTAGAGGTGAAGTGAAGACAAATTAAAGAAAGGGGAAATTTGTAGTAATTAATATAAATCAGAAGATAACAATTGTAGAAAAATGATAAGGGAAGCAAAGGGACACAAGAACACAAGGAGAAATCTATGGCCATCAAAGTTATGGAAAATAAAAAAGGATTTTTTGAAGAATATTAGAAATAAAAAGAATCCTAACAATGGTAGTGGTCCATTACTAGATGAAAATTGTAGAATTATTTATAATAATGCAGGAAAGGCAAAAAAGTGTCTAATAAATATTTCTGTTCTGTATTTGGGGGGGGAAAACAGATGTTGTAGTCATGTCATATGATGACACTGTTTCCATTCCACTAGTGTCTCAGGAAGATGTTAAACAGCAGTTACTAAAGTTAAACCTTTTAAAATCAGCAGGTCCAGATAACTTGCATCCAAGATTTTTTAAAGAGATGAAGAGCTCACTGGATCATTAATGTTGATTTTCAATAAGACTTGGAACACTGAGGAAATTCCAAAAGACTGAAGAAAAGTTAATGTTGTGCCAATATTTTAAAAAGGTAAACAGAACAGATGACCAGGAAATTATAAGACTGTCAGTCTGACACCAATCCAGAGCAAGATAATGGACTGGCCAATACAGGACTTGATTAATAAAGAATTAAAGGATGGTAATATAATTAATTCGAGTCAAAATGGGTTTAGGGAAAACAGATCATGTCAAAGTAATTTTATATCTTTTTTATGACAGATCATGTCAAAGTAATTTTATATCTTTTTTATATCTTTTTCATTGTTTGGTTAATAAAGGTAATAAGGTTGATGTAATATACTTAAACTTCTGCAAGACATTTGACTTGGTATCACATGACATTTTGTTTAAAAAACTAAGAAAGATATAAAATTATCATGCCACACATTACATGGATTACAGATCTTGACATGTGATTGTATATGGCAGGGATCAGCAACCTTTGGCATGCGGCCCATCAGAGAGATCCGCTGGTGGGCCGGGACGGTTGTTCAAGTGGGGGCCAGCACATCCCTCAGCCCACGCCGTTTCCTGCAACCCCCATTGGCCTGGAATGGTGAACCACGGCCAATAGGAGCTGCGATCGGCTGAACCTGCAGATACTGCAGGTAAACAAACCATCCCAGCCAGCCAGCAGATTTCCCTGATGGGCCGTGTGCCAAAGGTTGCCAATCCCTGGTATATGCGGATTCACAATAGATAAGGTGTGTTTCTAGTGATGTCCTGCAGGGATCAGTTCTTGGTCCTATGTGATTTAATATTTTTATTATAGACTTGCAAGAAGACCTAAAATCATCATTGATAATGTTTGAAGATGCCACAAAAATTGGCAGAATGGTAAATGATGAAGAGGACAGGTCACTGATACAGAGTGATCCGGATCACTTGGTAAACTGGGCACACACAAAGAATATGCATTTTAATATGGCTAAATGTAAATGTATACATCTAGGAACAAAGAATTTAGGCCATACTTGCAGAATGGTGGACTCTATCCTGGGAAGTAGTGACTCTGAAAAAGATTTGAAAGTTGTGGTGGATAATCAACTGAACATAATCTCCAGTGCGATGTTTTGTCCAAAATGGCTAATGAAATCCTTGGATGAATAAATGAGAATCTTGATTAGGAGTAGAGAGGTTATTTTACTTCTGTATCTTGCACTGGTGTGACTGCTTCTGGAATACTATATCATGTTTCGGTGTCCACAGTTCAAAAAGGACACTGATAAACTGGAGAGGGTTCAGAGAAGAGCCACAAAAATGATGAATGGATTAGAAAACAAGCCTTACAGTGATTGACACATGCAGCTTAATCCATTTAGCCTAACAAAGAGAAGGCTAAGGGATGACCTGATTATACACTATAAATACCAACATTGGGAACAAATATTTAATAATTGGTTCCTCAGTCTAGCAGAGAAAGATATAACAAGACCCAGTGGCTGTAAATTTAAGCTAGACAAATTCAGACTGGCAGTAAGGTGTACTTTTTTAACTGTGAGAGTTATTAATCATTGGAACAACTTACTAAGGACTGTGGTGGATTCTCTATCACTGACACTTTTTATCAAGATTGGATTTCTTTTTTTAAAAGATCTGCTCTATGAATTATTTTGGGGAAGTTCTATAGACTGTGTTATATTGGAGGTCAGACTAGATGAACAGAATGGCATCTTCTGGCCTGGAAATTTGTGAAGCTATTAATCTGTTTTGGTGCCGACATACTGATGACATTAGCTTTTTCAGAAACATTACTGATAGTATTTGTGATCACGCTATCCTGTGGAGTGACACATGACTGATTTATAGTTTATAAGTGCCTCATCTGTACAAAAATGCATGGAGGGGGACAAAATAATTGGAAAAAAACAAAAACCCTATATGACTGGTTAAAGTAGGGAATGGTCAGGAGCAAGGCTAGTAAATGGAGTGGATCCTAGTTTCCAGCCTTATGACCTGCTGCTGAGAAAGAACGTTCACTATGTGCACAACTCCAGACTTCCTCAAGCATGGAAATACCCAACTTGCCAGTACCGCATTGCATCCTAACAAACTTTATGAGCCTCCAGTGGGGAGTCATGGAGTGTGCAATTGGTAATAATGTTACTTTTGGAAGCATTTACTCTGCAATATTTTTTGTGACTCCTCTTGAAGGCTGTTAGCATTGGAACAAGCCTATTAATAAGGCCCTTAGACCTACCACTGGCTATATGACGAGTCAACGGCAAAGCCTGGAATAGAACCCAGGAGTCCCCGGGTCTAACTAATATTAACAGTCCCTCCAAGTGTCTAACTTACATCACTCAGGGGTGTGAAAAATACACTCCCCTGAGCAATGCAAGTTACAGCAACCTAAGCACTGTCCACACTGGTGTTATATTGGTGGGAGATGCTCTCCCACTGACATAGCTTCTGTCTCTTGCAAAGATGGAGTAATTATGTCAACAGGAAAACACTCTCCCATCTGCATAGAGCATCTCCACCAGATGTGCAACAGTGGTGCAGCTGCATTGGTGCAGCTGCGCCGAGGTAGCGCTTCAGTGTAGACCTGTCATCAGATAACTACATTCTTTTAAAAGAGCCATTCTCCCTGGCCAATTTTTGGTATGGTATACTATCTCTCTGGATTACAATGCAGCATACACTCTATACTATCCAGTTAGATTCATCTAGCTGAGAAAACCCTGACATGTTCCTGTGGGCTTATTGAGTGTATTTCTCCATTTGTCCCATCTGCTAGAGATCGGTTACCTGCACACTCCAGCCATCCTGGCTAGAGCCCTTACTGCAGTGTAAAAGATACATGTACAAAGAGTACAGTTTTGGATGGTGGTGGATTGGGCTAAACGGCTTAGTCTTCACAGAGTATCTTTCACCTGCTGATATACATACCCTATATATCAAATGCCTGCTGTCTTCCAGAGGTCTTTGCTAGTTGTTCTCTGCAGAGAGATCTTTCTGTTGAAACATTGAACAGAGGTTATGCCTACACTATAAAATTATATCAACCTAAGTTACGTCAAAGTACAGCCACCGCAGCACTTAAATAGCTTTTACACGTCCACACTATGCTCCTTGTGTCAGCAGTGTGCATCCTCATGGGGAATGCTTGCACTGATTTAACTGTCAGTGTGGGGCATTGTGGGATGGCTTCTGAAAGCCAGCAACAGTTGATGTAAGCAACACAGAGTCTACATTGACACTGCATCGACTTAACTACATCAACCTAAGCACTACACCTCTCGTAGAGGTGGAGTTTTTAAGTTGGCATAGCGGGCGAGTTACATTGTCGGGAGTAACATTTTACTGTAGATGCTTATAGAGTTAGTCGATGTAAACTGCCTTGTGTCAACCTAATTCTGCAGTGTAGACCAGGGTTTACCTGTTTCTGAATCACGCAGTATGGCACATTTCAAAGGCGTGAAAAAGGATTGAATGTCTCTGAACTAACTAAAGAGTTTGCCTTGTATTTTGTTTCATTTTGTGTTGTTGCTGCCAACACCAAGTAAAAATCAGAAGCTGTGTTAATGTATTTTCCATAAACTGATTAAATGCTACCAAAGAAGTGCTCAACAGTAACTTGACCTGCCTTTAAGATCAATAAAGTAAAAACTTAAACAAAGTCGTAAAGATTTTGACTTCACAGCTGCGAGCAGCGGCACCGGAGGCAGCAAACAGGGCGGCTAACAGGGGAGTTTGAGAGGGAGTTCTCATTGGAGGAGAAGGTACCTGTATTTGCGTCTGTCCTTGTTGTTCTTGTGTGTTCCTGTGTGTTTGTAGGGGCCTGCAGGGGCTGGGGGCTGGGAAGGAGGCCGAGCCCTGAGTAGGGGGCGGGGCTTGGCTGATTAGGGGGCCCATAAAAGCGGCCTCCCAGCCAGGCAGCGGCACAGCTGCGAGCAGCGGCACCGGAGGCAGCAAACAGGGCGGCTAACAGGGGAGTTTGAGAGGGAGTTCTCATTGGAGGAGAAGGTACCTGTATTTGCGTCTGTCCTTGTTGTTCTTGTGTGTTCCTGTGTGTTTGTAGGGGCCTGCAGGGGCTGGGGGCTGGGAAGGAGGCCGAGCCCTGAGTAGGGGGCGGGGCTTGGCTGATTAGGGGGCCCATAAAAGCGGCCTCCCAGCCAGGCAGCGGCACAGCTGCGAGCAGCGGCACCGGAGGCAGCAAACAGGGCGGCTAACAGGGGAGTTTGAGAGGGAGTTCTCATTGGAGGAGAAGGTACCTGTATTTGCGTCTGTCCTTGTTGTTCTTGTGTGTTCCTGTGTGTTTGTAGGGGCCTGCAGGGGCTGGGGGCTGGGAAGGAGGCCGAGCCCTGAGTAGGGGGCGGGGCTTGGCTGATTAGGGGGCCCATAAAAGCGGCCTCCCAGCCAGGCAGCGGCACAGCTGCGAGCAGCGGCACCGGAGGCAGCAAACAGGGCGGCTAACAGGGGAGTTTGAGAGGGAGGTAAGGGGGGAGGCAGGAGGGCGCGGTGTGTGCTCTGAGTCCACAGGTGCAGTGGGCAGAGATTGCAGCAGCCATGAGCCAAGCAGCAGCAGCAGCAGACAGAATGCAGATGGCCGCATGTGGAAGCTGTGGTATGTATATGGTCCTAGCAGGGGAGCTGGAACACAGGTATGTGTGTATGAAGTGTCGCCTGATAGTTTTACTGGAGGAAAAGATTAAGGGGCTGGAGATGCAGGTAGATACCCTGGTGGAGTTTAGGCGGGGGTTTGAGCAGCTGATGGAGGACAGGCAAGGGGGCACTGAAGAAGTATGCCCTATGGTGGAGGTACAGGCAGAGGTAGAGGACGGTGAGAGGGGAATGGAAGGGAGAGAACATGGGAGGTGGAAGCATGTGACTGTGAGAAGCAGGCCAAGGAAAAGAAGGGCCAGTGAGGGGGGGATAGAACTCAGGAATAGGTTCGAGTGTTTGGATAGCGAGGTGGAGGGGCAGCAGGTGGCGACTGAAGGTGGAAGGGTGAGGAAGAAGAGGAGAGCTGCTAGTCCAAGAGAGAGGGGGGAGGAGTTGATGGAGACAGCACCAACTCTGGGCCCCGTGAGGATTCAGGAAGGCATAAGGGAAGATAGGAATAGGCACAGGTCAGGACTAGAGGGATCGGAGACTAGATTACTAGATCGCACTGTTGCCAGGCAACGGCAGGTGTATGTAATTGGAGACTCTTTACTGAGGAGATTGGATAGGCCTGTGACCAGGGCAGACCCGGAGAACAGAAGGGTGTGCTGTCTACCGGGCGCAAGGATACGCGATGTGGACCTGCGGTTGAAAAGGATCCTACAAGGAGCAGGTAAGAACCCCCTGATAATCCTTCATGTGGGAACGAATGATACGGCTAGGTTCTCGTTAGAGAGGATCAAGGGAGATTATGCCAGGCTGGGGAAGACGCTCAAGGAGATAGAGGCTCAGATTATCTTTAGTGGGATTCTGCCCGTTCCGAGGGAAGGGCAGCAAAGGGCTGATAGGATTGTGAGAATAAATAGTTGGCTAAGGGAGTGGTGCTATAAGGAGGGCTTTGGGATGTATGGACACTGGGAGGCTTTCGGGGACAGACACCTGTTCTCGCGGGATGGGCTTCACCTGAGTAGGGAAGGAAATAGACTTCTGGGAGGGAGGCTGGCTCATCTTATCAAAAGAGCTTTAAACTAGCAAGTTTGGGGAGACGGTTGGGAGATGCACAGTTAATCTCCACGCCAGATTCCAGTATGGAGAAGGTGAGTAAAATGAGAGGAGACATAGCTGGGGAGATGAGATTAGACATAGGAAGGACAGGAGGGACGGACACTAGGAGGCCCGCAGCATATAGTGCTACTAATGGGAGACGGGCTAAACGACATACATTAGGGTGTCTATACACCAATGCCAGAAGCCTAGGTAATAAAATGGAGGAATTGGAGCTCCTGGTCCAAGAGCTGAAACCAGATATCATAGGAATAACGGAAACGTGGTGGAATGACAGTCACGACTGGAACACAGGTATGGAGGGGTATGCGCTGTTTAGGAAAGACCGGAACAGAGGTAAAGGTGGGGGGGTGGCATTGTATGTCAATAGTGAAATAAACTGTAAAGAAATAATAGTGGATGGATTAGACAACACAGAGTCCGTCTGGGCAATACTCACAATGGGTAATAGGACTTCTAGAGCCTCTCCGGGGATAGTGCTTGGAGTGTGCTATAGACCGCCGGGATCGACCCAGGATATGGATAAGGAACTATTTAATGTGCTTAGAGAAGTAATTACTAATAGAAACTGTGTAATTATGGGGGACTTTAACTTCCCGGATATAGATTGGGGAACAAACGCTAGTAGCAATAATAGGGCTCAGATGTTCCTAGATGTGCTTGCTGATCAATTCCTCCATCAAGTGGTAGCTGAACCGACGAGGGGGGAGGCCATTTTAGATTTGATTCTGGTAAGTAGTGAGGACCTCGTTGAGGAAGTGGTAGTAGGGGACAATTTGGGCTCCAGTGATCATGAGCTAATTCGGTTTAAAATACAGGGAAGGAGTAACAGAATTAAGTCAAAGACTAGGGTTTATAATTTTAAAAAGGCCAATTTCAACAAATTAAGGGGACTGGTAAGGGAAGTGGATTGGGCAAACGTATTAATAGATTTAAAGGCAGAAGAAGCCTGGGATTACTTTAAGTTAAAGATGCATGAGCTGTCGGAGGCCTGTATCCCCAAAAAGGGAAAAAGATTACCAAGCAAGAGATTTAGACCGAGCTGGATGAGCAACCGACTCAAAGGGGCGATTAGGAAAAAACAGAAAGCGTACAAAGAGTGGAAGAGGGGAGGGATCAGTAAGGAAATGTACCAAAGTGAAGTCAGAGAATGTAGAGATAGAGTGAGAAAGGCCAAAGGCCGTGTAGAGTTGGACCTAGCGAGGGGAATTAAAAGCAATAGTAAGAGGTTTTACAGCCACATAAACAGGAAGAAAGCAAAGAAAGAAGAAGTGGGACCGCTGAGGACTATTGCCGGAGAGGAGATTAAAGACAATCTAGGCATGGCGCAATATCTCAATGAATATTTTGCGTCGGTGTTTAATGAGGCCAATGAAGGGATTAGGGAGACTAGCACCATTACAGAGGGGCATTCGGGATGGGGGATTACCGTATCCGAGGTAGAAACAAAACTTGAACGCCTTAATGGGGCTAAGTCGGGAGGACCGGACGATCTTCATCCGAGAATATTGAAGGAATTGGCGCGGGAAATAGCAGGCCCGTTAGCGATAATATTTAATGAATCTGTAAACTCGGGGGTGGTCCCGTTAGACTGGAGAATAGCTAATGTGGTTCCTATTTTCAAAAAAGGGAAAAAAAGTGATCCGGGTAACTACAGGCCTGTTAGTTTAACATCTGTAGTGTGCAAGCTGTTAGAGAAAATTTTGAAGGAGAAACTAGTTGAGGACCTGGAGGGTAGTGGCAATTGCGATAATTTACAACATGGTTTTACGAAGGGCAGATCGTGCCAAACGAATCTGATCTCCTTCTTTGAGAAAGTAACGGATTTATTAGATAAGGGAAATGCGGTGGACCTAATATACCTGGATTTCAGTAAAGCGTTTGATACTGTACCCCATGAGGAATTATTGGTTAAACTGAAAAACATGGGGATCGATTTGAAAATCCAGAACTGGATAAGGAATTGGTTAATGGGGAGAATGCAGCGGGTCGTATTGAAGGGTGAACTGTCAGGTTGGAGGGAGGTTACCAGTGGAGTTCCCCAAGGTTCGGTTTTGGGACCCATTTTATTTAATCTATTTATAACTGACCTCGGAACCGATTGCAGGAGTAGGCTGGTAAAGTTTGCGGATGATACGAAGGTGGGAGGCGTTGTAAATTCGGAAGAGGATAGGGATATCCTGCAGGGAGACTTGAATGAACTTGTGAATTGGAGTGTAGAAATAGGATGAAATTTAATAGTGAAAAGTGTAAGGTGATGCATTTGGGGATGACCAATAACAATTTTAGTTACAAGATGGGGACGCATTGGTTAGAAGTAACGGAAGAGGAGAAGGACCTAGGGGTCCTTGTAGACCGCAGGATGACTATGAGTCGACAGTGTGACGTGGCGGTGAAAAAAGCCAATGCTGTCTTGGGATGCATTAGGCGAGGTATATCTAGTAGGGATAAGGAGGTCCTGCTTCCGTTGTACAAGGCGCTGGTGAGACCTCATTTGGAGTACTGTGTGCAGTTCTGGTCTCCAATGTTTAAAAAAGATGAACTCAAACTGGAACGGGTGCAGAGAAGGGCCACTAGGATGATCAGAGGAATGGAAAACCTGTCGTATGAAAGGAGACTAGAGGAGCTTGGGTTGTTTAGTCTGACAAAGCGAAGGCTGAGGGGGGATATGATTGCTATCTTTAAATATATTAGAGGGATTAATACAAGGGAGGGAGATGAATTATTCCAGCTTAGTACTAACGTGGATACGAGAACGAATGGATATAAACTGGCCGTGGGGAAGTTCAGGCTTGAAATTAGACGAAGGTTTCTGACCGTTAGAGGGGTGAAATATTGGAACGGCCTTCCGAGGGAAACGGTGGGGGCGAGGGACTTGTCTGGCTTTAAGATTAAGTTAGATAAGTTTATGGAGGGAATGGTTTAATGGTAAAACATAGTTGTCAAGGAAAACCAAGCAATGGTAGGTAAATAGCATAATGGCTAAAAGGGGTCAGGATGGAGACTCTTGCCTATATGCTCGGGGTCTTACTGATCGCCATATTTGGGGTCGGGAAGGAATTTTCCTCCAGGGCAGATTGGCTGAGCCTCTGGAGGTTTTTCGCCTTCCTCCGCAGCATGGGGCAGGGATCTCTAGCAGGAGGGTCTCTGCCGATTGAGGTCACTAATAACAGGATTGGGGACTTCAGCAGCAGAGTCCAGGGAAGGGGTGGGGACGGTTTTATGGCCTGCAGCATGCAGGGGGTCAGACCAGATGATCATAATGGTCCCTTCTGACCTTAAAGTCTATGAATCTATGAACTTAAAACAGAAAAAAAAGTTGTTTATCCTCTTTTTAGGTGTCATTATGCCAAACTCCATTAGCATAAAAAATCAAGTAAGAAAATACTTACGTATTGAAAAGATAACCATTATTAAAGCAATTTTTCCTCCAATACTCTAAGGCTAGATTCTGCCCACCCTTACTCATTTTAAGTAGTACCTTACAGCACAGCTAGTCACATTGATTAGGTTGACAGACTCAGACCCTAAGGGCCAAAGGAGCTGTGTACTCACATTAGGCTAGGTTGTTTTCTGGATTACATGCCCATGCAAGGGAGCCCAAGACTCTATTTACACCTCTGTGTGGGCTACCTGGACCTTGGCTGCAGGCATTTAGGAATCAGTAAGCTCTACTCCTCTGCTTATTGCCCGCAGAACAGGTGGATGTGGATGGGCAGGGAATGGACAGAGAATCTTGGCTCTCCCCCTACCACCATTGATCAGTGCATCTGAGCAAGCACAGGACAGGAGGTGATATAAATTGGTTCATATGCCACTGCATATCCCAAGTCAGGCCAAAGAGGAAGCATCAGAGGAATTGGAAGTTCCTCAGTCACACAGTGCCTCCACAGGCTACTCCTGGGTTGGTGCAACTTATGTACTACCCATTGCTTAGGGCTGTGCTTAAAATCATGGTCTAGCACATTGAAGTCAATTGAACAATTTACTAGAGTAAGTGCTACTCAATATTAGTATGTGTTGCAGAAATGGGCTGAGAGCCCAACCCAGCTGAATTCAACAAGTGTTCCATCACTGACTTCAATGAGAGTAGAATAGGGACCCCGGACACCATTGCAAATGACAACCTAGTTAACATTACAACTTGAGAAACGACAGATTATGTGACCAGCAGAGCTTCATAGGAATTTTTTGACAAAATGTTTTTTCATCTAAAAATATTGATTTGTTGAAACCAAAACTCTTAGCAGGAAAGTGTTGATTTTGATGAGTTTCCTGTTTTGAAAAAAATTGAAATTGACATTTTCTAAATGAAAATGTTCCATATGGGGGAGGTCGAAACAACTTTTCATTTTGAAATTTAAGTTAATTTATAATAAAAATGTAAAATAAATAAAAAGATAAAAAGATAAATTATTAAAATAAAATGTTTTGATTGACCCAATCAGATTTTTGTTTTCGGAATTGCGAAACTTTTGAGATTTTGACTTTTCATCCCAATTTGGGACAGGAAATGTTTTTGAAATCTCCATAATTCTCACAGGATGGAAAAATGATTTCCCATTGAGCTCAAATGACCAAGAACTAAATTATTTTCTCACTCCTTGAAATGATCCCTGTTGAACAAACATTGAGACACATTGAGAGAGAATGCTGTGTGAGAGAAATTTAAACTGACTCTGCTCTCAGTTTTTGTTCTGTGGCTAGAGAAGTGTCAGTCAAGCAAATTTATTTTTAAAAAATTAAAAATTAAATATTAAGCATCTTGCTTAGATTTAACAAAAGCTTTCCTTTCAAATACCAATTCATAATTAAAACCACATTTATTGAGGTTTAACAACTACCATAAGTAAAAGATGCATATGTCTATTACTTGGGTTGCTAATCTTCAGTAAATGAGTGTGCAAACTGCAACAATAGCTAACTGGCATCCATTTAACATTCTGTACAACTTCCTTTCTCCAGCTGATCTCAGCTTTTCACCCATCAATAACCAACATTTTCCCAAACCTTGTCTGACACAAGTAAAATTTTCGATGTTATAGTGATTCCCTTCATTGAGCCATTTAAATGTTATGCTTGAGCACTACTACACCAGCCACCCTTGAAAGACAGAGGTAAGTGAAGTGGCTCAATGTAACAGATCACAGATCATGTGGTTAGGAATAACTGGGTCTTGATTGGTACAAAAAAAATTACTCTAATAAATTACAGGCATGTCATGAATATCATTCCATATTGGAAAAGTCTAGCAATCTTGACTTAATTCCGTGTAAATAGGAAAACAGTTAAACCACCAATGAAAGATTCTCCTAGAAATTGTATAGGATGTTTTGGCTTAGTGGGGAATTTAAAGACCAGGCCCTACATTTAGGGATATGAGGAAGAGATTCTGGAAAAATCCCATGCCCACTGACACCTTAGATTAGAAGCACTTACCTTTTGCACTGTATCCTGTAAAATATACAAGATCTAAGTGATCTTTTCTCCACACTCCACTCCCCCTCCTCCATCCAACCAGCCAAATAAAAGCTGTCTGTGAAATCCTGTCTGTGAAAAATTCTAAGATTTTGAAATTTCTTGTCCCACATCAGGGTGAAAATAGAAATCTCAGAATTTATCATGAAACAAAGTATTCAGAAATATTTTGTTTCTATGTTATTGTTTTGAATATAATATAATATAATATAATATAATATAATATAATATAATATAATATAATATAGAATTAATAAAGTCAAAATGAAACATTTTGATAATTTCCCATCCACATTTTTGATAAAATCAGTAAGTTCCTGCAAAACATTTTGATTTCATCAAATCAGCATTTTCCAACAGAAAAAAATGTTTTGTTGGAAAATTTTCAACCATCCCTGTATGTATTGTAGCAAAGAGGTGAACAGGAAGTAGCAGGTAAGTGGTAGTATTTGGATTGAAAAGAAGTGCTGTTGTACTTCAGAAGTGGTGGCATTAGTAGGAGGTGGCTGGTGGCACATTCAGACTAATTAGAAGTAATTTATTTTCTGTAGCAGCGAAGGAAGTGGATGTCAGAGATGGATGTTGATAAAGACTGACACAGCAAGGACTAACCAAAAGAGTAAGAGAAATGGGAGACAATCATTGTCCATGTTAGTTTAAAAAGTAGACATCAGTAAGCACAAGATATAGTTTAACCTGCAGCTATATTACCTGTGCTCCACTCAGGTCTCATAAACTAAGTATCATTGAATTTTGTATTTGGATGGGAGCCTGCAAGAAAAAAATCAGAGTGCTGCAAGAAGTTGAAATGATGAGCTAGTAGCATTAAAAGGTGTCATTACTGATCTGATGCCTAAAATACAATGGCTTCTCTGCTATACTATAATCCTGAAATGCTAATCATTTATGGGTATTAAGGATCCTGTGGCACTATTAATAAAATTTGGGGTGTTAACCCTATTGTCCTGGCCAAATTCAAGTTTGGTAACTACCTTTTAGCTGCCGAAAATTGTCTATTCAGTTTCAATAGGCTACCATATTCTCCTTCACTTCCTTTCATAATCTGTTGTATAGTGTTGCAAATGTGCTTTTAACAACTGCAATGTTCCATTCCAGAGATGGCTGCATAGTTTCATAGATTCCAAGGGCAGAAAGAAACATTACGATCATCTAGTCTGATCTGTAATATCAGAGGGAGGTAAGGCAGTGCCTGTAAATAGTGTGCAAAGTGCTTTCAGATGAGAAGTATAATATAAATTATGAACATTCATCTTGTAGTTTGACAGTTATTAATTGTTTAGGATAGAAAGTACTCCTATAATAGTAGTTGTGGATGCACATATAAATATAATGGGTCAATCTCCGAACATAAATATGTGCTCTACACAGACATGCATGCACACACACATATGCATAATTTAGAGTTTTGAAATAAAAATGTCTCAAATTATGAGGAAATAACTGAGTCATTCATGGAACACTTGATCATTCCTCATTGTGTTCGGTAATAAGATGTAATAGTTGCTTCACGTGAAAAAGCCATCAGGTGTTACAAGACAAATGGAATATAAAAGCAGTGTTTGGAAGGGGGAGGAGGGTTGTCAAAGACTGAATGTACCTATTGAATCTCAGTAATTGCCACTTACTGCTTGATTTAATGAAAGCTACTGAATAAAGGAACCATCACCAAAACTCATGTTCCAATTTGTACTATACCCTTCTCTGTCTTCCAAAGTCATGGTCACCATTTCTAGCAGAGAACCACTTCCTTCTCTTCTTCCTCACTCACTATCATCTGCGTGCATTTTCCACACCATTAGTGGGGGCAGTCAAAAATGACTGCTGCCAGATATAGGCTTTGAAGTTAACAGGCTTGCAATTGACGCATCCTTGGAGAGGCTGAAAAGATATAACTATGAGTTTGCTCAAAACTCTGTGCATTCTTATGTGTCCTAGAAGAAAGATTTGACCTTTGTTATATAGAAGATCTTGCCATCTGAGCTACTTGTAGACAGAACATTTGTTTATGGTCTGTGAAGTTGTTTACAGCTTCTATTCTCTCTCTCTCATGCAATCACAAAATGGATTCAGACTAGTTAGAGAGGCCTCATTTTTCATACAAAGTACTTTGTTGCTAATAATATAGTCACAGGGACAGGAAAGTGCTGTTTTCGTCACCCTCAGCTCTTCAAGTTACACAAGTCCCATGCTGATGATGGCATTGGTAAGGAATCAGTAGGATAAACATATGGTACAAAAGCTCTCCACTGAGGTGCTAATTCTTTTCATTGTTAACTGTTGCTGGGTCATTAACTTGTTCTGTCTTGGTTAGTTTTTTCAGGCTCTTTTGGTGTGGTTGAGAACTAGCTTATTCTAAAAGTAGAAATCAATTAAATTAAATTAAGGACTGAAATTAATAGTGGGACAAACTTCAAAGCAAACAAGTTTTGAAATTCAGCTCTGGATTCTGGTTGGGACTGGAAACTGAAGTGTCCAATTACCGTGGGAAAGTCAGTTCTTATCTGTGGGCATGTCAGGACTGACTGGAAGTAGAAATTACTAAGAAAACCTGTTTCCATTAATTTCTAATTTAATTTTTTGTAACTGATTCTAGAATGCAATCTAGAGCTAGTTAAAACAGTTGGGGTAGCGGAGTGCAGGGGAGTTCTTTGTTTTGTTTTGTTTTGTTTCGAAAATATGAAAAAAAATGTTTGTTTCAAAAGTTTCCATGTTTAAAAAAAAACCTGAAAATGTTAGAGTTCACAATGTAAGGATAGACAGACAAGTAGATAGAGGTTGGGAGGGAATGGAATGTTTTTTTCAGGGGTGTGTCTATGTGTTTGAGGATGAGGCCATGACACTGCTTTCCCCCCAACACACATTTGCCAGTAGAGCTGGGATAGCATTGGGATTAGGGGTACATGCTTCACCTTATAATAGGTCAGCTTTTTTCCTTTGTGGTCCAACAGCACCCCCAGATCCACAGGGTCTGACTTTCAGAGGTCCTGACTGAGCAGCCCTAGCTCCCATTGGCTTCAATGGAAGTTGTGGGTGCTCAATTCCTATCAAAATTAGACTCACAAATGTCTTAGGAGACGTCTCCTGCAGCTGCATATTTCTGCACAAACTCCCACTACAGAGAGTGCTTTTAAGTCATAATATGGCTCTGTGTGTTTGTTTGTATCTGAGAGAGAGAGAGAGAGAGAGAGAGAGAGAGAGAGAGAGAGAGAGAGAGATTCAGGCCATGTCTACACTACAGGCACTATACCTGTACACTACTGAACCTATGCTGCTGTAGCACAGACAGTTTGTACAGGAATGGAAGGGTTTTTTCATTACTGTAGGTAAGCAACTTCCTCAAGTGGTGGGTTGACAGAAGAATTCTTTCACTGATCTACCTGCATCTACACTGGGAGCATAACTACTGTGCTCAGGGGAGTGGATTTACCCCTGAGTGCTGTAGTTCTCTTGACCTAATTTTTAAGTGTAGAGATCAGGCCTAAGGGTAAAATTTGGGAACCTAAGTTAGATTTTCAGAAATTATTTAGGCACTTAGGAGTCTAAGGCCAAGTCTACACTACAGTTATGTTGATGATCATAAGTCGCTTTAATAACAGTGGTTGTGCACGTCCACACAACACTCCTTGTGTCAGCAGAGTGTGTCCATAGTCATTGCTCTTGCTTTGATAGAGAGAGTGTTGCATCGTGGGTAGCTATCCCACTGTGCAATTCATGACCCTCCGTCACCCTCTGCCACTGGAAGCACTGGGAATGGATCACAGTGCATCATGGAGACGTTCTTGCCATCCCATAATGCAGTTATTTCCATCCCATTATTCCATGGCATTCCTACTTCATTTTGTGCCATTTTTCAACAGCCCTTGAACTCCCTGTGCCCTCCATCTCTGCCTGACAGCAAGAATCCTGAGCTGCTGACCAGTCTGGTGGTGAGCATTCTGAACATAAGGAGGCTGGTCCTGCAGTATTTCATGAGTTGCGAAACAGAGAGTGAATCGGTGATGCCTGCCCTCCTGTCTGCCATGGAAACAAATAATTCAAGATTGCTGCTGGTGTTCATAGTACAGCTTGCCATGGTGGACAACTGGTCATGGGACACAAGCACTGAGTGGTGGGATCACATCGTGATGCATGTATGACAAGCAGTGGCTGCAGAACTTTCGGATGCGCAGATCCACCTCCTGGAACTGTATGCGGAGCTCACCCCACAACTGCGGCATAAGGACATCAGAATGAGAGCTGCCCTCATAGTAGAAAAGCAAGTGGCAGTCGCTGTGTGGAAGCTGGAAACTCCAGAGAAAATGAGTTTGGAGTTGGAAAGTCCACCTTGAGGGTTGAGGTGATGCAAGTGTGCAGAGCCATTAACTGTCTCCTGCTATGAAGGACTGTGACTCTCAGTAATGTGCAGGAAATAATTCATGTTTTTGAGGCAATGGGATTCTCTATCTGCAACGGGGCGATAGATGGAAAGCATATCCCAATTTGGGCCCCCGATCATCTTGTGACGGAGTGCATCAATCAAAAGGGCTACTTCTCTGTGGTCTCGCAGGTGCTGGTGGATCACTGGGGACATTTCAGAGACATCAATGCGGGCTGGTCAGGGAAAATGTATGATACATGCATCTTTCGGAACACTGGACTGTATAGAAAGCTGCATGCTGGGACTTTCTTTCCAGACCAGAAGCTTCCAATGGGGGATGTGAAAATGCCCATATGATCCTTGGAGACCCTGCCTACCCCTTTTTCCTGTGACCCATGAAGCCTTACACCTGGAACCTAGACAGCAGCAAGGAGTGCTTCAAAAACAGGCTGAACAGGTGCCCAGTAATGTGTCTTTATGTGATGCATTAGGCCAGGCAATGTTTACTTGCCACCTTGAATGACCCCTGTAGTGCTTGCTTCCTGAGTGTTAATTATACTAAGCAAAGATTCCTACCTATAGCCACTATATTTCCAAGTTAGTGCTGACCAATGTGTGTATATCACAAAGAAAGACTCATTTTATTTCAAAGACTCAAGTGTAATAACAGGACAAAACACAATTTTTTGGCCAAACAAAGGACATGACAATGAGGAACAGTCTCAGGGTTAGGGCTTTCACAGCTGTGTGTCATGCCAGCTTTCATTGGGAAACCAATCCCGGGTACTTTCAGGAGCTGGGAACATGTGAGGAATGCGGTGAGGGAGTTTGGGGAGGTCATGGACCGGAGTTCTGCAACAGCTGCAGGGGGAGTTGTGCACGGATTGCTAAGATGGTAAGGTAATGAGGGACTTCGTCATCTCTGGCCCTCCAGGAGCTTTATCATCCATTCCTATTACTGTGTCCTTTCCAGGCTATCGAGCCGCAGTCTTTCATTAATTGTCTCCCTCCACGCTCTTGTTTCACTACGTGCTGCATCCGTTAACTGCAGTACTTCACTAAACCTATCCTTCTTACTCCTCCTGGTTCACCACCTTATCTGACAGAGGCGCTCCACCGGTGTGGAGGAGTGCATCCTCAAGGGCACATCTGCAGATGCTAAAGAAACAATGAACAGAGACAGTATTGTGAGTGTGCTCACAGCCATGAATCACAAAAGGTACACTCATCTCTTTCTCGCTGTCCCTTGACTAGCACACTGGTCGGCGCAAGTAACAAATATGATGAGTTTGCCTTCCTCAGCTCTTTGATCTTAGCATGTCTGTATATCCCTCCCGTGCCCCTTCTCCTGCATTCCACTACCAATTAGCCCATAGGTATCAAAGTTCCTATGGCTGGAGTGAAGCTGCGACTGCACAGACTCCTCTCCCCATAGACTCAGCAGATCCAACAGCTCTGGTATGCTCCACGTGGGAGACCGTATGCTACCAAAAGCCGGCATGGTCAGCTGGGACAATGCTGTTTGATGCTGGAGGGATAGCTCAGTAGTTTGAGCATTGGCCTGCTCAATCCTTGAGGGGGTCATTTAGAGAACTGGGGTAAAAATCTGTCTGGGGATTGGTCCTGCTTTGAGCAGGGGGTTGGATTAGATGACCTCCTGAGGTCCCTTCCAACCCTGATATTCTATGATTCTATCTATGATTCTATGAACTGTGCACACTGAGCAAAAGGGAAGAGGAATTTCAAAAATGCCTGGTGTCAAGTATCAGGGGGTAGCTGTGTTAGTCTGTATCTACAAAAACAACAAGGAGTCTGGTGGCACCTTAAAGACTAACAGATTTATTTGGGCATAAGCTTTCGTGAGTAAAAACCTCACTTCTTCGGATGCATAGAGTGAAAGTTACAGATGCAGGCATTATATACTGACACATGGAGAGCAGGGAGTTACTTCACAAGTGGAGAACCAGTGTTGACAGGGCCAATTCAATCAGGGTGGATGTAGTCCACTCCCAATAATAGATGAGGAGGTGTCAATTCCAGGAGTCTTTAAATGGGGGATGGGCACATACCTGTATACCTTCAGGGCAGCAGAGTTGAAACTGCTGACTAGAGCAGTCCTGATAGGCATTGTGGGATACCTCTTGGAGGCCAGTTAGGGTGACATAACAAAGCGCAGTGTCTACACTGACACTGCATCACTCTAACTATGTTGCAAAAAGCTCTATGCTGCTCATTGAGGTGGTTTTATTATGTCGGCGTAGCAGGGGAGATACATCGGTGAGAGGAATATTTCAGTGCGTACTGTTTTGTCAACGAAAGCTGACTTTTGTCGAAAACAAAGTGTAGTGAAGGCAAGGCCTAAGTCTTATTGACTTCCCATGGAAGTTAGGGCTAATGTACACAGGGAAAATTGAACTATTCCTGTATATTTTAGCTCTTCTGGAATAAGTCCCATGTGGATTTTATTCTGGATTTTTATTCTCTCCTGTGTGAGTGGTGAGTGTCCACATGGAGAACTATTCTAGGATAGCTATTCCCATCAATTTCCGGATGTTAACAAGCCCTTTGGCTCCTAGTGCCTCAGTCACTTTAGAAAGTGGAACTTAGGCTCCCAGGCCACTTTGAAAAATGTACCCTAAATAACTAATGGCAATAACTACTGGGTAGAAAATCATTGTAGGATTTCCGCATCCCCAGGAGGTATATCTTAATAGAAAACCCATTAGGTGAATTTCCTGTTAGCTGGATTGTAGTGTCACTCACAGCATGTTTTCCATGATAATATATGCATTGCCTGGTACTGTACTTCCTGACAGTGTTGCTAGGGCCTCAGGTTTTAACAAAGTGGAAATACAAAACCCTCTATTGAGAGTCGTCCTTCCCATTTTGTTTCTATCTTAAATGAAATGTGGGGAATGAAAAAAAAATCAATAGTAGTCTTTAATGGAGTTGCAAGAGGCTGTTTGTAATAGTTTCTGAGCTCTGGTAAGCTAGCCTCTCTAAGCCTCCTTGTTCTTTTTCTCTTAAAATCCTACTTGATTGAAACACAGCTTCTGTGCTGGCACTGGTCTGGTCTGGCCCTGCCATTCCCATGCAGGGACAATAATTTAAGATTGGCATAAAGAACTAGCCATCAGTTTGGAAGAAACACTGGGGAGAGATAGGCTTTTCTAGGTGTTTTGAACCACTTGATTGTGGCTAAAGGCTCCATGTAGGCCCAGGTAGAGTGATTCTGTTGTGCTGCTGAGTGTTCAAGGTATATCCAAGTAGAACATGCCATCTGTGCTACAGAGTGTGCCAAGGGCATCCACGTAGAACATGGTTGCTAGCAAATTTTTCAGATGCTGCGTATCCAGGTTGAATACATCTGCTGTGATGCTGAATTCTCTGGGTACATACAAGCAAAACAAACATTATGTGCTGATACATCTCTCCAGTATGTTAAGACAGGATGTCCCTAATGTGCTGTCAAACATTCTAAGTATGTGCAAGTAGAATACACCTGTGTGCTGCTGAATATTCCAGGGCGGTTCAGCTGGAACACCCTGTCACTGTGCTGTACAGCCTAATATTCCATGAAGTATTAATGCAACATAACAGGGACATTCCCCAGGGGTCACAAGCATCTTCCACGTACAAACCAATGCACAGGTGGATGTGGATCTGGATAAGATTCCGCAGTTGGGAGTGGGAGAAAAAGCAAAATGCTGCTGGTCTTAGGAGTATAAATCCTTCCTCATAGATGGAGCATGACTGTACTGTTATTAACGTGACGATCAAACAACAACCAATCAACAATGGGCTCTTAATTGTCATATTAATTTTCTATTACTGGTATTATTTATTAAACTGGGAACCGAAGTAGAATTGTGCAGCTGGGCAGGGATCAAGACAAAGAAATATTTTTTGTTTAAATTAGAATTAGTTTGAGGGAAGAGTGACTATGCAGGTGAGAGAGACTTAATATGGAAGAGGTGAATGGTATTTAGCACTTCTGTTTAAAAATATCTCTATCATGGAATTTAAAGTTCATATCCAGAGCTGGGTTGAAGCTTGTTAGGTACATAGCTTGAAATTCAGATGTCTTTGTTTTCTGTGTACTGCACCTTTAAATTTCTAAAACAAAACAAAAAACCCTACTGCCTGTTTGCAGAGGCAGCATTGTTTTTTTCAGATGTGCTGTACCCTGGTACAGAGAAGTAAAACACAGTGGGTTCAAGTAAAGGCTTTTTGTTTGTTCTTTCTTGCTTATCTAAAATACATGCCATTTAAGATTGAAAATATGTGTTGAGCAATTTGTGTATACAAAAACAGAACAGTTCTATTTTTAAAACCAGGGAAGTATATAATAGGTTTCTTTTTTTTTGCAGTGACAATTAAGAAGAACCTGCTCTCAGTTAGCTTAAGTGATGTGAGACTCTAATTGAGTGCTTAGAAGGCTAAGGAGGGAGGGTGGAAGTGCTCCAGGTGAGCTGTATAAAAGAACAGCTCATTTCACCAGTGCTCCTTTCAGAAACCATACCAGGGAGGGACAGTACTAATACACTGAAAGCCTGTGAAACTTACTGGGAATTATACAGAGGTTAATGCTGGGTTTTAACAGTAGTTGCAGATTTACATCAAGTCTTTTAACTTTAGTGCTAATTAGCATCTGAGAAGGGTTCTAAAAAAAGATAGTGGAACAGAACAAGAGCCCTACCTCTGTAGGTGGATCAGGGAAATATCCTTTTTTATCTATGAAAAAAGGAGAGTTTCCAAAGGCTGAAAAATAACCTAATCTCTGGCAGTCTGATGAAAGGTCAGCTAAACAAGACAGTAGCTGTGATCAAGCTGAAATATTACACAGTACTCCCTGTCTCTTCAAATAAGAGATTGTTGGACTTTTCTGTACTACTATAGATATTTATTAAGTGCATAAAAGTGGAAGGAATAGAACAGTATGTAAAATCTATTTAAACCATCAAATACTTCTGGGGGAAAATATATATAGGTTTTCTCCCTGTGACCTATCCTGGAATTCTTAAGTTTACACATATACTCCACAATGCACTCCATGCAAACTTGTTTCTTTCACTTTTATAATTATATATTGACAGCCCCAACAGTTCTCCAAG
Source organism: Chrysemys picta bellii (assembly GCF_011386835.1). NCBI lineage: Eukaryota > Metazoa > Chordata > Testudines > Emydidae > Chrysemys > Chrysemys picta. The sequence goes on along the minus strand of NC_088794.1, from coordinate 120,263,188 downwards.
ACTTTCTGAAGTCTGTTCCCATATCCGTCATTGGGAGGGGGGGAAAGAAAGTGGAAACCTGTTGTAAACTGAGCAACTCAAAGCTACCATCGCTACAAATGGTGACTTCCAATATGCACTGCTTGCTTTGTGAAGGACACTGGCTCCAGAGAATTTATGCTATAAAGAAATGAACAAATAAGGTGAAGAAAGGACATAATTGTTGGCTATTGCACTACATCATGACCTCCTAAAGATGTAAGTGAAATGTAGTGAGAAGTGATGTAAAACTGCAAAAAAAAAGTTATTTTTACATTTATACAGTCTTGCAGAACAGTTATAGAAAATCCTTAGCACTGGATATTAAACTTCTACTATAGAATTCTATAGGATGGTTGCATAATTCTTCCATTTTTAAGAGTAATTTCTGTAAAACCCTAAAAAAATCTATGTAGACCCCTATTGGTTACATCACTGTTTGTTTCTACAGAATTTTTTCCATAAAAGGAAAGGTAACCATAATCAAAATCAACATTTGCCACCAGTTACCACTATCACAAAGTCTTCTTAATGGCACCACAGGAAAATTGTGGTATTTCAGTCTAGTCATGTGATAAACATTCACAAACAGAATCTTTGTTAGTGTTTACTGAACCTTCAACAGCTACATCAAAATAAATAGGATGATGACTTTGCTTTGTCCAATGTAATAAAAATGATCCTGTTTTCTAAAATCATACTTGTCTCCCAGTAACTTTTAAGAGATGTCATATTTTATAGCATCAGTTCAGAATTTCCCCAGGTGTTACTGGCTCTTTATGAGAGAGGCCATGTTTTAAACTACAACTGATGTCCTTTTGGGAGGGGGACGAGAGTGCAACCTCATTGGAGGGCCATGTCAATTGCAAATGACTATTTCTAGATATGTTGGAATTGGGCGTAGTCAGGCTGGCTTTCTAAGGTCACCTCGGGCAGAGGAAGGGCTATGAGGCCCATTATTTGGGCCACACAGCACCACATTGAAATGTTACCCTAGGAGCTGTGCATAAGCAAGTGACCAGACTTCTTGTACAATTGCTCATGTGATATATTGCAGCACCTGGACTGTTTTAGATTTTTTTTTTTTTAAGACTGTGCTCAATGTAACTATGAAAACATATATTGCACTTAAAAATCATTTTGTTCAGATAAACAAAAGGAAACACCGTGGGTCCGATGGATGTAAAGAGGACAGAAAACACAGTCTAAGCTCCAGATATCTTTCAGCATGGAATGGGGGAATTGTAGCCCTAGGCTAGGTCTACACTGCACTTTTGTCGGTAAAACTTTTGTCAGTCTGGTGTGTGGACAGTGCTTTGTCGGTGGGAACTTTGTCGGTGCCGCTTGTTGGGGGTAGTTTTATTTTGCCAGCAAGAGAGCTCTCTCCTGCCAGCAAAGAGCAGCTATACGGGAGACCTTACAGCGGCACAGCTGTAGCGGCATAGCTGCGCTGCTGTAAGGTATGCAGTGTAGACAAAGCCCTAGTGTAGTGGTGGTGTTTTATCAGCTGAGCTGAAGATTTTTTCATTTCCTCTATGGTTGAATCCATACGGGGGGTGGGGAGGAGGGGGACTATTGATTAGTCATGAAGGTGCAGTGTCAGTCCCCAAAGAAATGCCTTTAAAAGGAAAACATATCCTTTCCCTTACTTACTCCAAATAATCATTCTGTTTCTTTGCTGGGGGTGAGGCTCCCTACAGACACGAGTCAAATAACAATGACTAATAATAACAAAATAACAATTAATAATACCTAGCCCTTATACAGTACTTTTTAAATCAGTAGATCGTAAAGCAGCTTGGGACTACAGTGTTATTAGCCCCATTTTATAGAGGGGAAAACGGAGAAACAGATAGGTGAAGTGATTTGCCCAAGGTCATTCAGCAATCCAGAGACAGGTATAGAACCCAGATTAAGAAACTAGAATGATACAAAATTAATATGAGTTCCCTTAAATTAATTAAAAACTGCTAACTGATAGGTCTCAAAATGTTATGTGAAATGAAGCATCCTCTTAGAATAGTTGGGTTTCTGGGGGCGGGGAGGGCAGGGGTCCCAGAGGAACTGGTTGTGGACCCTATGCTATTCAACAGTTTTATCAGTGACCTAGAAGAAAACACAAAATCATCCCTGATAAAGTTTGCAGATGACACAAAGATTGGAGGAGTGGCAAACAAGGAAGAAGTCATTGATAAAGAGCAATCTGGATTACTTGGTAAACTGAGTACAAGCAAACAATGAGCATTTTAGATAAGCCCAAATCTGAAGCCATACATCTAGGAAGAATGCAGGCTATACTTACAGAATGGGGGACTCTTTCCTGGGAAGCAGTTACTCTGAAAAGAACTTGGGGGTCATGGTGGATAATCAGCTGATCAAGAGCACCTAGTACTATTCTGTGGCCAAAAGGACTAATACAATCCTTGGATTTATGAACAGAAGAATTTCCAGTAGGAAAAATGAGGTTATTTTACCTCTGTATTTGGCATTGATGCAAGCACTGCTGGAATACTGTTTTCACTTCTGGTGTCTATAATTCAAGAAGAATGTTGTCAAACTGGAGAGGGTTCAGAGATGAGCCACAATAATAGTGAAAGGATTTTTAAAAAAGGTTGTAGAGTGATAAACTCAAGGAGCTCAATCTCTTTATTTGAAGAAAGGGAATATTAAGAGATGACTTGATCAGCCTGTACGTACCTACATGGGGAACAAACAATTGATAATAAAGGTATCTTTAATCTAGCAAACAAAAAGCATAATATCAAGATCCAATGGCTGGAAGTTGAAACCAGACAAATTCAGAGTGGAAATAAGGTGTAGATTTTTAACAGGGAGGGTAATTGATCATTAAAACAATGTACCAAGGGTTGTGGTAAATTATCTATCACTGCCATTTCTAAATCAAGATTGGACTTCCCTCTCCCCCCCATCCCCCCACCAAAGATAAGCTCCAGTTCAAATAAGAATTACTTCACGTAAATCTTTTCTGGCCTTATGATATATGAATCTCCTGAATCCCAGCCTAGTTCCCTGTCCAATAACCCAAACCACCTCCTAACATTCACTGCCTCAGTCACTGTAATTCTCACCAGCTCTATACATGATGATGGTATTGTAGGATTTGGAAGGCCTGCCCGTGTTCAAACCCAGCACTGTGGGGGCTTTTCTGTTTGCCCTGTGGAGGATTTTGGAGATAGGGAGCAGTAGATCTGCTGTGATAGAAATCCACTAGCCATTGCCCCATGCAGAGTACATGTACAGGAGCACCAGGACCTGATACAGCCTCAGGGCTGCACTTCGTGGTTTAAAGAGAGTTTTCCTTTTCCCCACAGGACCCCATTAAATTACCACTGCACCAAGCCTAGCTGTCATCCATGGCTGGCGGGATAGAGTTTTGACTGTGTGATTAGACATACGCATCAGAGGTATGGATGAGTGGAACCATGAGAACTAGCTCTGAATCTCAACTCCACATGAGTAACTGAATCTTATCCTGCAGCAGCTCTCTTCCATATCTGCCATCGCTATATGTACTATAGTGTACTACCTTGCTTTTAAAAGTCCCTTTAAATGCATCAGGGGGTTTCAGCAGGTGTGTTTGTTGGGCTGGCTGCTGTTGTAAAATATCATGCACTCTTGAACTTCCTCTGGCTCCAAGGCAAATGCATTTGGCACAGTATCAGGAACATAGAAATGTGCCATACTGGAGTAGACCTATTGTCCATTCAGTCTGGTATCCTTTCCCAATCTTGGCATATATCTGTTGATTTGCAGGTGGCTAAGTAATGGGGCAAAGATCTCAGTGTCAGACTCTGTAAAATGACTGCAGGAAGTTTGAACTGATGTAGGATTAATTGCTTTAGCATAAAAATATAATTCACTGTCACTTCACTTTCAGGAATCACGATTTCCAATCTAAATAACTGGCAGTAATAAAAATACCACATTTTTTGAGGAGCAGGTGCTGAACACCGCTCTGCGGTGAGGAATGTCCCACATAATGGATAGCCTGGTCAGTTCTAACAGTGTGTACACGATGGAGAAGGAAGAGAGACTGTGAGTCTGCAGCAATATGTTATCCAAACCAAACAGGCTTATTCCCTAGAAATAATAACCAAGTCAGCCATACAGAACATTGCTTTGCTGGGTTTCTTTGAATCCTCTGTTCATCCTTTGAAACAATATAACCTTTTGAAATTCCTTCTTTTCCATTAAAATCATTGCTAAACTGGGATGAAATGGACCCTTTCAAACTGCACAAAGTTCCCATTTACTGCGTGCATTTCATGAAAGGAATTTGGCTGCTTATGTTGATTTTATATTTCTGCATCTGCTTCTTCTTTGGTGTCTGTCTGTGCCTCTGTCTCCCTATCTGTATGGATGATAGGTAAGAAAGACATGACATTATGATGCAATATAGGGATTTTCTCAGAAAGAGTTGGGATGTCAGTGTTACTCAGAAGTGGCAAAACCACAAGTGAGTTATGCCGTTATACCACCTCACATGAGCATGCATTCTGTTCATGCCACTTATGTTTCAGGAGAGCTAGCCAGTCCTTCCAGGTGCAGAGGATAGGAGCCAAGTGGTCTTAATGTTGTGGGGAAGGAGAGTGGCAGAAAAGGATCTAGCCCTACCTTCCAGAAACACTAACCTCCTCTGGAATGCAATTTCTGCTGGGCAGTCCAAGAGTTGTCTCAAAGCCACCTTGTGCCTCCAAAGGCTGCTCCTTCCAATGAGAGATAGGTGCCATCCCCCAGTAGGTCAAGCAGGGGTTTGGAGGCTGAAGATAGACTGGGACAAGAAGAAAACTAGACAATATTCCCTCAGTTAGGCATCTAAGCACCATACACTAAACTTATTATAAACCATTGCAATCAAAATACAGAACCAACCAGACCAAATGTTCAGTGCACCTGTACCAAAGGATCTGGCTGCAGGGCACGCTCAGTAGTCCACCGATCATTTCGAAAGAGGAATCAATTGACAATATATACAAAGAGAGAGCACAAAATGGGAGCAGCAATTTCAAAAGGCTAGGAACGAAGTGGCTTAGGAAATATTGAGTGGCTTTAAAGGCAATGACTATGGGAGGAAAAATTCTGCTCTTGGATAAAAATGTAATATGCCATTATCCAAGGAAGCACTTTTCCCCACAGGTAGTATTTTACTATAATTTTCCATAGAACCAATCAATGTTTGATATAGTAAATGCAATATATATTCAATGAAAAAGTATCCAGGTACTGGTGCATTTCTTTGATTGGCTCTAACAGCTCATTCAGGCCATTTAATTCATCATGAGGCTCAATTAGACACTACAAGGCCAAATTCTGATTTAAATCTGGAGTAACTTTATTAATAATAAGAATCCTTAACTCTTTTTCATCCATAGATTTCAAAATGCTTAAATAAAGGTCATTTTACAGATGGGAAATGGAAGCGAAGTGACTTGCCCAAGGCCACCTAGCAGAGCAGTGGCAGAGTTAGGGTTGTTACCTATCCATGTTTTCCCAGAGTTTCATCCCATTTCTGAAGTGGCTGCCCAGGGAAATCTGTAAGGATGGTCAATACACACTGCCAGCTCTCCAGTTATATGCATCATCCCAGATGCCCTGGGTATTTTTGTACCTCAGAGGTGGCAACCCTAGGCAGAGTCATGAATTAAATTTATGTCTCTTGAATCCCAGTCCAGTGCTGTGTCATTAGAAAACATTGTCTCCCCATTAGTGGAATATATTCCATTTACGCTGGTGCAAAATCCAGGAGTAAATCCAGCTCCCATTCCACTGGAGTAAACGCTCCCCAGGCAGCAGGATCAATGAGTGAGGTTCCCTTGTATGGTTAATGGGGAACTGTTGCTTATTCTCTGTGTGATGTGGAGCTGAGAATTGTGGGGTGCTACAACACAGCAACACATAGTGGCAAGATGGAACTGAGCATCACCAAACTGGCATAAAGGTGGGACTGGAGGACTGGATTCCATGCATATCCTCCTGTACAAGAATAGAGCCTCACTCTCCATCCCTTTGTGTGTCTGTCTAACAGTGAACCTGGCGATTCTGACTGGGTGCTGGGCTCTGGACTTTGGCTGAAGATAAGAATTTGGGCCTAAATTGATGAGGCAAAATCAAATAATGAATTTGAAGTTCACACTTGAAAATCTATTTTCTTTGCAATAAAAAGCCTTAACCACAAAAATGAAACCCAGTTCTGCACTTGATTTAATATATTCTAGTTTCTCTTTCTGCCCAGGAAGGAGGGGGAGCAGAAAGATACCAGCACACATGGTATGGAAGATGAAAGTGATTATAATGCATTATGTAGGAGGAAGAAAATTATGGGGAAATTATCTATAGCAGTTCACTGATAATTATATTGCATAGATTATAAAAGGGTAACTGAAAGTATATATGTAAATTACTTAAATGTTCTATCTGAATTTTCCACCGTTCTGTAGATTGTAAGAGTTGCCTGAAATTTGTGAATTAAGAACACAGATTAAAGTAAAGCCAATTTATGTTATTTTATGTGGTTTGTGATGCATGACAGATGCATAAATGATCGGTTTATGTATGTACAATTCTTGCAAAATATACATGTTATGAGTTATGTATTGATGAAAGGAAATGCAATGTGGAACAGTCTACAATTTGGAAAGATGAAGATAAAGCCTAATAATTGCATCTGGATTTTCACTTTTATTTTCCTGAGTGCTTCATCTATTAAACTTTTTATATCAGTGGAAAGATAATTAGGCCATTCATGTACTTACTAACTGCGGCTGGGAATGTGTGATTTCACAATGTTTTGTATATATGCATATTCATTTTTACTGTGTCTGCTTACACATTGCAGACTTGATAGGTTCCAGCAAAGTTATTTCTTTAATCTACTGTTCAAGACAAATATGCAGAAAAACGGAATTTTCCCTTTTATTTGTTTATTTTCCTTTTAACACTGATGTTAGTGCAGGTATTTCACAGGAAGTACACGTCACTCATGGAAAATCATTTGGTGCACCTGGAAGAAATGAAAAGGAGGAATCAATGTTGTGATTTCTTTACAATCTGGACTTCAGAAATGAGGGTTACAGTGGGCAAGAAGGATGTCCAGGTAAAACCCTTTGCACTCTGTAGGTTTGAGTCAGTTATGCTGATCAAAATCAGGAGTAATTCTATTGAAATCAATGAAGTCACACTGGTATAAAATTGGTGTGAGATCAGAATCAGACCCTAAAAATGTCTTTGGCTAACCTAATTAGCAAGTTAATTCTTTCAGTGTTTATCTTGTGCTTCTCCTCACTTGTTTGTGTTATCCCTCTGTCATTTTTTTCGTTGTATGTACAGATTCTATTAGAACTTTTTTTTTTTTTAAGCTATGTGTATCTGCAGTGAATAGCACAAGGAAGGCCCTGATTTCAGATTGGGACCTCCAGATTACAGCTAGTAAGGAACTTTTTGACAAAACCTTTTTTGTCAGAAAATGCCAGTTTCTTGAAACCATTTTTTTTTTTTTTTTTTGTAGAAATGAATCTTTTTCAATTAAACTTTCACCGGGAAGATTTCTCAGGTCCAGGATGTTATTTCTGGTTAGCGAGAGAGACTCATAGACTCATAGACTTTAAGGTCAGAAGGGACCATTATGATCATCTGGTCTGACCCCCTGCACGCTGCAGGCCATAAAACCATCCCCGCCCCTTCCCTGGACTCTGCTGCTGAAGTCCCCAATCATGTTATTAGTGACCTGAGAGAGCAGGAACTTTAACCCAAATCTGCCACATTTCAGACAAGAGGCGTAATCACTTGGCTATTGGCTGCTCTATGGTGGGTGTCTCTCTTTGCCCTCCAACCCCCCAAAATCTTTTGAATGGTCTCAGTTATGTTCCACATTTAAATGAAACCAACATGGCAAAAGCTTGAAATATTTTTATAAAATGGAATTCTTGTTTTTTAGCCAGCCCTATTCCAAAGGCTATTGGGATGATCTAAGGGGAGGGTCCAGGCACATTTGCTCTGATGCAGATCCAGCTCCAGTGACCCCAGTTGCTTTTACAATTGGCACGGAAGAGTTGTGGCTACTACACCAGGCAAAAAGACTGGTGTAGCAGCTATGGGGGTGGGATAAATGGCTAAATTTCAACCCCCCGATATCTCTGAAATGCTAACTGCACAGTACCTGAGTACTGGCACTCGGTCTGTTTGGGAAGAATTTCATCCATTGTGTAGCACCTTCTTCTGCAATTAGTCCTCTTGAAATAAATGGGGATTACTTGCATAGTAAGATACTACTCAACTAGTTTAAGGGTGCTAGACCCAGGCACTAGCAGAGCATAGCTGCAACATGTTTAACAAGAAATGAGTCCAGATTGGACATCACGACTTTAACCCCCAAACTGTGAGAAGTTTGGATTGAGGCTTGATTACAGAACTAATCTTTTGGGACATCTCCAGTAACAATTCTCAGGTTACACAATTGTATGAAACTGCCTTGAGGTTCATCTAGAAGTAACGAAAGCCATCTAATGAAGGCTTCTACATCTGGCACCAAATTCCAACCTCAGATGCCTGACATGCATCAATGAAATGTGTTCACGCATCTAATTAGAGGTGGTCTGTGTGTGTTTCAGGACAGGTGTTGCTGTCTTCCTTATGTCATGGAGCAGAATCCGGTGACTCCTCTGCAACAGAGAAAACATGAATATACAGTATATCAATGAAAAATGCTTTGAATAGTCTGGCCCAGAACATGGCCCTGTGCCTCGACGGTGGAAATACCTGTTCACCTAGTCTGGGAATTTGGTATCGGTGTTTGGTTTCTGATTTCTGCTACTTTCATTCAGAATAGTTTAGGGATACGGGCTTTCTAAGTGACAAGGATGTTTTTGTTAAATATTTTCAATGGTTTGTGTCAACTGTGGGAGATAATACCCTGACTGATTTTGACTGATTTGATCCAACACTTCATAATACAGTGATGAATAGGTACTGGAAATATAAAGAGACAAAACCCATGCAAAGGTCATTAGACTTAATAAATAATAGTTACATGAAGCTTCAATCAACAAAGACAGAGGGCATGCTTTCTAAAAGGAGACTGATTAAATGCTAAGTGACAGAGAAAGCAGCCTATAGAAGCAGAGAGTAATAGTTTAGCAGCTAGTTTCTGTGGTGCTAGGCACAATGTAAGCTTGAGATGCAGCATAACAAATAGGAGACAGAATAATGTCCTACCAATGATCTGAGATGGAGTAATGAAAGGGGAAGAATTGTGTTCCAGACAAGGTTGAGGAGTAATAGTAGAAAAAACAAGGGTTAAAATCCAAGCTAAACCTCTTACCTGGGAGGTCAGCTAAGATATCCAGGGAACTGAATCATTGAGGCGCTGACACTGTTCAAGAAAACACTGAATGTAATAGGCTCAAGAAAGTATTGCATTTTTACATAGGGCTGGAGTATATGACCCAGAAGAGGAGCTAGGTGGGAAATGGTTTTCTCAAAGAGTGACACTTTTTGAGATTTCAATTTTTTTTCCCTTTTCTACATCAGTATGAAACTGAGACCTCTCAAAGGTTCATGTCCATGGTCTGAATCAGGCTGAGCACGGACTTGAATCTGGATCTCTTACATCCCATGAGGAGATACAGAAGCCTATTGGAAGCTACAGAAGCTCTCACCAGAAATTCCCACCTGGACCTGAAAAACCTTTGTGAATGAAAGTTTAATTGAAACTCATACATTCCTGGAAAAAAATGGTGTTGACAAATTGGCCTTTTCTGACAAAAAAGAAATTTCACCCAAAAGTTCATGACTAGCTCTACCCTGATGGTGGTGCCTCCCTTCTCTCAAGACATCTGAGAAGTCCATTTCTTCACCAGGCTTCAACTACCATGATGTGTATGCTGTGATTTTGACCGACAAATTATCCAGCCAAATACTGATTAAAGCCTATGACAACAGGCTTTGTGGTGTTGGGAGATGAATGTGAGTTAAAAGCCATAAAACTGCAACTAGTAAAATTTCAGGAGGAAAATGGAAAGCCCACTCCAATCAACGCCCAACAACATGGAGTGATATAATGCTATCCTTCTTTCTACCAACTGTTACATTTAACACAGAAATGCTTTAAAAAACATAAACTGACAAAAGATTGGCTTAATCAGCTTAGTACAGTTGAGATACTTTTTGAATATGGAGTTATCAACATATTCATGAGTAAAGAAGTTTTTTTTTAATACTAAATACAGATCACCTTTTCTTTGAAAAGCAAGCTTGGAATAAGAACACATCAGTGCTCCTGCAGCCTGTGAACTGCTGGGGCCATTGATTGTGGTTTCCAGCAAAACCATTTCTAACATTCATGGCTGAGGCTGAATGTCTTCTCTCTTTCCAGACACAATTCCGTGTTGCTTCTTTGAGGCAAATGTGCTGTGCAGCTTTCTAAAGCTACATGGAGAAAAACAAGTAATAATTCATAGCAAGATGAAGGGCATCATGTTCACATCAAGAGAGAAAAGGGAAGAGGTCAAAAGGTGGTGCATACACATCCATCACAGTGCACCGGGTAGTGCTCCAGTCTGGCAGCTCCACCAGGTTCTGCTCCTCTAAACCAGCTGCCATAGGGAAACACACAGTACTGTGCAGTTAAGGCTTTGAATAAGATCACATTATGTCCAGACTGCTGCAGAAGTTGCACTTGTAGCCTTGAATGTCACACATACCCCAAGGGTCAAATTCTTAGCAGACGTAAATTGATTTTGATCTATTTAGTTCACATTTACTTTGGAGCTACACTGATTTACACTAGCTGAGGATTGGGTCCTAAGCCTCTACACTCTATATTCATGGTATCAGACAATGCTTTGCCATTATATTGTTATCTGTAAAATAAAGGACCATCAGGTAATTAACTAATACACAATGAAGCTGCTTATCTCTTTAGAAGCATCTCTCAGAGCACATTACAACTACACTTCAGGATCTGTGTTGGCCTCCAACTCTTTCTGGATGTAATTTGAGGTATAATTTCCACCTCTATATCCTTAAATGGTTTAGAACCTAGGTAACTCAGAGACCATATATATATGGTGTTGTACTGTGGTAGCTGATGCAGTTTAGCTAACACTTCTATTGTTTAACATAGTGGGCCGAAGGCAGGACACTTTTAGTGCAGGGTCTTCAGCTCTGGAACGTTTGTTGCTTGTTGGTCTCTCAGAGTCCAAATTTGTTGACTGTAAGGTCATGGACTGAGTTGGCAATAGTGCAAGGTGAGAGTCTGAGGAGCTTTGTCTCCTGCACTCAGTTTCTTTTCAGATAACAGCTTTTGCTTGTTAGTAATGGTAATTTAGTCTGTAGTGGTTATTTAGACAGGTCCCTGGTGCATTTCCTGATTGCTTGTGCATCTTGCTATGTGTCAGTGAATTTAGAAGTAAAGAAGAAATTATCAGTCAAGTGTGTGGGAAATCCACCAAGTCTTCCTTTTAATTCCAGAATAAATGGGATGCTTTTGAAAGGGAACACTGACAAGCTAGTTTGTATCATGTCATCAGTATAAAATAATCTAATCCACATTAACTAAAGGTGTGCATTTGCAGCAGATTAGTTAATCTGTATAAAATCTCTGTGAGGAAATGAATTAAGCAAAACCAAATTAAAGACTGCTGTAATTCTGAATGAGGGTGTTCATACAGGGATTTAATATGGTTTAACTAAGCCACTTCAAATGCACACCATTAGTTCATTTGGATTAATTTTCCTAGATGTCCCTGTGTAGAAAAGTCCTAACAGAGATAAATTCTTGTAAAGAAAATATCAGAGGCCATCATCCCATTGGACATCATCTGGCTTCTTCTCCCCAGATTGCCATCCATTACTTCATGAAACAACACATTAAAAGGGGCACAGTAAAGCAGCCATAGTCATAACAACAGCACAAGAAAGCAACAGCAAAACCTAAGCATAATATGTTGAACAGCAATCTAAACACTTGGTACATTCTGGTGTATTCCAGAATAGCAATCCAACACACACACACACACACACACACACACAGCAAGACATGTAAATAAATTGCCAATCAAAATACGTAATAACTGTGAACAAAACCTGATAACATTCTGAACAGCAGGTATGTAGCAGCGGGCCCTGGGTAGCTGCACACACCCAGCGCTGGTGCGCACAGCCTTAAATAGGAAACCAAATACTGAGTTCAGGGAGCAGGAAGGCAACACACAGTCATTACAATGTTCTTCCCTTCTCTCCAAAAGTTCAGCTGGAAACTCCAGGTGACAGATAATGCCTAAAACCTCTACAGCATCATTTTCAAAACTGTACTCGCCACTTTCAATATTATGCCAGCTTGTTGTAGTCGGGTTAGCCCCTGGTCCAGAATAGCGTTATGTCATAGCAGAATGTCATCCAACTAGGAACATGTATTCTGGATATTATCCAGGAAATAAGATACCACTCTCTGAAATACCTCAGGAGCAGAGACTAAACCAAAAGAGAGTTGTTGATAGCATTACCTCCCAAATGGCATGCTGAAAGTCAATAACAGCTGTAAAATTTCAGCCAGAGATACCTGCCGATAAATGGATCAGTAGACTAACAAAGAGAAAATATAGGATCCTCTTACCCACAAGTCTCCTCTTTTAAGCTTGGCAATTGAAACTGAACTGCTCATGTTTCACATATGTATTAAAAGCCCTAAAATCTCTACACAGGCAAATAACATCATTCATCTTGTATATGATCACCATGGGTAAGTTCCAATCCATAGACTAGTCCACCTCCCGAATGATGCCATTATCTTTCATGAGCTGCAATTCTCCTTGCATCTTGTCCACAAGTGCAGGAGGTACATGACATGAAGGTAGTGCAAAGGGCTCGTACTTCGAATCTAATGGCAGAGAGTATGCATAGCCCATGGACAGAACACCATCACCGATAAATAAATCATGGTGTCTCTGAATGATATGTTGAATATCCCCTTCTATTCTAGCTGTCTTAACCACATCTGAGGTGTCTTGTGTGAGTTCATGGCACATAATTCACAGTTACACCTCTAAAAATATAAAACGTTGAGGCAAGGTTATGTCTTTGTAGAGCAAAGAGCATACAACTTCACCCATTGTCTGCACAGCATACAAATTCCAAAATTTAACAATCACTGTGAACATGCAAATGTCCAGATTGAGAACTAACCCAAAGGGAAGAATGTTAACTTCAGCACCTATAACTTACATGCACTTCAGCAGTTTATCATTAATTTCCATGATATGGGATGTGATGCTGGCAGATTAGATGCCAGCTTTGTCCAGGCTACAGGCATTAACTAAGAACTGACAGCCTCTTAGCTGGAGACCAGACCAGGTCACCTATATGTTAGTTTTGCCAAAAATAGGAATTAGTTTTATAAGAACATATTTAGTGTTTAGACCAGGGATCGGCAACCTTTGGCATGCGGCCCATCAGGGAAATCCTTTGTTTACCTGCAGTGTCCGCAGGTTTGGCCGATTGCAGCTCCCACTGGCTGCAGTTCGCCGCTCCAGGCTAATGGGAGCTGCAGGAAGCGATGCGGGCCAAGGGATGTGCTGGCCGCCGCTTCCCGCAGCTCCCATTGGCCTAGAACGGTGAACCGCGGCCAGTGGGAGCTGCGATTGGCTGAACCTGTGGATGCTGCAGGTAAACAAACTGTCCCGGCCTGCCACCGGATTTCCCTGATGGACCACATGCCAAAGGTTGCCGTTCCCTGATTTAGACTCTTTGAAATGCTTATAAATTGCTGCATACATTAATCTCACTTGCAATGTCTGTATTCCATGCTTTAAGAAAAATATAAGTTTTTCTTTATAACTTTTGAAATGTTTTCTCTGAACTTGTGAACTCAGGTACGGGAATTACCCCCTGCCTCCCCACCAATCCTTGCCCATCTGGTAGGACTGTCAAAATCAGATGGACTATCAAGGGTCATCATAATACAGAGGATTGGTTAATGGTCCTATTGCACCTGGGAAATACTATGTGTAAGGAAGCTCATCTTGTGGGCTTGAAAGCTGAATGAAGGAAATAAAACAAAGCCATAGGAAATTTTTCCATCTTTTGAGCTGTTTGGAATCTGAAGGGCCAGAGACTCTAAACTGAAGCCAGAGATCCCCAAGAGCTGCCTCTTGGGTCCTCCCTGGAAGACATTTTGAATTGACAGATCACTACAGCTCTGTCACACTTAGGATTTAGATGGTAACTCATTTGTGTGTATATGTTTGCTTGCTTTAACCTGTAAATAACTCTTATTCCTTTTTCCTAGTTAATAAACCTTTACATAATTTATTACAGGATTGGCTACAGGTGTTGTCTTTGGTATAGGATTTAGGATACCAATTAATCTGGAGTAAGTGACTGGTCTCTTGTGACTGGAAGCAACCTGAATGTGGTGTGATTTTTGATGTAAGTGACCATTCATCATAAAGTCCAGTTTGTCTGGGTGGCAAGATAAACTGGAGAGTCTAAGGGGACTGTCTGTGACTCCATGGTAAGACTGTTAAAGTGATCCAGGAGCTCACATTTGTTCCTGGCTTGGTGAAATCTAATTTATATAACACACCACCAGTTATTGACAGTGTACCCTGAGGCAGGCATTCATGGTTGTGAGCCACTCCAGACAGCATGACAATTGGCATAGTCTTGGCAGGATTGACATACCATAGCTCAATTGGATTTATAGATTATAATCCTGTACTGTTAAAAATGTTTAAATTGGATATTGAGAGCTTTTAAGGGTTAATGAGTAGTCACAAGGAGTGAATCACAGTCATATGAGGGTCTTGGAACAAAAGACCTCGAGCATTTGTGCTTGCAAAGGGGATTACCCTTTAGGAGGAAAGCTTCAGATGAGGAACGGAGAGCATTGCTCATAGACTTTGACCAAGTGGCAGGTCTAAGCCAGGGATTGGCAACGTTTGGCACGCAGCTCGCCAGAGTAAGCACCCTGGCGGGGCGGGCCGGTTTGTTTACCTGCTGCGTCCACAGGTTTGGCCGATCGCGTCTCCTACTGGCTGCAGTTCACTGTCCCAGGCCAATGGGGGCTGCGGGAAGTGGCGGCCAGCACATCCCTCGGCCTGCGCCGCTTCCCCCGGGACAGCGAACCGCGGCCAGTGGGAGCCGCGATCGGCCGAACCTGTGGCCACGGCAGGTAAACAAACCGGCCCAGTCCACCAGGATGCTTACCCTGGCGAGCCGCGTGCCAAAGGTTGCTGATCCCTGGTCTAAGCACTCCTAAAATTCAGATGCCACAGAGATCACTGAAGTAGAACTGG
The DNA here is from genome assembly GCF_011386835.1 of Chrysemys picta bellii. Taxonomy (NCBI): domain Eukaryota; kingdom Metazoa; phylum Chordata; order Testudines; family Emydidae; genus Chrysemys; species Chrysemys picta. Next base: position 120,247,859 of record NC_088794.1, on the reverse strand, counting down.
TTTGGCTGAAACTCCTGGAAACCCAAAAATAATATGAGCACCAGATACTGATGGAGGAACTCCAGATCAAGGAGAAGAAAGAAGCTGAGGAGAGAGCCTACCAAAGACACAAAGCCACCACTGAAATTGAGGAGCAAACTCACCAAAGGTGCATCGAACATCTAGAAGTTGAGAAAAGATCATATGAGAAACAGATGGAAGCTCCCTCACTGCAGCTGAGAGACCTAAAGCAGCAGCCTCAGACTGTGATTACATTCCCTCTCATCAACAAGGAGTGGGAGAAAGCCTTCCCAATTTCTCAAGAGATTGATTGCATTAATGAGTTCCTGTGCACCTTTTAATGATACGGAGGAGGGTGAGGCTATGGTGTATAAGAGATTTTTTTTAAAGTATTGAAAAGGTTTAAGATCACCCGAGTCCTATCAATTGAGGTATAGAAATCTTAAAATGTTTGCCAATGTCACTCAGGTGGAATATGTGCATAAGATGTGTAATTATATTAAAAATAGATAATAGGAGCAGGAGCTGAAGATAGTTATGACAAACTGATTTGATGGCACAAAAGCAATTATTGTGGACAGCCACTGATGAGGTAAAAGTTGCCATCTGTGACAAAAAAACCCCAAAACCTTACACAGTTTTGAAGGCAGCAGAAATTGCTGATGAATATATTGACTGAAAGGCTCATGCTGGGCACAAACCCCAGGGAAGGAAAATCCTTCTATTCTCCAGGTTAAGAGGGATGAGGAGTCTAGGAATACACCTAACCCCAACTTTTGTTTAAAAAAAAAATAAAACAACTCAAGGGAGCCCAAATTTTAAAACCTCTTACTCTAAAGAAAGGCAGAGAGTTTGCCATCACTGTGGGGCTTCTGGCATATAAAACCAAATTACTCAAAATTTAAGGTCATCCCACAATCTGCACCAACAACCCCTACTGTGAGTGCCAGTGCTACCACCTTAATCCCAGAGGAGAATGGCCCCATAAACTATATTAGGACTGAGTCTTGGGAAGGTAGTGAAAAGTTTATTAAGAGTGCTAGAGTGAATGGCATAGAATGTACAGGGTGGAGAGATACAGCATCACAAGTCACTTTGGTTTAGAAAAGTTTGGTAAGGGAAGAGGACAGACTTCCTGGCAAAAATCTAAATATTTTAGCTTTGGCTGAAATCTCTGTGACTGTGCTCCTGGCTAAAGTCCACCCTGAGTGGGAGGATTTGGGGGATTATTGTAGGCATCAGAAATTTGCTGCCAGCTGATATTTGACTAGATAATAACATTTCAGCCATGTCTAAGCATATTAATGATATAACCCGAGCCCAGAGAAAGTATGGATCACCTGCTTTTTCTCTGGTCAGCAGTGAAAGCTGTGAAGGGAAGGGAAATGCCCTCAGTAACAGCTTACCTTCTGAGGAGGAATTTGAAAATTCTGCCAGAATCTGCCTTGGGCTTAAGTGAAACTCAAAATGAGTTTGTGGCTGCCCAGCAAGCTGACCCTTCTCTGTACTAAGCTGGGGAGGGATAGCTTAGTGGTTTGAGCATTGGCTTGCTAACCCTCTGGTTGTGAGTTCAATCCTTGAGGGGGCCACTTAGGGATCAGGGGCCAAATCAGTACTTGGTCCTGCTAGTGAAGACAGGGGGCTGGACTTAATGACTCCAGGGTCCCTTCCAGTTCTAGGAGATTATATTATTATTACAGTGCTGCAGCTCAGAATGATGCCCCAGCTGGGCAAGGAAAATGTAGATTTTTTTGTGTGTAGAAGAAGGTTTGTTATATGGGAAGGCTCCTTTAGAGAAAAAAAAGGTGTCCTGGTGAGCTTTGCAAGCAGGTAGTTGTGTCTGAGAAATACAGGAGAGAATTGCTCCAAGTAGCTCATGATTGTCTGTCTGCAGGACATCTAGGAGTGGAAAAAACCTGTGACAGACTGAAGCAGAATTTCTATAGCCTCACATGTTTTAGACAGTAGAAGATCACTGTAAGAGTTGTCATTTTTGTTAAAAGCATAAGGGAACCTTGCAAAGCACTATTGCCGCCTTTGCCCATTATTAAAGAGGTGTTTGCTGGAGTGCTATAGATATTGTGGGACCTCTCACTAATTTTTCCAGGAATGGAAAGAGACACTACTTGTAATTCTGCCACCAGGTATCCTGAAGCCACAGCCTTACCTAATATTGAAACTGAAACAGTGGCTACAGCTTTATTCACCATTTTTAGCAGAGTAGGTTTTCCCAGAGAAATCTTGACAGACGTGGTGCAAATTTTATGTCTGTAGTCTTTAAGAAGTTATGGGAATTATGTGGAGTAAAGCATAGAAAGGCTGCTCCCTATCACCCAGAAAATAATGGGCTTTAGGAAAGATTTAATGGAACTTTAAAAGCTATGCTAAGAATGTATGTCCCCAGACACAAGAATGACTGGAACGTGTTACTTCATTATTTGCTATATGCGTACAGAAATGTTCCCCAAGAATCTACTGGCTTTGTCCCCTTTTGATCTCCGGTATGAGAAGCAGGTTAGGTGATCCGCAGATTTGAAGCAAGGCTCTTAGGAAGGCAGTACTGAGGAAACAGTACAACCAGTAGGGGAGTATGTCACTCTTTTTAAGGAGAATGTACAGGTTATGATGAATTGAGTGCAGAAGAACCTTGAAAAAAGTTAGGAAACTCAGAAAATTTGGTATGATTGGCAAGCGAAAGGAAGATTTTTGATATTGGTGACTTGGCGCTAGTGCTGGTCCCTGTGAGGGAAAAACAAAATGCAGGATTATTGGAAAGGACCTTTTGAGGTAATTGAAAGAGTGAATAAAGTCACATATGATGTAAGGAAGCCCAATAGCAGAGGAGCTGTGAAAACTGTGCATATTAATAGATTAAAAGCTTACCATGAAAGGGAGCTGGTAGTAAATATGATTTGTTGTGCTGATGAGGAAATGTTTTCCAGTCCTGTAATTGATTTGGTCACTGAGAGCAGGGAACAGAATGCCCTGGAAAGCATTGAATTTGGGGAGGGTTTAAATCCAACCCCAAATCAGGAAACACTGGCCCTTTTAAAGCACCACAAACAGGTATTTTCCAACCGGCCAGGTTTAATGGACAAGACTGTACACCCCATTGAAACTTCAGGGGCCTGCCCTACTCCTAGCAGAGCATACTAGGGTAAAGGGGAAATGCAGAAATAAATCCAGGAGGAGGTGGAAAGCATGCTTGAAATAAGAGTATTTACTGAGTCAAAAAGTCCTTGGGCATCTCCTATTGTGATGGTTCCTAAAAAAGACAAAACCATGAGATTGTGGGTGGATTACAGAAAACTAAATGTTATCACCCAGCCTGATGCATATCCCCCCTCCCCCCAAATAGAGGATTTACTAGATCTGTTGGGGAGGGGGCGATTGCAAAATTCATAAACACTGGATTGAACTCTTGGGTCCTGGCAAATTCCCTTAGACGCTGATGCCCAGGAAAAATTCACTTTTTATACTGGAACCTGGATTATGAGACTTTAAAGTTATGCCTTTTGGATTAATAAATTTGGGGGCTACCTTTCAGTGGCTTGTCAATGAGGTGCTGCAGAGGTTACAAACATTTGCCAGAGCCTATTTAGATCAGTTGGCTATATTCAGTAGCTCCTGGCAAGACCACTTAAAACATGTGGTAATTGTGTTACAAAGGCTGAGAGAAGCCAATCTCATTGTCAAGGTCTCCAGATATAAAATGGGGGCTGCAGAGGTATCTTATCTAGAACACACCACCAGTTTAGGGTGTCTACCCTGTTTTTGATAGTCAGCCCTGAAGTAGACATTCAGAGTCATGAGCCACTCTAGAAAGCGTGACACAGGATACCAGTTCCAGCAATTTGCCACAGGAGATTTGAGTCCCTGATAAAATGATCTCAGGTGACTCCACATTCACAGTATGCACTTCAGGCTTCCCATCTTTGTGAACCAGTGTACTGCGGCAAACCACCTTAGTGTCCTTCCTTCCCACAAGCCCAGCACAAAGCACTTCTAGCTGAGCAGGCAGGGAAATCGGCCAAGTGACCTGCACTACCACAGCAGAAACAGTGAGTAGGTGACAACTTTCACTGCCAAGGCATGAAGTGGAAGTAAGTAACAGCATATGAGTCTGGGAAATGGAAGTAGGAGGAAAAACTGATGGTTTAAGCATAGACACCAAGGTAGCAGCAGATTGAGACACAGAACTCCTCTCAGCCCTAGCCCTCCTCTCAAATGCCTCACTCTGTGCACCTACAGCATCAAAAGTAAGCATTCTAGCATCTTCCGCAGTTAACTATTCACCCAGGTGGTCATTGGCTATACCAATCACAAAAATAACCCTACGCATGATCGTAATGTCCCCAAACTCATAATTCTGGGCCAGCTGCCCCAAACACATACACATGTATGTGTTCTTTTGTTGGGCTGCTGGTGAGCTTAAAAAAAAAAAACAAAAAAACCTTTTCCTTCTTAACAGAACAGAATCGCTGGTCAGGAAATACTGACTGAGGCACTGCACCACTACATCAGAAGAGGACTTGGGCTCCAGGAGTCTCTCATAAATATCAGTGTCATCATGGCTTAAGCAGTGCAGCAGCTAAGGTAACCTAGCAGCATCAGAGAGTTGCATGATCTGCACGGAGTTCCAAAAATTCTATTGCCAGTTAACAGCTGAAGCATGTGCAGGCAGTATGGATTGCAAAACAGAAGCACTTATCACCATAAAGTTATGCTCTGATGTATCCCAGAATAGCAATCCAAAAACACACACACAAAATGAAGCAAGACATGCAGGTAGCTTTTCAGTCAAAATATGCAATAACCATGTGTACCGGTTAGGTCAGCAACAGTCTGAACAAAACCCAATAACAGTCTGAACAGCAGGTATTTAGCAGAGGGCCTGAGTAGCTGCAGTCACTCAATGCTCTGCACATACACATAGTCTTAAGCAGGTACTGGAACACTGAGGCCAGGTCTGCCCTAAATACTTATAACTACGTCACTTAGGGGTGTGAAAAATCCACATAGTTATACTGACCTAACACCTGTTTCAGACAGCATTATGTCAACAGGAGAACTTCTCCTGTTTTCATAGCTAGCGCCTCCTGGAGAGGTGAATTAACTACACTGATGAAAGAAGCTCTTTCACCGATGTAGTAGCATCTTCACTAAAGGGCTACAGAAGTGTAGCTGCATCGGTGAAACTGTGCCATTGTAATGCTGTACATGAAGACAAGCCCTGGATCCAGAGAGCAGGAACCAGGAAACAAAAGAGGAACAGGAAGTAGGAAGGCAACATACACACCAAACATCACAACACTACAGTGATTTTTTGAGTGGGCTAGACCTTTATCATCAACTTTGGTTTAGACACAATTATCTGGGCAATTTTGGTGAAAATCTATTTCCATAATGAAAAATTTCATTCCAGATGTGTAGGGAAGATCCTTTACTGTTTTGGGAAAGCATTTGGGAAGAAAACAATTGATCATATTCAGACATTAAAGTTTGTATACTGAATATCCAACCTACATGTTTCGGGGTTCCAAATGGGGTGAGTCACTTATTTACTGATTATTCTTGTGGAACCAGGGCCTAGCAGACTTTTTTACAATTTTCTAATGTCCAATGATTGCTGGCATTTGTCTACTGCCATTCCAATTAGTTTCTAAGTATTTCCAGGGGAATTAGGCTCATTTTAAATTCAACATCCATAAACAACATCGCAATAGAAAAAAAATAGTCTGCAAACCCGATTGATCAAGGAGATCAAAGAGATTGCAAATGAATCCAAATAAAGCCTTTGTTAACTAAATCTTCAGCAAAGTGATTAAGAAAAAGGAAGGAAATAAGAATGCCTGAAGCTTCAGTTCTAGCTAGGTGGCCCTTTATGCTAGACTGGCTGTGTTTTATTTATTTTTTTCCTTCCAGTGTTTGGAATCATCAAGCAGATATTTGTTTTCTTAATTGGCATGTGTCTATATCTATCTATTTATTGCCTTTTAGGTTGGAGGAATTTAGCTCCAAAGATTTGTCTTTTGACAACTGAAACTGAACTATGGTAGACCACCCACAGCTAGTTAAAATACTGGCACTGAATGGCAAACAGAATGTAATGAATTAATGAGGCTGTCTTTTTTATTATAGTGAATGGGTTCCAAACTAAACTTTATGTTGAATATGGGAGAGAGGGGGCAAGGAGGCAGGACAAATATATCTTGGTCATTTTGAGTCTTATGGGCATCCTTGCAGATGTATCTCAGGTGATAAGTAATGTGTGTGGTAGTGTGGGTAACTATCTCACACATAACTTAGGCAAGTCTAATAAATACATCACTGTGGTATCTAGATAGCTACCTATTTAGATTGCAAGCTCTTTTGAGCAGGGACTGTCTTTTTGTACAGTGCCTAGCAGAATCGGCTACTAGGTGCTCTGATAAATACAAATAATAATAATAATGAATTAATAATTAGCATAAGAGTTGGGTATAGTTGGTAGAATGGTATTCTTCAAATGCCAAATCTAACAGATCTGAGGGGCAGATTTGCATGTGTGTATATGGATCAGTTGTGAAACAGTCCCAGTGTTTTTGAACAGCAAACAATAAATAACACATAACATAATGACATGTTACCAGTACTAATCTGTAACACTTTCAGGATTCATGAACATGTAATGTGCATGTAGAAGGAGAATGTACTCTAATCACCTCTTCAGAGGGGGTAGCTTAATTCCCACTACAAACTCAAATAGCTATGGTGCCCAATGCATGGTGATGTTCCTCACTCGGGGGTCGATTGGTAGTGTAGTGTAGCCTGGTGGTCAGGGTTTAGGCCCATGATTTGCAGAGGGATTATTGGTAGGGGAGCCTGGGCCCTTTCACCTCATTAGGCTCTGACCCAGGGCCCTTTGAGGGCTATCAGTGATCTGACAGCTAGAGCCTGCTTAACGCTGCCCTCCCTGGACCACTTCCTATCACCGCCCTGCAATTGTCCCAAAGCTGCCATCTGGGATTAGATGGCATGAAGGATGTCCGCCCACCACAAGCCACCTTCTGGAGGCTGCATGTTGTAGGGTAGCTCTCTTTCTTTCATGGGCAGCAACTGCCTCCTTCTGCAGAATGGCTTACCCTCCTGGACCAGCTCAGTCCTAGGACTTTCCCCTGCTGGGGTAGTCCAAACAAAGGAAAGGAGAACTAACAAAACTTGGAGTCCATATGAGAGGGAGAGGGGAATGCTTCTTTCTCAGGCTGTCTCTGTAGCAGGTTCTCCCTTCCTTCAGGCAGGGACCTTTGGACAGTTGTCATGGGGATAGATTCTGTCTTTCCCTCAGCTCTCCTCAGCTGCAGTTTGCAGGTCTGCTCTCTTCCCTGGTCTGCCACCAAATGAACTGCTCCCCTGCCCTTTAACTCCCACTCCAGTTGGAGGATTTCCTACAGGTAGGGCGTGGTGGGGCTGGCTGAGCCCAGAGCAGTTTCTTAATCCCTGGTTGCCCAGTGTGGGGTTTGTATACCCCATCATCAACACACAAGTCAAAGTATCATGAAATCCCTCCAGAGTTTTGTCCTGTTACTTCCATATCCACTGTGTCTCACTCCTCTGGTGATAGTTCTGCTGAAATTCTCCTGATTGTTGTCCAGTCATTTTGTTGGACAAGACCTTGCAGATTTATCAGTGGCCATCCAATAGTGGGACCTGCTCAGCTAGTCACGACTTCTGATGCTAGACTACAGGAGCTTATTCAGAGGATAAGATGATCTTGATGACCTTGGCAACCTTAAATAAAACTCAGCAGCAATTGGCTGGTATTAAGAGCAATCCACTTCACCCTTCAAGCTGTATTACCTTCTCTCCCTTTCAGGGGGATTCTGTGAATGACTGGCAATACTTGAACCTTGGCCTACATTAGCAAGCAGAGACAGTCCAAATTGTATTCCCTGCAGAAGGAAGCATCTCTTCTGATATCTTGGGCAGAAAGGAATATCTAATTTCTATGCATCCTGCACATAAGAAGAATATTAAATTCCATAGCAGACTGGCTGAGTTGGATTCTGATAGATCAGGCAGAGCAGTCTCTATATCGAGGGGTCTGTCTTCATCTGACCAAGTCCTTAAGGATGCCATCACTGGTTGCCCAGAGTGGCGTTTGTATACCCCAACACAGGGAGAAATGGCACCATCTCCTACCTGTGCCTAGTGGCTAGAGCACTGGGATAGGATTCAAGAGATCTGGCTTCTATTCCCATCTCAGCTGACCTTTGGTAAGTCACTTCATTTTCCTGAGCCTCGATTACCCCATCTGTAAAAGAGGGATAATGATCCTACCTCTTTTGTAAAGTGTTATATAAGAACTATATGTTGTTATTAGTCCCTTTGGTGTGTCTTAAGATGATGGGGTGCACAGAGGGAGCCACCATTAAATTCCAGGACTGTGCTCCCCCTACTAGTTCCCAGCTGCTTCACAGGAGCCCAAGAGCCTGACTCCTTGCACCTGCCCCCTTCTTCATTTGAGAACCTGCAGAGAAGACAACCACAATCTTCCAAAGGGTATGTCTACACTACAAAATTAGGTCGATTTTATAGAAGTCGATCTTTAGAACGCGGTTTTATGCAGTCGACTGTGTATGTCTCTTCTAAGCGCATTAAGTCGGCGGAGTGCGTCCTCAATACCGTGGCTAGCATTGACTCACGGAGCGGTGTGCTGTGGGTAGCTATCCCACAGTCCCCGCAGTCTCTGCTGCCCATTGGAATTCTGGGTTAAGCTCCCAATGCCTGATGAGGCAAAAATATTGTCGCAGATAGTTTTGGGTACATGTCCGTGAAAGCAATGGCAGAGAATTGTTTCATGCCTTTTTTCCTGGGTTACCCATGCAGATGCCATAGCACAGCAAGCATGGAGCCCACTCAGCTCAGCGCTGCTGTTGTGAGCATTGTAAACACCTCGCGCATTATCCTGCAGTATGTGCAGAGTATAGCTACGAGCCGCTAGCACGAGGACGATTGTGAGGAGGGCAGGGACACAGAAAGCACGGGATGCGGCTATTGGGACATCGTGGCAGCAGTGGGGCAGGTTGATACAATGGAACACCGATTCTTGGCCTGGCAAAAAAGCACAGATTGGTGGGACCGCATAGTGTTACAGGTATGGGATAATTCCCAGTGGCTGCAAAACTTTTGCATGCGTAAGGCCACTTTCCTGGAACTTTGTGAGTTGCTTTCCCCCGCCCTGAAGTGCAGGAATACCAAGATGAGAGCTGCCCTGACAGTTGAGAAGCAAGTGGTGATAGCCTTGTGGAAGCTTGCAACACCTGACTGCTACCGGTCAGTCGGGAATCAATTTGGAGTGGGCAAATCTACTGTGGGGGCTGCTGTGATTGAAGTAGCCAATGCAATCACTGACCTTCTGCTAACAAGGGTAGTGACTCTGGGAAATGTGCAGGTCATAGCGGATGGCTTCGCTGCAATGGGGTTTCCTAACTGTGGTGGGACAATAGACAGAATGCATATCTCTACCTTGGCACTGGACCATCTTGCCAACCAGTACGTAAACCACAAGGGGTACTTCTCAATGGTGCTACAAGCACTGTTGGATCACAAGGGATGTTTCACTGACATCAATGTGGGATGGCCGGAAAAGGTGCATGACGCTCGCATCTTTAGGAACTCCGGGCTGTTCGAGCAGCTGCAAGAAGGGACTTACTTCCCATACCAGAAAATTATCATTGGGGATGTTGAAATGCCAATAGTTATCCTTGGGGACCCAGCCTACCCCTTGCTCCCATGGATCATGAAGCCATACACAGGCAGGTGGTAGAATGTGCCTTTGGACATTTAAAAGGTCACTGGCGCTGTTTGGTGACTAGGTTAGATCTCAGGGCAACCAACATTCCCATTGTTACTGCTGCTTGCTGTGTGCTTCATAATATCTGTGAGAGTAAGGGGGAGACATTTATGGCAGGGTGGGAGGTTGAGACAAATCGCCTGGTGGCCGATTTTGAGCAGCCAGATACCAGGGCAATTAGAAGAGCACAGCTAGGCGCACTGCGCATCAGAGAGGCTTTGATGACTGGCCAGGCTACAGTGTGACAGTTGTGTGTGTTTCTCCTTGATGCAAACCTGCCCCCTTTGTTGATTTTAATTCCCTCTAAGCCAACCCTCCCCCCCTTTGATCACAGCTGGCAAAGGAAATAAAGTCACTATTGTTTTGAAATCATGCATTCTTTATTTATTAATTTAAAAAAAAAGTGAGATAACTGACAAGGCAGCCCGGGTCGGGTGGCGGAGGAGGAAAGGACAAGGCCACATTGCTTATTGTAGTCACACTACAAATCATAACTGTTTTAAATGACAGCCTTCTGTTGCTTGGGTCATCCTCTGGAGTGGAGTGGCTGGGTGCCCAGAGCCTCCCCCTCGCGTTCTTGGGCATCTGGGTGAGGAGGCTATGGAATTTGGGGAGGAAGGCGGGCGGTTATACAGTGGATGCAGCGGTGGTTTGTGCTCTTGTTGCCTTTCCTGCAGCTCCACCAGATGCCTGATCATGTCCATTTGCTCCCCCCATTAGCTCCAGCATCGCCTCCTGCGTCTTCTGAGCATGCTCACTTAATGCTTTCCTGGCCTCTGTCGCTGAACGCCTCCATGCATTCAGCTGTGCCCTATCAGTGCGGGAGGACTACATGAGCTTAAAAAACATGTCATCGCGAGGGCATTTTTTTCTCCTTCTAATCTGTGATAACGTCAGGGACGGAGATGATAATGGGAGCATAGAAACATTTGCACCTGCGGGAGGGATAAAAAGGGAGAGTAAAATTTTAAGACGATACATTTCTGAGAACAAAAGGGAGACTCTTTCACAGTGAATCAAGCAATTCACAGCAGACAGCACATGTGCTTTAGGTACAAGATCGCATTTTGCCTTTTATATTGAGCACTTGCCGGTATGGTGACACATCACACATGGCTGGGCAACAGAATTCAGTTTCCAGGCAGCCATGATAAGCCAAAGGGTATGCAGGGTTGGCTTCTTCCGCCTTCATAACATGTGGGAATGGTTTCAAACTGCAGCACCCTCCTTTCCCATAGCAAGCAATGCTGGTTGGGTTTGCCATTTAAAAGGAGGGGCTGCAGTTTTGGGGTGGATGTGCAGCACACCCCTCCCCCCACCCCAACATGTGGCTATTCTCAGGGATGATCCCTTTTAGCCAAGCGCAAACAGCCCAGCATGAATGGGGTCCTTTTACTGTTCCCTTACAAAAAATCTCCAATTTCAACCAGGTGACCATGAATGATATCACTCTCCTAAGGCTAACAGAGGAAGATATAGACCGAATGTTGCTTGAATGCGACCAAAACCCAGGACCATTTACTGCCATGCTTTGTGCTGCAATGATTCCAGACTACTTGCTACTGGCTTGGCATGGTAAAGTGTCCTACTGTGGATGACGAAATAAGGCAGCCCTCCCCAGAAACCTTCTGCAAAGGCTTTCAGAGTACCTCCAGGAGAGCTTCAAGGAGATGTCCCTGGAGGATTCCCGCTCCATCCCCAGACACCTTAACAGACTTTTCCAGTAGCTGTATTGGCCATGAATGCATCCCAATTCTTCAGGGCAAATCAAACATTAAACACAATTGCTTTTAAACCCTGTAGTGTAGTTACAAATGTGCACTCACCAGACGTGCCTTCTCCGACTTCAGGGTCTGAGAACCTGCCTTGGGAGGGTATTGGCTCCAGGGTGATGAAAAGGTCCTGGCTGCGAGGGAGAATGGATTCTCCGCTTGCCTGCTGCACATTCTCCTCCTCCTCCTCCACAAAATCCTCCTCCCTATTGCGTGAGACTCTCCCCTTGCAGGTGTCCACAGACAGTGGAGGGGTAGTGGTAGGGTCCCCCCTAGAATGCCATGCAGCTGATCATAGAAGCAACATGTATAGGGCTCTGACCCGGAGCGACCGTTTGCCTCCTCTGTCTTTTGGTAGGCTTGCCTGAGCTCTTTAACTTTCACACGGCACTGCTGTGTGTCCCTGTTGTAACCTCTCTCCACCATGCCCTGTTCGATTTTGGCATATATATTAGTATATCTTCTTTTTGATTGGAGTTCAGCCAGTACATATTCTTCTCCCCATTCAGCAATCAGATCCAGTGTCTCCCGTTCGGTCCATGGTGGAGCTCGTTTGCGATTTGGGAACTTTATGGTCACCTGTGCTGCTGAGCTCGCCATGCTGACCAAACAGGAAATGAAATTCAAAATGTCCCGGGGCTTTTCCTGTGTACCTGGCTAGTGCATCAGAGTTAAAAGTGCTGTCCAGAGCAGTCACATTGGAGCACTCTGGGATAGCTCCTGGAGGCCAATTCTGTCGAATTGTGTCTGCACTACCTCAAATTCGACCCAGCAAAGTCAATTTTAGCGCTACTCCCCTTGCCGGGGAGGAGTACAGCAGTTGATTTTAAGAGCCCTTTAGGTCAACGGAACGGTGTTGGTTGTGTAGACGCATTGCTTATAAAATCAACCTAATGCGGCTAAATTCAAACCTAACCTCGTAGTATAGAACAAGGCTAAGTGCTGTAAAATAGAATAAAACAAAGTTCTGGCTAACCTGTGACTACTTTAGCTCCTTTCATGTAATTTCTGGAACCTGCTTTCCCTATTTATACCATTGCACAAATGTTCATCTTATCAACATACCTGATATACAGTGTGTTGTATCACAGAAAAAGAGATGGTAGCCTTTGCCACATCTCTGCTCACTATATCATTTAATTCAGCCTATATTATTTTTGAAGGGGACACTGCTCCCATACTGTGGAGATAGTAACCAGAGAGGGAAATCATTTAGGCTTTGGAACTCATGTTTGGTTTAGAAAAAAAAAAACCCATTAGTGAGATAGGTAGCATGAAGGCCATGTGGGCTGGGACTCAGGAGACCCATACCTGATCTATTCCTGGCTCCTGCCATTGATCTGCTGTGTAAGTCACTTCACTTTCCCTTCCCACCCATTTTTCTCTTTTGTCTAGTTAGACTGTAATCTCTTTGAGAGACATCTAGCAAGAGAGACTATGTTCAGCCCAGAACCCTGATCTCAACGGAGACCTAAAGTTGTTACCATAATATAGTAATAGTAATATGCAAACATATTTTACAGGTAAGCCCAACATTTATGAAAGTCTTGGGGGACATCTGAAACCTTGATAAAACTGAGGATTTGGATAATCAGAAGCTTTAGTCTTTCAGAGTTGCAAAGATTCAAAGAGCTGAAACTAAGCTGTGGTGGAACTCAGATCTCCACAATCCCAGAGCTTCTTAGATTTTGCCCAATGGAGTGTATAAATTCCATTTCTGCAGAGTTTAGATGCTGCATAGGAATAGAATTTCAGGCCGTGTAGTCTTGGAGGGCATAATTTATATTTATTTAGCTGGAGTTGGGGGGGGAAAAGGATTGCATTGTATATTATTCTAATCACAGCAGTCTTTTTTAAGCATAATTTTTGCCTCAAGCCCATGGGGGTTCTAGTAATTTCTTATATATAGATATATAACTGTGGATTTATTGTGATTTATTTTACTGCAGACTTAGAAACACAATCAGTTATATTTACCCAAACTAAAATAGCCAGTTGATGCAATGTGTTATCTACTGACGATGGCAAAGTTATTACTAGAGAGCACGACTTGCATAGAAAAAGCCATTGTGAATTTGTTTCCAGCTCCTAAGCTCTCAACAAAGCATTTTAGTCACATATACAAGTGATAAAAGGCTTTCATAGTTCAACGAACAACAAGCTAGAAACTTGCAAAATGTGTGAGGAATTTTTTAAATATATAAATATCAGCAATTTCATATTTTCTGTATGCAATGAATGGAATGAAGGAAATCTATACGTGATGGAACAAATTCTTCTTGCAGCTATTCCCATGCAATGCTGTTGAAGCTGAATGGGGCTAAGCAGAATATGCCCCAGTGACTGTAAGCTTTATACTTACCATTGCTGAAAGATATTTGTGTAGATCTGGGCTTCCAGGAATCAAAGCATTGTGAACAATGGGCTGTGCTTCTGTAGGGGACTCCTTGGAAGTTAGCAAGTGCTCCTCAGTATATCACTTGTGATTATTGCACCCTTCCCATATACCAGACATGGATTGAAAGAATTCTTTCCGGTGTATATTTTCCCCCCCATCTATACAGGGTTTTTTATTTACCCACTGCACTGAGATGTCTGAATAATATTTGATGGATAATTTATTTCACAAATTTTATGATAGCTTTGAATATAATATTCACAGAATAGTTTCCCCTTCAACCAACCCCTCAATTCATCCAAGTTTTATATGCTGGGTAAACTGCATCTGCATTAATATTCACAAATTTCATGGTTTAAAAAAAAAACAGAAACAATCCATGAATCTGTGAATGATTGTTTCCTATTATTTTCCCAGCTCTACTTATAAAAGCCTTTTAGTGTGGAGGGCTAATTGGCTTCCCACCAAAACGATCCAGAGGGTTCAATATTGAGATTCCCCCTCCATAGAATTTTCAGCAGCACTTCTCAGTCACTGGCAGCTTGTTTGGAATGCAACATCCTGTTCACTTGTAGCCTTTAGCAGAGGTAGTAGTAGCCATCCTTCAGTCTTGAGACACATGGGTATGCGACCCTGAGAGGTAAAGAATTTACCGGGTTGGTTTTATGGCAGCCGCGAATGTAGCCGAAGAAACCCTCTCGAGAAACACAATCTCTGCTGTGTCTGTGACATTTAAAGGTGATGTTTCGACCCTTTAGGCGCTGCCTTCTGAGAGCTCTTTTTATCTCTGCCAAGCTGGACTGCTTCCTCTCATAACTCTGGAGACCTTTGTTAAGCTCTTGTTTCCAAAGGCTGCAGTTTTGAGTGCGATCTTCCCATTTCTTTAAGGTCTCACTTGCACACATTCTTGAAATGCATTTGGCAATTGAAATGCCAATTCGCCATAGAGGATGTCCTTAGGGATACACCCATCATTCATTTGGCACACGTGCCCAAACCAGCAGAGGCATCTCTGTTTGTGGAGTGTTTGCATGCTGGGTATGCTGGCCTGTTTGAGCACCTCAGTGTTGGTGACTCTGTCCCTCCAGGAGAGACCAAAGATTTGACAAAATGTGCTGATAACACATGCACGATACACACAGATCTTTGTGTGTTCTGTCAGTTTGTGGTTTTGCCGTACCCTCTTATTCAGTCTAGACATTGTTGTGGTGGCCTGGCTATGGTCATGGCCTCCTCCTTGATCCTCACCCTAATGGGTATCTGTGTTTGGTCATCTCCCACTGTTTTCGAATCCTGCTAAGGATACCTGTTGGCCCTATAATTTATTACCTTCCTCTTTTTTCTACTCCTTTTGAATTTCCCTCCCTCCACCCCCTTTAACTTCTTTTTAACCCTTGATGGGTTTTATTTGCTCGGAGCCAGATGGGAGTGATCCTGCCCCATTGTCAGGTGGTGTGGAAGGGAAGAGTGCATGTTTAGCTATCCAACTGGATGGTGTATTTGGATCCCTTCGCATGTGCGGAGCTCTCTATAGGCCAGTATAGAGTGGGGAAGGGTCAATATTCCTGTATCCATATTGACTCTGCTAGATTTGAGGTAAATTACACTCCCCAAATGGAGTCCAGCGCCTGCAGTTGCAACAGGCCCTTGTAGAGGGGGTGTGAGGTGAGCAAGGATCCTGGCTCCATTCTTTCCTTTGCATATCCATACAGGGCAAAATCTAATACTAACATTTTTAAGGGTGATCTTTTATGTTAATCTAGTATAATGTCTTTATTTAAATTTATGCGTTATGATGTACAACACCCTGGGCTTTTTCCAAACAAGACTATTAATTAACTTTTAACTATTATTGATTTTAGTCTTTAGTTCTTTTTAGTGCTCAACTGGCTTTAATTTACCACTAACTCCAGGACAGTCCTATTTTAGAATCTTGGATCAATTTATAGCAAAGCGTCATCTGCTATGTGAAGAACAGGTGCTCAGCTCTTAGAGAGCTATTACTTATATAGCTTGGCAGCAGCTACTGAACCAAAGTTAATATATTTCATCAGAATGTTCAACCTGCAAACACCAAGTAAACCTTTAAAGAATTATTGATCGGCTGTTGTATGTGGGATTGGATAACCCTGAATAAGTGACTGATGTTTTACTTGTTATCTTACAAGTCTAGGTATGCTACTACTGCTGTTGCACGATGGGGGACTGATTTCTGCAGGTGTTGCGTTCCCACAACTTCAGTGGGAAGTTTGAGTGCTCAACATCTCTGAAAAATCATACGCGATTCAGGATATTTTACAAGGCAAGATAATCTCCCATGAAAAAAGCCAGCCACTGCGAGAATATTCAGACCTATCAGAGCCTTTAAAACTACACTGGTGATAGCACGATCAAATATAGATAGTGAAATTGTAAGTGCTTTGAAGACATAATATGGTGTGGATAATATTTTCAAAAGCACTAAGTGCAAGTCAATGAGTCTTAAGCTCCTAAGTGCCTACGTCACTTTCAAAAATGTTATATATACTTGCTATATTTTCTCCAATCCCGTTAAAAATAATTGCTTTTTTAACAGTGCTTCTAGGTCTCTCATTTCTTTGACTCCAAATATGTATCTAAAATTATACTCTGTGGGTCAGATTCTGTTCTCCCTAACACTGGTTTAAATCCAGAATAGCCTAATTGACTTCACTGAAGATATTCTGAAATTACAGCAGTGTAACTAAGACCAGAATCTGGTTTTATATGTATAAACCATTCTCTTGTATTGTTCCTTTTCTTATATGGGTCATAATGGTGATCCCTTTTTATTAAATTCAGATCTCTACCCAGACTCCTGGCTCTGAAAGAGTTGTCCAAACTCGGACCATTCATAAAACCTTCCAACAAGCAATTTGCTGTGTGTTCAGAACACACTTCCACTCTCTTAACTCCTCTTGGCAAAGAGTAAGATTTCTGTAGTACTTGCACTTATTTCTTCTTGCCTTCTTTGAATGAGTCAGAATCTGCTTTTTGCCTTGAAGTTGTTAAAGGACTAATCAAGAAAGTTTTCACTAGTAAGTGATTATTATAAAACAAGGTGGTTTAGGGTGATGGGATGTCTCGGGGGAATGGAAAAGAGATACAAGTACACAACCCTTCAGCTCTACCTCACTAGTTTGAATCTATTTCAGACTGTAATGACTGAAAGTCACTACCATCTAATGTCTTTTCAGTAGTCTCAGTCCAGCTCATAGGGTTTTTTTCCACATTAAAACAAACAAGCAAACAAAACACATTAGCAGATGGTAATATTCGTCAACCATGTTAGTCTCAACGAACATGCCAAGAATTGAATGAGTCATGAAGACTGAACAACCCTCACTTGTATAGGTGATAGCTCTAGGACTATATGAAAGCAGGGCATTATCCCTGTTTACTGGACCAATAGAGGACTTCAGCCTCCAGTTTGGCACCTTCACCACCAATATAGAATCATAGGACTGGAAGGGACCTCGAGAGGTCATCTAGTCCAGTCCCCTGCACTCATGGCAGAGCTAAGTATTGTCTACACCATTCCTGACATTCCTTGTCTAACCTGCTCTTAAAAATCTCCAATGATGGAGATTCCACAACCTCCCTCGTCAATTTATTCCAGTTCTTTATATATTCCCTTTATTTTTATTTTAGATATCCCAAGTAAACAAAACACTGACTACTCCACAGGAGGGAGAGAACCAAGTTTTAGCCACTGAGATTTGAATGGAGATTTTTGGAGAAATGTTCAGTCCCCATAAGCATGGCATTTTTCAGTATTTTGTGATTTTATTGTAGCTTTCATACTGTTAGAAAACAGCAAGTGCAGGCAGGTGCTGTGCACATTTTTCTACATTGCTCCATAAATGCTGTAACCCTACTTTTAAACTTTCTTTAATGAAACTGGATGAAATATATGGTAGTTTTGTGAGCATCTGGGATTTAATTGAAGCCATCTGATTCTGTTCACTGTGACCTAAGCTGGTTGCATCCCATTCTCATAGATGTGAAAGTCCTTATGCCATATAGTTCACATCCACCACTATGATTTATAGTCTATTAGTAGTCACAACCGTCCAGACAGATTGACATTCTTCACTCACTAAATTATAGAAGAACTCATACTCATTTTGCATTTTGTCTTATTCTTTTCTTTCAGTTAGGGCATGAACCTTAACTGGAAAGGTCTTTTGCTTCATTTTCTAGTCTGTTTCCTGACCTATTACTGCTGGATCTTCCACGACAGATCCATAATTTTTACTATCACATTCTGTATCAATGGCAGTAAAATATTCATGTTGCAATTAGCACTGGGCCAAAGAATGTGCTTGCATAGCGCACTGGTAGTGGTTATTTTGCCAGCTGTCCCTATGACAATGAATATAAATTCATAGACCAAGTTTTGATCTGGTGCATTTGAAGGACAGAATTGCCATGACACAACTTGCTGTTACATTGATTGCACTTTCTCATTTGATGGATATATGTGGATTAGCCCATCATGAGTAGAAGCGATGAACATTGTAGAAGGCATATACCATAGAACATCATCAATTTGCACATCACTAATCTATGCACTTTATAACTTGCACACATGAAAATGGTCTCGTCACAGTTCTCAAGAAACATTTAATATCAGGCTCATTTTGCTAAGATTTAATTATTTTTGCATAATAAACTACAAAACTTTTCCTATGGCCTTGTGAAGTATTATCAGTAGTGAAAACTAAATTATAATTGACATTACTGTTAGGGTTTTGCTTTTAATTATTATTCCCGTGTTGGTTCACTTACTTCCTAATACACAATATTCAGTCATTCCTAAAGTTTCTGTGTCATTAGTGAGAATCATTAAGACTTTCCTGTAAATTGATCAAAAGAATTAAAGACTGTTATGTGTGCCTTCCTCTTTCAGACAAATATACCCAGCTATTTTAAAGAACTTTTTATGGTATCTTTAACAATGGCTATCCAGCAATTTATGCACACTATTACATGTAACAAGTTAATAGGGTTACTGTTGAATAGGGGTATGAAAAATGATCAAGATTAAATGAGGACAGTTGTGACCCTCCATTTAGAATTTGATGCAAATGCATTTTAAGGGTTCACAAAGTGTGAATCATTCTTCCATGATTTCTGGCACTGAATATAATGGGGCTGATGGTGGTGGAAACCATTCTTGCAAAATTTCCATCTGAAGTCTGCATATTTGATTATGTTTAAATAAACTGATTCAGAAAGCTTCAAATAAGCACCCAACCTTTGGGATTTTACCTCAATGTAATTTAGGTCCTGATTCTGAAAAGTGTTTAGCACTTTTTTGTTGTGCCATCAACTTCCATTGTCATCAGTGGGAACTGAGGTTGCTCAGCTCAGTAACTATATCTCTCAAATATTACCGGATACCTAATTGCTAGTTCCCAGATGACCAATCTGTAATTCAGCCATATCAGCAACCACTTTCACTTGGTCCAATCTCTAATTCTAGCATGTCATCAGGCAATAACAAGAACAGAGAAATTGATTTCACCTGACAGATCATAGCTATGTAGGACAGGAAGGGACCTTGACAGGTTATCTAGTCTAGTCCTCTGCGCTGAGGCAGGACTAAATATTATCTAGACCACTCCTGACAGGTGTTTGTCTAACCCAGGGATCGGCAACCTTTGGCACGCGGCATGCCAGGGTATGCCCCCTGGTGGGCTGGGCCAGTTTGTTTACCTGTCGCATCTGCAGGTTTGGCTGATCGCGGCTCCCACTGGCTGCACTTCACCACTTCAGGCCAATGGGGGCTGCGGGAAGCAATGCAGGCCGAGGGATGTGCTTGCTACTGCTTCCCACAGCCCCCATTGGCCTGGAGCAGTGAACCGCAGCCAGTGGGAGCTACGATCGTCTGAACCTGTGGACACAGCAGGTAAACAAACTGGCCCGGCCCGCCAGGGGGCTTACCCTGACGGGCCGCGGACCAAAGGTTGCTGATCCCTGATCTAACCTGTTCTTAAATATCTCCAATGATGGAGATTCCACAACCTCACTAGATAATTTGTTCCAGTGCTTAACTACCCTTACAGTTAGCCGTAGACATTAGGAAACATTTCCTATGTCTACACTACCGCCTATGTTGACAAAACTTATGTCCCTCGGGGTGTGAATATTCCACCCTGTTGAGTGACATATGTTACACCCAATATAAGCGCTAGTGTGTAGAATGCTATGTCAGCAGGCGAGTTTCTCCTGCTGACATAGCTTATGCCGCTGGCAGGGATGGTTTTTTTACACCAATGGGAGAGCTCTCACCTGTTGGCATAGAGCATCTTCACCACATGCGCTCTAGAATGCTGCTGCAACACTGTAAGTATAGACATGCCCTAATCTAAATCTTCCTTCCTGCAATTTAAGCCCATTACTTCTTGTCCTGTCGTCCATGGTTAAAGTAGAAGAATTTATCACCCTCCTCTTTATAACAACTTTTTATATACTTGAAGATTGTTATTATGTCCCTGCTCAGTCTTTTCTTCTCCAGACTAAACAATTTTTTCAATCTTTGCTCACAGGTCATGTTTTCTAGACCTTTAATCATTTTTGGAGAGAGTCCAGAGGAAAGCAACAGTTTGTCTACATCTTTCCCAAAATGTAATGCCCACAACTG
Source organism: Chrysemys picta bellii (assembly GCF_011386835.1). Lineage (NCBI taxonomy): Eukaryota > Metazoa > Chordata > Testudines > Emydidae > Chrysemys > Chrysemys picta. The sequence continues at coordinate 120,227,187 of NC_088794.1, read as the reverse complement.
GACACAGTAGTCCTGTTGAGGTCTTATCAGTGCTGAGTAGAGTGGAAGAATTACTTCTCATGTCTTGCTTACAACAGTCCTGCCAATACATCCCAGAATGATTTTTCCATTTTTTGCAACAATGTTACACTATTGACTCATATTTAATGTGGGATCCACTATAACCTTCAGATCCTTTTCTGCAGTACTTTTTTGGAGGCAGTCATTTCCCATTTTGTATTTGTGCAATTGATTATTCCTTCCCAAGTATAGTACTTTGCATTTGTTCTCTATTAATTTCATCCTATTTATTTCAGACCATTTCTCTAGTTTTCCAAGATCATTTTTAATTCTAATGCTCTCCTCCAAAGTGTTTGCAACTTCTCCCAGCTTGGTATCATCCAAAATCTTTATAAGTGTACACTCTGTGCCATTATCCAAATCATTTATGAAAATATTGAATAGAACCAGAACCAGGACAGATCGTGGGACCTGACTTGATATGCCCTTCCAGGTTGACTGTAACCACTGATAGCTACTCTTTGTGTATGCTTTTCCAACCAGTTGTTCACCCACCTTATAGGCTACATTCCTCTAGTTTGATTCCAAGAAGGTTATTTGAGACAGTTACAAAAACCTTGCTAAAGTTGAGATATATCATATCTGCTGCTTCCCACCAATCCACAAGACTTGTTAACCTGTCAAAAAAGAATATTAGGCTGATTTGACGTGATTTGATCTTGGCAAATCAATTATGACGGTTATGTATCAATTTATAATCTTTTAGTGCTTATAAATTGATTGTTAAAACAACTGGTCTATAATCCCTTTGGCTGTTCTTATTCCCCTTTTTACAGATTGGCATATACTTGCCCTTTTCCAGTCCTCTAGAATCTCTCCTGTCCTCCACAAGTTCTCAAAGGTAGTCACTAATGGCTCAGAGATCTCCTCAGCCAGTTCTGTAAGTATTCTAGGATACTATTTCATCAGGTTTTGATGACTTTAAGATATCAGTCTTGTTTAAGTAATTCTTAACTTATTCTTTCCCTATTTTAGCCTCAGATCCTATCCCATTTATGCTGATGTTCACTATGTCATTCGTCCTGTTACTGCTAACTTTTTTGGTGAAAACTGAAACACAAAAAGCATTTAACACTTCAACCATTGCTGCATTTTCTGTTATTGCTTTTCCCTCCTCATTGAGTAATGGGCCTATCCTGTTCTTGGTCTTCCTCTTGCTTCTAATACATTTGTAAAATATTTTCTTGCTACCCTTTATGTCCCTAGCTAATTTAATCTCATTTTGTGCCTTGGCCTTTCTAATATTGTCCCTACATGTTTGTGTTCTTTTCTTTTTTACGTATATTAATCCTTTGTAATTTGACCTAGTTTTCACTTTTTGTATGACTCTTTTTTGAGTTTCAAGTTGTTGAAGATATCTTGGTTAAGCCAGGGCAGTCTCTGACCATACTTCTAATCTTCCCTATTCATTGGGATAGTTTGCTCTTGTGCCCTTAATAACATCTCTTTAAAAACTGCCAACTCTCTTAAACTTTTTTTCCCTTACAGTTGCTTCCCATGGGATCTTGCCTACCAGCTCCCTGAGTTTGCTAGTCTGCCTTTTTAATGACCCATAATAAGATTATTTTTGTTTATGGATTTGTCTTTGTAATAGAAGCATGACTATGAACTGCCTGTCATTCATCTGCAGATGTGTACATGCAAGGAGCAATGAACAGCAACATCAGGAAGATTTCTCTCTCTAGCTTTCTGGAGGTATGTATGTGTGTGTTAAAGCTAAACTTTCAGGAAAACACTTCATAGCAAGGTTTTGTGCAAACAAAACTTTTAATAAGTGTAATGATCAATTCCTATCCCAGATGCTTTTAACAACTGCTCTTGTTGTCCACAGAAGAGGCAGTCAAATGAATTTTCACACCTTGACCTTGATTCCAGGAAAATGGCTTTATGGCTGCTAAATCCCAGCAGCCAGTGCCTGAGTATTCCGAAAGAATGGATGAAATACAAACAGCAATCACTTTTTTTCTCTCTGTGTGTGTTTGCTTAACTAATAGGCTAGCACCAGGTGGGCATTATGTTAAAAAGTAGGCTGCCCAGAGAGATTGATGTCTGGCAACAGTTGGGTTCATTTACTATGCCACTTTCTGGAAGTCTCACAGAATGTACACCTGCACCCAGTAATTTACTGTCCATTCCAGGCTCTCTTATTACATTTCACTATTTAATATTAAACATACCTGTTTTCACTGGAGACCGAAGTATCCTTGTTCAGATCTGCATATGGATTTTCTGATTACCATTTGATGTAAGGCCAGAAGGAAGAATTATGACCAAATAGAATAGATCTGGTCTCTGAATGACCATTGTGGACTTGTCTCTTGTGAGTCTTTTATGTATAATAAACAACTTTTATAATATAGACCAGATTAGACAAGTGAGGTAGCCGATACATTGCAATGATATGGTAAGGATGCTGTAGTCTATAAAAGGTTAATAGGTCCCTGCCAGTCACATCAAGTATAAGAGGAAGGAGAGGTTGGATCAAAGGGGAACTAAGGGATGGAAGGGTGTATCCTCTGTACTCCTGGTTGGCCAAAACAAAGAAGGTCTATAGGAATTACCCATCAAAGCATATGTGCAAAAATCAGCCTTGATGTAAAAGGGTGCAACTCCTAGGCAACTCCTAGACAATGACTTCTTTGTCAGCCAACATCTCCCTTGTGTTAAAAGTACATACTGTCATCATCATCAGTGAATATGACTTTCACATTGTGTGAGGATTTAAATAGTTTAAATGTATCAATTTCAATTTAATTCAATCAAATTCAATTCAATTTAAAAATAATTGTTTGCCCTCCTATAGCAGTTGCCATCCAAGTGTCTCAAAGCAATTTATAAACCTCGGACATGGCTGTGAGGTAAGGAAGTATTATTTTACCCAGGCTGCAGATTGATAAAATAAAGCAAAGAACCATTTCAGTTACTTGTCCACAGTGGGTCAATAATGGAATCGAGATTAGAACCTCACCAAAATTTCACTTCTGTGACGTTCACTTTTTATCAGGTTAAACTATTTAAATCTGTGCACAAAATAAGCTCCAATACACTGTAGAAGATGGTTTATACATTTAACAAATGGGTGATGGTGTTGATATCGGAGTGGGGATCAAGTATTTATTCACTGGTCAGATCCATAAAACAACATCTGGAAATAAAAATAATTTTCTAGATCCGTTTCTGGATCCTCAAGGGTTGAATATAAAAGTAATTAGATATTAAGTAAGGAGCTGATCCAAAGACCATTGAAATCAATGAAATGTTTCAATTGACTTCAGTAGGTTTTGGATTAGGCCCTGAAAAGCATAGTTAATTTAGAAGTGATTTAAATCAGAAAAGGAATATATTCAAGTTAGAGTACTTCCTTAGGGATTATACACCTGCACTGTAGTCATCAAAATATCACGTGCACTCCTGCATTGTTTTGTTTTCAACAGGAATAATGGGTTGGACAATATTACAATGGTAGAAAGGATTTTCTTTTTCCATCTCCTCATGGTATATCATTTAACATATTCTGTGTTTGTATTTCAAGTTTGTTTTAAATTTCTTCCATTTAAAAATTGCAGAAAGAGAAATAGAGGTATATGGGGGAAAGGGAGTTTACCTATTGTAGGTTTTTATGCATGGATTTGAGTGTGGTATGGCCCATTGTACTGTGTTATGCCATTTTGGAGATAGCAATATAAAGCTGGTCTTTCCTGGGTGACTATTGGGAGACAGGACATGTTGGTAATTGAGCTTGTCTGACTGTAAGGGAATCTGAGTTTAAGGAAGATGGAAAAGTTCTGATGTCTTTAACAAATCTTATTTGTTGCCCAGGCAAAACTCCCATTAGAAATCAACAGGAATTTTGCCTGAACTAAGGTGAAGCAAAAAAACACCTTCAAGATTTGTCTGTAACTGTATGTATATTTTCTGAATTAGGCACAGGCTGTGTATATTTAGTAATCCTGTTCTAAATTATATGCCTATAAATGGTCTCCATTGTATCTATGATATTAATAAATTCCTGGCTCTTCTATATATATATATATATATATATATATATATATATATATATATATATATATATATATATATATATGCAGTGTTGATATAGCCGTGTTGGTCCCAGGATATTAGAGAGACAAGATGGGTTAGGTAATATCCTTCATTGGACAAACTTTTATTGGACTGAACAGAGACACTGTATCTATGGCTTATTACAACAATCTGTAACCCACTTACCCCACCCCCCCTCCTTTTTTTTTGTCCTATGACAGCAGGGATATTAACGGGCCACTCAACCTTGAACAATCCCTTAGAATATGAACTAACTACCTATGCTAAACAATCTGTTCCACCTTGTATTTAGTCGTGGGTTTGGAGTACCTTTCCCAGATCCAAAGAAGAGCTCTTTATAGCTAGAAAGTTTGTCTCTCTCACCAAGAGAAGTTGGTCCAATAAAAGATATTACTTCACCCACATTGTGGCTATTATATAGTTTTCTTCATACATAGATGTCAAAGCCTTTCAGAAAGAAAGGGAAACAATACTATCCCCATTTACAGATGAGAAAGTTGAGGAACAGAGAGGTAAAATGACATAAGTAGATGTTCCACACAGAATCATTTACTTTTCTTAGGTCCACAAAGTGTGTGACAGATAAAAACTATTGGCTGGTGAATATCTGAAGGTTTGCTGGGAAGCCTAGACAATCAAATATTTGAAGGCTTTTCCAAATGATCAGAACATCCTGCATCCACAAAATGGGACTGGAAGAAGCTTTCTCATAAGATTTTTTGGTATTTTGTCATTCTGGCCAGGCCGGAAATATCATTAGCAAAACCCTTATCCCTGTATTTTGGCAGTTGGAATGAAATACAGAGGCAGAGAAAATGAGCTTTCTTTCTTTCTTTCTTGACAAACATTTTCAAACTTCATAGGTCAGTTAGTATTTTAACTGGATCAGTTCACCCATCCCTAATAAGCACAATGTAATGTAAGACACTTCTGATTTGAATGTGTGTCTACAATTCCTATTTGGTTTAAGTTTCAGGCACTGATCGTTGAAGTTGGAGGGCAATTATAGAAAATCAACCTTTATTAAACAGTATTTGTTTAGAAAATGACTCAAGTGGGTGAAAAAAGTTGACCTTTATTTTGTTTGTAGGAGGCAGAGGTTTGAGTGGTTATTTTATAAAGAAATTCCTTTGGAAAGCTGGCCTCAAATTTTGCTGTATTCAACATCAATATTTAGGGGCTGAGGGAAAATATTTTGTGGAGGAAAATTCTTTGACCCAATGTTAAGTGATATGACGCCCATTCATTACCTTTCATAGAACAAAAAAATTCTGAAAAGAGCTCCTTTGTATTATGAAGGACTGTTCTACAGAGATTTCCTGAGGGAATATTTTCTCAAGTGCTTTATAAATATTGATTTCAATGGTAAATTTTGCAGGTTTTTCTTAATTCCCAGTTCCCCTCAGTTTCCTTTACAAGACAATCCTCATTCTGAATAATTGAGCATTCAATCTAAGCTCCTTAGCTGCCTTTCCACTCAGCTGATCCAGGTTGTGATATAGTGGTTACGAATGGCATGAGGGAAGCTTGCGTTGATACTACCTGTGCACATTCATTCATACAGACTATTCCTCTGACACCTTTCATTCCCAATGACCTTTGAACAATTTAATCCTGAAATTACAAAAGGAAAAAAATCACTTACCTTAGATCGTATAAAGTAGGCAAATATCTGAGTGAGGTGCAGAATAGTTAATGGTTTAATAAAACTCTAACATTGTGATTCTGGTAACACAGATGTACACGCTTAGCTTTTAGAAAATCAAATATTGTTCCTGTTGATGTTGTGACAAGTAATTTCAACAACAATACACATTTGGCCGACTTGAGAATGTAGTACGCCTCATCCTTTGAATTGTGCATGGTTTGCACTATGCTAAGAATGACAACAATTGCAGAACTCACATGCATCTGCCAAGTGAACAGATGGCCTTGTAGATGGAGAACAATGGGAAAGAAAGAAAGAAAAGACAAGCTAAAATAAAACCCCAAATCACAAAGATAGCTAAACTAAAAACAGATACATAGGGGCAGGGAAAAATTATTTACAATCATTTACAGTGTCAGGAAAAATGGAAACTGCACCTTTGACATTTTCAGAGGAGCACAAAAGCATTGGATTGAGATATTTTGGGTTCATAATCCACCACTTCTAATTCCAGCACATTTGGTGTGGGTAGGTCATTGTTATATCTACAAAAGTAATGCTCCTAATTCTTATCCTGATCATACTGATGTGTAAGGACTTCATTAGGAACAGATTGTAAAGCAACTCTTAGTATTGTTGAAAAGTGTAAGGTAGACAGATCTGGAGAATGAAGAGGCCTGTTTATCCACTGAATGTGTGTAGCATGGGCAGCAGAAGTACAAGCTTCCCTCACACAGCACCATCAATGGGCCTCAGCCTAATTTTTGGAGACTGCTTTTATCATGAACTGTGAGTTCTGTCTTTGTGGCTTGTTCAGCTCCAACTATGCAGAGCATGCTAGTTAATTTAGTGACAAACATAGAGGAGGTATTTATGACATGGACAAGTTTCCAGCAGGAACATGTCCAAGAATGCTAAAGAAATTTCACACAGGCCACCAGAATTACCTGGTTTAATAATATTGGTTACTGCAGGTCCAAGCTTGATTTAGACCAGTGGAAGGCTTGAACTGATGTACTCTGACCATCTCATCTCCCCAACTCAGGCAGTATTTTTTTTAGTACCCCAGTGACCAATGGTAGGAAGTATGATTTCACCATCATATTGATCAATGTCAATAGCAGATTATGAACTATAAGCCATAATGATTATCAATATCACTATAATTGCCATAGTTCCTAGGAGCACTAGTCATGGACTAGGACCCAATTGTGAAATGTACTGCACAAACACAAAAGAGTTTATGATGTAAGTATAAGACAAGAGACAGATGGATACAGACAGCTAGACAGGGAAGTACAAGGAAGCCATGACACAGTGTTGGTCAACATGATAGACTTACTTTGGCTTAGAATCTCCTCTGCCTAGTGGCACATGAGACAACCCATTTTTCACACAGCTTTCTGTCTAGAGCAAGAAGTTGTCTCCATGATGGCAGCATCCCTTTTGATTGTCTTGTGACATGTCATTCTTCATCCTCCAGTCCTTGTCTTTCCTTCAGGTGAAATCCTGTCTAAGACATACTTTGTGCTTATGCCATTGTAGTCTGATGACATTGCCAAACTATCATCTATCTAATTATTTAGTCCACAGTCTGCTGACCCACCCACGTGACATAGCTTTTCCACATTGGTTACATGATCTCTCCAATTCTTTTTAAACAATGTTGGTAGAATGCATTCATCTTCATTTTGTGTATTTCAACCATCTGACACATTTCTGAGGCATGCAATATCATTGTACAATCTCATTTTGGTATGTAGATGTATCTTCTTATTCTTTCACATGTTTGTTTGACAAACAGGAAAATGGTCCACTGGTTTTACCAGTTTTAGCCTTCACATGTTTAGTGATCTGGCCATTAGCAGATATTGTAATTCCAATATAGACTCTGAGTAATCTACTCTTTGGTACTCTTCTCCACCAATCACACATCTACCAGTATTGACAGAACTCTCCTATCTCCAAGTTCCAAGGAGGGTAACGAGATAGCTTTGTGCATGTTTAAGGGGAGCTCATCCAAAGAGTGAGGGACAGCATGGGAAAGCCTGAAGGTGGTGCTTTGAAAATGTAACAAGTGCTTAATGGAGGCCGGCATCTAGTTATAATGAATTGCAATAATCCAGCCTACACATCACAAAGGCCTTGATCATCATAGAAAGTCACCATTTAATAGTAACAGCACTGAGGAGTCTTAAAGAACTCCAAGGCATCAGGCTGATATGATAATCTGGCCTGGGAGCAAATTTCCTTAATAGAGGGTGACATAAAATTCTTTAAAGCCAGGTTAGGAGTGTGATCAACCTTACAGGAGACAGTGCAAGAAGCACATATTTGCTCCTTTCGTCACCAGGTAAATAACTACTACCTAGTGCTTTCCTCCTAGAATGCATCAGAACACTGCCATTTGGTCACTACAGCTCTGCAAACCTGTTTCTCTTCACATCACCCTTCCAACCTATACACAGAGGAGAAAGAGCATGAACTTGTCCTCAATACTGAAAAAGCTTTGTACATTTCTGTGTGGCAAAGCACAACTGGTAAAAAGAACTCTTTGCACAGTAGCATCCTACTCAAGCATGTGTGTGTCCTGAATATTTTCTTTTTATACAAACCTTACAATCAACAAAGTTAATGACACACCACTGGTATTTTTAATCTGAAACCTCTGGCAAGGTAGTTGAGTTTCTGTGTATGATTAATCATGGAAATGTGGAGATATTAACATATTAATGTGGGAAAAATGACTGCAGACTGGAGGCCTTTCCAGATTTTCTTTGGCTTCATACTATGTTTCTTTTAGTTACATTAAAAAAAGAACAAACAGACTGAACTCATTCTTAGGAGAGACAAGTAAAATAATGTATATTAAATATTTGGAGACTGTGAACACAGCAGGGCATACTCTGATCTCACTTACTCTAGTGTGACTCTACAGTAACTTCATTTATTCCAAAGCCGGTACTCCTAGTTTACATTGGTATTAGTCAAAGTACAATCTGGCCCACTGATTTTTAAAGATCAAACAAACAGAACAGGCTATACTGGTTCAATTTGACACAATTTTTCCTTCTCACACATACATATTGGCTATATCTGCAACTGCTATAAATCAACATTGCCCCACTGAAGATACAATGGAGCTATGCCAATTAATACCAAGTGAGGATCTGGTCCACTGACTTCAGCAAGAGTTGTATATGCATATATGTGGCAGAATTTGGTTCACTGTATAATGATCTCTCTACCTTTCCATATATACTGTATGTCATCTCTTTCTATGTCTCTTTCTAACTTCCAAATATATATTATACTCTAAATATTTATTCTTTTATCTGGTAATTTGGACAAATGTCAATATCCTAAGGGTTAAAAGCCACTAGTTTTGTTGAATGCAGGGATTTGGTATTTGAAAATCCATCCATGTGAAGATACACTTACTAATAAACTAGCTTCCCTGATGAGGTCTTGAGAATATCTCTTTATTTTCTTTAAGGAAAATATATCTAGCTTTAAAGGTCAAATGTTAAATGACTGCTGGCGTTGATTTATGGCTAATAGTCACTTAATTTCTGTTATGGGAACTGTGAGGACAGGCTTGGTCTCCAGGCTGTGATAAAATGTGGTTTAAGTATACCATTTATTACTTGTCCCTTTATGATTAATTGATCATTTGAAATGCTGATTATTTAATCATCCAAAATATTAATCAGCAGCCAGTTAGACAATAGCTGTAAATTGCTTTAATACCAGTGTCCAGGTGGCCGCTGGAAGGAAAAAATCCCTCCAATTTAAGGGCTGACTCGTTTTGCTGTCAAATACGCACTAAGAACATCATCACCTCACCACTTACTGCTGAAAGCTTAGCACAGCTCAAGCATTGTACCAAAAGTAAGTCTCTGAAACTTTTGAATCAGGACTTTTACTCAGCAAATATCTGAGATGTTTTAATTTCCAAGATAAGTTACTGTGCACCATGCAGTCCATGTTCTGTCTAACTATTACAGGAGCTTCTGTTTGGGTTGGCCACATAGAAATGTACAAAGTCACAGTAGATCGGGACATCAATGAAGTTTGTGACAGTTCAAACTGCTACTGTAGTGGCAGCCAAATTCTCTCATGTGATGTAAAGAAATGCATGTCGTCACAATTAAGTATGTGCTCCCATCCAATGAAATTGAATCTATTAGGGAAGAATACCGTTTTTGGCATCCTTCTCAATAATTCAAGTTACCATTTTGTATTGTTCTATTGATATATGGTGGACCAAATTCCACTTTTGGTGTGGATCCAGTGTAACTGAGAACACAATTTGACCTATTGAGTCTCTTTACCTGAAGAAGTAGCATGGTTTAGAGTTAAAAGCAAGAAGCTGGGACTTATCATACTTGAGTTCAAGTCCCATATCTACCACTCATTTACCATGAGGCCTCTGTTGTGATAATTGGGCCTACAAATTTACCTTAAATTGTAATCTCAACTGAAAAAAAAATAAAAAATAAAGTGAGTGAAAGTTCCTAAATTGTGCCAATGACCTGTTATCTAAAATTGTTTAAGAAAAGATGTAAGAAGGAGGCCAAAAGACTGAATTAATTTAAGCAAAGGGTTTTACTGCTACCGCTCAAGGACTGTGTTAAGATTATGACTGGTAAACAAGAGGAATAGAGAACCGGAAATCAACTAACCAAAACTGATCAACTAACCTAATGGTTTCAGAAATTCAGCCTATAGGTGGACAAAATAACTATTTCACCCAAAACTTCCTTTTGGGATTCTTAAAAAGGAAAGACGTTAGGACAAATAAGCAAAGGAAAGCGGCTTCAGAGCTGCCTACCAGAATGCTGGCTGACTTAAAGATAAGACAAGGGGAAGGAGTGATCTTTGCCATCAGGGCTGCTTCCCACACTGTCTCCTGGGACCCTGGACTTCATCCTGATTCTAAGAGATGGCCTGACCAGACTGGGCCAGACAGAGGGACCCAGATGATATTGCCTTTTTTATCAGTGCTCCAGCTGAATCCCAGACACCAACTGGGATGTGAGACTTTGTCCTGTCGTCCCCTCCCTTCCCCTTCCCGCCCCCCCCCCGCCATGTGCTCCCTCCCCAACTGTGTCCTTTTCCTTCACCATCTTATTTCTTCTCTTTCTTATCCCTCTTCTTTTACTTAGCCAGCCAAGACTGCAGGTTTTACAAGACTGCTATAGTCCTGTGACCAGAGAGGCAACTCAAAGCAATGGCCTAAACAGCCTGATGTGGGAAAAGTTTGTCAGGTCTCAGCATGGTTGATAAGACAGTGTGCTTTGCCTGTGTTTTTCCAGCAGTGATGCTGCAACTGAGAGTCAATGCTGCATTTTCTGTCTTTGCTATTCTTTTCTCTCCCCTTTTCTGTGTGTGTCTTATTTTATCTGTTTAGGAAATGGGATCAGACTTTAACAACAGTAGCAATAACAACTAAGGACTTGTCTACACTGGCAATTAACAGTGCTGTAACTTTCTCGCTCAGGGGTGCAAAAAACCACCCCCCTGAGCGCAGCAAGTTGCAGCGCTGTAAAGCTCCAGTGTAAACAGTGCCCCAGTGCTGGGAGCTGCGCTCCTCGTTCAGGTGGTTTTTTTAGAGCACCAGGAGAGCTCTCTCCCAACGCTGCGCTGAGACCACACAAGGCACGTTAAAGCGCTGCCAGTGTAGACTAGCCCTAACTCCAGCCCATCTCAGCCAAGTTCTCTTTTCCCCAAAAAAGGGCAATTATCACCTTTGATACCCTCCAAGAGTCTGTTAAACAAGGGGTGTTTCTTTTTAAAGACTCTCTCCAGCTCAAAACTGGTTAATGGTGGACAGTGACTGGATTATATTAACACTTTTCACTTTTTGGCCCCATATGTTCCATCTAAATTAATACAACCCCTCTTTATGCCTCAGTTTAGCCATTTATAAAATGGGTATAATAATTTTAACAGTTAAAACCAATTTTTAATAGTGAGAGTGGGTAACCATTGGAACAAACTACCAAAAAAAGTGGTGGATTCTCTCTCTCTTGATGTCTCCATATCAAAACTGGATGTCTTTTTTGAAGATATGCTTCAGTTGAACACAAATTAGTGAGCTTGATAGAGGGGTAACTGAATTAAGTTTAATAGCCTGTTGCATACAGGAGATCAAACTAGATGATTTAATAGCCCCTTCCAGCTTTAAACTCAATTAATCTGTGAAATCTATGCATCTTTACCATTTTCACAAGGCTGTTGTGAGGCTTAATTAATAAACATATCTTAACACACTTCTAACTTCTTAGATAAGTTAATAATAGGCTCTAATACATAATTATATATATATTGCTATAAAAATAATCAAAACATTTCCTATGCTTTAGCCCCTTGTTTGAGACTCTAATTTCACAGACCACTGCTTCAGAACATTGTATACCTCATAGTGTAAACTAACTTACTTCGTGTATAAATAATTATTATGGTAAATTAGAGAACTTTATCGCACATCTTTGGTATCCTATCTCCAAAGAGAGGAGATAGGTTGTTGAGGAAGATAAGGGTAGGGGAGTGGAGACATTAGCCTGCTGCTGGCCTATATTTCATTTTCATCTGAAACAACTCCTATATGAAAAATAAAATCCTTTAAACAATATCATAAAGCTACCATATCATTTGGCACAATTGACATTCCCTGCTCAGGAGAAGCCCTGCACACACGGTACATTGGCAGAGCGGGGCAGTGCAGAGGCCCAGGACTGGGATTTCAGGGCCTGCATATGATATAATTGAGTAATACTCACAGAAGTGTATGGAAGAAGCTTGAACAACACCTGCATTTACTATTCTTGGCTCAAGCTGAATGCTGTGTCATTTGTCAGGGGCACCAAATTTCCCAATAATTAAAAAAGACCTCCCATATATTTCAAATACCATAGAGTGTTGTTATCCTTTGAAAATGTAAAATCAAAGAGTATGTTCCTCATGCTAGTATGCTAACTAAACAGTGTCTCATTTCCCATTCCAGAGGCCCTATAATTATTCTCCAAAATAACTGTGATTTTTTTTTCTGAATGTCATCAATTTAGTGGTTTCTGTCAGTGAGCATTTTCATCAGTGTTTCTTTATGGCTGTTAGCAGTTCCCTGTTGGTACGTGGCTCACCTCCTGATGAAGGTTGGAGAGGAGTGCCTCAGTGAAATCTGCATCATTCAATCTCCTTTAGATGTGGTGCAAGACCATAACTAAAAACTTAATTGCACATTTGCTAACCAAGTCCACAGAAAAAGACATTGCAGGCAAATAATTATGATTTATTGGCAGCAATGAGTTAAGCCTACAAAGGCCAAAGGTTCAATCTGGATATATGTCTGAATTTATCTTAACTACAATAGTCTAGAAATGCAAAAATCCCAAGAACAATATTTTCCATGTAAGGTCCTGTATTTCAGGGTCTGGTAACATTGGGAATAGTACTTGTCTTTTTTGTGGCACTTTCATATCTGATCCCAGCCAGATTAAGAGGGAAGAGATGCCACCAGGTTTAAAAAAAAAAAAAAAAAAAAAAAACTTTTCTGAACCGTAAAGGTTTGGTTTGTTTCTTATTTTACATGGACCAATTCATCCATTCTAACTTATCAGAGTGGTCTAGATTTCTGTTATTGGAAATGCTATATTTTTGTAAGCTTCCTATTAATTACTCAGAGGAATTTTACTTAGTCTTGTTCTTCAACCATTGCTATACAGCAAATTACTACCTGTGTGGAAGGCTACAATAGAGCAGAGCATTAAAAATAACTAGATTAAGCACAATATGTAATTAACACTAAATAATATGAGTGAAATCTTGACCCTATTGAAATCAATAGCAAACCTCCAGTTGACTTCAGTATAGACAAAGTTTGCTATTAATATCACCTGTTGAAGCGGGTTGTATCCAAAACTATCATTATATTAGTCTGAGCTGGTGAATTGTTAATAATTATAGTTTATTAGACAAAAATGGCATTTTCACTATTGTCAAATAATATCTAAACTCATCTTGATTTCTGCACACATGAGTCATTTTGAAGTACGGTATTTGCAAAATAGTTGACACAAATAATCTTCAGCGTAGGGGTCATTCACAGATTATTCCTCCTGACTATTTGTATGACATGACATTGTTCATGCCCCCTGGCTGGATCACTTAGTTTAAACAGGAGAAGAAAAGGAAATAACGAATAACAAACTTTTGAGTGTGAATTTTGGACAAATATTCATTCGTGAAACTTTTGGGATTCACAAATATTTCCCTGAATAACCTAAGTAAGTGTTGTAATCCTTGCAAAGAATAAATAGTATGTGACCCTATGAATAACATGAGAGTGAATTTGCTGCACACATTCCTAACATCATTCCAACATCTTTATTTGGGCTTGTGACCAACTCTGCTATTAATGCATTAGGTGAGTGTGAATGTTTCCTCTCTCACACACATATTGTCAAGAACGTCACAATTGGTATCACTGTATTTCAAGGACATGTCCTGAGAGATACTTGGTTGGAGGATATTCTAAATACCTCTGGCATGTTGAGAAAGAAATAAGAAAGGAGCGGAGTGGAAGAGAAATACGGAAAGGTAAAGGATGTTGAAGAGTGAGATTGTGTTACTAGTAATAATTGTGGGGTAGATTGTCACTGGTAGGCATGCAGCCTTGTGCTGGGCTCAAGGTGGAGCTTTGTACCGCTGAGGGAGAAGAGCTCTTGATTCATATGGCAGGGAGGGGCAAAGTAATTTATGACATCATGCTATAGGATGAAGAATCCTTCCCCACAGCATGGCCACTCTGTCAAGCATGTGGGGAAAATTGAAGCCAAATCTTTATCTATTCCCCACACACCTCTGCCCCCTTGTGGAGAGTTGCTACTATGGGAGAGCAACTCAGTAGCCTCTTTTCTCCCCTGAGAGGAGAGGAGCTGTGATTCTGGGCCAGAATGCACACTGTACCAAGTGGTCCATATGCCATCATGTACACCTACATGGGCATAACCTAATTTTGTACTTTTAAAGCTCCATCTTCACCACAACTCTACCAATGATATATATATATATATATATATATATATATATATATAGCATACCACAAAATATACAGGGTCTGATTTTGAAAAGCAGCTCCAGTTTTTTAAGTCCCAGTTTCCTTCTTGAAAATAATTGAGGTCAAATTGTATCTGTGTAGGCACAGTTGTTTGTGGGTATAAAACTGTGCCTGAAATTACATACATACATCCAGGTTGTTAGGGGAAAGGGGGCTTTTCTCAAGTTCCAGCCAGTGATCACAAGGGTGTCTTCAAAAAAGCAGCAGCAGAAGACCTCTCGCCCATGTCTCATGGCCTTACTCACCATGGCTGGAGCAGAAAACTGACTCTTGCAATAGCCAGCAGTTGTGATTTATGTTGTGGCTTGCAGTGAAGTGTATTGTGGGGTGTTTTTTAATTTAAAAATTAACCTTGCACCAGAAACAATGTATGCACTGTCAATGCTTTACTTGTGCTTTGCATTTCTTGGTACTGTAACCTTGTCCGTCAGTGCATCCTCCACACCAGGACAGACTTTCCCAGATTAGAAGGCAGAAAAAGAAGACTTAGGAGGACATGTTCAATGAGTTAATGAACACCTGCGAGAGTGACAAGATGGAGCTCAGACCATGGAGTATTACATTTGTGGGAGGAGAACCTGGACCTGGACAGGGAGGACAGAGAGCATTCAGGGAACAAGAGAGTGCCACGCAGTAAGAGATGCTGCAGATTATGAAGGAGCAATCAGACATGTTGAGGCATCTGGCTGAGGTTCAAGAAAGGAGCTGGATGCTAGAGTCCCTCTGCAGCTTATGTTGAACCTGCTGCCATCATCACCCAGTTCTATATCCTCCTCCCACAAATGTCCTATGAGGCAGGAGGAGGGGAAGTTCAATATCAAAACACAGTGGTTGGTGGGGGTGGAGTTTATAGGGGAGAAAATGCAATGGAGGGGACAGTTTGGTAAGGAAAAACACAGATAAGTGTCACATTATCCTGGCTCATTGATGAAACTGGTTTTCAAAGCCTCACAGAGATGCAGAGCCCTGATGTCCTCTTCTTAGGCCTGGTCCACACTAACCCCCCACTTCGAACTAAGATACGCAACTTCAGCTACATGAATAACGTAGCTGAAGTCGAAGTACCTTAGTTCGAACTTACCGCGGGTCCAGACGCGGTAGGCAGGCTCCCCCGTTGATGCCGCATACTCCTCTCGCCGAGCAGGAGTACCGGCGTCGACGGCAAGCACTTCCGGTATCGATTGCTTACCGCCGGACCCGGAGGTAAGTATAGACCTACTCTTACAGACCTGATGTCTGGCTGCTCAAAATTGGCTGCCAGGCAATCTGCATCAACCCCCCACCGCGGCAGAAACTTTTGTCCGTTTGTTTCACAGATATTATAGAACATACAGCAGGCAGCAATGGGGATATTGCTTTCACTGAGGTCTAACCTAGTAAGCAAACAATGCCAGTGACTTTTTAAACATCCAAAGGCACATTCCACCACCATTGTGCACTTGCTCAGCCTATGATTGAACTGCTCCTTACTGCTGTCCAGGCTGCCGGTGTACGGCTTCATGAGCCATGGGAGCAAGGGTTAGGCTGGGTCTCCCAAGATCATGATTGTCATTTCAACATCGCCAATGGTTATTTTGCAGTCTAGAAAGAAAGTCCTTGCTTGCAGCTTTCTGAACAGACCTGTGTTTCTAAAGATGCGCACATCATTCACCTTTCCTGACCAACCCATATTGATGTCGATGAAATGGCCCCTGTGATCCACTAGTGCTTGCAGCACCATTTAGAATATCCATTTTGGTTTATGTACTCTTTGGCAAGGTGGTCTGGTGCCAAGATAGGGATATGTGTTCTGTCTATCGCCCCGCTGCAGTTAGGGAACCTCATCATGGCAAAACCATCCATTAGGTCCTGCACATTGCCCAGAGTAACTACCCTTCTTAGCAGAAGTCTGTTAATGGCTCTGCAAATGTGGATCACAACAGATCACGGGGTAGATTTACCTACTCCAAATTGATGCTCTCCTGACCTGTAGCAGTCTGGCATTGCAAGCTTCCACAGAGCTATCACAACTTGCTTCTTCACTGTCAGAGCAGCTCTAATTTTAGTGTTGCTGCACTTCAGGGCTAGAGAGAGCTCTTCACACAGTTCCTGGAAAGTGGCCTTATGCATTTGAAAGTTCTGCAGTCACTGCTCGTTATCCCATAGCTGCATAGCGATGCGATCCCATCAGTCAGTGCTTGTTTCCTGGGCCCAGAAATGGTGCTCAGCTGTGTCAGGGTGATGCGTGACTGTCGCCAGCAACTGTGAATTGCTCTGCTCTATGTCTTCCAGCAGAGCTGCTTGGGTGGCATCACATTGTTACATGCGGTGGCTCCTGAATCGGCGCAGGTAAACCAGGCCTACGAAAAACAGGTGTAAAAAAGGCTTGATTTGTTTGCCATTGATTTCAGGGAGTGAGGGAGGTAAGTGCATCATGGGAGGCTAATGCCATGTTCCCATAACCACCCACGCCAATGGTTTGATCCCATAAGGCATTGCAAGACCAACCCAAAATTCCACTCAGCTACGTGCACTGTGGGATAGCTACCCACAGTGCAGTGCTCCGTGCATCAATGCAAGCCTGCTAGTGAGGGTTCGCTCCGCTGACACAATGGGCATAATGTGGACACACAAGATAGACTTACTTAAATCAGAGGCTCGATGTTGACTTACACAAAGTTGACTTAATTTTGTAGTGTATACATGGCCTAAGCAGTTACATAGTCTATATTCAAGTCACTGGAGTTGGTAAGTCAACAGCAGCACCACAGTTAAAACTGGATACTTTGGCTTGTAGCTCCTGCTCCCTCCATTACAGTTTGGCTTTATAATATGTACTGTATGATAAAGTGATTTAAATACTCCTAAACTTCAATAATATGTAACATTCTTAAATACTGATCTCAGTTATGAAATCCTTGACTCACGGTAAGCAGTTACTCACATAAACAGTCCTAGTCAATAGTGAGTAAATGTACACAGTAAGACCGTACAGAAGAAAACATAAATAGTTGTTGCCTATGTTTTGTTGCCTTATTTTTGTCCCTAGTAAAATCAGTAAGAACTGATAGAGAAAAAGTTACAAAATGCAAACAAATAAAAAATGTATTTTAAATAAAAAATTAGTATTAAAATCCCATTCTATTCCATGAACACAATTCTTCAATTATTTTGGGTTTAACTTTTAATATATATTATATTTCTTGATTTTTAACTGTGCACATACAAAGAAAACAGTAATAACATTTTGAGCTCAAATAATCCTACCATAATTTGCAAAACCAGCCACATAAAATCCTTACGAATGCTTTAGTCTAATATTGTCCAATAAGTGGCAGAGATAAGGCCCAGAGAATAAACCCGATTGCATATTATTATTGTCCCTGTCCATCAGCAATTTGTCAGGTCAGAAAAGGGAAAACCCATTTCCCTCATTCATATCAGTTTGTTTTTAACTGACTTATGACCAATAGGAGATGGCAGATTATTAGGAGTCATTGATTCTTTTGTGAAATAAGGTGGAACTGGAAGTCTAAGAAAACATCCAGTTCACAATTTTGTATCAACATCTCTGAAAAGAATAAGCTGGTCTTTCATTTAAAATACATTATTTGGGTCCAGTTATGTCCTCACTTACCTCTCTCTGGCCCTATTGTTGAAATCAATAAAATGACAGCAAAATTGGACCCAGGAGTGCTGCCATTTGATCCAGTATTGAACCTAAATTCCATTGTGATGTTATGTGCTATTAATCCCAGGGCCTGATCCAGAGACCTCTGGAATCTAAAGCCACCTCTAGTTCAGTGGCCAGGGACCCCATGTGGTCTACTGGACCGTGCACAGTATTCTCAGTCAAGAGCTGTGGGTCATGTTCCCAGTTTTCCACTACCTGTTGCATGATCTTGGCCAAGTCACTTCATTTCTCTGAGCCTCCATTTCCCCTTCCCTTCTTTGTCTGTCTTGCAGGGCCGGCTCCAAGCACCAGCGGAGGAAGCACGTGCCTGTGGCGGCACGTGCTAAGGGGCAGCAGACCGACCCCCCCCCCCCGCCCCATTCTTGGGGTGGCACAGTCCGGGCGGCTTTTTTTTTTTTTTTTGCTTCGGCAGTTTGCGCGGCAGTCCAAGCGGCTTTTTTGTTTTGTTTTTGTTTTTGCTTGGGGCAAAAATGGTAGAGCCGGTCCTGCTGTCTTGTCTAATTAATTGTAGAGTCTTTGGCAATGTCTCAATAGAGAAGCCAAGAGCTGAATAGGATAAGGAGAATGCCTTCAAACCTCTAATCCTAAGGGCATGTCTACACTTACCTCCGGAGCGATCGATCCAGCAGGGGTCGATTTATTGCGTCTAGTTAAGAAGCGATAAATCGACCACCGAGTGCTCTCCCGTCAACTCCGGTACTCCACCGGAACGAGAAGCATAGGCGGAGTTGACGGGGGAGCATCGGCAGTCGACCTACCGCAGTGAAGACACTGCGGTAAGTAGATCTAAGTATGTTGACTTCAGCTATGTTATTCATGTAGCTGAAGTTGCATAATTTAGATCAATCCTCCACCATTAATTTGGGCTTGAATAGGGACTGGGAGTGGCTGGCTCGTTACAAAAGCAGCTTTGCCTCTCCTGGAATTGACATCTCTTCATCTATTATTAGGAGTAGACTACATCCACCCTGATCGAATTGGCCCTGTCAACACTGGTTCTCCACTTGTGAGGTAACTCCCGTCTCCTCATGTGTCATTATATAATGCCTGCATCTGTAATTTTCACTCTATGCATCTGAAGAAATGAGGTTTTTTACCCACAAAAGCTTATGCCCAAATATATCTGTTAGTCTTTAAGGTGCCACTGGACTCCTTGTAGTTTTAGTGTCTCTGTTCCTCGGTTCACCATCTGTAAAACAGTGATAATTGAACTTCTGTACCTTTGAGGATAAATACATTAAAGATTGTAAGACACTCAGAAATAAAGGCAATGGGACCATAGAAGTGCAGAAAAAAAGGGCATTGCACTACATAGCAACCTGTCACCCCATCAGAAATGGATAGTAATGACAAATACACATAGCGTTACACATTCCCCATACCCAATGGGTAACCCTATACAGGGTGGGCCATGCCCAAACCTAACAGACACTTGAATAGTTTTATCTTTTTCTTACATTTTGGCAACACTTTAATTGGTAGGCATGCCAACAAAATCTCATTGCATTGTATGGGAAGGGCTATGCTAATTATGTGTTACATGAGCATGCCCACTGTGAACAGGGTATTTTTAGAAGCCTGATTGAACAGAGGGGGAATTGCCTTTTGTATAACCCACTTTACTCCTGAGTGGTTAACAAACATTACACCACTGTCCATGCTGCAGGGTTTCAGTGGATAAAAAGGACAACTTTGACAATATTGAAAATCAGTCTGCCATTGAAAGCAGAAAAAGGATTAGAATTTATTGGAGATATATGGTTAAAATGTGTGATATGTTTACCCACTATTCAAAATCCATGACCATTTTAATTTGCTAGATTTTATAGGCCTGAGTTGAAATCCATATGAGTCTGGGTTTCTATAAAAAATATAAGTTTCAGATATAATGGTTTGTTAGGCCAGTCCACGATATCCAGCTTCTGGGAATACCATGTCATATGCTTCTGGCTAGGAACAGTTATCAGAGATTCCACCCTCGGCCATTTGTCTTCCAAGGCTAATGAGCTTGGTCTGCTAAGATTTGAAATCAGAGATATCCTTCTCCTAGACAGACTTGTCTAAAGAGGCTAAGCATGCCCTGTCTGCGTCTGACTGAAATCAGAGTTTCTCTTTTCCTTAATGCACTTGGTTCACAATGCCTTATTTTGTAATATTTAGTGCAATCCTTCTGGGTTTCCCCAAGATGGACGACCCTCACCCACTAGATGGAGGACACACCTCTATGCTCTAGAACAGTGGTTCTCAAACTTGGGCTGCCGCTTGTTCAGGGAAAGCCCCTAGTGGGCCGGGCTGGTTTGTTTACCTGCTGCATCCACAGGTTCAGCCGATCATGGCTCCCACTGGCTGTGGTTCGCCGCTCCAGGCCAATGGGGGCTGCAGGAAGAATGGTCAGCATGTCCGTCGGCCCGCGCCGGTTTGAAAACCACTGTTCTAGAGTCACAATGTGAGGATGGATGGGGACACTGTGGAAGATAAACAGATAAGATGTTGAAGAAAGTAATGAAAACTTAGATATAGAAGCCAACCACTGACAAGATATCAGGAGCTTATACTCAGGGACATAACCAGGCTGGGCTTAATGGAGGAACAAGCCATGAACAGGAACAAATGGTGACACCGTACTGCTCCCCAGGTCTGTAAAGATGTTTTGGGATGAGAAAAAGAAGAAGGTTCAAGTGATCCTTTTCTCTGTCTGATACAAAGGAGAAGCAAAAATATAGCAAACCTTAGAACAGTGGAATAGTGAGGGTCTTTTATGAGGAGAAAGGTGCCTAGTGGCTACACAATATGTGTCGACCTCCTACCAGCACATTGCCTCCGACACTGCTGAAAAATATATAGAAGATGAGATCTAGGAGTCTGAGGGCATGACCTTCCAGAATAGAAGGTGTCTGGGCAATTGGCATCCAACATATCATGCTTCCATCTCAGCTCTGCATCATGTATTATACAATCTGAATTGTAAACTATTTGTGCTCTGAACAACATATATCCCCTCTGCAGCACAGATGCCAACTTTCACGTGGTAAATAAGCACCCCAACTTTCACAATAAGCCAAAAATCGAGCTAATCCCATTTCAAACCAAGGCCAATCCCTAAGAACCCCAACACTCTATGTGACTAGATCCCCCCGGCGTGCAGTCTGAGACTGTGGTGGGCCTGCTGTGCACCCCTGACTCTCTCCCTCCCTTACCCCTGCTTGCCCCTCCTTGCCACTGCTTGCCAGGAGCCGAAAAAAAAAGAAGCAACAAGCTACAACAAGCTTCAAGCCAAAAACTAGCCAACAAGCAACTCACAAGCCAATTGAGCCAAAAACAAGCCTAATGTCTGTTTTTTTCCCGCGGGTTTGGCATATCTGCTCGGTAGCTTTCATAAACCTTGGATGGAGTATGACCAAGCAGTAGGTGGGGATTCAGCTAAGACAAGCTCAATACCTGCCACTGATGTGGAAAGGCTAGAACCAGAATGATGGTAGTGTAAGGACTTAAATGCACAGGTTCAGCAAATACATTTCCCTTGGCTCTACTAGAAACCATGATCATGCCCCTTACTCTTGGCCATATCTATACTAGGGGCAGGTCTACACTGACCCTCCCAAATTCGAACTAAGGTACGCAACTTCAGCTACGTGAATAACGTAGCTGAAGATCGAAGTACCGTAGTTCGAACCTACCTCGGTCCAGACGCGGCAGGCAGGCTCCCCCGTCGACTTCACGGTACTCCTCTCGCCAAGCTGAGCACTTCTGGGTTCGACTTATCTCGTCCAGACAAGACACGATAAGTCGAACCCAGAAGTTCGATTTGCTTGCCACCGAACTACCGGGTAGTGTAGACCTACCCTAGGAAAAAAGATGTATTTATAACACCTCATAGATAACATATGTTAAAATCCAAGTTAAGAAGGCAGTTATAGTTTTACTGAGTTACCTGGTCAAGGTAAACCTTGAAAGAACTATCAGCTGAAAGCTTCTGCTGCTCATTCATGTATCACTCTGCCCCATTGATTCTTATCATTAATCCTGACTTTGACACTAACTAACATTAACCAAATTACTTAGCCTCTTGTCCTTAATTTCTGAGTGAGATCCTCACTCCCTCTCTGGCCTCTTCAGACTCAGTAAAAGGAACAGAGCAGCCTAACAGGAACCTAAAAAAGCTCCAATTCTGTGTGGGAGAAGAATATCCTAGGTCGCAGGCATTCTCAAAGAGTCTACCAAAGACCCCATCATAAGCCCCAGGATAAGGCTTATGTTGGGAGAGTGGGGAGTAGGAGGCTGTGTGGGAGGTGAGACCACAGCATGCAGAACAAGATTCTGCACAGTATTACCACCTATAGGGCAGCCTACGGAGGTTATCCTAACTGAGGCAGGCCCCCAGAGCTGTTTAAGTAACCCTCCAGCCCCCTGAGAAGCCCAAGATGTAGAAGGTGCAAAGATGGTTTAAAGCCTCTTAAAGGCATAGCACAGAATCTCATCCTCCATCTCTAAACTGTTGATAAAAAACTCCATTCCCTACCTTCCAGGGCATTTATGACAAATGATTTTTTAGTGTTTATAAAGCCCTGTAAGAATGAGAAGTAATATTGGGCCAGATACTGAGGGCTTACCCCTGTTTTCACTCCGTTTTTACTTAGACTAAATTCCGTCAAAGTCAGGACTGTACAGAGAATAAAGAGCAGAGGACATCAGCTCTTGTTTATGTTCATAAAATCTCCCCACCTCTTTGGAAAGCCTTTTTTATCTCAATACCTCTGTTCTTGAAACAAATCCAACAATATTTCAGCATTTTCTCTCTCAATTTTTTCATGGAAAGACTTTAATTATTCCACAATTTGCTGTTGTCCACTTAAAATCCAATAAATATGGGAAAAGCCTTTTCTTCATCTTCTGTTTTTTTTTAAATAACCATCTGGGATAATGTATTTGCTTATCCATCAATATCCATTTTCTTTCCTCTGGATAAATGGAGGAAAACAGATCCAAGAAAGCAGTAAGTGTTTACATATCTTTCCGCAGGAACTTGGACCTTTTTCCTATTGGATGCCTGCAACCAAACACCTTGCTGGGGCCCCTGAACTATCTGTTCTCATCTTTGGTTGCTTAATTAAGCACGAAGTGGTTTATGACAGGAAGTCCAACTCAAGGGCTTTTAATGTTTTTTTTTTCTTTTGGAGAGATTCACTGGATTCAGACCAGTTTTAAAATAAATAAATGAATACAGGTTAGG
This sequence comes from Chrysemys picta bellii, assembly GCF_011386835.1. Lineage (NCBI taxonomy): Eukaryota > Metazoa > Chordata > Testudines > Emydidae > Chrysemys > Chrysemys picta. The sequence goes on along the minus strand of NC_088794.1, from coordinate 120,203,393 downwards.
CTAATTAAGTTTGCTTTTGTTGAAATGAAGTACTTTGAATGTGAGAAAATCAGGATTCTTTTTTTTTCAGTTGCCATGGGATAGTAATGCTGAGAAGTTTTGATTTGTGGAGCATTATATTTTGCACTATATTTTTATTGGCACATAAGTGTTGCATTGCCTTTTGGTTTTTATAAATGCAAAAAATATTTAAATGTATATTTTAAAAAAATGAACAACACTTTATGTCCCATATGAGGAGAGGTTAAAGAGGCTAGAACTTTTCAGCTTGGAAAAGAGGAGACTAAGGGGGGATATGATAGAGGTATATAAAATCATGAGTGGTGTGGAGAAAGTGAATAAGGAAAAGTTGTTTACTTGTTCCCATAATATAAGAACTAGGGGTCACCAAATTAAATTAATGGGCAGCAGGTTTAAAACAAATAAAAGGAAGTTCTTCTTCACACAGCGCACAGTCAACCTGTGGAACTCCTTGCCTGAGGAGGTTGTGAAGGCTAGGACTATAACAGGGTTTAAAAGAGAACTAGATAAATTCATGGAGGTTAAGTCCATTAATGGCTATTAGCCAGGATGGGTAAAGAATGGTGTCCCTAGCCTCTGTTTGTCAGAGGGTGGAAATGGATGGCAGGAGAGAGATCACTTGATCATTTCCTGTTAGGTTCACTCCCTCTGGGGCACCTGGCATTGGCCACTGTCGGCAGACAGGATACTGGGCTGGATGGACCTTTGGTCTGATCCAGTATGGCCATTCTTATGTTCTTATAACAAAAATGGCCACATAATAAGATTCCAGGGGAAATCCTTATGGGGTAGGTTCTGATGTTCTTTTCCATGTTGAACAGTACATTACTCCACAGCTGGTCCCACTGACTGTGTTTGGTGCTACTTGTAGTATATGGTGTTGTATGGTGCTATTCAGTCTGAATAAAGACCTGTGAGTGGAAGAAAAGTGAGCAGAAAATGAAATAGCAAGGAGACTGGCAGAGAGATATAGCAAGCATAGGTGAATAATAGGTAGATACGTTAGCACTGCCAGTTAGATGGCATAATGTTCAAATGACTAACAATAAATACCATAGTGGCAGAATAAAATATTATGAAGGCCATATTAAGCAATATGTCCATGAAATCCACTACTAAGATTCAGTGTTTTGTGGTCTACCATTCTGGTGAGGCAGGTTCAGGTAGAACCAGGGGACAAGCACTAGGCAGAAGGACCCTGAAGACTGGCTGGCTGCTGGGCATTCATATATATGTATGTAATATACCATAAATCAATAAGACTATGACTACTGTGTTGTGAATCAAAAAAAAAGTAAATTAACAATAAAGGCACCAATAATGCAAAACATTGAGCATAACTCTAACTGTGCTCACGTGAGTAGTTCCACTGAAGTCAATGGGATGATTATGCATTTAAGTGTTTGCAGGATCATGGTCTTAATGCCAATTTCTTTTAAGTTTCTTATATGGGTGGAATTCTCACCGTCCTTGCTGATGTTTGTAATACTGATTTATGCTGTGTATACTCTCTATGATTTCTGACATTTTATAGCTCTATGCCCTCATTATCCCCTCACATGCACAAACAAATGATCTGCATGTCAAAGCCCCTTTGTTTGAGATAAAAAAAACATTACTTTTTCTGATTCTTTTATAAGAATTGTGCTGTCAGGCCTTTTCCAAACAAACAAGATACACAAAAAGAAAACCATCTTGCATTTGCTAACATTCAGCTCCTTGATTTGAATACATTTGTTTAAAAGGTTCACCTATTTCTACACTGAGCACAGTTGACAAATTTCAGGGCTTCTTGCTGATGATTTTTTAAAATTTTCCTCTCCCTCCTTCCCCAAATGAATATATAAAATTAATATAATTAACACATACTGGTACTAATGTGACTCATGTTGTATGAGTCAGAGTCCCAGCAGCACTATTTGTAAAATTCGAATTCCCGAGGGTGCCTTTTTATTTGTTGTCAAATAATACCTTGCAGCATTAGTGAGATCACCTATTCTCTGTGGCACATATAAGTCTAGTCGCCTGTGGGCTATAATACTTTGGTCTAATTTTGGTTGTTAGAATTTGTGTATGGATGCTGAGTGGTATTGGTGACCTGTGATGTTTAGGTCAGACTAGATTATCTGGTGATCCATTCTGGTCATAAACTCCAACTCTGTGACCTGGAATCTGATAAAGCCTTGGTCAGTACCCAGTTTCATTTACCAAAGTTTTACTTGAACTGAGCATCAGCTCTTTGGCTCTAGTAACATCTTTTCAAACTTAAATTATAGATTTTTTAGCTCAATTGAGAATCTTCTGCTTTACACAATGAATGCTGTGTTCTGTGGATGCTGGGTGCCAGTAGAGAAAGTGACATCTCTTTAACACTACAGAAGCCCATAGTGAGCCATTTTTTTAGCTCATTTATTCCTGTGTAAATCTGCAGTAACTGGGCTGGCTTCATTTACTTTGGATTTACACTGGTACAGTATATCTGAGATTGGAATCTGTCCCAGAATGTTTTATTCTACTGATGTTTCACGTGGCAGGATAATTTGTGACTCAAGGTTAATAAAAGAGCAGGATTTTCTTCCAGACCTGTTTATTCTCTGTTGTGAATGACACTTGCTCAAACTGTAGGTCTGGTCCGAGAGTTGGAAGTTTTTAATGGACAAATAAATACAAGTTATACATGTAGATGAGCAATTTAGTCTTTTCAGTTTGTGACTATCTAGCTGAATCTCAAATTACTTGATTCTGCATAATGTAAAATTCAGTATCTGAAATTCAGTTCAGCTCTCCATGTATTTGTTTACAGTGCCTAGATGTGATACTATCTAAATGGGTTATTAATAAACTTCCTAATACTGTCATGGGCAAAACTAGCATTAATTTCAATGGGAGCATGATTGAGCCTGTATTTCACACTGGTATCTTTCGCTAAAGGATCCCACAACACTTTACTAAGATTAGTTTAGTTATTCTCACAACTCCCCTGCAGGATATATACTCATTCATAAGCCGAATATTTTTGGTAAAAAAGTGACTCAGCAAAGAGCGGGGGTCAGCTTATAAACAGGTCTACACCAAAATTTGATGAATTTAAACTCTATGGAATCATTGAATTGAATATCTAATACATTGTCATTTTGTTTACCTGGAGCATCTGCAGGCATGGAGCCTCTCAGCTCCCTGTGGCCGCGGTTCGCCGTTCCCAGCCAATGGGAGCTGTGGGAAGTAGCGCTACATCCCGCATCTTCCATTGGCTGGGAACGGCGAACCGTGGCTACAGGGAGCTGAGGGGTTCCATGCCTGCGGACGCTCCAAGTAAACAAAACATCCCGACCCGCCAGTGGCTTACCCTAACGGGCCGGGAGCCAAAGTTTTCCAACCCCTGAAATCTAGGGTCGGCTTATGAAAGGGTCATACAGTTTTTGCTATTTTTACCTATCCATTTTGGGGGGTCGGCTTATAAATGAATGGGCTAATGAATGAGTATATACGGTATGTATTATTATCCCAATGGTACAGATGTCGAAACTGAGACCTCATTCATGGTGAGTACAACCTGTCTCCACGAGCAGTTCCACTGATTTCAGTAGGACCACTCCACTTGTAGAATAAGCATGAGTAAGGGTGTCATCATCTGGAGCTAAATGAGATGCATAAAGCCTGGAGTGGGTCAGTGGCAGAGGTAGGATTATAACTTTATTTCTGAGTCCTTCTTCTTTGTTTAGTCTATTAGAAAATGTTGCTGCTTAGGGCTAGTTTAGCTCCCTCATACAATGTTGGCTGCCATTATTTTCTCTGTTTGATGCAACTTACTGAGCACAGTTCTGCTCCCATTGAAACCAATGGGAGAAAAAAATCCGATTAACTTCACTGGAAACAAGGCCAGGCAATGTTGTGTTAGTGATTTGGATTTTCCCTGAAGTCAGTGATAAACTCTCCTATTGACTTCCATATAATGCAGGATTAGTTCCTAGACATCATAGCAATCTGCTCCAATACTGTGGGGAGAACCCAGAAAAAAATGCAATAGGTTCAGATATGGTGGAAGCCAAATCCCTGCAAATCTTAATTTAATATATATTTTACCTGCAAGATCTTTTACATTTTCAGGATTCACAGGAGGGATTTGAATTCACATCACCTACCTCCCAGGTGAGTCCCTTAATCACGAGCTATAAAGTCTTTTTTACTCTCTCTTTCTTTGGTCCAATGACTATTTAGCTATTTATAAAAAAGTGAACCAGCATCAGCAGGACAGATTGAGAGCATCTTTCCCCAGAGTAGCCTACAGCTGATGTCTAGGACACACGCATACATATACATGTTTTTTGAAGCTGATCAGTTCCAAATATTTTCATAACCCAAGTACCGGTAAAAATTTGTTATGATTTTTCAGTTTGCTGGCCAAACTGAAAAATCTATAATTTGCCCTCCTTAATCTATAAGGCAGTCCCTTAGCACAATTGTAATGGAAAGTACTTCTTTGGCCTTCTTTTCCTCCTATGACTTAGGTGAAGATAGTGACTCACAAGCCAATATTAGAGTGACTAATGATCACAGTTGTGATACTGTTTTCAGCATTGTCGAAGAAACTTCACAGTTTTGGCATTTGTGAGAAAGCCAATAAAATTTACTTTGATCAGTAAATGATCACCAGTCATCAAATGGCAGGAACATTAGCCCATTCAAGATATTCTTCTCATTGAATCATTTGCTTCAGAAAACTTCTTTGGGAGGTCAGAGAACTAACATCACCAGCACAAATGGCAGACAGATATTTCACTTGTGAACCCCCATTTTCCTGGGCTGAAACTCTGTACATTGCCAGCCTGAATGGTCTAAGCCCATAGCATCTCCTGGTACCCTGTTGTAGATCTTTTGCTTTATATGCTGATAGTCCTTCCAAATGAAGCAATAGTGGTATAAACAAATGATTAGCCTCCAGAAAAGATGGGCTGTTAGGGCCTACCATGAACTACTGAAGAGTCTGGCTTCATAATACAGTAAAACAAGGTGTGTGTTTGTTTGTTTGTTATTTAAAGCAATGCCAGAACATAGTGTGCCGACAGGTCAAATAGGGGAGATTATGTCAGTTAGCAATTTTGTAAAATATCTTTTCCCACAACCCCATTTCACTTCCATTATATTGCATGTAGTTCAATGTGATTTACAATGAAACATAACATTGCAGCTGTTCATTCTCCTCTTTTTACATATATATATATAAACGTGATGGAACCATCAAGATGAACTCATATCACAATTGTATATGTGATCTTATTACTCCAGCCATTGTTTTTCAATGTGTGTGTGGGAGGGGGGAGGGGCAGGGACGCCTGGTGAGAACATCAGAGGCAGGGGAGTTCTGGGTTGTATAAAACTGCAGGACACCAAATCCATTGCCTACACACACTACATATGTGCTGCTGTGTATGAAAATAAACTCAGTCTTCTTCTCCTCTTGTTTCCATTGTAGTTCCTTAACATAGCTGACTATGAGAACAGATCATATACACAGTGCAGCAGGATAAGGCAGTAGTCCACCAGCCGTAGCTTCTCCATTCTGTTCCTGTGCTACTCAGCTCAGCTTTGGTTGCATCAACACACAATCTCCCATCAGCAGCAGCTGGTCAGAACTACTAGAGAGGAGGGGGGGAATGAGAAGAGGGGAAAGCAGTAAGGAGAAAATGTGTAAATAAGCAAAAATTAAGGGGGCAGAAGGGGAGAAAGGGAAAAGACAACAAGGAATGGGGAAAATAATAGACAGAAAAGAAAGCTTGAGTGTGAAAATGGACAGAAAAAAAAAAAGAAAGATTCCAGCAGCTGTACCAGGGAATGTGTGCAAAGGGTGCATATCTGCTTGTTAATCCTAGGGTAGCAGACTCCACCGAAACAAGGTTGGGAACAACTGCTGTACTTGTGGTCTTTATTTATCTCATCTGCCTCTGTTGTTTGTTATTCTCAACCATTATGCCATCTCCACAATTAGATGTATAGCACTTTGGGGTAGGGACCAAGTCATGCATTTATATAGAGTATGCAGTGAAAGGGATCAGCTCCACTAGCTTTCCCTGTCTTCTCTTGCTTTTTTTAAAATAGAATTCAAGAGACAGAATGTCTCTTAATCTGTGTCTCAACTGGAGAACAATTTACAGTGGCAAATTGATCACAGACCATCCAGTTCAATCTCCATATTTTTGGAGGGCCTCTGATTTTCTGGGAATGTAGGGTTTGAGTCTAGTCTGTTGATCTGAACATCACTTCCTGAATTGGTCCCCTCTCTTTATTATGTTTTCCATCCCCTCCTCTCTGTGCTCTGGTAGTTTGAAGTAATTACACACAATTTCTGGCTGTCTGCCCTTACTCTTATGACTACGGATGAGTGAATTGGTTCAGATTAAATACGAGTTGAACCAAACTTTCATTCATAAATGGAGTTGAAACCAAACACTTGGAGATTCAAAGAAGTTTGGCTAACTCTCTTTAGTCCATTATTTCTTCTTCTGCACTTACAGGTTGCATGCAGGAACAAAAGCAAAATGCTCTAGGAACAACCTTACATAAGTTTTTAAGGGCTTTTGTCTTCAGTTCCAGCTAGGACAAGAAACATATGCATAAATCATTAAAAGTAATATGGGAAAATTGCTAATCTATTTTCAGTGTGATGGTGGTTCTTCTTTTTTGAGCAATGGCTGAGGGGAGTCCTACTTTGCTCTGAACTGGTTCTCCCATCCTTGGTTAAACCTGCTGTAAGTATCTGAGAGACAAGGGTGGACTCCTTCCCAGCATATGATAGCCATGTTGAGCGTATATGTTCTTTGGCTTGGACAAAACTTAATGCCCTTTATTGATCCAAATGCTACTTAATTGCACATAATAGGAAGCAGTTATTCCTTCCTATCATTTATCATGGAGAATTAGTACTTTGTGCAGATAAATCAACTGTCCTTTGCTGGCTGGATATTCAGTAATGGTAAGTTTAGCAGGTCTATTCCCTTGTGTGCTTATATTACACATGACTGGGCTTGCACATAATCATTCAGCTCCTTCCATACCTGATGGAAGGTGCTGAATAGACAAAGGAGGGTTAGTGGGTTATAGATTACTGCAAAGGGGATATAAATGCAGTGGATTTATTAAGTCCATGATTTTAAGTGCCTAACAAAGTTATGAACTTAAGTTCCCAGGGTCATCTTTTTAAGGTGTTGTGCAGGTTTCCTTTGAGGTTGAGGACACTGAGTTCAGATACAGACTGATTATTTAATGGAAAGTGTTCATCAATGAGTGATAGGGTGTTTTTGTCTTACCGTTTTTCTGTGTGAGTGCAATAGACAGTGAAGTGATTGTCTTGTTTCACCCATATAGTCATTATTGGGGTATTTAGTGCATCGGATGAGGTACACCACATGTTGTGACAGGCACATTTGGGACACAGGGATCTTGAAAGGTGTGTTGTGGTGGGTATTGATTATCATTGTAGTGGAGATATGGCTGAAGGTTTTGTATCTGTTTTTATGGTAGGGTCTGGTGCTGCTTTGAGTTGGTATGTCCTGCCACATTTACTGAGTTAACATCACTATTTCCTGCAACACCTTGGGGTCTCGTTGGTCTCACATCTATGTCCAGATACTGCTTAGCATGTTATATCTAATGAAGTTACAACTACATTTTCTATTAACCATGATTCTTCTCAATGATACTCTACAATTATCATTTACACTTATAACCATATCTGGAAACATGACTTGAGGAACCAATGGAACAGTGAACTGAGGAAATAATCTAAAAAGCACAATTCATTTTTATCACTAATGAACGCATGTGAAATTTGAAGTAAGTGATGGATTATTGCTAGTGTGCTCTGATTATTCCATAGAGATACACTAAAAATGAAAAACCCAGAGAGAGGCTGCAGTAACAAAATAATTGATTAATCAATTAATTATCACAAGTAAATTAAATTCATCAGATCCAAACAACATAGACAAAACACAGACTTTATATACATGGAGCTGAGATTGTAGTGATTAAAAAATTGCCAGCTGTTCTTGTGATGGATAAACTCTGTACTGTGCTGTTCTGAGTTTGTGTGTGCATGTGTGTGTATTTATACATAATCTAACAGAGGCAAGTGGAGTTTATAATTGGCTGTACTAGTTTAAGTAGATTTTAGCTGATTAGCAAAGTACATTTTTTTATGTCTTGCTTTATGAAGAATATGTGAAGTTTGGGCTGTATTATTACCACATAATAATCATTAATTACTTCTAAAGACATAGCTTTAAAATGTGTGAGGCTTATGGGATGTCTACCTTCCCTTTAACTAATGAGGTACTAGCACATCCATGTTTCAAAAAAGGACACTGAATCAAGGTCCCTTCAGTCCCTCCATTTCATATGGAAATGTGTTTATTCCTGACAGGTTTTGAAAAGGAGGGTAATTCCAGACTCCTGGATGCCATTAATCCCTTCTCTCTCTTTATAAGTAGTCCCTAATGTCCAACTTGCTAGTGAACTATTGCTGGGCATCTAATGGCTTTCCCAATGAACTCATTATTAGTATCTTTATAAAGCAAAGAGTTGTGTTGTCTAGTGATTAGAGCAAGAACCTCTAGGTTCAATCACTGGCTCAGCTACTTGGGAAAATCACTCTCCCTGCCTTAGTTTCCCGATCTGTGACATGGATTTAATAATGTTTAACTATCCCAGAAGGGTTCCAATCTATCTTCTACTGGAGCAAGCCCAAGTGGTATTCTCAGGTATAACACTGAGCTCTTTGCACTTCTGTTCCCTTTCTGATTTCTGAGTGAAGCCCCTCAGGTGTCAGGCCTCATGGCCTTACCTGTCTTGGTGTGTTTTGTATAGTAAACCATATGTACAGCAGCTTCTCTACGTAGTGTCTTTATTCAGGAAAAAAAAATATGTGTCTGCAGTGGTTAGCAGGACACCACCTGCTGCAGTTGCCAACAATGAACAAACCAAAACTAGCCAGCCACACGTTTTCTTGTTTAACTATTATTATTATACACATTGTAGCATTTCCCCTGATTTTAAATATTTATTACCCACTTTACAAAAGCAACAATAATAATTAGTAATACATTTAAAATAGCAAATAATAAGCACATAAATAAATAGATGATCTCAGTCACTATTTACACCGTATAATTCCACTATGTAGGTGGACCATTTCTCACACATAGAATGCCTCCATTCAACCTCTGCAAAAGGCAATTCCACCGTCACTGCTGCTTTTTCAGGAACAACTTTTGGTTCAAACCTGTCATGCTGTGATATGGTAACTTGAACACTCTGTCCATGAGACTGATCTTGTGTCAGGCTTCTGCCCCTCAAGACTTCCAGGAACTGGTGCTGAACCTAAATGGGGATTCTCCAGTGACAATTCCATTGCTTCTATACTAATATCTCCAGTGTTTAACACAATCCTTTCTCTCAGTTGATCCACATGTCAGTATACAATCCTGCCAACTCCCAGAATTGCCATGTAGGAGACTCGTCCTGTAATATCTTGAATGATAGCTGGCATCCAGTTGGAACGAGGACCAAAGATTTTAAAATAGCTTCACCAACAGTAAAACTATGTTGTTTAGCATGTTTGTCATATTGCTGCTTTTGCTTCTGTTGTTTTGGTTGTGTTCTTCCCATTAAGTATGGATGCATAATGTCTAACCTTGACCTTAGTTTCCTTCCATTAAAATCTCCATGAGGGACAGGCCTGTGGCTGACTTAGGGTGACCAGATGTCCTGATTTTATAGGGACAGTCCTGATTTTGGGGTCTTTTTCTTATATAGACTTCTATTACCCCCCACCCCCTGTCCTGTTTTTTTCACATTTGCTGTCTGGTCACCCTAGGCTGAATAGAGTGTTATCTGATGATTAAACAGGTAATGAGATGCTTTCATGTCTATAATACATCCAGGTATTTTTAATAACCTATTTAAATGTTTGCATGATGGATGGTAAGGTGTCAGCATAACATGTTGGATGTTGTTTTGCTTCATAAACCTTTAGAATTCCATGCTAGTAAAAGAACTTCTATTATTTGATACAAGCCTTTCAGGTAAACCAGGGATACTAACACTAGTCCTTAGTTTTTCTAGTGACTTCACTAGTGGATGTATTCATGGAATAGATGTCTACCCATTTGGAATGTTTATCCACTAGTATTGAAAACATTTCCCGCAGACATGGTCCAGCATAAACAATATGCACGCTCCTCCAGGTCTTATCTGGCCACTCCCAAAGATGGAGCAGGGTCACAATATAGGAGCTTTTTGAGTACCACAGACACAGAACATTTACATCATACCAGTGATTAGTATAACGTTGAGATATACTGCCATGTGGAATCTCCATGTGGAATTCCCTGAATCAATCCCTCCATGGTTCTTTGGAAAATAGCAGGGACTGAAGACACACCGAAAGGTAACTGATTATATTTAAGCAGTCCTTTGCAACTCTGAACAGTGACACACCGCTTGGAATTTTTTTCCAGAACAATCTGTTGGTTGACATGGCTCATGTCTAACTTGGTGAACAAGCCCCCCCCCTGCGAACAGTGCAAACTGATCCTTAATTTCTGGAATTAGGTACTGTTCTAATTGTGAGACCCTATTTACAGTCAGCTTATGGTCACCACATATGTATGCAGAGTCACCCGACTTCAACACTGGTATTATTGCTGCAGCCCATTCAGAAAACTTAACAGGTTAAATAATACCAGCTGCCCGCAGCCTTGTGTTTCCTGTGTGCTATTTTCACCTCCCCAGGCTCCTGTGGCTTGTGTTTGTAAATCCTGTTCAGTTTGATTTGCAGATCCCATAGCCTGGGCCAATTTTAGAGCTGTTTCAAATGTTAACTGTGGTTCAGACAATAATCTCCTTTGCATTTTGTCATCATCAATGCCACAAACTAATCTGTCTTTTAGGTTTGCGTCAGGCTCACACCATAATTACAATCTTGAGAGAGCTGCCTCAGTGCTGCCACGAATTTCCCTACTGTTTCCTCTGCTTTCCTTGACGGAGAGTTAAACTTAAATCATTCTATTATTTCACTGGATGTTGAGTTGAAATGATTTCTTAACAGATTTACTAGCTCATCAAAAGTTTTATTTCCAGTTTTTTCAGGAGTTAACAGGTTTCTCTTTAAACTGTAAGTCTTGGCCTCTACACTGCTAGGTATGATAGCTTTCTTCTTACCTTCATCAGTAATATCATCAGCAGTGAAAAAATAAGATATTTCACAGTGTTCTTCCCAAGTTTGGTGTTGCAGATTAAATGGTGAAATAGTCCTAGGGGTTGCAGCCATTTCCCCTGTATTTGTAAGAGTTTGTAGGCCTTACTTACAGATAACTTCCCAGGCCTTTTTTTCTTTCTTTCTTTCTTGTTCTGGAGATTCGGCTCCATCTCGTTACCACATGTTGTGTTGTAAACACACATACAGCAGCTTCTTAGGTATTAATAGTCTTTTTTTCAGGCAACACACCTATGTCTGCAATGGCTCTGTAGGGCCCCACTTCCTGCAGTTATCGACAATGGACAAACCAAAACTAGACAGCCACTCATTTCCTTTTTTGACTATCTGCTCACTCCCCCTAATGGTCAGTCCATTATACACAGGGTGGAATTTCATAATTCTTCCACTATTAGACCTGCATCTGGATACAACAACATGTCTCTGTCAATGATTTATTAACATCCAGGTCCAACTGAACACCTGGACACCTTCAGGAGCTTGTGACCAGTGACCGTGCCAAACAGCCTTTTTAGAACACGTAGGTTTATGTAGCAAATGGGACAAAAGAGTAGAGAAAATTAATTTAAAATAACAGTCCACACACTTATCTAAATTTATTTAATTTTACGTTTCATTGAAAGCCAAGTTAGATAGGCTTCCCTCTTGAGTTACAGGAACACAACAGACCTAACTTACATTCTTCTAGCAAGCCCAGGAGTGCTTATGACCCAATCTGGTCTCAATTTTCCTTCCAGATATGTTCCTCAACCTATGTCTACACTACAGACCTTACAGTGGCACAGCTGTACCGCTGAAGCTACGCTGCTGTAAGATCTCCTGTGTAGCCACTCTATGCCAATGGGAGAGACATAGCGTTGTCCACACCGGTGCTTTTGTCGGTGAAACTTATGTCAGTCGGGGCATTTTTTTTCACAGCCCTGACTAACATTTTGCCAACAAAAGTGCTAGTGTAGACAAAGCCTCAGTCTGTTTCCTTCCATTAGGGAAATTCTCCTTTCTCAAAGCCCTACCCTCAAAGCCTTCTCTCTTCCTAAAGACCTTTGTTACAGGGCCTAGATATGAAGTTGTTCTTTTGAGGCAGACTGCTTTTTTCCCTGTTGACCAGTCCAACCCATCAAAGGAAATGCCCTTGTGATAGTTGCTCCTTTGTTTGGCAATTGGATCTATTCAGCCTTCATAGTTCACAATCACAGGCCTTATGAGGGTGTGGGAATGTGCTGAAATGGTCTGCCCTTGACATTCCAACCCTCTATCTCAGGAATCCGACACACAAAGCCCTTTTTTGGGTACAGAGCAGTAATAATCACTAAGCACCTACATATCCGATTTGCCAGATTTACTCACATCTAAACTGAGAAAAGTATTCTAAGATTCTGAGTTATTAATTGGAATGATTGGCTTTACATGGGTCATTCTAGGCAGTCTGTTTTGGTAACCCAGTCACCATACCAACAGATAGGCCACAGGAAAGCTTTTGGAGCTGGAGAGAAGGCCATGGGAATCCAAATAAATGTTTAGGCCCAGACAGCATGACACATCAGCCAAGCAGAATTCAGAGATGCTGTGGGAGCTAGAGAGAAGGCTGTGGGCTTCTGAGACAGCATTGAGAATCTCCAAATCGCAGGAAAGCAGCTAAGATGAGACTGGGCAGCAATGGTTGCTCAAGACAGCACTGAGGAGCATAATGCAAATTTGTGTGATCAACTTATATATATATAACTTCTGTCACTTATCTTTATTATTTTTAATATTGCTAAAATGAGCCCTGAATAAGGGAACCAGTACCCCAACTATACTACAAAACTGATTACTCAAAACCATTTTTAAGGGTAGCTCTTAAAAATGGTTTTAAAGTCAATGAACTGCTCATATGCCTAAAGTTAAGCATGTGCATGAGGATTTGCAGGATCATGGCCACAGTTGACTATAGAAATAGATATAAGTTGTACAGTTCTGCAAACTCATAGAAAAAAACTTTTAGAAGTTCTCTACAATTTAGTTTTCCCCTTTTGAGAACATCCCAATTGGCATTTTGGGGTACAATTTTTTTTAAACATTTTAAAAATATACAAAAGATGTATATTTTCACATGAACACAATTTAACTGAGATATTGCCTCATTCTTGCTGAAAATGCTGCCATTTAAGCATAAAAATTCCATGCAAAGCATGCAAAACTGAGTTACATTTCAAATTTGCAGCAACATGCAAAAATCTTGAGCATGTTGAATTTTGTGGCAAATACTTTACACGCCTTTTATTTAGCGACAAAGAGTCCTGTGGCACCTTATAGACTAACAGACGTATTGGAGCATAAGCTTTCGTGGGTGAATACTCACTTTGTCAGACGCATGTCGGATGATTTCACCCATGAAAGCTTATGCTCCAATACATCTGTTAGTCTATAAGGTGCCACAGGACTCTTTATCGCTTTTTACAGCTCCAGACTAACACAGCTACCCCTCTGAAACCCTTTATTTAAGCAGTCATTTTCTGCATTCTCTTTATTATCTTAGATATTCACATTATTTCTCCATTATAAATCATATTAACCTTCTGCATAATACTGCAGTAAAATAATAATTCTCAATTAACAGGCTTTTGCCATAGAAACTAACATTGTGCCACCAATTCAAATGCATGCCATATTTCTTCTTACACCATCTTTTGCTGTATGTCTTTTCCCCCCACCAAGCATCACTCATAATATACTGTTTTGGTTTCTGTTCCTTCTCCCATTCTCAGAATCTTCCACCCTGCTCCTTATATTTAGCAGTACTTCTCTCTCCAGTCCGATCTCTCTACTTAAATGACACTTCTTCCCTTTCAATGACCATTCAACAAGTATAGATAGAGGAGATAAAATAAAATCTTGTAGCAAAGTTGGCACAGAAAATAAGGAAAATCATGTATAATATAACTGGTTTTCTGGCTTGACTATAACATGTTAGAAAGTTTCTAGCAGTATTAAAGTATCTTTGGTGGAAAATTAGTGAGTAAATGGGTTGGGAGGAAATTGTGATTGTCTTTTTTTCCACACAAATATAAACATTTCAGAATTTAGAGAAAATTCATCCAGCTCAAGGAACCAGTATGTCGGTGTGTACTAGGGCTGGACAAACTAGTTTGGGAAAATAATAAAGCCCATTCCCCAAACATTCATCCATTTCTAAAACCAAAACCTGAAATAACATGTTAGATAATAGTTCCAGATAATACTTAGGCCTGCCATGAATGCAGAGGACTAGACTAGATGACCTCTTGAGGTCCTTTCCAGTCCTATGATTCTATGATTTTTGAAAGGATCTGAAAAATCTTAATAGATTTTCTTTTTCCTCCCATAATATTTTATCTCTGTTCTGGCTTAGCACCTCCTGGTTCTGGCCTAGACCATAAGCAGAAATAGACAAATACTGAGAAAAAGGCTGTTCTTGTCATAGTCCTGGGCCAAACAGAGAAGGAATTGATAGATATCTCATGAGTCTATCTTTCCAGTCGAGTATTTCAGACTCAAGAAGTTTGGTTAATTCGTTTAACATCTGAACATTTTGGTTCTTATCTGGAAAAACAAAACAAAACTGAACTTGGAATATTTTAAGGTCCAACCATCACTAATCACGAGTAAGACCCTGGCCTTGTAATACATGTCATAGAGTTTATGGCCAGAAGGAACCATTAGAGCATATACTCTGACTTACTACATATCACAGGAAGTGAAACAAATAGGTAAGATTCAATTTACTCTGACTTTATGATAGAACACAATTCACATTCATTGACACTGTAATGTTCCTGCTAATGTAAATGTGCACTGCTGCCCTCCCTAGGTAGCATCAGAGCTATTCAACTGTCTCTCATACCCCCTAGATGACTAACAACTAAAGGAGGTTCACCTTTAGCTCAACTGGTAGAGGCCTGTGATTTTGGAGCATGAGGATGGACATTCTTTCCCCATTTCCAATGTGGACTTCCAAGGGGCTGCATAATGTGAAGCATGGTGACTAGATGATCACTGTGAAGTTCCTAGAAGTCAATACATTCATTGCCACTCTGATTTATATGGACCAGGTCTTCAGTTATTACATAGAAGTTACTCGTAATATTATTTCATTTAAAAAAAAAGACAAAAACACCATTCAGTTATTTGTGTGTGTGTGTGTGTGTGTGCGCGCGTGTGCACACTCACCAAATAGCTGCTTAAAAGGGGACATATTCTTCAATTGAATATTATATGCAAAGAATGTGTAAGTGCAGTTACCATGGTCACCTTGTTGGATTCCCAAATTGCCAATGTATCATTTAATTTTCCCCAGGGATATCATTTGGAATAAAACCTGCTTTTTGAATAGAGATGTAAGTGAAACGAAATTCTTTGACAGGACTCTTGACTGAAAAGATTTCTATTAGAATCCAATTATGTTAAACTGTGAAATGTTAAAAGCACTTCATCACAATGTACACCTCCCCCACCCTTCCTTAAATACAACACTATGCTTGGTTCACCTGCGGCCCTCTTTTAATGGGAGCCCAGAGGAACTGTGTTATGGAGCTGGGGAAACTCAGAAGTATTCATCTCACTTCTTTTAAAGCCAAGTTCCAACCTCTTTAATAAGCATTCTGACAAGGCACTGTATATACTCCCTGGGTAATCAGCCAAGTTCAAATGAAAGCCATAAGAGAGCAAAGCAGTGCTACCACAGTGATCTTACTCAGCTTGAACAGCACCATTGTGCTCACAATAATGGTAAAGAGGTTGCTAGGTGGGGGTGGAGTACAGTTTGGGGGTGATTTGCTAAGCTCTTTATACTGCACATCCTTGACAGCACACATTAGGGTGTAAAATTTACCACACACCAACACAAATGCAAGTGGAGCCTGAGTGTAAGCACAAGTAAGATTATGTCTTAGGGGGAGCCCTCCAGTGTCAGGGGGTAGCTGACCCTTTGAGACCTTGTATTAAACTCACCAACCACTATAACAACAGTTTCCGGACAACACAACGAAACAGAAACATCCAAAATATATAAATGTCAAAAACAGAGACCAAAATTAATGCACGAGAACACACCCTGCTGTTCCCTTTCATCATTTACAACTCCCTTGACAGAAGAACCCTGGCACTGAAGACTTCCTGTATCCTCCAGATACAGTCCATTTGGCATCTTAAGTCCAGCCAAAGCAGAAGTCAACCACAACTAGTTGCCTCTTCTCAATCCCGTTATGGGTCCTCCATCTCTCTGTAAGATTCTGGGTCTTGGGGTCCTCCCAAAACCTGGACACAACCCCAGGGCCTCAATACACAGAAACTAATCCTTCCATGGAAAATAAAAGACGGGGGAGAAAAAAAAACCCAAAGGAAAACAATCATAGCTAACAACAATAGCAACATGCTCACAATCATTTCCAATGCCCTCTGCCCCCGATGTTATAGTCTCTTGGATATTGATAAAAGTACAGTGAACCATAATGTTTGTCCAGCATAATTCCCCCCACCAAACACAATAATCTCTTTCCAGTTCCCAACATATCACAAACAAAATCATTCCCCCAAATCCTCTTACTCCTTCACCCATTTGCCCTGAACGTGCTCCCAAAGGTTTCTGGGTCACTTCCCCTAAGCAATGCTTTCTCTCTGCACACCTCAGCACCCGCATCTCCTTCCAGATTGTCTCCACCAATTCATCCAGGCAAGCCCAAATCAGTGGGGTCTCTGGAACACCACCTCATACCTCACTTTCCAGAGGGACATACATACAAATACATTGATGAAATAGAGGGTCTCCTTTACCCAGGCAATCCCTAGGGGGGTGCAGGGCCTAGGGCAAATCAGCCTGTGTGCCCCCCCACCCTTAATATTTTTTATACAGTTGTAATCTGGTTACAGTGAATTCAAGGACAGCTGCTGACCGCAGGTTAAATATTGATAGCACACAGCTGTATAATTATAATGTTGTTATATTATATTGTAGTTCTTTTTTATAATTATAATGAAGTTCATATAATTAAAAAAACCCTCACCAATCACAATCAGTGTCATGCCGCTTACATTCTGAAATCCACCCTCTTGAACTTCCTTGCAACAAACTCACTTCCCAGGTGAATATCCTCTGTGGATTTTTAAAAATGCAATTACACATTCACAACACTGAGAGCCCATGTCTCGGGAATTGGCTGGCTCTTGGAGGGCCTTTATGTGTCCTGGTGCTGGGGGACCCCAGAACCCTCCAGTATGAATGAGGGGTTCTAAGATCTGTTTTCTCTGGGGGCTGGGAGTGGGTGGGGAGGCAGAAAATCAAATGGATGGAGTACCCCAGTCCTTGTGGGTGGTGGAGAGAGCAGAGTTGTGGGACCCCTGGTCTTGGTACTGCGGGGATGGGGACCCCAAAGCTGGATAGCTGAAAGGCAAGGAGGACTCTGGAGCGGGGGGTGATAAGGGCTGGCCCTAGCCTGGAAGTGGCATTGGAGGACTCCACCCAGTGCTGAGAGAGGGGAGAAAGGGCACTGGAAGGAGAAGGTGTGGGGCACTGGGGGGACACTAGTGCTGGGTGATGGGCGAGGGACGATTGAGACTACTGGCTGGCACTCACCCATGCTAGGGGCGAGGGGGCCCCCTGTGCTGGTGGAGGGTCCTGGTTGGGGGCGCTAGGACCCTGTGGCAGCAGGCGATGCCGGGAGGCGGCAGAGCGGAGTGGGCTGGGGCCGGGTCGCTCGCTGCTGCTGCCACAGAGACTGAGCCCAAGGCCAGGGGGCTGCGGGCATGAAAAAGAAATAAACGTCTGGGCTGGTGAGTGCAGGGCACGGGCCAAGAAGGCTAATGGCATATTGGGCTGCATTAGTAGGAGCATTGCCAGGAGATCGAGGGAGTTTCCCTCAGAAGGAACACAGAATTTACTTGTTCAGTAAAAACAAAACAAAATGAAAAAAGAAAAAAACACTTTCTATCAATAGCAGATGTGTTACCAACCTGAGATTCAGAAAGCTCCAAATTCACTGGTAATGTTAGCTCAAAGCAAGAAATCTGGGGGCTGGAATAAGTGGCATTTTTAAAAATCAATACTATATAGACATGATGTGTATCTCAATACCTGTCATTTCAGTTTCCACAGTATCTAATTTCAAGCTGCTGGCTCCCAGCAGATGTGCTTTTTGTATTTTATTTTATTCATCTAAGCATTTGGTCTAATTACTCCAGACTTTGCTCCTAGTAGGAAACACAGAGTCAATGATCTCCTCCATTATATTTCTTCCTGCCATGGAGCTGGGCTGGAGGCATAGAAATTAAGAATCAGAGTTGGTTCTCTAGCCCAATACTGTAGAGTGATGTCCAATGTGGGCCCAATTCTCAAATATGGAAACCTGAATTATGAGAATCCTATATTTGGATGGTCTGGAAATTAGGCATTTGTCCACTTAAGAATTTATTTGAGCTAAATATGGGGTTTTGGATTTCCTGTTTCATTGCCCAAGTCTGAAAGCTGGGCTTCCCTGTCTTACTACAGTCTTGGCCATTTATGATTATACCTATTCTGCTAGAGGAGAGCATGATCTTTAGAGGAAATCAGTGTTGCGTAATACAACTCATCCTACAAGGCAGACATACTCCAGCAGAACAGAGGACCTTTTCAGTCCATAAGGCTGTAATTCCAAGTGAGTGGATATGGATCCGAAATCTAAAGGAAAGGAGAGGAAAGCTGGAGGAGCAAACAGCATCTTGATAAAATATGGGGATGAAACTAATTAGGAGTGTCTAGTACCTAGCAGCAAGGTCCACTCATCACTGCTGGGGATACCTTAAGTGGGGTACAGAAAGAGAGACAGAATATAATATAGCTCATCAGCCGTGGCCTAATTAAAGCTGTATGGCATGATCTGTATTTAAAATCTGGGGCACGGGGCCACCGTGTATTTCCTTAGCTAAACATATGGTCAGAAAACATGTGTTTGACTCACTCCTGTGTTTTGCTGTGGAATGTGACATTGTTCTATTATGTCTGCTTGTAGGATGAGTTAAATTAAGCTTGAAATTGAGTGAGAAAAGTCTGGCTCAGGGAAATTCTGCAGCTATTACGACCATGATTTGATAGTGGCAGAATGTACTTCCACACTGTAACAGAGGACTCAGAGCAGCAGGCAAGAGGCACAAAGGAATAAATGAGACTCTGGATACCCTGGCCCTTTGTTTGGAAAGGCTTTTGAGACTCTCTGCTGAAATTCACAAGCTTGTCTTTAGTGTGTCAGGGTAACAAACAACAACAACAAAAAGTCATGGTCATGAAACAATAAAAAGGAATTCTTCAGAAATACCCATTAGGTCCCCCCTGTTTTGCCACTGGTATACTCCTGTGACTACTAGAAATGCATGTCTGGAAGTAAAATGGGGAAGGGGTTCTAGTGGCAACCACTGTGTAAATGCAAAGTAATATGCTGGTCAGTGGTAAGGCAGTTATGAAAAAATGATCATGAGCACCTGAGTCGGTTGGAGTATCATTGGGCTAAAATAGTTTCCGGATCTTGGATCCAGGTTATAGGAATATGCTGAATTTATTGCACTCATTTTCTTCCTCCCTGTAGCTGGTGAGTGGGAAAGGGATGAAATCTTGGGCCCATGCTTTCCTTTTCCCCCTCTCCCCCTACTCTCCCCGCTTGCTGGCCATAGTGGCTGAGTGAGTGCAAGAGTGAATCGGGGTGTGGGGTTAAGTAATTTACTGCTTGTATAGACCAGCAGTAGATTCTACCAGGAGGAAGCAGGAGGGCATTGTAACTCAGAGGCATGTCTCCTAATCGCAGTTCTTCCTGGAGTAGAGTAGTTTATTTGCCACCCCTTGTCAAGGCTTCATCTAAACTAAAAAATCTAGTTCACAGTGGGTTAAGAATGACTACTAGTGATTTGCCAGAGAGTCATGTTTTGCGAGGGTCTATGTGTAATGCATTTTCTGAAGCAGGATGAGTTTATGGGGATTGGTCCTACAGTCATGTAAAATGATTGCGAGTTCTAGAGTCAACTTTGTCCTTGTGAGGAAAACAACCATTCAAGACCATTACTAGATTTTATGTTTTTTCTTTCTTGAAATTTGAAGCCACCTATTCAGGGGGTCAAAGATGTGAATACTGTAGGTACATAGATGAGTTCTCTGAGATGCACAATGAATGAAGGTGATGCACAATCTCCTACCTATCTTACAATAAAAAGGTAGTTTTCTTTACATTTGGGTGTTACTTTCTTCTAAGTTATATAGAAAAATGAATAAATGATTCTATTTGTATATAGTAAAATTTAATCCTGATACTGGTTCTAGTTGTTAGATGTCTTAAATCTGTTTCCTTTCTCTTATACTTACTTCAACATCAAATGTAACATTTGTGGTCC
Source organism: Chrysemys picta bellii (assembly GCF_011386835.1). Taxonomy (NCBI): domain Eukaryota; kingdom Metazoa; phylum Chordata; order Testudines; family Emydidae; genus Chrysemys; species Chrysemys picta. The sequence goes on along the minus strand of NC_088794.1, from coordinate 120,182,731 downwards.
GCTCAGGAGTATTTAACAAGTGTAGTAAGCAGATGACAAGGCCTTGACTATATTTTCTGGCAGCAGTAGCATCTTGTTGGGTCAGGTCTGGGTTTCCTAGTAAGTTTCTTGTCTATTTCCTTTTCCGGTGGAAAACTAGCCCCTGGAATAGACACTAATTTTGTTGTTGTTGTTGATTTTTGACCTGGAAAATCTCTTACATTACTAGAAACATGAATCATATTGATGTTGAAAAGAAGATTGATGATTGAGCTCTTAATTTTCCATGCTTAGCTTTGTTTTTGATAATAAGATATGAGTACTTGTCCGAATGCCCTATGCACATTAATTTCCACCTCCTTATACCATTTCCCCCAGTGAAAATAAGTTACCACAAAGTGTTGTTTCACCCGTGTCCATAATCTGGATAGAATGCTGTTGTATTATTGTAAGACTCTGTAAGGAGGAGATCTTTTTCTACATGACACGCTCAAGAGGAAAAAAAAAAATCAAAGTTGGCTAATATGCCATTTCCATTTGGGCACAAAACACGAAGTAAAGGTGGTCTTTTATACTTTTGCATGCTTCAAAGTGAAAAAAAGTGGCTGGATGTGAATTTGCCCCAAACAAATTGGTGATGAATTGCCATCATTTCAAAGCTCTAGATATTTATTATTTAATATGTGTGCTATTTTCACTATTAAATCTGACTAGAAATCCTGCTTTCATTGAAGTTCCCTCCTGATTTCTAGACCCAAATGTTTCAGATCTATTCAGATAATCTGAAATACTTTATAATATACTCATCTAAATGTATTCAGATGTCCAAACTCCTTGAGGTTTGCATATCATTGAAGTCTAAACAATTTGCTTGTGTACAAATTTTAGTACCTAGATGCAGACTGTGTCTGTTTAACTACAGTAGGTGTCCTGCTGTAGCTGTGCCGCTTATGACCTGTAACCTTAGATTCTAAAAGATATGCACATGCACGAGATCATGAACTTTGTATAACAGGACATACAATGAGTCCAGTGCCAAGGCAGTTGGCAGATACATGGAGTGGGTGTGGGAACAACCTTTTAACTAGGTTGTAGATGGCTGCAGAGCTGCTACAGAAAGATTACTTAATTCTCATGGTCTTCAGGCTGCTTCTGGGTGGGGCAGAAGTAGGGTGACCAGACAGCAAGTGTGAAAAATCGGGACGGGGATGGGGGGGGGTAATAGGAGGCTATATAAGAAAAAGATCAAAAAATCGGGACTGTCCCTATAAAATCGGGACATCTGGTCACCCTAGGCAGAAGGACAAGAGAATTGATGCTGTGCTGGATATTCCAGCTCTGGATTTGCCCCTTAAAGAATAATAGCTACAATGAATATAGTAATAACTATACATCAGGGGTCGGCAACGTTCGGCATGCGGCTCGCCAGAGTAAGCACCCTGGCGGGCCGGGCCAGTTTTATTTACCTGCTGACGCGGCAGGTTTGGCCGATCGCGGCCCCCACTGGCCGCGGTTCGCCGTCCTGGGCCAATGGGGGCAGTGAGAAGCGGCGCGGGCGAGCAAGGTGCTTCTCGCCGCCCCCATTGACCCAGGACGGCGAACCGTGGCCAGTGGGGGCCGCGATCGGCCGAACCTGCTGCGTCAGCAGGTAAATAAAACTGGCCGGCCCGCCTGGGTGCTTACCCTGGCGAGCCTGGTGCCGAACGTTGCCAAGCCCTGCTATACGTTTCTTCAAGAGGATAACCACCACTCAGTAAAATTGGTAGTATACAGTACTGTAGAAAGGGTAAATGAGGAAAATAGTGGAAATCGTGTGTTTCAGTTCAACAGTGGATCCAACCAGCCCTGGATACTCGTTGAAAATAAACATATAGCAGAATTGGGTAGTATTCCATTGATAATGCTGAATATCATAGTTTAGTAGTTTTGATAAATTGATATTAAGACTCTGAATTTACTGCATTAATAATGGTTGGATTGAAGACTAGCCAAGAAGAGCCTTCTTCCACAACGCAAAAACGAATCCTTTACATTAGAGGAAGAAAATTAAATTTTGGCACAAGCTATTTTATTCCCAGTGTGAAATCGAATAACTTCTGTTGCATAGTAGACCTAAATCTTTGTTCTGCTGAAGTGAGTGGCTAAAGTTCCCTAATTTTGATCTTTAATCATAGAATCATAGGACTGGAAGGGACCTTGAGAGGTCATCTAGTCCAGTCCCCTGCACTCATGGCAGGACTAAGTATTATCTAGACCATTCCTGCTAGGTGTTTGGTCTAACCTGCTCTTAAAAATCTCCAATGATGGAGATTCTACAATCTCCCTAGGCAATTTATTCCAGTGCTTAATCACCCTGACAGTTAGGAAGTTTTTCCTAATGTCTAATCTAAATCTCCCTTGCTGCAATGTAGGCCCATTGCTTCTTGTCCTATCCTCAGAGGTCAAGAAAAGCAATTTTTCTCCCCTCATAACAATCTTTTATTTACTTGAAAAATGTTATCATGTCCCCCCTCAGTATTCTCTTTTCCAGACTAAACAAACCCAATTTTTTCAATCATCCCTTATTGGTCATGTTTTTCTAGACCTTTAATCATTTTTGTCATTCTTCTCTGGATTTTCTCCAATTTGTCCACATCCTTCCTGAAATGTGGTGCCCAGAATTGGATACAATATTCCAGTTGAGGCCTACTCAGAACGGAGTAGAGAGGAAGAATTTCTTCTTGTGTCTTGCTTACAACACTGCTGCTAATACATCCCAAAATGATGTTCACTTTTTTGCAACAGTGTTACACTGTTGACTCATAGTTAGCTTGTGGTCCAGTATGACCCCCAGATCTCTTTCCACCGTACTCCTTCCTGGGCAGTCATTTCCAATTTGGTATGTGTGCAACTGTTTGTTACTTCCTAAATGGAGTAATTTGCATTAGTCCTTATTGAATTTCATCCTATTTACTTCAGAACATTTCTCCAGTTTGTCCAGATAATTTTGAATTTTAATCCTATCCAAAGCACTTGCAACCCCTCCCAGTTTGGTATCGTCCGCAAACTTTATAATTGTACTTTCTATGCCATTATTTAAATCATTGATGAAGCTAATGAACAGAACCGGAACCAGAACTGATCCCTGCAGGACCCCACTTGTTACGTCCTTCCAGCATGACTGTGAACCACTGATAACTATTCTCTGAGAATGGTTTTCCAACCAGTTTTGCACCCACCTTGTAGTAGATCCATCTAGGTTGCATTTCCCTACTTTGTTTATGAGAAGGTCATGCAAGACAGTATCAAAAGCTTTACTAAAGTCAAGATGTACCACATCTACCACTTCCCCCCTATCCACAAGGCTTGTTACCCTGTCAAAGAAAGCTATCAGGTTCGTTTGACACAATTTGTTCTTGATAAATCCATGCTGAGTGTTACTTATCACCTTATTATCTTCTAGATGTTTGCAAATTGATTGCTTAATTATTTGCTCCATTATCTTTCCTGGTACAGAAGTTAAGTTGACTGGTCTGTAATTCCCCGGATTGTCCTTATTTCCGTTTTGATAGATTGGCACTATATTTGCCCTTTTCCAGTCTTGTGGAATATCTCCTGTCTACCAGGACTTTTCAAAGAGAATCGCTAGTGGCTCAGATATCTCCTCAGTCAGCTCCTTGAGTATTCTAGGATGCATTTCATCAGGCCCTGGAGAATTGAAGACATCTAATTTTTCCAAGTAATTTTTAACTTGTTCTCTCCCTATTTTAGCCTCTTCAGATTCTACCTCATTTTCACTGTCATTCACTATGTTAGACATCCAATCACCACAAACCTTCTTGGTGAAAACAGAAACAAAGTCATTAAGCACCTCTGCCATTTCCTCATTTTCTGTTATTATTTTCTCCCCCTCATTGATTAATGGGCCTACCCTGTCCTTGGTCTTTCTCTTGCTTCTAATGTATTTGTAGAATGTATTCTTGTTACCCTTTATGTCTCTAGCTAGTTTGATCTCATTTTGTGCCTTGGTCTTTCTAATTTTGTCCCTACATTCTTGTGTTATTTGTTTATATTCATCCTTTGTAATTTGACCTAGTTTCCACTTTTTGTAGGACTTTGTTTTAAATACTTTCATAAACATCTGAATATCCTAGCTTTATTCATAAGAGAATGATTTATTGGGGTAGCAATATGGCAAGAACTAGTTATTTATTCTTTCATTTGTGTTTATAAAAAAGTACCTATCCCAATGGCTCCTTCAAAAATTATATTCAAAACATATTGTACCAACAGAAAGAAAATCTTCCAATACAATAACCTTGCCTTCTTAACCTCTAATTCAGCCCTGCCCAAAGCAATATGATCACCCATGATGACATGCAAAGCACCTCTTCAAATATGTATATCTTTTAGTCTAAATTACATGCTTTTGGTTGCTGTAAGTGAGCCAAATCCTTACACATTTACACATCATGAAACACATAAAAACACTCTGATTGCTCTGGCCACAGCCAGTAAGAATATGGTAAACACTTAGAATATGAATACCACAGTGGTGAGTGCTGCTAGAGAGAAAATTCTGAGAGAGAGAGAGAGAGAGAGAGAGATAGGTAGATAGATGGAGTTCTCTTTGAAACAATTTGCCCATCTGATTCTTGCATTGTATTAACCAGGAAACTGGAGCTGCATTGCTGCTCACACAGTCAAAAATTAATCAAATATTTCAACATTTTCCACTACATTAACATTCTGACCGGTACTAGAATTATAGATTTTATTTCATCTTGAACCACATAACTCATTCTCATGCATGACATCCCAGCTGATTGGAAAGCTGGACTATAGCTGGAAGAGATCCAGTTGAGCCAGATCCAGTAGCAAGTGCTAAGCTTTGACACATTACCCTTGAAGAGAATATTTGAAACAAAATTAAAATTTGTCTGCCAAAATTGAACATGTTACACTATTCAGTAACTAATTACTAGGGGCATCTCAGAAGTGCAGGCTTATCTCTGTTCTAGTCCACTCGATTTAAACTGTTGACTGTAGGTTCTATAGTTTGCACTAACTCCTGTAGGTTTCCAGATGAAATAAGAGCTCTTCACATACATTGCATGCTTAGAAGTCTCCACTTTTATCAAGAAACAGAGTATAGAAAACTATGGTATGATGGAAGCAGTCACTTCTCTATCATAGTCTTTAATGAAAGTTCATATCCATGCAAATTTGCCAGTGTACTAACATTGGGAGTGCAAAGTGTAAACAAGGTCTGTTAATATCCACTTGTATCTTGTCTTATCCTGAAGTTGTAAGCTCTTTGAGGCAGGGACAATATGTTCCTTCTGTGTTTGTACAGTGTGTAGAACAATGTGGGACTAGTTCATAATTGGGGTTTCTAGGCACTATCGTAATATGAATAACCAATAATAATAATAACAAGGCTCCAGGAGGCCACCAATGTTTTCAGCACCATGTCACTTAGCTCTCTTAAGACTGGATCTACATAATACGGTGCTTAAATGGTGGTGCTCTGGGCTATGCTATTGCTCCCTCTGCTGTGACCACCTTGTGCATCTGAACTTGTGTTAGCAATGATGGGGTATATTATTCAAAATATGTCCCAGTGTAGATAAGTCCATGTCAAGAAGCCATTTCAAGAAAAAATTAGAATTCCAATTAGAACATTTTAATTAAACAGGATAATTACTAATACTAAAAATTAGAATGAGTTATTTATGGGAGGTATTAAAAACAAACCACCTTGAGCTTTTTAAACACTAGATTTTTTTTTTTTACATATAAGGTCCTGATTCTGAATTAAGGAGAAACTATTTTTACACAGAATGAAGGGTCTGATCCAAAGTACATTGACGTTAATGAGACCCTTTCAGTTCTCCTCAAAGGGCTTTATATCAGCTTCTCATGTAGGACATTTGAACTAGTGGAGTTTGCAGAAATAGATGTCATCAAGATCCTGCATTCATAGCTCATTTTCAAACTCAAGCTTGTTATCACCAGGAAGTGGAGATTGATGTTAATTGGTCAGGAAGTCGCTGGAGAGTGACACTCTTCCATAAGCACCCAGCCAGCCTCCACAATGCTCCCAGCTCCAGCAGCCTGTACTAGCCTGGAACTTGTGAGACTTGGGTTTAGTTGCTTGCTCCATAACAGACTTCCTGTGTGATCCCGGACACCTTAGTTTCTCCGTACCTTGGTACTGTGAAAGATACTTCCTAACCTCACAGGAGTGTTGTGTGAATAAATAATAATAATAATAATAATAATAAAAAAAACAGAGTGTGAGGTACTCAGATACTATCGTGATGGGGACTGTATGAGTAACATGGGTAGAAACAAAACTTGATAGGTAATTGAGAGGCTGTTCCTAGAATAAGTGATGGTATCAGAGAGAGCAGCAAGAGAGCATAAAGAGCAAGAAGGAGCCCAAGAAGTAATGGGGAAAAAATATAGGCAGAAGAACAGTTATGACATACTTTAGTACTCCTAAAATAAGAGGAGGAAGATCATTTTGATATGCAATTCTAGAAGAACCTTATGACCCTTAGTCTGCTTATGACCTTTTGTCTGACTGCTCTACTTTCCTGAGTCATCTCTGCATCCATGACAGCCTCTGCTTAAAATGAGACCAAATCTGTCCTCATGTGCCTGGTGTCTGATAGAAAGACATCAAAGTGAGCAAAAGAGCAGATCACATAAGTGAACATAATGAATTTAAATAGGTGTATTTTCAAACCTTTGTGCAAGATTCTATCCATCAAACCTCAACTCTCATCAAAGTGAATGGGATTCACTCAACTAAAACTTCACATCATACTTTGAAAATGTTTTGCCCTCAGGAAACATGTTGGAAAAAAATTAAAAAGAGTTTCATGTACAGCCAAGTAACACCTGATTTTTAATTTACCTTTCAGGTGCTAATTTACGTCAAGTCTTCTAATGAGACTTCATACTCTGAAACAAAACTTACTTTAGAAACAAATTTGCTTAATCTGATTTGTCCTAATCAGGCCTGGATCATAAAGGTTAAATTTTGAGCACTTAAATATAAAATGTGTGTTTTCAATAGTATTCATGTGCTTTTTCCTTCCTGGAGTGAGTGCTTCATGAAAGCCGAAGTCTACAATAGCCTAGATGATAGTGGAACAGCCACTTATTGATCACTTTTTATTACTGGACACTCATGGGGAGACACCTCTGTAGATTTTTGAATTTCATGCACTGGACATATTACAAACAGCTTCACATCAAAGATAATGAAGATCCCTATGAAAGGAGTTGACATAGGATATGAGAGATCACACATTGGCTAAGATCAAAGGCTTGTCTAAATGATAATGAAAAACTGGCTCATCAAAGCTTTGTTTAATCATTATGCTTGTTAAATATCAGCTAATTTTCTTATAACAGAAAAAGAATTCATGGTTTTCTGTGGGTGGGAGCAGGAGGATAAGAAGGCAGGGACCTTATCTTGGCACAGGGTCTATAGTATCCAATACCATTTTATTAGCCAGCATACAGTTCCTAAGATCACAAATTGGAAATGGAAAAGACCTCACAGCAGTAATTCTTCTTATTAAAGTGCCTAATTATGGCCCAGTTGCCTAACTTAGATACTCACATTGAAAATATGGGTTTTATTCACCTGACTAATACCACCAAAGTGAAGCAAATGAAAAGTCCATATAGGCAGAAACTGGCATGGAATTTCTAAATCCTGCAAAAAGCAAAGAAAAATGTTTGCCCCTTCCTTAAAAGGAATAATGTTCATAACATCTGAGCCTGAGTCTCGGCAGACTTAGTCATCTGCTAAAGTTATTTCAGACTTCTCTCTACCATTAACATTATTAAGCCTGACATACCTCCCCACCCAACTCTGGTTGTGCAACCTCATTTCATTGCACCATAGTCTTATCTGTGTTTAATAGTACAGATGTTTAATAGCATGTCATAATAAAATACATAATAATGATGTGTGGCTCTGTTCAAACATCAGTGATTTAATTATAAATACAGTAATATACAAGTTCAGAAGTTATGGGAAATTAAAAACACATAGTATCAGAGGGGTAGCCGTGTTAGTCTGAATCTGTAAAAAGCAACAGAGGGTCCTGTGGCACCTTTGAGACTAACAGAAGTACTGGGAGCATAAGCTTTCGTGGGTAAGAACCTCACTTCTGAAGAAGTGAGGTTCTTACCCACGAAAGCTTATGCTCCCAGTACTTCTGTTAGTCTCAAAGGTGCCACAGGACCCTCTGTTGCTAAAAACACATAGTGATGCAAAATAACTTCATTCTTTAAGGAGCTGGCCTCTCTTTTGCACAATTACATGGGTGCTTTTGTCTAGGCCACTCTTGGATTTTAGAGGTTACATTTAACACAGACTTCTGTTGTTCTTTGCTACAAAGACCTGCTAGAGAGCTCCCAAGGTGGAAAAACTGCCATGGGGAGTTGAAGTTAGGAGGGCAGAAAGTAGCTACAAAAAAGTGGGCAGAACTGGCTAGGAATCACCAGCATGTCAATGGGATGTGTTTACTCAGAACTTCATTACAGCCCCTGTTAGTAGGACTCCTCTAGAGCCCTTGGTGGGATTAAAAGAATTCTCCATCTGGTGAAATCTGACATGGAAGTCAGGCATCAACCCTGCCTGACTGTGCCCCTGGGTGAGCCCCCATCTGCCTCATGGGAGAAGTAGTTCACAGCTCACTGTACCATATTCAGTTGTTCTACAATACAAGTGATGCAAAAAGAAGCAGTGGTTCCCAGGTCTTTCAACTGTATCACTTTAGTAGAGTAAGACGTCAAATGTAGTAAGCCAATTAACTCTAAGTCTCTGTGCTGAGGCCTGGTTAGCCCTCACAACCTGATGCCCATTTAATTGTGCATGGTCTAAAGTGCAGTGGAACATGGGCCACTCTGAATCCAAGAGTCTGAGAGACTGGGAATTGAAACAGCCCAGGCTTCATTGTATAATATATAATTCTAATGAATAACAGAAATCAGAGAGGTGATAGCCCTCTCAGGTAATTTCTATCTTCCAGCAACAAAAGGCAAAATTTCCTACAGGAATATTCTCTAGTAGTGCTTTTATCCAGCCTAGTTTAATAAGTCTGAGGTTATGAGGCTTCTACGTTGGTATAGCCTAATAGATCTCGGTGTCAGGAAACTTTCTCTGATGTCTAAACTTTCCCATTCTTATTTTAATGTAATTGAGAGATAAATAGTAAAGATACACTAGAGTCTAGTACAGGTAGTGAGCAACAAGGGCAGGAATCGTAGTTGTTGCCTGATCTACTGATTGAGTATTGATTACTTAAGAACTCCTAGTTAACACACTGATGTTTGGTGGGTTATTGTCCCCAAATCAGGCCTATTATTATTAGAATTACTGGTCAGTTGGAAACCCCAATGTCCACAACTGCAACACTCACACTTAGGTTAAACCTTCTGAATTTGCAATAGTTTTATAAACACAATTAGTAAATTCACAAACACTCAAGTCCAGCAAGGTAGATAGAGATAATACAGAATGTATGTCTGAGCATCCATATACTCACACCATCCCTTGCAGAAGGAGCTAAAGTGTTAGTCATCATCCTCTATAATCAGATTCACCATCACCATCATTGCTAGTGGTCACCATCTGGCATCTCCCAATAGTTACATCTCCCAAGGCACACAGGGCGGGATACAACTTTTATAATGTGTTACACTGATCCACTATGCCTAATGCACATCCAGTAGGGGTTTCATCCCCTTTCCCTTATTTGTATTTCCTCACCCTACTAATGGTGGGGTGCACTTCTCCTATAGGTTACTAGGCCTTTTACCTCAAACTTGTTAGTTACCAACAGAGGTTGGTCTAATAAAAGATATTGCCTCACCCATCTTGTCTCTCTAATATCTTGGGACCAACATGGCTACAACACTGAAGACAATTAATTACCATGGCATCCTTATGTTCAGATATCTGCTGATGTACCCAACTTACAATATCCCAAGCTGGTATAAACTAGCATCTTGTGGTTACCTGTGTCAGCAGTTTGATCATTACAGCATTCTATCTTGTGATATCATATGTTCTAGGGTTACTCCTGGTTAACTGTGTATGATAGATCTTTGGGGCCTTATACCTTGTTTATCTAAGATATTGTCTTACTGCCCTGAGACCTGTAGGCTCATTGCTTTACTGCCTTAACTTATGCCTATTGTTAGCTAGCAAATACTTATATCTATAGGCTTCATAGTTAAGACCAAAAGGTAAGGGAAAGATGAATGGCCCAAGAACAGTGGCAAAAGTTGAATAACAAGTAGTGGTGCACAGTGTGTCAGTGATTGGGAGCTGCTGCCAGCTGGGATAATAACTGTCTCTATAACTGACTCTTCTTATTACAAACCCCTTTCACTGCTCATTGCCACTTAGAGTTACAAAAATGATACCTAAACCAAACAGAATGAGTTATAATATCCCTATCTCTACTGACCTACATAATGAACTGTACACTTGCAGTGATCAGATCAATTACTTTGCTAACCCAGTTGTTGTTTTTTTCATATCTAATCAATAAGAGAACAAATGAAGTGCTCATTCCCTATTTCCCTGCTGTGAATAAATATGGATTTGTTCATGAAATCAGCACAGTTTCTGCTCTGAGGCTACGCTACAGGCTAAGTGGGTTTCTCAACTCAGCCAATTGGCCAGAAAGGTGAAAAAAGGCCCAAGTTCTTCACCATTGAAGCCAATTGGAGTTTTTCCACTGATTTTAATTAACTCATTATCAGGCCCTTATGTTGGGAGGTAAACTCAAGATACAAAAATCAGATCCTGATCAGGATTCTGAACACTTCAAATTTCAGGGTCATCCATAATTGGAGGTTTGCTTTAGCCTATTATAAAGGTAGGGAACAACAGTCCAAAGATTGGGGATGTTTAGGGCTAGTATTTTAGTTCTATTCCATCTGTAGCATCAGTAAAATTGAGGAGTGATGACAAACTTTTGGGTGGATCATGTGTTAGTGATCAAATTAAACAAGTCCATTATTTATGAACAATCAATGTGTGGTTGCTTCATGTCTGTTTGAACAATTATGTACCTAAATAAATGTGACTTAATTTCCAAAGGTGATAAGCACCTGAAACTCTTATTGAAGGCAGTGGTAGTTACTTAGGACCTCTGACAATCAGGCAACTTATTTAGTTGCCTAAATCCCATCTCTTCTGCGGTAAGGGAGTGTTTTTATTTTTTAAACAGAAACTCATTGTAAACCAATCTAGTTCACCTGCAGAACAGAAAGTCCCCAAGAAGACAGGTGGAATTTTAAGACTCCACTTGGAGTTTACAAATTTAAGTACCTAATGTTAAGCCCCCACATTTGAAAATATTGGCCTTAGTATTGATATATTACATTCAAATGTTGTTCTGTAATTTTTAGATGTGCAAATGTGTACAAGAGTCAAGTTAGGGTGTCTTAACCTTCCAGCACCAACGGCTGTATTGGCAGTTAAGTAAGAGCACAATGGTTGCACCTATTTTACTTATATATTACATACATTTAATATAAAAATAAATATCCACAATATGATCTTTTAGTTAGATCTTTCCTGATATATTGCTAGAAACAGATTGTCTTCATCAGTTCTGAAAACAAGAAATGGTTAATGTATTCACATAATTGCTCCCCCGCTTCTTCATGCATCTCTGAGTTATCCCTGTTCTCAGCCCTCTCAGCTCCTGTATAAACATTTAAAAAGTTCCAGGTAACTGTTTCATGTCAGGCTGCTATTTTTACTGACTGTTCATTTTAGTCAAGTAATCATTTTAGAATATGTTAATGATCATCTTCTACTGTTTTATAGACAGAGCACAGTGCACAGTGAATCCGAAACATGTAAATATCACAAAGGCAGTTTTTAAATGTAAGAGATTTGTCCAAAAGAATCAAGGAAACCACAAAGCCACAATCAATGTCATAAAAAAGGTACAAATTAACGTCAAGCTCTATAATTACCTTACAATTTAGAGCCCTCATATATATGCAGATAATATGCCTTTGTAATGTGACTGAAATTATATTTCTGAAAACAGATGCTTTCTCCTACCATCTGTGATAAGCCTGTTTGTACCCCTGCCTTACTCCTTTCCTAGAAGCCAAAATAAATAAAACAAAAATTGCTTCCTGAAAGGCATTGGTAAAGTAACCTCAGTTCATTAATTTTCATATCACATCATTTTTCCATTTCTGTTGAGACATCAGTGCTCTCTGTATTATTGGGATCCTCTATTAAAGTTAATTTAGTCATTTCACCCAACTGTAATTAGGATCAGACTGTGCCAGGCCCTGTATTAGGAGCATACGTTGGGAGAGGGAAAAAGAAGTTTGAGGAGCCTTCAGGCCTCTTCTGCCCATGTTCAGGCCCCAGTCAACATTATGATGATTACACACTTTAAGTGCAAGGACCTAGGATCCCAGGCCCTGGCAGTTGTGCTAGGAGCCCAGAACAGAGTGAGGAGGGGCTGGGAGTGGATGGGGTATGGCTCTCTCAAATGCATATTCCCTGACATATGCATTTGTCAGAAAGGCTTGCTCAGGGTGTCAGAGAGGCTGCATCCTTTCAAAAGGCATTGCAGTGTCTATTTTCTCTTTGCACTCCTGGAAGCATTATAGTTGCCATATGGGTATGTTTATTCTCAGCCTCCCCGTAGGGTTTTGTGCCTTAGCACTGCCCCATATCAAGGCTGTGATTGACAGCCACAATTTAGCTCTTAGACTTCAAACTCCTCTCGGTCAGGAACTTTATCATTTATTATATTTGCTTATAAAGCACCTCATACACTTTTTGCTGCTACACAAAAAATTCTTAATACAACCTTCAGCACAGCTGCAGACTAGGTTGAGTTGCAAATAAATAGGCACCACAGCCATGGTGACTCTCCATCCAAAAGGGTGGGACTGAGCAATGTTGGCTACTAATTCATTTTCTTGAAACTTGGCACCATGCATTATCATAGCCAGGTTTGATGGCTAATTAGTAGCTTTGCACATGTTTCATTTATACTCTCTCACTCAGTGATATGAAACATTTTCCCCTTCCTCCGCACACTTTACTTTTCTCCACAAGAATCTCTTATTTAAAATGCAGATATAGGAAGCAATAAGAAAAGGGTAATAATAAAACCTGGCCTTGACAAAAATTGAAAAAAAACATTTGTGAGAGAAAAGAAAAGATTCTGTGACCACCTGAGTTTAATGGTTCAGACCACTGGGATTCAACATGAAGTTTATTTTTGTCCCTCATGCTCTGTTTGGAAGCCTCTGAGAATGACACTTCAACATTTTCTCATGTAGTGGTTGTTTTATAGAAAGGACAGCACTGTGTCCCTGAGTCTTTTTATGGCCAGGATACCACTGTGTCACTGATCCTTTCTACCTCATTATAGACTGAAGTAATTGTTCTAACTCAAGATGATATGGGGACCATCACAGGTGCAAAATGTAGAGAGTGAAACAAAAATACTTCAGATTCTCCAAAAATTTCTAAAGTTTGGTGCTTTCTTTAAGCTGAACCTTGGATATGTTGGAAGGGGATGAAACACAATGATGTCAGATAGTAAGCCTTTAAACATGTTGGGTCATTCATTGATGTTTTTTAGTCCTTTTAAAAAACACCGTTAATTGAAATATAGACCAGGCAGCCAACTTCGATACCCAGAAAGATACTGTATTAAACAACCAATTTGTTCAACCAATTTGATAAAAGGGTGATAAGTAATGACCAATATGGATTAGTCAAGAATAGATCATGCTAAACAAACTAATTTCCTTCTTTGACTGTGTAACCTGCCTAATGGATTTGGGGAAGCAGTAGGTGTGATATAGCTGAGCTTTAGTTAGGCTTTTGACACTGACCCACATGGCATTCTCATAAAAAAACTCGGGGAATATGATCCAGATGAAGTGAATATAAGGTGGGTGCATAATCGGTTGAACGCTGTTTTCAAAGAGTAGTTATCATTGGTTCACTATCAGGGTGGGAGAACATATCTAGTGGAGTCCCACAGGGGGTCTGTATTCGGTCTGATACTATTCAATATTTGTATTAATGACTTGGATGATGAAGTGGAGATTATAAAATCTGAGGATGACACCTCAAGATGGGAGGGGTAGCAAGTACTTTGGAGGGCACAATTAGACTTCAAAATTACCTTAATAAATTGGAGAACTGGCCTGAAATAAACAAGATGAAATATAAGAAAGACAAGTAGAAAGTACTACAAGTAGGAAGGAAAAATCCAATGCACAAGTACAAAATGGGAACTAACTGGCTAGGCAATAGTACTGCAGAAAAAGATCTGGGGGTCATAGTGGATCATAAATTGAACATGAGCAGACAATATGATCCAATTGTGAAAAAGGCTAATATCATTGTGGGGTCTAACAACAGGAGTGTCGTTATGTAAGACATGAAAGCTAACTGTCCTGCTCTACTTATTGCTGCTGAGGCCAGTTTGGGGCATCACATAGGAAAAAAGATGTGGTCAAATTGAAGAGTCCAGAGGAGAGGAACAAAAATGATCAGAAGTTTACAAAAGGTGATCTATGGGGAAAGGTTGAAAGAACTGTGCTTATTTAGTCTAGGGAAGAGAAGGCTGAAGGGGGCAAGGAGGAAAAATATGATAACAAACTTCAAATACGTAAAAGGTTATAAAGAGAATGGTGACCAATTGTTCTTCATGTCTATCAAGGTAGGACAAGAAGTAAATGGCTTAGTCTGAAGCAAGAGACATTCATTTTGGCTATTAAGAAAAACTTTCTACGTATAATGATATGTAAGCACTGGAACAGGTTATCTAAGAATGTTCTGAAATTCCTGTTCATGGAGGATTTTAAGAAGAGATTAGAGACACATTTCAGGGATGGTCTAGCTATACTTGATCCTAACTGAGTGCAGGGCGATGTCACAGGGTAACAATGAACCTTTAAGAGGGAGCAGGGCCAGTCCATCTTTATCTTAGCAGCACACCCCAGTTTGGTCAATTAAGAGGCACCTGGGCCTATAATAGAAAAGAGACCCAGAGAGAGAGAGAGAGAAATTTGGTGAAACAGAGTTGCTTGAGTGGAAGTCAGAGACAGGTAAGAGCTGTCA
This sequence comes from Chrysemys picta bellii, assembly GCF_011386835.1. Classification (NCBI taxonomy): domain Eukaryota; kingdom Metazoa; phylum Chordata; order Testudines; family Emydidae; genus Chrysemys; species Chrysemys picta. Next base: position 120,167,610 of record NC_088794.1, on the reverse strand, counting down.
GGGACCAGGAGACTATGGAAGATCCTGGACCAGAAGGAAATAGACGATGGTCCTTAGTAGAAGGCTGAAGGGAGAGTGCAGGAGGGGTTTGTTGGCTAAATAGCTTATAGGTTTTCATTGTACCAAACCACATGGAACTTGGTGTGGTGAATGCAAGTTGCAGGAGGGAAGAATTTGGAAGCATCAGGATGTCAGTGTGCATGCACATAGCTAGAACGCTCAACTGTAGTTGCAAAAGCCCTGTATATAGTTGCTTTAATAAAGAAACCTGCCATGTTGTTATTATATAGCAATAGTATATGAAACACTTAGCACTACTGAAGATTAGGCCACCACAGCCCCTATCAGAGCCATCCCTTGGGTAGGGCGAATCGAAGCGACTGCTCCAGGCTCCACGCTTTGGGGGTCCCCACAGGCCAGTGTGATTGGCCGGTGCATTCGGTCACGGAAGAGATGACTCCATCACTTCCACCCCAGGCCCTGCACCCCTCTAGGGATGGCCATGGCCTCTATCCCACACTGTTCAGCATTCAAGTGGATTGCTATGCCTTCTCAGAGCCTCGCTGAAATCCACAAGCTTCCACGAGGTGCAGCAGCCTGCTTTCTTGCTACTCAGTGCCAAGTCAGGGCCTTATTTAGATATATGATTATGGGTATAGTTTATTAATTCTGAGTACCCAAATAGGACCACATCACATCACACCACATGGTCCCATGTTTATAGCATAAATAACAGAGGGAGGATATTTTAGAAAATCTTCAGGTCCAAATTCATCACTGTATGCTCTAAATTACAGCAAAATTTAATCATTACAATTTTAAACATAAAACTGGTACAATTTGTAAATACCTTTGTTTCTAATGGCAAGTTGTCTTAATTACAATATGCTTACGGTGTAGTGAAAAGTTAGTCCTCATTTTCAAAACCTCTAAATATTTCCTAAAATATGCTTTTAAAAAATCACCTGTGTCACAATTATAAGGTGAATTCTGGCAAGAAGCAAGGGCTAAAAACAAATGCTTTATACCATTAGACAGCTTGGCTTCCTCATTCCTTATGTGATATTGCTTTTCTTTTCTTTTAAAACTGTCAGTGGTCCAGGATGGAAGACAAGTGCAACTTTCAATTCTTGCTTTTCCACAGGAGAGGAAGAAAGCATGTTTGGAGGAGATATTTTTTATTAAAATAGTAGCAGTGATATGAAAAATAACAAGACTGGAATCTTATTCAGTAGTTTCAGCAAAGATTATTGGGCAGGACACAGATGAGGTCAACAGTGAAAAATAAACACAATTTGGTTTTTGATGCAAGGACTTTGTTCTATTTTTGTAAAAAACAGATACATTTATTCCTTTACTACCATGCTCATATGAGTGGTCCTTACACAGTGTGTGCATGCGTGTGTGCGCACGTGTGTGCCTCTAGTTAGAGAGAAAATATGGGGTAGTGAACTGATTCAAATAAAATAAATTTAAAGACATTTCGTATCCACCTGAGTGCATTTGGCTGAGATTAGAAACAACACTGATGTAAATACAGCGAGAAAATTGCTTTCATGGACTATCCAACCCAATCACAAGGGGGAAATATTAGAAATCTTTCAAGAAAGCCTGATCCTGGGAGTGTTCCAGCTTGAAACGATTACTAGACCAAAGAGATTCAGAAATTTAAACCTTCAGAGTTATTGCCATAAACATGGTTACATGAAAATTGATAATCCCCAAGGGACTTTAGTGGAGTATACCTCCAAACCGTTTGAGGTTGACCAATTATGGAATGTGTGTAGAAATCTCCAGAGAGAGAGAGAGAGAGAGAGAGAGAGAGAAACCTATGTGGACATATAGTGGTTAAAGGGGATTGAAATAGAATGAACTCCATCTGCACCAATCAGGAGGTGTGGGACTTGCATAACAGTGCTGGTTATCCAAGCCAGGGAGAGTAAGGGGAGGTCTTTCTCTGTTTTGAACAGAGGGGGAGCTGTGCTCATCCCCCTGTCCCACTTACTGTAGCCTCTGGATATTCACAGAGAGTTACATACGGCCATATCCTGCCAGCTGGAGTAAATTGGCCTAATTCCACCAGACAAAAGTGTCTGTCTCATAATATAGAGACATGAAAAATAAAGGCCTGATGTCCAAACTTTCTTTGTACACACACGTACACACACAGAGTAGCTAAAATAATTAACTAAAATAATTAATTAAACCTTGTGTAAGGAAAACTATACTACAAATCTATCTGGGAAACAAAAAGATAGTGAACATGCTGTAGTCCTGCAATTTCAGCTCCCTTAATGCAGTTATAAATTAATTCATTATTAATTGTGAATTAGAAACTAGGCCATTTTTTTAAACAAGAGCTTTAATTTGAAACTTTAGGGTCCAGCCTGCCTATGTTTTCCTGGAGCTGACATTGCCCTATTTCACCTATATTGATTTGTAGTTTGTCCGACCCTAGGACTTGGCAGATCTCCTGCTTCACCACGGACTTCCTTTGTGATGTGGGCTGATCCACTTTGTCTCTCTGTGCCCCAGTTTCCTACCTCAGAGGGGTGTTGTGAGGATAAATACATTAGAGATAGTCAGACGCCAAGATACTAGGGTGATGGGGGAAGTACAAGTATCTAAGTTAGATAGATTGTGTGTCCTGGCAGACTTAGACATGAATAACACAAAACTGCTTGTCTTTTATTTGTGTTTAGCCTCATTTTTGTCCATGTGTGAATTAGGAGAATTTACATTTCAGATGCAACTTGATTGTCTGTCTGGTTTTACCTAGCAACTGTAATAAAAGGTAGCCACATCTAACCAAGGTTCAGTGCAAAGTTCTATACTGGTGTTATCTTAAACTAACACCCATAGAGTCTTCAACAAGCATCCTTATTATTCCCATTGATCTTTCTAATGAATGGCATTTAGCAATCCATTTATTCAGTTATCGTGTCCCTATCCAGGTACCTTACTAACTTTTTAATACTATGTGTCCAATCTTATGATGTGCTGAGTGCTGTAAAATTTCTCATTGGGACTTGATGGCCATTCATAGGAGAGGCTCAACTCCTCATAACACTGAGGCCAAAATCAATCATTCAGTCAATCAACCAATCAGTCAGTCAAGATGCCCATTCAGTAAATTGATCTAACAACAAAACTACGCATGTCATCCAGAGGGAAAGGACTTGTATTAATCCAACACTATAGGAAGATGTGAAAGTCTGGCAGTGAGTAGCTCACATTATGTTTCAAAAGTGTATAATTTTAACATTTATAGGTTAGTTTTAAATAATATCATATCCTATAGTGGTACTTCTTCCAGAGAGGTTAATGAGGCAATGAGTTAAAGCACTAGTTTTACACTTTTGGAAAAGTGGCTTCAAATAACACTTAGGTTATAACATTACATTAATTTTATTTCAGCTACTTACTCCCTTTTGGGCACTTTTTACACATCACAAAAACATTGCATAGTTAAGATAATTGGATCATTAAGCCTTAGACTGCATATATTGCAGGGAAGGACTAAAGTACATAGGGATTAATAGATTTTAAGGCCAGAAGGGACCATGATCTCATCTAGTCTGTATATAGGCTATATAACATAGGCTATGGAATTTCACCCAATTACTCAGCACTTAGCCCATAATTTGTGTTTGATTTAAGCATATTATTATGCCAGAGGATTGAGTGTAACCTCGTTGAATCTGGTAGGCATTACTGACACCCTTCATTCAGGATAACTGTAATAAACAATCAAGCTCCTTTATGGAACCCAATACTTAGCTGAAACAATAAGAGCCACCACCCAAAGTACAGGCAAATGGCAAGGCTTGAGTAGAAGCTGAACTATGTGGCCCACAGGGTTTCCCTAGAAACTAACATTGCAAATGCAGAGGCTGGGGTACTGATTGTTTCTGCTGCTTCTCTCGCACACACACACAGAGCTCCACCAAACAGAAGAGCACAGAGAAGGACCAAGGAAGCCCCAGACATAGCCAGAGAAGCCCTGTTAGTGTGATCCTGAGAAAAAAGCTAAAACATAGAGAGCTTTTGGGTAAAGTGCTGGCTGAAAGAGGCTTGGAAGTAAAGAAACTATCTCCTGTTGTTTGATTCCTTCTGTGATCAAAAGGGAACAGGACTTTAGACATTATTTATAAATTAACAGGATTGCATCAAAGAAATACCTGACTCCAACATAAGTTTCTCCTCCTAACAGAAATACTTTGCTAGACTCCAAAAACTGTCTAATTGCTTGTGTCAAAAAGTAGTAACAATATCTTCCAGAAAGCCATCAAGTCTTGAATTAAAGTCTTCGAGAGTGGGAATCCCTCACATCCCTGTCAGTGAAACTTCAGTGATTTCAAGTCTTTGCTTTCAATAGCATCATTTACTTCCCTTCCATACACTGCATCTTACTGACCAAATTCACTCATAGGACCCACCCTGCCCTCACTGAAGTTGAAGGGAGTTTTGTTATTAACTTAAATGAGAGAAAGTTCAGTCCCACGTCCAGTATATACATAAAGGATAAAAACCAAGGGCAATATCCTTAACTGGTGTAACTAGTGGGGCAGGTCCATTGACGTCAATGGAGCTGGAATGATTTACACCAGGTCAGGATTCAAGTGAGCACTTCTACAACTCACCTCATGCAATTAGTCCTGTTGGGTATCTCAATTAGTCCTGATGGGTATGTGTGATTAAAAAAAATAAAATGGCACTGAGTCTCAGAGCCTGGGTCAGCAGACTTGGGCTCGGGGGGACAGGGCTAAAAATAGCAGAGTAGATGTTTGGGCTCAGGCTGGAGCCTGGGCTCTCAAACCTTTCCCCATCATGGGATCTCAAAGGCTGGCTCCTATATGGGCCTAAACGTTTACACTGCAATTTTATAGCCCCACAGGCCAAACCCCATGAGCCTAAGTCAGCTGATCTGGGCCAGTCGTATCTGTACCACAGTCTTTTATTGCAGTGTAGACATACCCATAGACACCAGCTGGGCTATTCACATAAGGGCTGCAAGATGGATCCTCAACTCCTTTCTCAGTATCTAATTATGGGATAATTAGCAAGAATGCTATAAATATTTTGTTTTAACTTTTAATGGTGAGGCTAGATCAACAGATGGGCAATCGAAAAGAACTTAGCTGCAGGATTAAAAGGCAAAAGTCAATAAAGAGAAATGTGTACAAAAGGCAAAGCTGTTAGCAGAAATTTATTGATGTCATTCAGTGACTTGTCCCAGTCTTGCTCTTTATTGCTCTTTCTATTTCTGTCCTTGCAGGAAGGAATCTCTCAGATACACATACAGAAAAGAACCAAAGCACCTACCACCCAAATCTCTCTGCTTCCCTCAAAGCAATGGCTGCTTTCTTGGAACAAGTTGCTTTTGTCAAGTGCTGTGAGGCTGTGGTTTGAATCCAGGGGTATGTCTGTGAAGTGAAGAAAGCACAGTCATAGCCATCAGCAGTTTGATTCAACTTTCAACAGCCCAACCATAGTTAAGCCTCTGGAATTGTTGTCCCCTAAAGGAAGATAAAAACCAAGGCAAGGGAATTAGTGTGATCTTGCACCATTAAGCAGACATGTGCACCACTGCGAAGGATTCCTGCTTTCTTATTGCTGCTATTTAGTACTGCTTTGAGTAATGGCACCAAAGAGCAAAGCACCAAAACAAAGGGGGAAAAGAAACAAGAAAATAAAGGGGATTTAAAAAAAAACCCATCAGAGATGGGAATAATATAGGTTTCCCACAAGCAGTCCAAAAATATACATGAGAAGAAGGGTTAGAGTAAAGAATCATGTTTGTGGTAAAAATCACTCTCATGAGCTGGTGCTCATGGGCTAATAGAAACTTTCTCCTGCAGGCTACAGTAATTTATATGATTCAGTTTTGCTTTTAATTCAAAAGAGAGAGAGAGAGCTTTATACATTAACCATCATAAAACATACGTCCTATCGCACTGTTATTGGAAATTTGCACTTGGCAGAGAATGGCAGCTTTCTTTAAATACGAGAAACAGGAGTTGAAGTGTGTGTTTCTTTAACCCTCCTTGTATTTTAGCAACAAAGGCAACATTAAGGCAGGGATTTACAAAGGAGCCTTCAGGAGTTAGGTGCCCAAATGTCATTGACTTACAACATGATTTTGGTGCCTAGCTCCCTGAAGCTCATGTGGAAATCCCAGCTTAAAAGACTGGCATAAATTAAAACAGCCTCAACGCTGTTCTAATTCATTCATGCTGCCTGTGGCCCATTTTAGAGGCAGACAAGGCAGCAGGGCAAGAGTTGTTCTGGCAGAGAAGGCTAGTCAGAGTGTAGGGAACCCTGGGCCATATACCCTTTAGGTTTCTTCCATACTCCTAGTCTAGGAGAGGGTGGTCTAGGAACTGCTGCAGCAGCTCTACTCCAATAAAGATTTCCCTTAGTGGGGAAAATCTGGAGTGGTTTTAAAGTTTCTTTTGCACAGCTGGATCAGGGGTCAGCATCTGGCCCCAAGTATAAAAATACACATATCCACTGCACAAAATGGAGATGACTATGTCTGCCAGTTATGAAATCTTGATGTGTTTTTGAATTTAGTTCAACTTGCCAACATGTCTTAAAGGAAAAATCACCCTAGCCTCTTTAATCTCAGTAATTATTCCCACTTGGTATGAACTCATTTCTAATAAGTGATACCATAAATAAGAGGGAGACCGTAATGTGGAAAAAGGAAGCCATGATTTTATTGACAGTTTAGATATAGGTTCTTTATGTATTTATTTATTTAGTCTCTTGCTATTATTTAATTTTCAGATTAGTTTTGCAGACTCCGTTTGGAGGCTATTTCTTTCCAGTGTCAATGACGTCTCTGGGAATCACTTTAGTCTCTTAGCCTAATTGCCAGCTCTTGTGATACTTGTCTCCTGCCAATGCACAGTGTGAGAAATAATATGAGCTTTGTCTCTGTGACACACAGGTCTCTGCCTTTTTGGAAGTGTTTCTGTTAGTTATATATGTGTTATATATCTTGAAACACAACTATGGTGAAGGAGTTGCTGGGCCTGCTGAATACTGTCTGTGTTTAGTGAAGCTTCATTCTGCTCTTTGGGGGCTCTCAAGAATGTTGTTTTTTCCAACACTGCAGTGAATTTAAATACAAAAACATAACATGAAATTCACAGATCCTCTGGAGACTTAGAAGGAACTCAAATGGGTTGTGTGTGAGAAAGTTTCATTTCATCTCATCTTCAACATAGCATTTATATGAAAACGGAGGGATTTTTTACTCCCTCCCCCTTCCATCCATCTAAAGATGCTGGGCTAAATTCTACTCTCACTCATATTGATATAAATCCAAGGTAACTCTACTGAAATAAGTGGAGTGGTTGAGGATGCACCTGGTTGTAGCTGGGAGTTGTATCTGCCCTGTTTCTTTCAAAAATAGCTTTATATTTAGTTCTGCATAGACAGGTAAGCATACATAACACAGCAAGACAAAAATAAATTGTAAGTCAAAGGAGCTGAATGCAAGCTTATTTACAAAGCATGACAATGGCTCATTACTGACTCTAACAGACAAAGACTACAATCTCATCTTTTTGTTTGTTTTCGTACAAAGGGTCCTTCAGGAAGGCTTTGCAAAAACTTGCTTGAATTACAGGACAATGTGCCTCCAAAAGAGGACAAAACAAACAGGCCAGTTCTATTTTATTAGGGCAATTCATTGCACCCCACAGAAAGTCCAAGAAATAGGGCTTTGCGTGCATGACAGGGAGTGAGGATTGTGTGGCATAAATCTAACTCCCCAAATGCCTGCTTCTGGTGCAATAGCTCTGTTGTTTCCCACACTCTACATAGCCCTGCTATGGGGTCTAAGAAGTCGCCCTTAAGGTAGTGTTTTCTAATGTGTAGGTTGTGCCCAAAGAATAAGCAAGGCGGGGCATCGAAGATGAATAAATAAATATGAGTAGGCCTATACAACAGAATGAGGAGTATAGGGGTGTGATTCATTTTTCCTGAAGCTTAGCTCAGTTTTCAAAAGTCTGGGAAATTCTGCCTAAGTAATGCAGATCTTTCATGTGTGAGCATATATCAATCACAGAATCATAGAAATGTAGGGCGAGAAGGGAGCTTTAGAGGTCATCTAGTTCATCCCTCTGCACTGAGGCATCAGCAAATATGCCAAAACCATCCTTGGCAGGTGTTTGTCTAACCTGTTCATTAAAACATCCAATTTGGAGGATTCCACAACCTCCATTGGTAGTCTATTTCAGAATTTATCTATCCTTACAGTTAGAAAGTGTTTTTCTAATATATAACATAAATATCCTTTCCTGCAGAATAAGCCAAAAACTTCTTGTCCTATCTTCAGCAGACATGGAGAACAATTGATCACTGTCCTCTTTATATCTGTCCTTACCATATTTGAAGACTGTTATCAGGTCCCATTCAGACTTCTTTTCTAAAGACTAAACATAACCATTTTTTTAACCTTTCCTCATAGGTCAATTTTTCTAAACTTTTATCATTTTTGTTGCTCTCTTCTGGTCTCTCTCCAATTTTTTCTACATCTTTCTTAAAATGTGTCACCTGAAAATGGACACAGTACTCCATCTGAGGCCTCACCAGTGATGAGTAGAGCAGGACAATTATCTCTTGTGTCTTACATACAACTCTCTTGCTAACAGACTCCAGAATGATATTAGCCTTTTTGGTAACTGCATCACATTGTTGGCTCATGTTCCATTTGTGATCCACTATAATCCCCAGATCCTTTTCTGCAGTTATACTGCCTAGCCAGTTATTCCCCATTTTGTATTTGTGCATTGGATTTTTCCTTCCTAAGTATAGTACTTTCTACTTGTCTTTATTGAATTTCATCTTGTTGATTTCAGAACAAATTATCAAGGTCATTTTTGAATCCTAATCCTATGCTCTAAAGTATTTGCAACCCGTCCCAGCTTAGTGTCATTCTCAAACGGTATAAGCATTTACACCTCCACCCTATTATCCAAGTCATGAATGAAAAATATTGAATAGTACCAGATCCATGCAGGATCCCAGTTGATATGTCCTCCCAGTTTGACAGCAAACCATTGACAATTGCTTTTTGAGAACAGTCTTCAATCAGTTATGCACCCATGTTACAAGACCATATTTCTCTAGTTTGCTTATGAGAATGTTGTGGGACAGTGTCAAAAGCTTTACTAACACTAAGATAAATCATGTTTACTGCTTCCTTCCTATAAACTAGGCCAGTAATCCCATCAAAGAAGGAAATTAGTTTGGTTTGGCATTATTTTTTCTTGACAAATCCATGTTGCCCATTACTTAGGACCCTATTATCCTCGAGGTGCTTAGAAACTGATTGTTTAATAATTTTTATCAATGTAAATGATCACTGTTTGGAAAACTACAGAGGGGTCAGACAATCTGAGAATCAGACAATAATTATTTAATGACAGTAGACCTTGAGATTTTAAAAGTTAAAGATGTATAACCATTAAAACACAAATTGTCAGCCTCACATTTAAAATATAAAAGAAAGTTAATATCCTTAAGTCAAAGTCTAACTTCTCAAACAGCATTTTTCTTACTTCGCCTCTCTGTACATTTTGATTATTGACAGAAATACTTTTTTATTGGTTTGTGTGTGTATGGAGAAATCAATGTTTACTGACATTTACCAATAAAAATCTAATTTACCAATAAAAATTTAATCCTTCTGAGCCTAAATATAGTGGGTCAAATTCTGTTCGATGGACTCATCTGAAGTCAATAGAGCTTAACTGTAGAATGCTCTCTGAGTCTTCTGCAAAGGGTTCTAGATAAATATAATTTTATACCTATTCTTTACTAGCAGAAGATTCCACAGAGAACCTCTGCTCATTCAAACCTGATTGCTCTTCGACTTCAGAAACAGGCTATAGTCTTTGTATTTTTCAGGACCATTTCCTCTTCTTAATGCCCTTTAGTGCTTTATTGTACCCTTTTTCTCCCTGTAAATCTGTTTGTTTTCCTCCTTGAATACAATATTAAAGTGATCTATGATAGATCTGATCTTGTATATTAGGGATCAGTAACCTTTGGCATGCGGCCTGTCAGGGAAATCCGCTGGCAGGTCGGGACAGTTTGTTTACCTGCAGCGTCCGCAGGTTCAGCCGATTGCAGCTCCCACTGGCCGCAGTTTGCTGTTCCAGGCCAATCAGGCTGCAGGAAGTGGCACGGGTGGCGGGATGTGCTGGCCACTGCTTCCTACAGCCTACATTGACCTGGAACAGTGAACCGCAGCCAGTGGGAGCTGTGATCGGCTGAAGCTGAGGATGCTGCAGGTAAACAAACCGTCCCGGCCCGCCAGCGGATTTCCCTGACGAGCCGCGTGCCAAAGGTTGCCGATCCCTGTTGTATATTATTGAGTCAGAGGAATAAAGTTATTTTAGTGTATTCCCAACTCTGACTTTGTACTTCCAGTCTCTAATGCTCAGGAGGAAGAACACAATGTGATTCCTATGCTTAAAAGAGTATCAGTGATGGGCGGAATGTTTCCTCCCACTCTTTTGGACATAACAGTCTTAAAAGTAAGGAACAGAGACTGAGGAAGAAAGAAAACATACACTCATCTCAGAGACTAGAGACAAGACATGACATGGACATAAAACTCTGCAAATAGCATGTGATTATGGAGCCTGCTATGTTCTCACAGCTTGTTACTACAGTCACTTGAAAAATAGGAAGGGATTCTTGTGAGAGTTTTCACAAAAGCTTTGTTCCATTTTTTTTAATAAACATCTTAAAAACTATTGATCAGCTCTTCAGCTTGGTCAAAACTTGAGGTGACATTTTTTCTAAGAAAAATACTAAATACATTGCTTCTATGAGGAGATCTCGCCTTCACTGCTGACACCAACATTTGTCTTGCCATGGAATACTGTAAAGCTTGAAATCTAGCCAGTAATGATTTTTCCTATATATATCCATTAAAAGAGGAAGGATGGTCCATTAGTTAAAGATCTCGCCAGGATCTTATGAGATCTGAGTTCAATTACCTGCCCCGTCACAAGCTTCTCATGTTAGCTTGGGCAAGTCTTTTTAATCTCTTTGTGCCTCCGTTTCCCATCTGTACAATGGGGATAATGGTAATGTTACAGTCCTGTTGTGAAAATCAATACGTTAAAGACTATGAGGTGCTCAGATACTCTGGTGATGGAACATATATGTACCAGAGAGATAGGGAATGGACTGGATCTCAGTGCAGTGAGATATAAATTTTTCTCAGAGACTTACTCATCTGATCACCATAAGGCTTCTAATGCATATTCAGTCTTGTATACATGTTATAAAAAGACAAATATTCACTTAACTGTAAATGATAGCTTCTCCCTCACAGTTCATTTCTGAAGAATTCCTCTTGGTTGATATCTTGTTGCTACTTCCATTTTCTGTTTCCATCCTGTAGCTGAGTTAAAGCCTTGTTCCTTTTACAACCCACCTACTGAAGCAACACTCATCATTTTAGATTCACTTTCCCCCAGATTATGGACTGGTGTGGATTGCCAAATTTCATACAGTATCTACTAAGCTTTATGAAGGGGGAAGAAAAGGCTCTTTTAAAAAAAATTGCTTATGTATAACTGGAAACAAACAAACAAAAAAACTCACCACATTCAAAGAATGTTTAAGGTGGCTAGAGAAAAAAATGAATGAAAGGAAATGTTAGTGAAGGGTGAAAGGTACCATATGTCCTCCAAAGCCTAGGCACAATGGGGAACCATCTTAATGGCTTTCTTAATGCACCCTGTTGTGCCTAGGTATTGAAGGGCATATGGTGCATTTCACCCTGAACTGTGAATTTCCTGAAACAGCTGTAATGTTCTTTTAATGTTTTTGTGGATAATTACATAGCTTCAGAATTTTTTTAAACATTTTCCCCTCACAGTTATTAGAGGGCACTTATACTTTGCAACGGCATACTATGCCTAACCATCAAAGCTTCCCTCTTGAATACTTTGACCTTCTGTTTGTTTTTGGTATTTATTATTTACTGTGCATACATTGCACCTTACTATACAGCCTTTATGTTGCATATCCTTACATGGTGTATGCAGCAGGGAATGTGAGTTTGCTGTGCTCCAGCACAATTGTCAGCAGAGGTGGTGCTTGGGCAGATGTGAGGTTAAGCAATGGGTTTAGTCCTCTGCAGCTGTTGGTAGTATGTTTCAAGCATGTTGTGTACCTACTATCAAGTACACAGGATAAAAAAGGAGACAGTGAATGACCACACAGTGAGTGTCCCCGAACAGACCTAAAATTAAATATGATTTCAGCTAAGCATGTTCTTCACTGGCCTCTCTCCAACTACTAGATAGGACCAGTGTGCGTGTAGAAATGTGAGGAGTATGGGCGTGCATGGGGAAGGATAACAAACTGCTATTGGTCAATACCTAAAAAAGATTACTGTTTCCTTACACCCAACCACATGAGGGGAGCGGAGACGAAATTGTGCCTCTCTTGTAAGAATTTCTTCCCATGGCTCCTCCTGGGGTGCACAATTACGTCACCCCTTATATCGGTCCACAGCATAACTCATTTTTAATTTTACCTGTAACAAGTAAATGATGAATTCTGATTTTTTATGGTCAGCTTTTGGCACTGTGGGAGCCAGCCTACAACAACTGCTATAAATATACGTAGGGAAACAATATCAAGGGTCAAAACTTACTCACACTATGTGCAAAGTGCTAAAATAATGGGCTTTGGCTCTGAAGCGTGTCACAAAATAATTTTAGCCTCTGTTGCATAATTACTTTTCTCATGTTATTTAAAAACACATCTATGTCTATATCGATACATCTGGTTTCAGGACTAAAACCTTTTCCAAAATTACTTTGTTGGGTCTTAAAGAAAATTGATTCTCTCTTTTTATTTGATCGTACCAGAAATGTTTATATATACAAATATCTTACTGTCCTTTAGGAGAAATGCTGATTGATGAAAAACTTAGGTTGAATAAAGTTTTATAGACAGTTGTTCCCTTTTATTGTTGCTATATTTTCCTTTCTGTTATCACCTACTTTACATAAGGATGATAGTATGTTTCACCTGTCTTCCCCAATCTCCTCACCACCTTTAACACACCTGCAGAACAATCCACAGGATGGATAGATATATTTTGAAAATGTGTTCATGTTACTCTCAACCCCAAGCAATAAAAAATCATGACACTAGTTCAAAAATCACAAGCCTTTATTTTAATACATTCTAAATATGGATTTTTATTTGTTCTCTGAAACTTCTGTGTGTGCTTGGGTCACATCTACAACCATAAGGACTAGAAACATTATTCCTCCTCCTACTCCTCCAGCTACTACTACTACTACTACCTAAAAAATAAAGTGTCCCACCTTATTTTTATAGGCGCTCTGATTACATAATCAATGTTGCCAGCTATTGATATTTTACCACACGTATTTTATGTACCAGGTGATGGATAATAGTATAAGAAGACTCTATGCTTATAAAACTAAATAGATTTTTTATTGAGAGAACTATTGAAAAAGATGTCACAACTACAGACCGTATTGGAGCCATGTGTGCATAGTTTGTCTTCCTGGTGCCTTCTTCAAGCAATTTGTGCTCCTCCCTCGAAGTTCCATACAGGTTGCTCCAGCAATTACTTATCAGTATGTTTTTTTCCCCCTAAAAACTCAAGCTTCTGGAGTCATGTGAAGATGTCTGAATCCCAGCTTTCATTTTTTAAGGGAATCTAATGGGCTTCCCTTCCCCCCATAGCTGGGTTGCAGGTGGGTGTGATTTGAGAGACAGGTTGGAGGAATGGGAATTGAAACAAAGTCTTCTTTCAGTGGGTACTGCTGCCTATCACCAGCTCTCTAGGAGTCAGGAACTGTGGTCCGAGGGCTCTGGCTGCATTATTGGATTTTTAGATAATGTGGTCTTGTGTCGTTCCTTCAGAACCCTTGATGTTACAGTTTTTTTCTAGCCCTCAGGATTATGGAAAAAAGCTTGGGATGTGACCCCCAATACACCCTAATGGCTCAGAGAGCACAAGGCTAAAGATAGAGCCCAGAATGTATTTTTTTTAACAAAATCATGATTTTTAAGCCTCTCTCATGATTCTGGAAGTCTGTCTCATAATTCTGGATTAGCTGGAGTTGGCAATACTCAATAATTGATGCATCAATTAACAAAAATAAAAACAGTAAATAAATATTCAAAAACACCTTCAAAATTACTACTTAATATAAACAATTTAAGCCCATTTCTAGATCTTTATCTATTCCAGAGTCTGCACATGTTGCCCAGCTCCCCTCCCCAGGTTGCTCATGTATGGGTGAGTAATGAGGCTCTCTTTGACTCTCTTCCATGGGTTCAAAGTCCAAGTCATTGAGATAGGGCCTGATCTTCTGAAGTGCTAGTGCTGGTCTCATGCAGTGCCAGAAATGTGCTTTTGCTCATCAACCAACATGTATAAAGTAGGTCCTGGAAAACATGCTCATGACTGAGTTTGACTAATTGTCACTGTATCTCTCTGGATGTATTTTTTTGCTTGAATGTTATGTTTTGCTTTCCAGGTCCTATATATCAAACCCTAAATCAATATAAGGAAGTTTAAAAAAAAACTGTTAAAAATTCCATTTTTTCTCCTTCTCTCATCCCCCATCCACCAACTTTCCTGTACAGTATGTACTCATTTTCAACCCAAACACCACCTGTCATACATAGAAACATTGATGGAAATGAAAACACCAGGAACTCCGACAGCAAAACAAATGCAGCAGTGAAAGATTTATGAACACAAGAGAATTTCTGAGCTTCTTTAAAGTTCAAAGCAGCTCTATCCAAGCTTCCTTTTAAACCCAAAATAACTAATCTGATAGCTCAATAGCTGCCTATGGTTTGCAGATTAAAAACAAGCTGATCACTAAGGGTATGTCTATGCTGCAAATAGACAACCACGACTGGCCCATGCCAGGTGACTCAGGCTCAGGCTAAGGGGCTGTTTAATTGTGGTGTAGACTTTCAGGGTTGGGGTAGAGCTTGGGCTCTAGATCCCAATTTTTGAAGTATTTAGCAACCATATTAAGAATAAATTCACTCCAGAGAAGTGGTCCTGTGCAAAGCCCCATGTACCATTTAACTCCCTGAAATCCATCATAAAGAGTTTAAGGGTGGTTTAAATGATGCATAGGCATTGTTCAACATTACAAAAGAAGACTATAAATTCATATCTCCAACAACTATGAATCAGCCTGTTTTCTCCTGTTGCAAATTCATAAAAAATTGATCACATTTTTCTTTCACTTTTTTTGGTTGACATTTGGTTGACATCATAACTATGTGTCAAGACATAAAATTGTTGAAAATTTCAGCTAGCTCTACTCATTAAGAAATGAATGTACAAAATGTTAGCGCCATCTATTGGTGAAAATATGGAGCTGCAAATTATTTTTATTTGCATAATAGGTTGATTTTTTTTATAAACTAAATCAGTGACGTCCAATCACTGGGATGACTTTAAGATTACAATTACCACTGTATCCCAGTCAGTGATTCTAGTATGTCAGTTCAAGAAGGGTCTCTTTCTTGATGGATGAGTTTACCCACGGGAGTTGAGAGTGTGTTTTCTGTTGACAAATACATTGTCTTAAAAAAGGGCGAGGTTGTGATTCTTTTAGTAAAGTGGAATAGTACCCTATGTTTCAAGTAGTCCCATTAAAGTCAATGAGACTACTTGTTCAGTAAGGATAATACTCATCAGGAAGAGTGTCTGGCCCACATTTATTGTTTCTTGTCTTTGTGATATCATACAAGTCCCAAATAAAGGAATTATGGAAGAAAATATTTTATCGTATACAATTTGATTATTTCATATTAACATTGTTGTTCCTGATTTTCTGTTGGACTTTACATTTATTCTGTATTATGGATAAATGTCTGCTTTAGAATTAGTTACTATAAAGAACTCTGAAAAGATGGTGGACTGATTGAAACAATAGATTCATGTTAAACGTCAGAAAAAAAGAATGCATCTTTCTTTGCCTAATGTTACTGCTGAAGATTGAAAATGAATATTAGGCCTTTGGGCGTTATGCTACTGAAGGATTTTTGGTTTATTTTATTTTAAGTGTGGAAAATAAGGCCCCAATCCTTCAATGATCTCCTTAGGACTACAAGGATACACCCATACAGATACCACTGCAGGACTGAGGCATTATAAACGCAAAACCCGTTATTTTAGAGACATGTTAATATAGGAAATTTAAAACTGTAAAGAGTCAGTAAACACAGGAGTTATGTCTCCTTTAACAACATTAATTTGGCTACTGTATACAAACTTAACTTTGGTATTGTGTTGATGTAGTTTATTAAATTACATTTCCATTTCTGCCTTCTTCAGCTTAAAGTGAATGGTGGGGGAGAGAAAGACTGAGTCCTTATCTTGACTAAGATAAAGGGTGAGTTTAAGTTGAGGTTTACAAACTAAGCCCAACCTAAATTTAGCCCACTTTCCCAGTGCAGATACATGCCAGGCAACATCTTTTATTTTAGCCTGCAATTGATCTGCTGAAATCAAGCTAAAAGTATTACCCTGCATCCACACTAGGGAAACTGGTCAAGTTTGACTGCAGTTTAGCTAGATCATGTAACATAAACATGAGCTGAACTTCCACTTTTCCTAATCAAGATAAGGGTAGAGTGAGAGAGCAAGAGAAAGATATATTTTGGCAGTGCATAACCTTAACAGGGTTCAACACTTAAATGCTTCCACCTAGGCTTTGAAGCTTACGTGATTGAGATGCAGAAAGGTTTCATCCCACCTTTTGTGCTGCTGTTCTTTGGTTGGAGACAGTTCTCTGAATGGCTAGGTAAACTGTATCAGTGTGCATTTGCAATGCAACAAGATATAAATGTAATATCTTTGTTAATGAAAGTGTAGAATTTGCAGAACACTGCAAAAAATGTGGAGAGAATCTAAAATCATGGATCCACATTTTGTTTTTACTTGCAGTTTTCTCTTGTGCCTGATGTTAAAGCAATTTCTGAAGCACTTTGCTGGGTGAGTTTCAGAGAGGCAGTTACGAAGTCTATCATGTAAATAATCCAACCAGTAGTTTAAAATCAGCAGCCTCTGTGCCTGTCAGACCAAGGGCAGAGAATGTGTGGTTTTCCTGTTGCCTATAAGATATGCAAAGGGCATAGGGAATTTGTAACACTGCTAAAAATCTCATCAGATTTCCACTAAGCTTGATTTTCCAAACCTTTATAACAATTTTATTTTTAGACTACTCCTTCCCTCCATGGTTTCACACTTCAGCCATTTTTATAGTAGCCACGCCCTGGGGGGAGGGGGAATTGTTCTATAATCCTTTACAATGTAAACATTTAGATATTTTTCACCCTTCCTGAACTCAAAAATAATTGAAATAAATTTCCTTAAATTAAAAAAAAATCATTTACACACACGTGTGCACGCATGTACACACACACACACACACACACACACACACATATATATAATCAACTTTAACCCAGAGACTACATGGGTCAGATCTTTAGCTGACATGTATGCCAGTTTAGTTGGTGCAAACTGGCATAGCTCTATTGCAATTAATGGTGTTACACTGATTTACATCAACTGAAAATCTGGTCCCAAACATGGAAAGCTTTAGCCCAAAAGGGTTTTTTGTTTATTTTCCAGCGAGTTGCCATGAACATCTGAAAAAGTGAAATATAAAGTAAAACATTTGGCTGACAATTGCCAGTGAAAGCTACTGTTGATTATTGACAATGATAGCCCTCAATAGTCAAAATGACAATGGTATTTTCCATTCTTAGAATGCAGAATGCAATACTTCGGAAAAGGTAGAAAGCATGAAGCATTAAATATTCATTTCTTTAGTGACATCCGCTATTTAATAGAAGCCACATGGAAAAAACAATTTGTTCCTGAGACTTTTCTATTGGGATTCCCTTGACTGCAGTGGGACTCCTCATGTGAGTAAGGGCTACAGAAAGAGGCACACAAAATGGCTGCACAACATTATGTTCTGCAATAGTGTCTGATCACACACACCTTTACTCATGCAAGAAATAAGGCTTCACAGGGTCCAGGCTAAGATTTGCTTCCAATAAGGTGCCAAAGTTCAGTTGCTTAAGTTAAACTTTCTTTTTTTTTTGAACTTCACAGAAGGTTCAGTTGGGTTTGATTTGAATGTTTGGGGTGAAGGCTTGGGTTGGTTATTTTATGTAAATGAGGCTGCCCATCCCTAAATGAAACATGCAGATAACTAGATATTTGGAGTCACTCATTTCTTTCTGATCTTTAATCTTAGACGTTTTTAGAGTAACTGTGTTTTCCCAAGTGCCCAATCTGCCACATGTTCTGGCATTTGTTTTTAAAATTCAGTGCTATGGAGGAATTTTATGAGTGAATCTTATGCAGTTTGAAGAAGAAATTGGATATGGTGATTGGGGAGATAAGACAACACCTAACTTCCCGCTTATTCCCAGAGAAGACAACACCTACCTTCCCACTTATTCCTTACTCAATGTGGGTTTTTATTGTGTATCACCTTTGGCACACAAATGGGGAATCATATCCTAAAAAAAATATTATGTTTGGAGATTAAAAATTAAACAGAAGGGAACCCATGGAACATCAGATAAATCCTAAGAGCATTCTGATTTATTTCATTTTTTAAATTAAAATGAATGATAAAAAAAATTGGGGATATTGATTAATATACTGAACGAGTGGCATATCTAAAAGCCTCATGTAGTTTCATTGCTTATCTGCATGCTGAATTTATTGCACTACATGGTGCATTATGAAAGACTGATCAAATTCATTTTCCAGAATAAATGCCAAATAACATGGCATTATGAACTCATATGCCAACTGCCAATATCTCATTCCTGACCCACAACACTTCCTTGTTATTTCAGCCTGCCTTGGCCTCTCTTGGACATAGATCTTACTGAAAGTGTGCCAGATTATGTGACTGTTTTTTGAAGTGGACACATGAGGTTGTTCGATCTAGTATCCAATCCACCAGACCCATTTTCTTTTATGGGTAGTTTTCAGCTTGTGGTCTGTGGACACTGAGGGATCCTCAGAGTATATCCAAGATTTCCAAAGGGGTCTGTACCTCCATGTGAAATATTTAGGGGTTCACAAATAAAAAAGGTTGACCTAATCCAGTAATTCATCCCAGAAGTAGGTCATTGCGCAAACCCACATTGTCATCTCCTACCCCTTCTTGAGTTGCAGCTGTACAATCACCATGCATGGAGGTTTTGTGACCTGGAGAATACCGGGCTTTGTATCATTTAAAGATGAGATCAGGTCTCCTACAATAGGAGAAAAACAATCACCAATAAATATAGTTTACCAGATGGAATTCAGTTATAATGGACCTGAGAGGTCCACAGAGTATGAGATATTTAGCTATTTTGGGAGGTATATCCTGAGATGAGTTAAAATCAACAATGTAGGAAAGTATGTCAGAGTGAAAATGAGCTGAATACCACATGCATATAGATACACAGTGACTGGAAAGCAAATATTTCTTATTTGTAATAATTTGAAGCTATGCACAAATGGAGTTGACTTATGAAAAGCCTCAAAATAAGTATTGGTAACCAGTGGCAGTTCAGAATGCTAAAATGGCTAAGATGCAGATGCAAACTTAATTCAAGAACAGTTCAGTTTAGATGAAGAACAGATGTATCTGCCAATTCCTAAATAGCTCAGGTACTGTTTTATTTATATATTAGGGTCAGGTATATATATATATATAATATACCTTATATATTATGATTATGTGGGCATGTACATTGATGCATAATAACAGATTATTTTAAAATTGCATCATAATTTTGTTCCAGGATCTAAGTTTTTTGTCCCTATTAAGTCTCCAGTCCTTATGATTATGAAGAAAACCTTCAAACTGTGAATCAAATGTAAACTGATGCAATGTGGTTTGTTTGAGTCTGTGGACAGCAGACAACCCACATGTTCATTGTCAATACAAAAACCTGAACTAGATCAGAAACTGAACACTTTGGGCAGTGTAAACTAAGTGGAATGTTCTACATTTTCAAAGGGTCAAATTCAGCCACCTTTATTCATTCTGGGTAGTGTGACTGGTTAGAACCCTCCTTCCAAGGTGCCAACTGATGTGCTGGGGTCCCAATGAGCCCACCTGTCCCACCAGCCTGGATTCCACTTACTCTGTGCTGCTGTGACAGGCTCTTAAGCCCCCTCCCAGCACACACACACAGGTAAGGACACACCCAGCTGTAGAATCACACAGAGTCTGCATTCAGCTTTGTGTGAGAGGACTCAGCTCAGGGATTGCCCAGCACTCAAGTGCACACACCTTCTGGACAAAATTATATTGTCTTGCGCTGTATAGAGATCTATACAGCATAAGCTCATGAAATTTGCCTCCTCCCTCAATGTGGAGGAAGATATGTACAGCTTTTTGCCCCTCTCCCCTTTATGAATTGCACAAGTTGGGTTTTAGAATAAACAAAAAATAAGTGTATTAGCTACATAAAGTAAATTTTAAGTGATTATAAGGGATAGCAAACAGAACAAAGCAGAGTACTGAGAAAATAAAACAAAACATAGAAACTAGGCTTAATACATTAAAGAAATGGGCTACAAATAGTAATTTCTAACCCTAAATGTTATTTTATGCAGGTTACAGAGTTTCTTGAAGGTAAACTGCACTGCTTGCAGCTTAACTTTCCAGGTATTTGTTTCACAGACTGACCTTTCTCGCCTGGGCTCAGCCCCTGTTTCCCCCCCCTCCCTCCCAGCTTAGTTCCTTTGTTTCTTCAGGTGTTTTCAGCAGTCTTTCTTCTTGGAAGGGGGGCAGTGGAAAAGATCCTAGATTAACTCACTCCCCAGCCTTAAATAGCACTTGCATATGGCGGGAATCTGTTGTTTCCCAGTTTGGCCCCCAGACCCTTCCCATGGAAAACTACCAGCATTTCAAGATGGTATCCTGTACCAGGTGACATGATCACATGACCCTGCAGTGTCAAAGTAGCATCTCAGGAAACTTCTTAGGAAGGAGGGAGATTAGTATCTTCAAAGTCTTATTGTTCTTTCTAATGGCCCATCCAGGCTGTTTGCATACTGTCTGGTGGACGTTCCTCAGGTGAAAACACAGTTGTAATTATTACATTGTCAATATTTCTAACTTCAGATACAGAAATGATATACAAATTGGATAATCATATTCAGTAAATCATAACCATTCCAATGATACCTCACATGACCCATCTTGCATAAAACATATCTTAGTTATGACATATTCATATCAAAGCAATATTTCTATGAAGAGTATGGGACATGATGTCACAGGTAGTATTTCACTCTGACCTGGAACTTACACCATTGAAGTCAATGGCAGTTTTGACACTGATTTTAATAAGAGCACGATCAGGCCTCTATGAGCAGTACTGTTCATTCAAATGGAACTATTAAGGTAGCAACATACTATTCAGAGGAAAGGAGGTAAAATCTGGCCCAAAATTAATCAAAGTTTATTGTGTTCTCAAAACATTATGTACCGGAATGTGCATTTACATTTCCCTGACATCCACTTGCTCTATACTAACCCATCCAAGCCAGCTCAGAGGTGCTGGCCAGTGTGTTGGAGATGTGGCACCAAGGTTCCACTCACTTCCCAACATTCTCCACACCCTATGATGTGCTCTGGGGTACACAACATCTGGTTACCCATCCATACCTACACCCAAGGTCCTGTGAGGATATGAAGCTGTCTTACTCTCTTCTATGTCCCTGAACAAATGCATAGGCCAGGCTAGGATATCTCCCTATATTCCCTAATATGGTCAGTTACCACCATACTTTCTCATATGCTCTAACTTTTTACTATTCCCTTTATTTGTCAGTTTATTTTTGGTTTTGGTTTTGCTTCAAGAATGCAAGGTCTTTATGGCAGAGGATGTCTTCTGTTATATTTAGAAAGTCCCTATCATATTGTGGGTTTTCCTAGAAACAACTAATCAATAACAGGAATGAAGAGTGGATTCTTTAGTTATGACTTTACATAGCAAAGTTGGTGGATGAATACCTGGGGTTTCTGAAGGCAAAGGGGAACTCCCAATGTTAAACTCAAATTGCAAATAGAAATATCTCAGATATAGGAATACTTCGTGGCTGTGACTGAGGCAGCATGACCTGGATTTGGCTTTCTTAGGGAAGATTCAATAATGAAACATTCTTGCATAAGCAGCAGGAGACGTTTGAGTTAAGTCTGTGAATTGTAAGTAAGCACAGTATAAAAGTTCCTAACAGGATGGTTGCTTGTGTCTTATTAGCAAAGATGAAAAGCCAGTGAGTCTTCCAAGTGTGCACATCACTAAAGCTCCACAACCACATTAAAGCTGGAGAAATGGCTGAAAGAAAGCAATTTGAGAATTTTCTATTAGACTTGGGACTGCACTGAATTTTTAGATTGTAAATAATGCTACAATTATGGTTTAAACATCAAAAATCTTAATACTCTTGGACAATCTCATTTGATATGTTTTTGTCTGTCTCTGTTTTTTCCCCCTTTCCCTCGCTCTACAGAGAGAAAAAAATGCTGTTTTGACTGAAAATTATGAGAACTTTCACAAAGAAAGTTTTAGCCTCCGAGCGAACCCTGATGAATGATTCAAATACAACACCAATCTGATCCTTGAATTTGAATTGCTAATAATAACAACAAAATTTGCTGCTCATGCTGCTGTTGCTGCTGTTCACTCCTGCTAAGCCAGATGTCTATTATCCATCCTTCTGCACACAAATTAACTTCCTATCTTTTAGCGAACCTTTCTCCCGTTTACTGCACTGATTTCTAACATCCAGGGGCAAATTCATGCCTGGTTTAAGCTCTGTTGTAAAACCACTTTAGACTAGAACCTTCAGACAGATTGTATCACAACGTGCTTTAATATAATCGATGTGGATGGTAAACTTAACCTGACTTCTAAATTTGATGTAACTGCACTTGGGTACTTAAAACTACCTCCCCAATGGTATGGTTTAGTTGGGAACATTGTCACTTCTGAGACAGGCATTTTTCGTTGAAGGTCTCCACCAGAACTTGGACTCATACTTAGCAATGACCCAGTAGAACTGAATAAATCAACTCTTACATAAAAAAAAAAAAATTCCACCTCAGCACAAAGATTGAAAATTAAAGTTATTACTAACCCCAAACTCTAATTTCTCCTCCATTCAAGGGATGAAATTTCATCTGTTAAATTCAGTCTCTTAGGCCTGTATCCTCCAGGGAAAAAAATGAGCTGATTTTTGGTTTACAGGTGCAAAGTTGGCTGAAAACCACCTTCCATGGTGACTGGGAAATCAACCCAGTGTTCAGGAGGCTCAGATGGGTGTAGGGAAATGGAGTAGGTGTGACTATGGGAAATGAGCTTGGTTAATGCTCCCTTATGCCCTGGAGATCTCTTGGGGCTGGAATGGCCCTTGACAGAGTGAGCAGCTCATGCAGTTAGAACAACCTTTGAGATGTTTCAATGCACCCCAGATCGGCACAAAAAAGGTACTTGAATCTGAGAAACAAAAAGTAGTTTAAAGCCTCCCTCTTGAGTATCTGTCAACCAGATCTCAGGAATCAGGGTCCACCCTTCTAAGCCATACATCTTGCTGTCACCTGCAGGAATCCTAGGACATTGAAATACTTCCCCAGCCAAACACCCTCCAGCTTCACCAATTTTATCCATTAGCCACATAAGTACCAGCCACGGAGAGTATTATTATCAAAACTCAAAAGGACATTAGACCATCATTCTACGACTACATAGATGCATCTTTGCTGGCAGCACCTGAAGGATTCAGAAATGTTTACACAAGCCTTTTTCATATGAACAAATAAATCTAGTTAAAGGTTAATCTTGCTCACATACCCCTCCCATTACAAAAACTATTTGAGGGAGCAATGAGGTTATGCCTTGGTTACTTTCAGTCTACTCAGGTTGAAACTTGGCATCCAAGCTGACAGCCTAGATATGATTTCTTTTTTTCCAAGCAAATGTCTTACAATCAGATGTTATGTTTAGTATATTTTACCCAGGGAAGCATCTGGTTTTCAGTGACGACCTACTTTCTTTTGATCCCAATTTCCTAGCTTGGGTGTCTGAGACACAAAAGCGGTCAAATGACTTGCCTGAGGTTAAAGTGAGGTAGAAGGTCATCATCAGCAATTACAAACATTTGGCCCCAGTCTTATCCTCTCACCTTTTTTTTGTAGGTATTTAAAGTGTATATAACCATAAAAATGCAGCGATATGTGTGAATCACTCTCTATGAGTACCAGTGAGGATTGTATGGCTGAAGTCCTGTACATCATGTTGAGAAATGAAATATTATAAATGACCATCCTTAACTACTAAGCTATAATCATAATGATGTGTTTGATTTATTTGCATAAGTGTTCAAGGCATTCAATGCATTTTCCAAATGGAAAAAAAGGCATAATCTCTGCCTTGAGAAGCTCACTAACTCAATACAGACAAATAAACGACATATTATTTAGTGGTAAGTGAGCAAAATTTGCATAGTTATGTTCCTAGACTCCCAATGTGGTGACTAGACACAAGAGAGTGGTTTGTAGTTTGATAGTGGTAGCCCTGAATTTGAATTTTCTGGCTTAGTGCATGTTTTAATTAAGCCCTTATATTTTATTTTAACACAGGTTTTTCCTTATTGAAGACAATTTTGATTAGGTGGAGAATTATTGCTGGTATCCCATTTGAGATTAATTACTTAAATTATTCTTTAATATTGCCCATCCCATTTATGGCCATGGAGGTACCTGAACATAAAGAAAATTGTGCAGATCCACTAAACATGGTAGGAAAGCCATGATTCAGAGAGCTATCAGAGGATTACCATTTCCTGTGTAGTTAAGAATTGTGCACGATGGAGATTCCCTCTATCACAATTTACAGTAGTAGTTAGAGGATAGGGAATAAGGATAGCTTGGATTTGGGCTGAACTGTATCAGTAGTAGTAGGAATAGATATTGC
This sequence comes from Chrysemys picta bellii, assembly GCF_011386835.1. Classification (NCBI taxonomy): domain Eukaryota; kingdom Metazoa; phylum Chordata; order Testudines; family Emydidae; genus Chrysemys; species Chrysemys picta. Next base: position 120,142,539 of record NC_088794.1, on the reverse strand, counting down.
ATTATTAGTGTGGGAGTGACTATTCAAATAAGCATTGTAAACCTCTAAACATGCCCATTGTGCTGATGCTTCCAGAAGCCTGAGCCGATGTGGAATGAGCTGAGTGTTCATTCACTTAATAACAATGCTGTGCTTTCTCTCCTGACAATCATGACACCTTAACATTTACTCAACACATTAAGCCCTCATACCTGAATCCAACTGGCCATGAAGCAATATGCCCTGTGAAAAACAAAACAATCAAAACGTACTAAAACCTTTAGCATTCCAATGGTTTCTAACATTTGGCAGAGGTGGTTGGGAATAGGAAAATGCTATCACCATATTGGCTGCTATGAACTCTTGTTATATTCTTGAGTGCTACAGGTCAGGTACAAGACATTTGCCCAGAGGCTAAATCCACATCCTGGCATCACTTCAATGGCGTGACTATCGACACTAGAGATTAATTTGGCTGATTGCTTCCTGGGAGACAATGGCCTGATCCAGTGCCCACTGACTTCAGTACATAGCTCCCATTGACTTCAGTTGGCTTCAAGAAGACAAGGTTAAATTTCTATCTTGTTTAGGTTTTGTTTAACATAAGGTAAAAAACTGATTATCTTAGAAGTTTTGATTAGGTAATTCTGAGTCAATTATTCCTAATTAGGGGGGAATGACTATTCTCCTGTTGCCAGATTAATAGGTTTCTGTTTCCATCTCCATGTACTTAAACAAAATTAATTATCAATCTGCACTTTTATTCAGAGAAAGAGCTCAAGCAACATCTCATATTGCTTATTGGGTTCTTATTTTCTTTCATTATTTAATTAGAAACACGAGGAACTGCAGAAGGTTCAATCTGGACATATACCCTAAATTTTGGATGATTGTCAATCCAGGATAAAATAATGGAGTGGCTGATATGAGACTTGATTAATAAATAATTAAAGAAGGGAAACATAATTTAATGCTAGTCAGCAAGGGTTTATGGAAAATAGACACTATCAAACTAACTTGTTATCTTTTTTTGGAGGGGGAGGGGATGAAATTACAAGTTTAGTTGATAAAGGCAACAGTGTTAATGAAATATACCCAGACATGTATAAGTCTTTTGACTTTGTATCACATGATATTTAAACTAGAATGATAGAAAATTCACCAGACACACATTAAATAATTTAAAAACTGGTTAACTGCCAGGTCTCAATATGCATGCAGTGTAGTTGTAGCCATGTCAGTCCCAGGATACTAGAGAGACAAGATGGGTGAAGTCATATCTTTTGTTGTTGAGAGACAAACTTTCGAGCCACCCTGAGCTCTTCTTCAGGCATTTGAAGGACTTCAAAGTATAATTGTAAATAGAAAATCATCATCAAGCAGATGTGTTTCCTTGGGTCCCACAAGGATCAGTTCTTGGACCTATGCTATGTATCCTTTTTATCAATAATCTGGAAGAAAACAAAATTATCACTGATAAAGTTTGCAGATGACATGAAGATTGGGCAAGTGTTAAATAAGGAAGTGAACAAATCACGTATACAGAGCAATCTGGATTGCCTTGGTAGTCTGGGCACAAGCAAACAACATTTGTTTAAATGCAACTAGGAACAAAGGCCTTACTTACAGGATGGGGGAACTCTATCCTGGGAAGCAGTGACTGTGAAAAAGATCTGGTGGTCATTGTGGATAATGAGCTGAACGTGAGTTCCTAGTAATGTGCTATGGCTAAAATGGCTAATTTGATCCTTGGATTTATTAACAGGGAAATATTGAAAAAGCATAGAGAGGTTATAGTACCTCGAAATTTGACAGTGATGCAAACACTAGTGGAATATTGTGTCCACGATTTAAGAAGGATGTTGCAATATTGGAAAGGTTCAGAAAATAACCATGAAAATGATTAAGGAGCTCATTTTATTTGGTTTATCATAAGGAGGTTAAGGGCTGTCATGAAAGTGACACATGAGCCATATATAGAATGGGCATGTGGTGTGCAAGCTTCTCCTGTGTGGTTTTGAACATCACTTAATTTGGGCCTTAATTGCAACAAACTGTGCTATGGCAGTTCTGGTCTAAGCAGCTCTAGCAATGCACCTCAATCTGAGGCAGTCAAACCCTTTTTGGGTTATGACCGAAGTCTTTGAACCTAGTTCTGTAGGGTTGAAAGGTGGGTGCACTAAGCTATTGCTCCATTTACCTCTCTACATTAGTACCTAATTCCTCTCCAAAACAGGCCTTTTCTGGCAAATGTCTATGGCAGTTTGCTTGGCAGCTGTAGACATAATCTGGGTCACTATGCTGGAATTTCACTGTCTATGTATATAGTCTGTGCCACCTCTGACACCATTATGTCATGAGCTGAATGCACAAGTGAGTAGAAGATGATGGTGATTTATTCTGATAAAAGAGCCAGAATGACCTAAAGGAAATTCTTTAAACTAAGGACATGGTATATAATTAAGAACATTTATGAGCTTAGAAGCTGTTTCTATGTTTCTTTCTGTATTTTCTCAAGACTATACCCTTAATGACCTCCTCTATAATTGAAAAAATGGAAAGTCTCTATAGATGTCTGTTAAACTAACGCAGGCATCAGAGAAGATATCCAAACACTATACAACAAGGAAAGAGATATAGATATGTAAATTAGTGAACTCAATGGAGCTATGCTGATTTACACTAGCTGAGGATTTGGCCCTCTCCATATGTTTGGTGCCTCAGAAAACAAGAAACAAGACATTCCCCTGCTGTGGAGAGTGTACAATCTAAATTCAATATGACACAACTAGTGAGGATCATAGACAAACAAAACTGGGGAGAAACAGAGAGGAGAGGATGGATAAGGGTACTAGTTATAAGACCATGCAGTTAGTAAGTCATTGTCACATCTTGTAAGCACCATTAGTTGTTGCTGCTCCCCTCCCACCTTCCCCACACTCATTTAATACAGAAGATACAAATATAATTATGTACACATGATACCTCAGCTACTACAGCCATGAGTGCAATAGAAGCCAGATCCTTGCCCATGTAAAGTAACTTTGTGCTACCAGAATGGTGCAAAAAGCCTTTGGTTTCCCCCAATGTGAGAGAGATCTTTGATTATTGGAAAATCAGCATAGCTGGCTCTACATTTTCCCCACCTCGCTTCATTGGCATAGGCAGTATGCCGAGCAAAAGAGAGGGTGTGCTGGGAGTCAAAGAAAATGGAGCTGGAGGGCAGCATTTTCCAGTAATCATCACTGGCATAAAGGCCCATGGGGAACTATTACAATCTGGTGGAAGTTAAAGGAAACTAAGGCCAATTTTGCTACCTCAGCCAGGATTATCTTTAGAGACACCTTTGATATCCACCTCACCCAGCTACTCTGAACCTTGTTCCAGCACAACTGAGAATTTAACCCTCAAATGCATAGTGAGATCATATGCAGAGCTGGCAAATATATATATATATATATTTATGTCGTATGAGAACAACTAATATATTTGATTAGTTTAGAATAATTACTGTCACATAAATCTAGCCCTTTCAGTAGCATGATCACTGTTTTCCATCATGAAGCAGAGGGAGTGAAATCTTATCTGTGTGTACAGAGTTGATCTTAAGATTTGTGGGATGCCAATAGAAAAATTAGATGATGGATCAATTCTCTTTCTAGGATCACTGTCAAAGTGGACTAATCTGGAATTGGCATCAATTTTCTTGTTCCAACCAGCTCCTGGCATGGCTTAAGGAGTTACTTAATTACAGTCTATAAGAATATGAGAATAGCCATACTGGGTCAGACCAATGGTCCATCTAGCACAGTATCCTGTCTTCCGACAGTGGCGAATGCCAGATGCTTCAGAGGGAATGAACAGAACAGCTAATCATCAAGTGATTCATCCCCTGTCACCCAGCTTCTTGCAAACAGAGGCTAGGGACACTGCAGAGCATGGTTTTGCATCACTGCCCATCCTGGCTAACAGCCATTGCTGGACCCTTCTTCCATGAATGTATCTAGTTCTTTTTTGAACCCTGTTATAATCTTGGCCTTTACAATGTCCATTGGCAACGTTTTCCATGGGTTGACTGTGAGTTGTGTGAAGAAATACTTTCTTTTGTTTGTTTTAAACCTGCTGCCTATTAATTTCATTTGGTGATTCCTAGTTCTTGTGTCATGAGAAGGAATAAATAACATTTCCTTATTTACTTTCTCCCTAGCACTCACGATTTTATAGACCTCTATCATATCTCCCCTTAGTCATCTCTTTTCCAAGCTGTATAGTCCCATTCTTATTAATCTCTTCTCCTAATCTGCCTTCATGCTCTGCAAAGCCCTCCTGAAGCCTGAAACAATACTTTCTCTCACTGTTTCCCTCCAGATCCTTCCTCAAAATTCTTTCCTTTCACTTTGGTTTATCACACAATCCTCCACTTCCACTCTACTTCACTTTCTCTCTTTTCTGAAATTCACCTTTTAGTGCAGTAAATCACCAGCATATTTTTCAATCTAAGTTCAAACACATTTGTGACGGGTTGGATCACAGAAACCCCCTTGGGAGCTGCCACCCGACATGCAAAGACTACCCCTGCTCCTGTTTTCCCTACCAGCTCAGGACTCCAGCACCCTTTCTTGCTGAGCCAGACACTCCAGTCTGCTCCAACACAGACCCAGGGTCTGAATCACTTGTCCCAAAGCTGCAAGTTTACCTGAAAACAGCTCACAGAAGTGTGCTTGTCTTTAGCACTCAGATGCCCAACTCCCAATGGGGTCTAAACCCAAATAAATCCCTTTTACCCTGCATAAAGCTTATGCAGGGCAAACTCATAAATTGTTCGCCCTCTATAACACTGATAGAGAGATATGCACAGCTGTTTGCTCCCCCAGGTATTAATACATACTCTGAGTAAATTACTAAATAAAAAGTGATTTTATTAAATACAGAAAATAGGATTTAAGTGGTTCCAAGTAGTAACAGACAGAACAAAGTAAGTCACCGAGCAAAATAAAATAAAATGCGCAAATCTATGTCTAATCAAGCTAAATACAGATAATCTCACCCTCAGAGATGCTTCAGTAAGTTTTTCTCAGACTGGACACCTTCCAGGCCTGGGCACAATTCTTTCCCCTGGTACAGCTCTTGTTCCAGCTCAGGTGATAGCTAGGGGATTCTTCATGATGGCTCCTCTCTCTCTCCTTTGTTCTCTTCCACCCCTTTATATATCTTTTGCATAAGGCGGGAACCCTTTGTCCCTCTGTGTTTCCACCACCCCTCACTGGAAAAGCACCAGATTAAAGATGGATTCCAGTTCAGGTGACATGATCACATGTCACTGCAAGATTTCATTACTCACTTGCCAGCACACACATATACAGGAAGACTCACAGGTAAACACAGCCATCAGCAGACAATGGGAGTCATCAAGATTCCAAACCATCATTAATGGCCCACACTTTACATAATTACAATAGGCCCTCAGAGTTATATTTTATATTTCTAGTTTTAGTTACAAGAGTGGTACATTTATACAAATCGGATGATCACACTCAGTAGATTATAAGCTTTGTAATGATACCTTACAAGAGACCTTTTGCATGAAGCATATCCCAGTTACGTTATATTCACTTTTTACCATATTTTTCTAAAACTATCTCAGTTACATTATATTCACTTATGATCATGTTTTTATAAAACCATATAGACTGCACAACGTCACAACATTATTTTAAAAACTAATTAGAAAGTCATGTACGTAAAACCCTTCAGATTGTTTTACTGTAATGCCTGCAGTTTACATCAGTCCTTCTGGAAACTACATCCCCCAGAATGCCTTGATCCTGGGTAAGGAGTCTTAACCTGACCCTTCTCTAAAAAGGTCAGCACCCTCTGTTATTGAGGGAGATTAAGTGGTTTCAGTGAGGGTAGGTGAAGATATTGCCAGAGATTCATTAGTGAATTAGGTACTGAAATTGAGAGATGCTGAATTCTTGCAACTCAACATCTCTGGACCTGATTTGTATCTCACTTGCATGGGTGTCAATCATGAGTAACTCCATCAAACTCATTAAAAACTACAGTAAAATGAGAGTTTGGTCCAGAGGGCTTGATTGTGGGTTGTGTAAAGTCAGCACTCTGGATGCTGCACTCCAGGTGCAGAGTAATTTTGGTATAACACCATCCCATGTCTTCAGCAGTTTGTTGAAATTTCAGGTGTAACAACAACAAAAAACAGGAGGAGAAATTTTCTGAATTATTTTCAAGAAATGTTTTTTTTTTTTTGTTTGTTTTTTTTAGCACTGGTCAAAACCAAAGTGGAGAATTGAGCCCAATGTCTTCCTCTGGCTATGTTCTCAGGGAAGGGATATAATTATCACTCTACTCATTGCAGTCCTGCTTCATCATCATCATCCCTGGCCTCCATAGATCAAAAGTGAGGAAAATGAGATTAAACAAATATACAAGTGGAGGTTTTAAAGGGGAAAATGTGTGAAAACTTCATGGTTTCATAGTTGAAAGCTGATTCAGCCCCATCTCTAGCCAGTTATGATTTCAAGATAAACACTGTCTGTCTGCAGCAGCTGAGTCTCCTTTTGTTTCAGGAAATCCGTCTTTAGCCCGTGTAAAATGGATTTGATTTTGCCAGATCAAACTGGTTGCATTGTCAAAATAATGGTTGAACCTGCATTGCTTTAACAGGATACACTCTCTCTCTCTCTCTCTCTCACACACACACACACACACACACACACACACACACACACACACACACACACACACACACACTCTCTCTCTCTCTCTCTCTCTCTCTCTCTCTCATACATTTGCACTGTTTTGATTCCTGCCACCCCAGTTGTGGCTGTCCTTCAGCATGTTTGACAATTAGATTAAGAGTGGTTAACGCTTCTCTGGGAAGGATCACAAAATGTAAATCACTTTGGACAAAGAAGGTTTTGAATTCTCTTATGGGAAGCAAATTCCTTTGCTACGCAGAAAAGAAATAAAGTAAATAAAAAATAAAATGAAATAAATCACATTTAGCCATTGACAGAATATCAGCAGCATCAGAGGATTAAAGGTGATGAGTGCCACAGTTGAGATCATTTGAGATTTCAAAGGAAGTTTACTGCTCTGACCCAGACTGGTTGGCATGCCCACCTTCAGGTTCCTTGAATTCATCACACATTATCTCTCACTATTTCATAGGCAGACTGCTGAGGCTGGTATGATTTTTTCCACACCTGGTTTCCTTAATACAGTCTCACAACCTAGAACTCAGAACAAAGTAGAGGTGGGAAAGCTCATTTCCTAAGAATGAACAGTTAAAAAATGAAAACTGGGCACAATGGAGGGAGTTTCACATTCCTTTCCCATTTCAAAAATTAAGAGATCACAAGTTCACACACTGTTTTTAATCTATCAGGCCGGATGCCAGTTTGAGGTTGGAAAAGGTACAGATACAATGCAGGCTTCTCACTCTGCCCTATTGAAACTTATCCCTGAACTTGGGTGACTTGTTCTGGGGCAAAAGGACAAACTTAACCAGGGCCTCATTTGATGAAAGGCAGAAGATTGTGATCAAGTGCATATGGGATCAGGGTTGGGGGAGAGGTTGACATTTTTATGGAATAATGATGATTAGTAAAAGCAGACTTCTGAAATGTTTCTGTGAATGCCTCTACAGCCTAAGCTTCATGGTGTCCACAGATTTATCATCTATAGACAGAAATATAACAGAGACTTTCAGCACTAAGGTATCTCATTTTGGGTAAATCCTGTCATAGAGCTGAAAAGCCTGTGCATCATGGACAGCAGGAGCCAAACTGGTCACTCAATGTTTTCCATTCTCATTTCATTCCTTGAAGAACCTCAAGACTTAAAAGCTGAATAGATCAAAGAACTGGTTAAATGGATTCAGTTTAGCAGTGGAAAAGAGTATCAACAATCTACTAAGGATGGACAAACATATTTGGACAAAAGAGAGACACAACAACTGACAAGTTACTGAATGGACCTGATTTTTTTAAGATTTTTGTTTGTTGCAATTTTCTTAAAGTATTTGCATGTAAATTGTACTCCATGGTTAAGGATAAGACTGGAATCAGAAATATTTCAAGAATTGATACATGTTATTCCAAACCCTGACCAAAACTGGAAGTACTGACAACCCCATGAAAAAGTCTATTCTCCTAAGCCTTCCTTGATTAGAGCACTTTCTGGTCTAAAAAGACTTAGGGTATGTCTACATTACGAAATTAGGTCCATTTAATAGAAGTTGATTTTTTAGAAATCGATTTGATACAGTCAATTGTGTGTGTCCCCACTAAGCGCATTAAGTCAGCGATGTGCCACAGTACCGAGGCTAGCGTTGACTTTCGGGGCATTGCACTGTGGTAGCTATACCACAGTTCCCGCAGTCTCCGCCGCCCATTGAAATTCTGAGTTGAGCTCCCAATGCCTGATGGAGCAAAAACATTGTCGCGGGTGGTTCTGGGTACATGTCGTCAGGCCCTCCTCTCTCCCTCCGTGAAAGCAATGTCAAAAAATCGTTTCTCGCCTTTATACCTGGGTTACCCATGAAGACAAAATAGCATGGCAAGCATGGAGCCCGCTCAGCTCACTGTCACCGTATGTCTCCTGGGTGCTGCTGGAAGACGCAGTACTGCAGTGCTACACAGCAGCATCCCCTTGCCTTGCCTTGCCTTGCCTTGCCTTGCCTTGCCTTGCCTTGCCTTGCCTTGCGGACAGCAGATGGTGCAATATGACTGCTAACTGTCTTCGTTGTTCCGTGGGTGCTCCTGGCCGACTTCGGTTAGGTTGGTTGGGGGCACCTGGGCAGATATGGGTGCTCCTGGCCGGCCTCGGTGAGGTCGGTCAGGGGCGCCTGGAAAAAAATGGGAATGACTCCAGGTCATTCTCTTCTTTAAGTTTTGTCTAATGGAGATTCAGTCCTGCCTGGAACATCATGCCAGCTGGAGTTACACCTACCCAGCCTACCCTTTGCTCCCATGGCTCATGAAGCCTGGAAAGTAGTAAGGAGCAGTTCAACTATAGGCTGAGAAAGTGCATAATGGTGGTAGAATGTGTCTTTGGACGTTTAAAAGCTCGCTGGCGCAGTTTACTGACTCGGTTAGACCTCAGCAAAACCAATATTCCCATCGTTATTACTTCTTGCTGTGTACTTCACAATATCTGTGAGAATGAGGGGGAGACATTTATGGCAGGGTGCGAGTTTGAGGCAAATCGCCTGGCCACTGATTACATGCAGCCAGACACCAGGGTGGTTAGAAGAGCACAGCAGGATGCACTGTGCCTCAGAGAAGCTTTGAAAACCAGCTTCATGACTGGCCAGGCTACGGTGTGAAAGTTCTGTTTGTTTCTCCTTGATGAAAACCCACCCTCTTGGTTCACTCTACTTCCCTGTAAGCCAGCTGCCCTCCCCTCCCTGCTTTGATCTCTGCTTGCAGAGGCAATAAAGTCATTGTTGTTTCAAATTCATGCCTTCTTTATTAATTCGTCACACAAATGGGGGGATAACTGCCAAGGTAGCCCGGGAGGGGTGGGGGAGGAGGGAAGCACAGGGGTGGGGTAGTTGTAGGGGCATCCCCTAGAATGGCATGCAGCTCATCATAGAAGTGTCATGTCTGGGGCTCTGACCCGGAGAGGCCGTTTGCCTCTCTGGTTCTTTGGTAGGCTTGCCCGAGCTCCTTAAGTTTCACGCGGCACTGCTGCGGGTCCCTATTATAAACTATCTCCTTCATGCCCTTGGAGTTTTTTTCAAATATTCCGGCATTTCATCTTTTGGAACGGAGTTCGGATGGCACGGATTCGTCTCCCCATACAGCGATCAGATGCAGTACCTCCCGTTCAGTCCATGCTGGAGCTCTTTTGCGATTCTGGGACTCCATGGTCACCTGTGCTGATGAGCTCTGCATGGTCACCTGTGCTGATCAGCTCGCCACACTGGCCAAACAGGAAATGAAATTCAAAAGTTTGCGGGGCTTTTCTTGTCTACCTGGCCAGTGCATCTGAGTTGAGAGTGCTGTGCAGAGTGGTCACAATGGAGCACTCTGGAATAGCTCCCGGAGGCCAATACCATTGAATTGCATCCTCACTACCCCAAATTCGACTCAGTGGGGTCGATTTAATCCCCCCACCGGGGAGGAGTACAGAAATCAATTTTAAGAGCCCTTTAAGTCGACAAAAATGGCTTTTTCGTGTGGATGGGTGCAGGGTTAAATCGATCTAATGCTGCTAAATTTGACCTAAACTAGTAGTGTAGACCAGGGCTTAGATAAGATTCTGAACATTTGAATATGTATACCAAATAAACCTCTGAACTGTCTTATAAAATATAGGTGTAAAGAAAAATAAATATAGTATTTTTCCCTCTTAAATAGAGGCAGAAGGAAATGCTGTCTCCTGAAATCTGACTATGATAGGAGATCGGCATCTCTGTAGGGGACAGTGAGAGATAGGACCCTGCGAGCTGACAGAGATAGAGGATCGGGTAGCAAAGGCTGGGCGGATTAGCAGGGAGGATAAAGAAACGTGAGTATAGCTTGAAAGAAATAGGTGAGAGAGAGAGAGAGAGATTGTATGTCTGACAAATCAGGGAGCAAAGAGAAGCTGACAAGATAGAAAAAGACAGAGAGCATTATCAAGGAGATATTTCCTTGGGACATACAGTATAGTATTTTCAGCCAAAGTGGCTATTTGAGCCTGAGAGATCTGGAGTATATATATATATATATATATATATATGTTTTTTCTTTCACTCCAAAATGAATCAGCAGCTGGATCTGAAATCTGTTATGATCTGACTTGGGCTTATTCTCCTTCTGTGTATAATGCATGTCTTTAATCAAAGGAAATCCAGACCAGGAGATTTATAGGATTATTTTTTAGCAGCTTTGGGAGACAGTTGCTTGTAAAACATGCCAAGAATGAAGTTTCCAGTGGCAACGTTTAACACCATTGTACTTTATTCCCAGGAGGGCATGTTGGCATAGCTTTAAACATACTGAGCTGCTGTTTCTGAGTCTGTGACAAAATACAGCATAAGCCTCTCTCTCTGCTTCCTCTGCTTCTCATCCCAACCCATAAGAGGATAATCTTAGAGGAGGAGCCTAGAGACTAAATCACTTTTCACCCCCAAGGTAGAGTCCTTTTCAAGGCAGAGGAATAATAACAATGAACATAAGTTTAGACAGGATATGCCATTCCTAAGATTCTCAAGGCATGTTACAAACTTACAAACACATTGAAATACAAATGTTAAATACTGGTAGGGGCCACCTCATCCATTACCATTAAAATGCAGCCACCTCAAGGTGAAATCTGGCAGCTGTTCAACAGCTCACATCAACACTTAACAAAGCTTACAACAAGAAGTGAAGATTGTGGGCTCGATTCTCAGTTGCTTCATTCCAACACTTGAGGCAGGGGCAAATGTAGCTCTTAGCCTCAGCACTGCTCTGTCTTAAATTCTGCTTCCCATCACTAGCCAAAAGTGCAAATGCACTCTAGCCACACCGCCTCTCTAGCTTCTACTCACCCCAGACATCCATACAATGCCCCCTAAACCAAGAGCTGGGAGCAGAGCCAATGTAGAGTCCTTGACGCAGTTCTACACCACCCAGAGGCTCCTGTGCAGGTTTTTTGTGTGTTTTTTTTTTAGGGTAACACTTATCCAAATTGCAACTGGATCAGGAAAATAGGATTAACACCAACAACTCCTGAGGAAAGTGCTATGGGACCTTTAACAACCACCAATGATCAAAAAACACAGAAGTCTTCAGAAGATTGGTGAAGCAGAACTTATTCATTGCCTAAGAGAGAGACTCCCATTTTCTTCTTCTGAACCTTTAGAAGGAAACACATAAAACAATCCCGGGAAAATAATTCCCCCACTAATAGTTTTAAACAAGTCAATTACATTAATATATCAGGTGCTTTAAAATTTAATGAAAAATGGATTAGTTAGCAAACAACAAGAAAGCTAATCTTTTCAGCTGAAGCTGCAGCTCCTCTCCAAGCTCCTCTAAATCTTTTCAGAGAAACATACTTTCTGGCTTACTCTTTCATCCCTATCATTTTACAGTAGTATGCATCCAAGATATGACATTCTCTCCAGTTTGAAATGATGAAGCAGCATATCTGCCAGGGGTACATGTACTGGTACCTGTCCACCTGGGAGTTCCTGCATGTAACCCCATCACTGCCGTCACTTCCTTTGAACACACAGCCTTATTTAGAAGAAAATTTGGCAGTCTTTTTCAGACTAAGGTAGTTACATTGCCCCTGCCTGATGATTCCATTTACCGACTTTTAGCAGCTCTGCGACTGGCACACAAAGAAAGATGAAATGTGTTCAGGATTCACTGAGTTCATTATGTAAAAAGCGACATTCTGTTTTTATGAAGGAAGCAGAACATCTTCTGTGTTTTCATTTTATATTATGACTTTTCTTTGGCAATTTGAATGAAAGCTATGCAGAGACCTGAGTTGAATTTAAAGGGGCATGGCCCCTAAAGGCCTAAATGTGGTATAACTTTTATCTTCTTATTTGCTAGATCTACTATCTATCTAAGATACGTACATGGCTACCATTACCATAGTGTCTGAGCACCTCACAACCTTTAATACATTTATCTTTACAACATCCCAGGTGGTAGGGAAGTGCTTTTACCCCCATCTGCTAAACTGAGACCCATCTGTAAGAAATGAGACATAGTGAGACAAAATGATTTGCCTAGGTTCACTCAGAAAGACTGTGGGAAGAGCAGGGGCTTGAACATAGGTGTCCAAAGTTAGCTCCCCACCCACTCAACCATCCTTCATCTACACTAGAGAATTCTAGAGAGTACACTATATCCTAGAAAATAAAACTCCTGGGATCTCTTTTTATTGCTAAGTCATTACAAAATACTCCTACCCCTACCACCTCATTCTTACTTCGTGATTTTTTTGTCTCCAGTTTTATTTTGACATTTTGGGTTTTGTTCTATTTTAGAGTGATGGTAACCGCCCTGGAGAAGGCAATCAATCTCCCACTCCCATCATCTCTGGAAGCTGAACTAACCAAGAGACAGAAAAGTTGGGCAGCTGAGAGGAGTCATAAGAATAACAGAATAAAATAAGCTGCGGTACAAAGGTTGTAATAACAGGCTGCTGATCGTCTCTTCTGTTATTACGCTCCGTCCCTGTCATATTCTCATCAGACTGTAATTAATGCCTATCACATGCCCTGTGCTCTTCCAAGTTTAGAAATCCCTTCCCACTCTCAGCTCATTTATTTCTTTGACATTACTGCAGTTCTATGAATCTGTGCCTTTTCTATCTTAAGTTGTTATAAAAATAATACTTTGCATGGCAGGAAGCATTAGTGAATGTTTATGTAAGGGAACAGAGTCCGGAGACTGGGATTCAAAAGCTGGATCCACAATTGATTTACTCTATGACCTTGACGGTCATTTGTTTCTCTTTAGCTCAGTTTTCTCATCCATTAAATGGGGATACTTGATACAAATGCACTATATAGGAGGAAAGTATTACTATTTATTGTCTGTGACATGGGGACAATTATCCTCAGAAAGAAATCACTGTGTAAGTGCAAAGAATTATAGCAAATTTCTAGATAGCACTTTTCCCCCTGGGGACCTGAAAGTGCTGTTTAAATATGCATTAATTAAGCCTTACTATAGTCACGCAAGGTAGGTAAAGGAAAAGTACTTACCTATAAATTTTGTTCTCTGAAGATATATATCCTAATGGATCATCTGTCTTGGATCAATTCTTTCTTAACATGGCCAGGCATTAACTCTGATAGCTGGTAAGTCCTCAGTTGTTAATTTATGGATGCATACACATACCCTTAGCTCCTCAGACTGCCCATTACAGGTTTATAGGAAGTCATTTTATTTTAAAGGAAAGGCAGGGAACTGGGAGCATAACTCCTCAAAGAAAATCCAACTAAAAATAAAAAAGAATGTTTACTGATGATAAGGTACTATACTTGGCACTACATTGGCAGGGAATAATGCAGAATGTCTATAGAAAGTTAATTTCCATTTGTCATTGTATATATTTGCACTAGACACCTTATCCAGTCAGACATAAACATGCCATGTGACCTGTGTATCCATTCAAAACACCTCAAATTGTGAATTTCAAAAAATTGGAAGAAATACTCATAGCACATATACTTTCAATCACTTTCCATAGGTTCAGGTAAAACACTGCTGGGATGATTTTTTGGGGGGGAATGGTGGAAATTATGAGACATTCACAGACAATGAAAGAAGAGAACAAAAGGCAAAAGAGTTTAAATAAATTATTTCTGTTAGTTCTCTCAAATCTTGTGCTCGATGTCTATAACTGACATAGTGGAGTACAGAAATATAGGTAATATATTTGATAGCATGGACATACCCCACTAAGAGCTTTATATCTCACTTTCTCACAGCCAGCCTTAAAGAGACTCTAGGAATATCTCACTGAAAAAAGAAGCTCTATTTTTCCATATTTGATTTACCATCTGCTCTCAGAAGTGGCCTAAAATGGAGCTAAAAGAGAGCTATATTGTTTCGATACATTAGGCAGTTTGACCTCTTCAGATTAATGTCAAAAGTATTGGCATAAATCTTTGAAAGCATAGTGAAGAAGAGAGGCTTTGCAATGCACTAGGCAGCATTGTGTCAACATGCTTTCCAGCACCATGCACTATCAAACATGCTAGGAATGTGTAATGACAATTGGAATTTTCCTGTATTTATCCTATAGAAACATGGCTAGTCTGGTTGTTTTGCACTGACTTACTGCACCCAGTTCTGTCAAGATCTCAATACCACAAATATGCAGGAGAAATTGCAATTAAACTAAAGGAACTTGGTTTTTTTTTTAAAAAAGCATTTTTAAAAGTGAAAAGCATCAAGAATATCCCTTACTACCACTCAGGGATGAGAGTCTCTTTACACTTAGCCTTTAAAACCACTGTGATTTATAATTTCATACTTTACCAGAAAAAAAAAAACACATATTCTTCACTATCCATTGCATTATAAAGAAGGAATGTTAACTATACTTTTTGTACTTCCAATAACAGGATATCCTTAATTCCATCAACCCTGAAAATATGCTCCGACCACAAGTATTTGAAAGCAATGGAACACCTGTGAGTCACGCAAGAATGAAACAATGAAAGCAAAGAGCTAGAATTGCCCTTATTTGATTCTTTGGTATGAAATGTGTTAGTGGTATTATCATACTGATCCCTTGACATGAAAAAGATGTATTCACAAGTCTGTCTGTTACAGACTTATGTCCTGTCCAAAGCCTACTGACTTCAGTGGCCTTTGGATCAGGCCCATACTAAGGACCAAAATATCTAGTTTATATGGTTTCCATCACCATCAATACCCGAGAAGCTCACAAACATTAGCAAATTTGTCCTCAGAACACTGCTGTGAAGTAAGGGAACATTAATCACATTTTGCAAATGAGGAACTGAGGCATGGAGAGATAAAATGACTTGCTGATGGGTCACTCAGGAAATCCATGACCAAGAATTGAACCCAGGTTTCTTGAGTCCTGGTCCTGAACCATGAGACCATACTTCCTCTCCAAGGACCCTTGGGTAAGACCAGGCTGACAATTAGACCTTATGTATCCTGTGTGTATACTTCTTTTTCCTTCAGAGTTCCTTGAAATTCCATCCAAGATTTCCATGCAGGCACATCCCACTCCCTATGCAGTTATTCTGTATCCTGAAATCATAATTTACTGAATGTTAAAGGATCCCAAATAAAGGGCTCATGAAATGTTGTGTTGCCATCATATGCAATAATATTTTGCTTTGATGATGCAAATGCAATTTCATAGGACTCCATTATATAAGATAAATTCTTAAAGCTTGTTACCCTTTCTTCTCCATTTTAACTTGTTTGACTCTAAGTAGAACTCAGTGGGACTACTCCTATATAAATTTATCCGTGCATATATGCATGGCTAGGGCTTTAGACTGTCAGTTCTCTGGGACAGGGAATTTACTTATCTATGTCTGTCTGTAAATGTATTTAAGTCTGTATGTAAATTTACATAGGACTTTTCTATGACCTTATTCAAAGCCTACTGAAGTCAATGAAAATATCTCCTATTGATTTCAACATGCATCAGACCATCAGTATCAAATAATATCATGAAATGCATAATAATACCCACATAAGGATGTTAGTTTATCGCATTTTTGGCATTTTCTTTGGTCAAGAAATTGAGTAGTGAAGAATAATATAGACATAAATATGGTTTTGTTCTTTCTGTTCCAGTGTTTAAAAATGAACAATCTGAGCCAACACCACCCTGGAAGTGCAACATCAGGGAGAAAGCAAACAAACAAAAACCATACATCTCAATGACAATTCCAGAAAGTGCAATATGACAAATAGACAAAGCACTATGTTCATATGTTTGAAGGAGGGGGAAAAATGCTATTAGTACTAACCAGAATTTTTAATATCTATGTAGGGCTTTTACTCAGATCTTTAGGGTTTGGTATGCTGTAGTAAATGGTTGAGCTCAGAAATGCTGTGGTCTAGAGTGTTGAAATATTTATCCATGGAATGGCCCAGCTTGTTAGTAACGAGAATAGATTGGTTTCAGCGTAGCAGCCATGTTAGTCTGTATCCACAAAAAGAACAGGAGTACTTGCGGCACCTTAGAGGCTAACAAATTTATTTCAGCATAAGCTTTCGTGGGCTACAGCCCACTTCTTCGGATGCATAGAATGGAACATATAGGAAGGAGATATATATACACATACAGAGAACATGAAAAGGTGGGAGTTGCCCTACCAATTCTAAGAGGGTCATTAATTAAGAGGAAAAAAACTTTTTTAGTGATAATCAAGATAGCCCATTTCAGACAGTTTGACAAGAAGGTATGAGGATACTTAACATGGGGAAATAGATTCAATGTGTGTAATGGCTCAGCCATTCCCAGTCTCCATTCAAGCCTAAATCAATGGTATCTAGTTTGCATCTGTGACCTGTCCTCGCTTACAGACAGCCCCCCAACCTGAAGCAAATACTCACCAGCAACCACACACCACATAACAAAAACACTAACTCAGGTATCAATCCCTGCAACAAAGCCCGATGCCAACTCTGTCCACATATCTATTCAAGTGACATCATCATAGGACCTAATCACATCAGCCACACCATCAGGGGCTCGTTCACCTGCACATTTACCAATGTGCTATATGTCATCATGTGCCAGCAATGCCCCTCTGCCATGTACATTGGCCAAACCGGACAGTCTCTATGCAAAAGAATAAATGGACACAAATCTGACATCAGGAATCATAACATTCAAAAACCAGTAGGAGAACACTTCAACCTCTCTGGTCACTCAGTAACAGACTTAAAGGTAGCAATTCTGCAACAGAAAAGCTTCAAAAACAGACTCCAATGAGAAACTACTGAACTTGAATTAATATGCAAACTAGATACCATCAATTTAGGCTTGAATAGAGACTGGGAATGGCTGAGTCATTACACACACTGAATCTATTTCCCCATGTTAAGTATCCTCATACCTTCTTGTCAAACTGTCTGAAATGGGCTATCTTGATTATCACTAAACAAGTTTTTTTCTCTTAATTAATTACCTTCTTAGAGTTGGTAGGGCAACTCCCAACTTTTCATGTTCTCTGTATGTGTACATATATCTCCTTCCTATATGCCCCATTCTATGCGTCCGATGAAGCCCACGAAAGCTTATGCTGAAATAAATGAGTTAGTCTCTAAGGTGCCACAAGTACTCCTGTTCTTTTTGAGAATAGATGGATGATTTTGGAAATGTTTATTAGATCATTTCTGGTTTTACCTATTCATCATTTATCACTGGCAGACTCTGTAGCATGGGGAAGACAGAAAACATTTTGTAAGGAGGAATTGGGCAAAAAATGAATTTTCCAGTACAGGGGGTTTGTCCCTCATACATCTGTGGAACATCTGAATTGGTTTATTGGCAAGGAGAAATCTGGAAAGTCGTAATGCTGAAAGAGACTTAGGGGTATTTCAGGAACAGGGGTTTGTTCATGAGTTTCCAGTGTAATATGTTGGTGAACAAGACCAATGCAATTCTGAGGCTGTATAAGCAGAGGCAGCTTGTGAGAGAGCAGAGAGATAAGAGCCCTTCCCTGTGTGGCTCTGGTTCAACCTCAACGGAAATGTTTTTAATTCTGGGAACTTCATTACCAAATCTATATTCATAAACTGCAGGGAATTTTGAGAACAGAATTACTGGAAGGATTGACTGCAGGGATTCCTTTTGCAAGAAAATGCAAATTGCAGTCACCTGAGATTCTGAGGCCACCGTGTCCTGATGTGTTTCAACCCTTGCACACAGCAGCCAGAGTGTGCATCCCGTAATCGGGTTCTAGAATGGAAAGGTTGATTTAAATTGAGGTTGGGGCTTCCAAGAGGCCCAGCTAAGAAATGCTGATTTATGCCTCTTCCCTGGTCAGTACCACACTCTTTGCGGGGTTTAGGTGACCAAGGCCTCCCAGCAGAGGGAAAGTTGTGGATTCTTTTCTCTGGAACAACCTCCCCTCCAGATGAATTTTCTGCCATGGCATAAATTGGATAGTCCAGGAATAATGGAGCCCTCTGAGAGCTAAATACTGTGGCTCATATCTTCTGGTGGTGTATTTAAGGTCAATGTAGCAATGCCACTTTACACCGTCTGGCTTTGTGTATGTATAGCTTGGCCAGAGTGCAACTCATGAAGGATATGGTAACATTCTGCAAGTATTTGAAGGCTGTAAACACCAAGGAAGGAGATAAATTATTTAGGGTGGCAGAAGGGGCCATAATTAGGAGTGATGGGATGAAATTAAGAGAGGAGAAAAATAGACTGAATATCAGAAACAATTTTCTGACAGTGAGATATATTAGACTGTGGAAAATCAGTCTCTGAGGGAACAATCCATCACTCAATATCTTAAAATGTACACTGGACAAAGCACTAGTAAATGTACAATATGGACCTGTCCTGCATGGTCTAGGATAGTGGCTCTCTAGCTTTCTAAGCTACTGTACCCTGTTCAGGATTTGTCATGTGTACCCTAAGTTTCACCTCACTTAAAGACTCTTTACTTACAAAATCAGACATAAAATATAAAAGTGTCACAGCACACTATTACTGAAAAATTGCTTACATTCTCATTTTTACCATATAATTATAAAATAATCAATTGGAATATAAGTACCGTACTTACTTGTCAATGTATCCTATATAGAATAGTATAAACAAGTCACTGTCTGTATGAAATTTTAGTTTGAACTGACTTTGTTAGTCAGTACTTTTTTATGTAGCCTGTTGTAAAACTGAGCAAATATCTACATGAGTTAATGTACACCCTTGAAGAACTCTGTGTACCTGCAGGGGTACGTGTACCTTGGGTGGGGAATCACTGGCGTAGGACATAGACTAGATACCAGACGTCTGTAGCAAGGCCAAAAAATTCTGAAAGTGAGAAAAACCTGGTAAAATAAATTAAAAAATGGACAAACAAATAAATAAAAACCCTTGCTTGTCTCCAAAGCTCACACAAAGTATATATTTTTCTTCTTGTCTTGAGGTTTTTGTGTAAGTTAAAAGCCTTTTTGACACAAAAGCTGATTTTCCTGGAGAAATATCTAACTTGCTTTTTGTGCTAATGGCAAATGTCTGCTTCTGCACAAATCCACAAGTGTTGTGTCTGCTAGCAACTTATGCAAAATTTCGCAAATTCAAGTCAACACTTTTTTCACAGTGAACACTAACAAAGCAAACACGTCTAATTAATTTACTGCACTCTAAAGAAGATTCCTCATTTTTGCAGTGATAATCTACAAATATTGTGGAGGTTCAGTTGTGACAAGTCCACAAATGACACGATGCAATACAATATTTGTTCCATCATGCAAAGGCATTATCAAAGCTATTGAATAAATTGGCCCTATGATCTGGATTCCAGGGGTCCGATACTTATGCATTCCTTATCCAAACTATCTGAACCATGTTGATGTGCAAAACTGGACTGGGAATTTCACAAGACCAGCTTCCTTCCTGAGACTTCCAGCTGCTCCTTCTTCTTCCAATTGTGCTGTAAATAGTACAAGACCATCTCCCCACCCATCTGTATTTCAGCACTTCTAGTTCCAGGAAGGAACAAAAGGGGTAATAGTTAACTTTATTTATTATGCTTAAAGTTTTGGGTTGGGTTTTATCCATGTGATGGCTGAAGAATAAGGTTATTTCTTATTTTATCTGTAATAGTTTTGAGCTATTCTCCTAGGTAAATACAATTTATTCTGGCTTCAGTTTGTTTCCTTCCTTTGTTAGGTTGTCTGTGTGTCCATGAAATGCAAATGCAAAATAAACTCAAGTAGTCCAGAAAAAATCATATTTGATTGCTGTGAAATCACAAAGGCAAATTAAGAGAAATGAAAACATGAAAAACAACGGAGCCCAGCAGAGATCTCTGTGCCGACAATATGAGATCATCAGCCCCAGGGATACAACTCTAGGATCACATAAATAGATTGGTTTACAGAGCACAGTACATGAGTAAATGCCAAGAAGGAGGAAGCCTAATAGATTGATCTCATGAAAGAGAAATTAATCTCCCTGAATCAGGAAATGTACAAAATTACAAGAAATGCAACAATGAGAGCATTTGAAGTAGTTTGGCAACAAATTGTTCTTACCCACTGCGGGGATGAGAAGCAGACAAACCCTAAAAACTAAGCAGCTTTTATTAGCCTACTCTTTCCGCTACATGTATTCTACCTGGTCAAATTTTCCTGTCAGTTACTCCAAGGCAAATTTAAAGTAAGGTCATGTAAAACTGGATTGCTCAAATATTTCTGAGAAGCAAGCATAAGGGAAGCAGGAATGAGGCCAAAATGAGTTCACTTATTGGGCCAGATTCTCCGGTGTGGCCACTTTTCTCTGCAATGCTGGAGCAAACTGGCCGTAAGCCCAATATAGCCAGTTCATGGGGGTACAGAGAAGGCACAGAGGTTCTTAAGCCATTCTCTCTGTCTGCTGCATGCATTGCAGGGAAAATAATGTGATGCAGATGCCCCTGCACTGTGGCTATTCTGAGCTGTGTTTTCAGCTCTTTGGGGCTATTTCAACCATAAGTTCCCATTAAACTGAGTGTGAGTTGCAGATATTCAGTGCCTCTCAGGATAAGGCCCTTAATGTATGTGTGTTCTTGTAGCAAAAAAATATTATATGTATAGAACAAGAAATGAGAAGTGAGAATGAAAGCTCTCAGCCATGACAGTTAGGGTCTAATCCATCAGCATTTGACTGACATGCACTTATGGCTGACGTTTACACAATAATAACCATGCAGTGTACAAAGCACGGTTAAAGCCCCATTGTACTCCCCTGATCCTGCTGATGCAGGTCCAATCTCTCCACTCCACATCAAGGTAGCCTGGTGGTGTTGAATTGCATTGAATGCAAACAGCCCCAGGACACAAAAAATACAGCTAAGTATTTGCATGAAACAGGTGAGTCTGTTGCCCAATTCTTTCATGGTTATGGATTTTCAATTAATTCTGAGTAAAGAGCTGGACAGTTGTAGGGTTCAGTCCCAGTATCAGGCACAACAGAATCAAGTTATCAAGTTAAATATCTCGAAGGGAACCCCAGTACGCACAACAGAGAGACTTACACTGTGGGCAAAGCAAAGCTTTAACCACTTTTTTACGCTTATTAGCACAATTAGTAAAGACAGAAAAATTCCGAAACACATAAAAAGATAGCAAAAATACAGATTTAAGGTGATATCTTGTACCATTAATCACTCTTATGCTCATATATTCACACACTTCCTTGGGGATCTGGTCTTAAGAGATAAAGGCCCAGCCCTATCCCTGGCATGCCAAATGAGTCCGATGGTCCAGATTGCTTTCTTACATGGTGCTTTGGCCTATTATAGGGCCTAGGGTTGTCATGACTATTCCTTCAAAAGCCCAGCCTCCCTTGTCCATATCTAACTTCCTCACCCTAATAATGTGGGGGTACCTTTATCCTAGAGGCTAGCATATTAATGATTGCAGCTAATTATCATATACTTCAATTTGTTGCCACGGCAATCTCACAGTTAAGCATTTGCCAACACTTTTATCCTAAAATATCCAAGCCTAGTATCAATGTTCTTAGCGTTACCTGGTATATACTTCCCCTTTAAACATACCTTTCCCAGTTCCCCAAAACTCAGGGTGACTGTTCAGCCATTTATTTATGCTAAAGTTTACAGGCCTCAAAACCTTATGCTAACTGCTTAGTTAATGTCTTACAGGACACAGTCCTGTAGGTTCCTTTGTGTTACTGCTGAGTAAAATAAAATGCTAAAGCTAGCTCTATTGGCTACAAGTCTATGCTACATTGGCAGCAGGAAAGACACTGGTATAATTGCCCCCACATGTGCTCTATGCCATTGGCGGATCCTCCTTGTACTGATGTGATTAGGGATTTACATGTCACCAGATTCCATCAACAAGGAGGCACAGAGTATCTGCACTGCACTGGGGAATATGTACCAAAACATCAATCAAAACTATTTGAGGTTCAGAAGCAACAACTGAATAAACTCTGAAGGAAACAAAATTGATGGTTTGAACATTTCAGTTGCATTTTGGTAACTTTAGCACATTCAATACTTGGTGCCTTTTGGTTTACTGGCTTGAAACCTTAGAACCATTATTAAGTAATATTAAAAAAATCCAGTCTGCAGTGTTTCAATATACAGTACCTGATTTTGTATCATTGCCATTTTATACCACTGAATCTCTTGATTACATCAGCATCTAGCTCTAAATGATAACAACCTCAAGGCGATATCTTGTAGTGCCTATCCAGACAAAGCTTTCATAAAGTCCAAAGTGACTTTTGCCAGGAGAATAGAGGATTGGGCCAATATTTTAGATATTTTGAGACCTATTAGCATGAAAGCTTCTGCTTCTCTAAGTAATCATGCTATTTCACCTTCTGAGGCCACTCATTATATGTTGGGTGAAGAACATTGGAATTAATTAGGGCAGCGCAAGAGAAATATGCCTTTCATAAGTGTCCCTCATGATAAATCTCTAGGTCGTACAGGTGATGTAGTTTGCTCTAGTTTTTATGAAATCAGATAGTGATTTATTATCTCACTCATTCTTTCTCTCTCTTTCTCTCTCTCTCTCTCTCATTTATTTATTTATTAGGGATGGCCATAAAACAAGATTTTCATTTCATGAAAAATTTGGAGGTTCTGGCATTTGTTTTCATTCTGCATCACAACAAAAACAAGCTCTATCCAAAATTTTCTCAAAAAGCCTGAGTGAGAGCAAGAGAAGAGAATGTCCTAACCTTTGGGCTACTGGGCTACTGGCTATTCTGGCGTCTCTCTCTTTCTCTCTTTTTTTTTTTCTTCCCCTCCCCTTCGGGACTCAAAAAACCTTCCTGACAAATTGGCAATTTCCAACAAAAAAAAAATTCATCCAAAATTCCTGACTTGTTCTACTTATTAGCTACCAACAAAGAGGAAATAAGTTGTAGGCATGTCTCTAGGGAAGGAGTAATGCAGTGGTTATGGTTAAAGTGGGAGTCAAGACTGCTGCATTCTATTTCTCCCGATGTTATCAATCCACTGTAGGGCATTAGGAAAGTCACTTATGTATTTCTCTGATTCTCAGTTTACTCATCTGCAATATGGGAATAACAACACTCATTTCAAAGGCTTTATTTATTACATTTAAATTATGCCTGGTCCCGTGGAGATGCCATGAACACTTCCATTCTGATACAGCCAATATTTGACTCTCACTGATCTGATGAAGAATAGGGTGGTCCAGAGGGAGTACATCAGAGAAGGGCTCTTTTGCTTTGCATTGGCAAGACAATTCTGAGGAAGTTCTACCTACAATATTTTGAAGGTATGTTTTGGTCCCCTGCCAAGCTCTGGTACCTGATCATTACACTTCCTCCGCTCTTCACTCTGGTTCTTCAGAGGCATCCTAGAAATTAGGCTAAATACGTTTGTAGAGTGATTAGAGACCTTCACAGAACATGCTATAGAATGGCACAAGGTACACAGGCTTTTGATAGGAGAATGTTTGTTGCCCCTTTCTTTTTTGCATTTCTACTTCCAACCCTAGGACAGTCTGTCTGTCTATCTTGATTATTTATTGATTAACACACATCTTATAACCATCTTAAATCACCCCACCTCCCCCCCTTTTAACACACAATCTGAAATGTTTTATTGGCTAGAAATGAATAGCTTGAATGGCAACTAATGTCATGAGGGAGACTTGGTGGAGATTTCAGTCATAGTAAGAGGATTCTTGGCAGCCATGTGGGACTTTATTAAGGCACAGGCAAGATGTGTTTTGATGTCAGCTACTGAATTACTACTGGAGCAAATGAATCTTCAGGATCTGAGAAATACTCCAAAATTTGGCTGGCTTAGCTTGAGCGATACATAGGAAAGGGAATCACTTTCTCAGTTTTCCTATATGTGACCATTTTCAGAGGTTTACACAGTCAGAACCAGGCTGGAATTGGAAAGAAGAAAACCTGTTCAAAAACAGTGAAAAATAAAATCCCACATCTGCTGCAGAGCAGAATATTGTGACTCTAATGATCTTGAATGGCTCAGCTTTTAAGGAGAAGTTGCAGTCTATCACTCAGGTTTACATGCCCACTTGGTGATCGACATCTTGGGAAGAAGATGTCTGCTATGGTTCAGTGACAACAGATGGTTTGTGTGACTAGCCAAATGCCAATTGAAAGTCTCTGGATTTTCCTTTCTTTTTCATTTTTAGTCTCACTGCAAAAAGAATTCAAAAATTAAAACAAAAATAGTAATTGAATAAACAAGCTCCACTGCTCAGGAATCAAGCACAATCCATATCACAGAGTATATTTTATTCTTAAAATTTTGTAACATTTACAAATGTTAAGGGCCCCTGTAGGCCTATACTCCTAGGCTTCATAGAGATACACTGTTGTTCATGGTTGTCAAATATAACACAAGACACAAAAATCTCAAAACATATAGACAATTTGAGATGGATAAGACTTACAAAGACACCTAGTATGTTCTTTCACCCTTCTTGATATTGATGCAGGATTTTACTTTAGGGTCAGGATTCAATTTATTCAATGATTCAAAGATAGCTTTCATTTTCTTTCTGTCTTCCGGAGTTTACAGAAAGGCCATAACACTATCTCTAAGAAGCATGACCTGCCTCTGTTATCTCACTCAAAATCCTGTAGATCCCACAGCTCCACAACCACAGAACTTGACTTTTCAAGGTGCTATGATGTTCAGCATTTTTTACATGGAATTTGCAATTTTGCTATAGCAGACACCTGTCATTTTTTCCCTACCTATCCAACAGGGACCTGCCTGGAGCTACCTCTTCCTCTGCATCTTTCCAGAGGAGAGGGACTTAGGTGTATTACTGTACATGCTACCTGCACTGTATCAGGGAGCCAGACATCAGGGGCGAAGGAGCCAGTGTTGGAGTCCAGTTTTCAGACAGGGAGCGGGGGTGGGAGTCAGAAATGTAGGCTAGCCAGCAGGACTGCCTGACAAACAGTGCAGAAGCCCAGGCCCAGAGAGACAATAAAGCTGACTACAAGCACTTCACTTTCCCAGCACACATGGAAGAAAAGAGGTTCTGCCAGGGCACCCGGACTAACATTATGATTGCCCATGGAAATGAAACATCTGGAGAATGCCACAAGAACACAAAACAAAACCCACCACTGAAAATAATCTGTGCTAAAAGTAAGCATTAGTGAATTTTACATCCATGAGTCTCTTCAAATGTGAGTCATAGGTGCGTGGATGTCTGGGGATGAAAAAAGTAAGACTATTTCATGGAGATAGAATACATTAACATTGCCAAGGAATTTAGGGGTGCTTGCTACAGAATTAGGTCCCATTGCAACATTGTTTTCATGCGGCCCTGCTTATGGTACATCCTCAAGGGCTTTGTGAAATTTCAAATGATTCAGGACATATGGTTTCCCCTTGGGAGACTATTGCACCGTTCATTATTAAGAAAATGATCTGGACATGTGGGTGAATGACAGACAGACACTGGGATGGATTTAAGCAGCAAACTGCATCTTTATTAATTTAAAAATGGGCACTCAAATATCAGGGTGGCTGAGGTGGCTCGGGCTAGAAGCCTCAGTCCAATCCTGCCTGACCCCCTGGTAGGGCCCGTGTCATTAGGAATACACTGCTATTTTTAGCACATCTGTCTACCCTGCTCGGAAGCACGCTCATGGCTGCTGTGTAGACCCTGAGTCCAATGTGGGGTTACAGAACCCCCACTATTTAATCAATTACTCGAGGTGACACTCTTAAGCCTATCTCCTAAAACTCAGCTCACTTCTGAATCTGCTTGCCATCCCCTCCATGAGGGAATTAGAATGTACCCAGGGGGACATCATTCTACGAAGACTTCAGGTCCCTTTCTCCTTACAAGCAAAAGGTCCACCAGCTATATCGCAGGCCTCATTTACCTCTGGCCATTGGCCCTTTTAGCATTTACTGCCCACAAGTTGCAATGAACTAATTATTCCTGTATTTCTCCTAACATTAAAGTTCCTAGTCCTAGCCTGTGCCTCCACAACATTACAAGGAACATGGAAAACCCTTCTGGACCCCTACCAATTTGGCCCAACAGGAAAAATTATCTTTCCTGGTCCCCGAAAGAGACCTGAAGTATCCTGGAAACATGGTTCAAAATACCCTAACTACAGTGATGGAGAAAGGACAGGGTATCAATCACAGCAGGTTGCCCCCAGCGTCAGAAATCAGGGCCTGCAGCCAGGGCTTTGGAGCGGAGCCCGGAGCTGGAGCACGGAGCAGTAAGTTTTTGTCTGGAACTGGAGCGAAGCAGAGCCGGAGCAGAGCAATTCAAAAATTTGATTGCTCTAAATCCCTGCCTGCAGCACAATCACTCACCAGGCAACCTAATAAGGTCAGCTGGCCTGTAGTAGGCTGCCTGATTGGCTGTACCACCTGATTGGTTGGCAGCATCAGCAGCAGGATCTTAAGCCCAGCAGCAGTTCAGTGGATGTTCAAAGCCTTTGCCCATGGCTATGATAGCTCCTACTTGCTCCCAATCCTGCTTCTGCCTTGGCCCTAACCTTGCCCCATTCCAGGTAACCCTTTGCTAACTCTCGGCACCAATTCCTAACTTCTGACTCTGGCTCTGGGTTCCTATTCCTACTATCAACGCCTGTTTTAACAGGAGGGCACAACTGCCCACATTGTGGTCTCTGAAACCCTCATGCCTTGAACTGTGCTTCTTAGTTTTACCTTATCATTTATCCTATTTATGCCCCTTTGACCACACTAAACAATTTTCTTCCTTTGAGGAGTAGGTGAGAGCTCCTTAATAGAAATACCACATGAATATTAGTACTGTTCCTTTAAGTGCTGAATCTTTCCCTGACTGTCTAACAGAATTGTCCATCAATAGGATAATTGTCCATCAATAGCTTCCCACTGGTGAGAAGAGAGGAAGGCAGATGCGTTTAGTTTCACTTTAACAGCAAGAATTAAACAAGGGTCTTTTGATATAAGAAGTTGTGTGATACTCTACCATTTTTCATGTTATGTTAAAGCATAACTTTACAACTCTAATTCTAGTATGGCGGGGGGAAAGCTCTGCTTTTGCTTTCAAGTGAAATCCATGCAATTTTTGGTGCTTTTTGGCTGTGGGTTGCGCTGTTTTTATTTTTATTTATTTTTATTTTTTTAGGGGGTGGGGGTAATTTCATCCAAACCTGAGACTGATTGGTTTCAGGGCTATAAACCCATATGAACTGAAACTCTGAAAAAACATTTGCCAAATGTCCTGTGAAATGAACCTGCTGAATTCCCTACCACTCTTATATTTTCTCCTTCAAATGGGAAAATAGTGAGGGTTCTTACAGAAGTAACTTTAGATGAGGGCCAGTACAGATTTGGGGTTAATAAATAACCATGAGAAATAAAGATCTGCATGCCAGGGATTTGAGTATTCATAATTGTCTCTCATTTGTGATTAAAACTGCAGAGATAAGAGGCTCTGATGGAAGACCAGAGAGTTTTTATTTCCCAGTTTTAATAGTTGGAAATCAATAGAATCTCCCTTTATTTTATTAATTTCTTTATTGGCAGTATAGTAAAAAATACCCTATATATTGGCAAAGCATGTTTTTGTGCACTGAGGAGATGTTGTGTTGTTTGTTTGGGCAGGTTTTGCAGTTCATATACCTGGTCTTTCTTAGCCCCCTTCTCAATGACACAAAAAACACACTTTTTTATTTGCCTTTGATAATAGTTTGGGTAAAACTGACCAGAAAATAAAAAAGGACACCGAAGATTTGATGAGTTTTCCACCTCCAACACTCCAATATGTGACTCCTACTTCCAAGTGTAAATTTGCTTCCAATTCTATTCTGCATGTTAAACAGTGACTGATGATGACGTCTGCTGATAATAGGCAATATAATGGGTGGGAAAAGAATATGTTGATTTAGTGACAGCTGACAAGATAGATTATATTTCAACCAAAACTCTGATCTCAGAAAAAGCTTTGTCACTGTTTCTAACTTAACTTCCAAGATGCAAATATGGCCTATCATTTATGCTTTATCTGTTCTAAAATCAAGATTCTCAATGGTAATGAATATAAAATGGTAATAAATATGAAATTCTTAAATGGGACATATGCAGTGCATAAGCTGTTTGGACAGGGTGAATTTCACATTCAGGATCACCACTCAGTAGAACAGCAGGAATATATTTTGGGATCAAAGTAATTTATACATGAATCTATAATTTTTGATATAATCAGATCTTTGAATTCTGTTTAGCAGTAGGCACTGGGGAACCTCAAAAGGTCTGGAGGTTAATTTCAGATTAGCACTTTGATTGCAAAATTAGAATCTGTGTGAAGTGCTGAGTGCTTTAAGCTACCCTTTGTTTCCAGGAGGCTTTGATACTCTCAACAGATGCTCCTAAGATACAGCCCTTGGACAAAATATTTTGTGAAAATGAGATGTCTGGTTCTTGTCAGAATGGAATTACCACAAAAACAGCCATTCTTGTGGTATTTGAGCTGTGTGACAATACAGCTGTGTGGGATCCTTCCTCAAACTGGTGACTTCAGTAAGACTACTCACATAGGAGTGTGAGCATGAGTTATGCTATAGGGCTCATGAGTTATAAAATTATGGTGAGGGGAATATTGGTACAGGAAGAAATTCAATTTAATTTGGAGCTATGTTGTGCTTCTTCTTATTATTATTTGATTATTTATTTATTTATGGTAGTACCTTGAAGCCTCAGTCATGGATGAGACTGTGTGCTAGATTCGTACAAACAAGGAATAAAAAGCTTGTCTCTGCCCCACAGAGATTACAATCTAAATATAAAATGAGCCAAGCAGATGCAGCTGATGGAGATGTGAGGCTGACAAGACAACTCAGGTCAGAGCAATAGGCCAATTCTCTTGCCTGTGATTCACTTGATTGTTAATTTAGTTCAAAGAACATGTGAATTGTTTTCACTTATTGATTGCTATTGATTTACATTATGTATATCCCTGTACTTAATTAGCCCTAGATCAAAAGTGTGTGTTAGTATTAAGATGGTATTTTTTCTTGATGTGTAAATTCATGAAAACTAATGAAGGACTGTTTCTTGCTATCACTTTTTTATGTTTACCCATCACACGAGATTGAAGCCTTGAAAATGTAAAAGATTGCTAACTTCAAAGCACGGGTAATTTTTTTCTGCAGTGGAAGTTCAAAGACTTGTTTACATTTAATCAACAGAGGAACAGCCCATGCTGTGAATGAAAACACCTAACAGATTGCCTTGCATGGAAACACACTATAAGAATGGATCCAGGGATCGATCCTGTATCTCTCATCTGTTTTGGATTCTAACAGAATAGAATACAGAACAAGTGGACAGAGATCCCCAGAATTATCCTGGGTAACTCTGAGGAACTTTTGGAAATCTAGCAGATTACTATAAACCCGTCAACATTTTGGACTTGCAAACTTTGACTCACCCGTTAATGTATTTTACCGGCTTTAACCTCTCATTAACTCTCATTTCTTTTCTTAACTAACAAACCTTTAGTTAGTTTACTAGATAAATTGGCTGTCAGCATTTCCTTCGGTGTGAGATTGAGAGTATCCATTGACCTGGGGTAAGTGATTGACCCTTTGGGGTTGGGAGTAATCTAATGTGATGTGATATTTGGCATAGTGACAAGTATCACAAATTTCAGTTTGTCTGGTGGCAAGGTAGGCTGGAGAGCTTAAGGGACTCCATGGTAACTCCATGGTAAGAGTAACGTAGTGATTGAGGAATGTACATTTGTTACTGACGTAGTGAAATCTAATTATAGAATATACCACAGTTTGGGGTGTCTCCCCTGTTTTTTGACAATCTGACCTGAAATTAGTTGTGAGCCACTTCAGACAGCATGATCATTGGAGTAGTCGGCACAAGATTCACATGCCGCAGGCGAACTGGGCTTAAAGATCAGAACCCAACACTATTAAAAGTTTAACTTTGATATTGAGAGTTTTAAGGGTTAAAGATTAGTCACAATGAGTGAATCACAGTCATATGAGGGTCTTGGGAGAAAAGACCTTGAGGATTTGTGCTCCCAAAGAGTTTTATCCTTTAAGAAAAGAAAAAAAAAAACTTAGATCAGGAACTGAGAGCTTAGCTCATGGACTTTGATCAGAAAGCAGGGTCTCTGCCACCCTACCCCACATACCCCAGAGGCTGCAGGTGCCTCTAAAGCCCAAATGGTTCAGAAAAGGCACCTGAAAACCAAGAATCAACATAAGCATGAAATAAGGAGGGTGGAACTCTGAATGGAGGTGAAGAAAGATGCCCTGGAAGCTGAGGACAAAGCCTGCCAAAGATGCAAAGCTGATGCTGAAATTGAGGAGAGAGCTCACCAAAAGCTCACAGAGCAGTTGGAAGCTGAGAAAGAAGCTCACACACTGTGGCTCCAAGTCTGGAGAAGCAAAAGGATCAGTCTCAGCCAGTGGGTACATCCCTTCTCAACAGCAAGGAATGGCATAAAGCCTGCCTAATTACCAAGAATCCAACTGCATTGCGGAATTCCTATTAATCTTTGAGAGACTGTGTGATAGCCATAAGATTCCTGGGGATAAATGGATGCCTATCCTCTAAACCAAATTGACTGAAAAGCCAGGCAAGTCTTAAACAAAATGGAAGTGGATGATGCTATGATATATAAGAACTTTAAAGAAGCTGTATTAAAAAGTTTTAAGATCACCCCTAAGTCCTATCCACCGAAGCTTAGAAATAAAAATGTCTGACATTATCACTCATGTGGAATATGTACATAATCAGTGGAGTTATGTGAAAAAATGGATAATTGGGTCAGGGGCTGATGGTTGCTTTGACAAGCTGTTAGATTTGGTGACACAAGAGTAATTATTATGGCTAATCACTGAGGAAATAAAGGAGGACATCTGTGACAAAAAAAGGTCCACAATTTTGGTGGCAGCAGAAATTGCTGATGAATATGTTGAGTCAAGGGCTTGAAAGGGGCACAAACCTCATGAGAAGGGCAATCCCTCCACTACCCAAGTTAAAAGGGATGAACGGTTTATAACTAACCCCAACTTTGTTAAAAAAAATCTCAAGGGAGCCCCAATTTTAAAACCTCTTACCCTAAGGGAAAGCCAGTAATCTACCATAACTGTGGGGCTCCTGGTCATATAAAACCAAATTGCCCCAAACTTAATGTCACCCCACAATCTGTGTCCACAACCCCCAGTGTGAATGCCAATGCGACTACCAGTTTGCATGCAGTGTCTGTCCTATTTTCTGACAGTCTGACCTGAAATTGTCACTCTCAGTTGTGAGCCACTTCAGACAGTATGACAGAAGGAACAAAAGGAAACAACGAGACAGTATTGCTCAGCATGATAGGCAGTGGTTTTAGTACATCAGCTGACAAACTGTTATTTTTTTTTGTAGGAATCATAGTAATGGAAAATTTTAAAATAAGAAGGAAGATAATGAAGTAGCTTTGCAGATGTTTACAGGAAAGTTTCTCCCAAACATGGGAGCAGCACGGGATAAAGCATGACTTATGGACTGGAAGCAACAATCCTGTTCTAGCAGGGAGATGGACTGGAAGATCTAATCAATCTTTTTTTTATTTCTAACTTCTATAATTCCCCTCTTGCATGTGTTTTGTTTTGTTTTGGGGTTTTTTGGCTGAATGCATAACACACGTTATGAGGTTCTTACAAGAACAGTAATTAGCGCTCTTGCATGATTTAATTAACAGAGAGGAAGTAAGATTGCAACAATGAATATATTTTCATGAGATTAAGTCAATCTTCCATTTATTTTGAAATATATGAAGATTTGTTAATTTCTTCCTGCCTACTACATGTGGGGGGAGACAGCCAAACAGTTTTTTTCTGAATAGGGGATGGATATCTTTATCTACACATTCAGATCTTGAGAATTTATTTGCCACACTTAATTAATTTATAGGGAATAAAACATGAAACCACAGTGGTGTCCTGTACATGAGATCTGTTTGTTCAGCATGATCATTACACTGTTACTGAAGCCACGAGATTTCATAATGAAGAATAAGAAATCTAAGCTAGACATACAACAACATTCTCCTGTCTTTTATCAACCTGGGTGTCCGTGGCTCTTTGAACCTTGAGCTTTCAGTAAAAACAGCTCCAGCAATGCAGTTGCAATGTGCAAATTTTTTATGAGATTTCAGTTCTGATATCCTTAACATTATCAAGAAAAAAAGCACTAAAAGGACAGTTTAAAAAGCAAATAAAGTTGTGATGTTATAATACCTGCTATTTATTATCCCCCTCTGTAAGCAAAGACATGGGCCCCAGCTTCTTGCTGATTGAAAACATAAATGTTACGCTCTAGTGTCTTTAAATTGCTGATGTAGCAGATGCTGCAGTGTCTCCTCTCAGCATTACATCAACATATATGAGTTGAATTCCATTAGCAACTGATAACAATTTGACATTTCTGTGATGCTTTGAGTTCTGAATCCCCATGAATGAAGTTGGGATTGGTGAGCTAATTCAAATACAATTAGAAACACATAGCCCTTTTCACCCACCCCTAACCCTCATTTTAAACTGGAACCAAATGTGAATATAACCTTTTTTGAAGACATTGGTTAACTTTTAAAATATTCTATTTCATTTTTTAGAATGGCTGTTCAGCCTGATATAAGTAGTAGAAATGTCATGAAACAGGATGGTCTTCAGAGAATTCAGTTCCAAGACTGAAGACTCAGGAGGTTGAGATATACATCTAAAATGAATCAGAATTCTCATACTGGATCAAACCAGTGGTCCATCTAGCCCAGGACTCTATCTCCAACAATGATCAATACCAGCTGCTTCCAAGAAACATCCTGGAAACTGTGCAGTGTGATGTTATGGACTAACTTGCCCAGGAGGAATGTTTGTTCCTATCTCCAATCAGTTAAAGGTTGGCATATCCACTAAAACATGAGAGTTTATAGTCTCCCCAAAAGGGCTGCCATTCAATAGTTTATTATAGGTTCCTCATTAGATTGATATTCACCTCTTTTGTGAAAAAGGTGATATCATAAATCCTCATGTAGCATTGCTCACTAGGTGATGATTTCACACACAAAAATGTGATTATTATCACAGATTCATCTTCCTGATGGATAACATCCTCATCTGAAAATAATGCAAAAGAATCCACTGAAAAGATATATTTTGTTTGCCAAGGTATACTCTTACATGATTAATCTTTTTCCCCATAAGCATAGCTGATATGGCTGTGAATTATATTATGTCACCACAAAGGAATTGCCTGAAAAAGTTTGTAATAAAAACATCTTGGAATTTTTTCTCTGTTAAGCTAGAACTGTCTTGAGGTTTTACAGCATTGGCCTCTATTTATTTCAATGGTTCAGATAAGGAATCATGAAGCACCTATTCAATAGTGAAGTTCTCCACATGAAGTCTTTTTTCATATGTGGAAAATGAGATTAAGTCACTCTGATGATATCTGCTGTTACTGAACTGACTATGGACAAAATGTACCCCGGTGACAATAACACCTTGGAGAAAAGTGTATTGGAAGGTGATGGACCAAACTAACCCAGTACAGCAGCCTTAAAGTGAAACAGAAGATCCTAAGCTGCTGGTTCAATTTGACACTTAAATTAGGGTCAGTCATGCCTTCTAGAGTGATGATGGAGACATGAAGGAAGCATTAACACTTCAGAAACCAAGTGTGGAATAGAAAAACATTTCATGGAGGGCATTTTGCCATGTTGGAATATTGCACTGGTCATCATGAGCTACCACTCAAGAGAATAAAATTCACATGAGATGTGGATTTTGTTTTGGCCCACACAGTTATGGGAAGAATACCTCACTAAAACATGCCTCTTGCCTGCACTTCACCACAAGGGACATAATTTTAGATTCAAATTTACGTTTGATTCACACAAACCTAGCAATAGCTCTCTTTCAGTATTATAGCTAATTGGCATTGTTATGTGTGCAGGATTACATCCCTGTACCATTTTAGATATTAAGTTAAACTACTTTGTGATATGACATATATATGTATATATATTTTTCAATATTCACATCATTTCTTAATTCCTTTCCTTTGTCAAATAGACCAAGTGAGCCAAGAATAAAAGTCAAAGGAAATACATTGTAAGCAATGTTTTTAAAAGGCAGAGCCCTGAAGTCATTCTATCAAATATTTCCGAAGTCTGACACTTTTGAGGAAAAAAAAAACCCATGGAAATAGTTTGAATCTGTTTTAGTAATGTTACTGCTTCAGACAGACATTACCACGTGGAATGAAATAGATGTTGAACTCTGAAAAAAGAAAATAAAAAAGGATAAAAAAATCTATTATTTACCTACTGTTGGGTGCCATAGCACAAAATCAATGAATTAATGTCACTAAGCTCGTTATTAAGTAAGAGTGCTTACTTCTGGAGGTAGTTTGCTTTGGAAGTCAATGCATTCTGCTGACATTTGGCCAGACCGCACAAGCATGATATAGTCTGTTCCATGTGTCTTGCCCTTGAGATATTATTGTAATATCTTTCCATTCCAACAAATCTCACAACCTAAATGTGGTGGGGAGGGAGGGGAGCAAAAACTGAAGTATACAAGAAAAATAATATTACAATAAAAGTTAAAATGACATTGAATTAATTTATTCAACAGAAATCAGATCTAAAATATCAGTTCCATCCTATCATTTTTATTTATTTCTTTAAATTTAAAATCATGTCTATCCAAGCTCAATGATTCAACATATACAATAATAATAATTAATAATGAATAATAATACATTTAATAATTTGTCATCCAGATGGATGGTAATGGCCCATCTCAATACAACACTGAAAGTGGAGAAATCTATTTTTTGCAATGAACTTATTTTCACTCATTGAGAAAAATTATAAAAATAAGTAGGCACTCTAGGTGCTTATACAGCCACTATCACCATAGTATCTCAACATCTCCCAAGTATTTATGGATTTAACCTCACAAGAAATGGAGACGATGATAATTCTTCACTCACATCAGAGAAGTATTATTTATCTCCATTTTTTCCCAGATGAGGAACCAAAGCCCAGAAAGATTAAAAATTTAATCGTGTTCATTTGCAATCTATAAACTTTTTGCCATTGATTTCAACTGGACTAGGAGCAGATTCAATATGAATTGCTCAGAGTCACTCAAGAAGTCTACAGAAGATCCAGAAATTGAATCCAGATCTTCTGAATCCCAATTCAGTTCCCTAATGGCAAGATCATCCTTCCACCTCTAAGAGAAGTTTTAAAACGTTTGCTTAACTTTAAAAAAAAAAATTTCATTTTCACAGAGTATTCTGAATGTCCTGATTCTGATTGGGACTAGAATTAAAAGAGGAGAAATGCCCTGAAAGAGGTTCTTCTTTTGATATGTATGATTTGACTGGAAACTGGAGCTTACAAGTCTTACAAGGCAATGAAGTATTAGTGGCCAATAGGATAAAAGCCACAAGAAACCATTTTTAAACATATTAGAAACAAGAATAACCCTAGTTCAGGTTTAGGTTCATTGCTAAATATAGATGGTAAAATTGTAAGTAGCGATGTAGAAAAGGCAGAAATGTCCAAAAGATATTTCTGCTCTGAATCTGGATACATAGATGGGAATAAAATTAAGTACATACACAACTGTTTGCATAACAAGAAAATGTGTGTTGTTTCTCTTTATCAAAAATCAAGTTTGGTTCTCAAACAAACGATAGCTTAGTAACACTGGTCTCACCCACGCAAGTTTCTTTCATCCTATGTTGTGTACTTCAATTTTGTTATTAAGCATTCTAATTCTATTCCATTCCTGAGCCAAGACAGATACAGGTCCCCAGTAGTTGTGGTGGGTTTTCTGATGGTCAAAAATAGGCATTATGATGAAAAACATCAGATTCACTTTCAGTTATGGCATGATAGGATTTGAGCTCAAATCTCCAGCTGTGAAAGTCTAGTTTGTTAATTGACTGCACTCCCGTTGCTCATCATTTGCAACACTGTATGGTGAAGGCTTCACCTTTCACCTGAGAAGTGCAATGCAGATACCTTGAGCCAGCTGGTATAAATCAGCCTAGCTTTACTGATTCACTGGAGTACCATTCAGGTACACCAGCTTGGGAGCGGGCTTTAACTTTTGGCTTCTAAATTCCAGCACAAACTTGACAGCATACTTCACATTCAGATAAACACAGAGGATTAAAAAGAGAACAATCCCTCTTCTTGCAATGTCAGACTGTTATGCTATGGTGGTTCTTTGCTTTCAGGTAAAATTCAATTTCAATAAATCAAATAGAAAAAAAAATCAGGATCAGAGCTGGCCTCAGTTAGGCTAGCTCATTGTCGTGCATGACACTTCTGGAGAGAATGAAGGTTTGTTGGGGAATTACAAAAATCATTTTTTCTGTTCAACAGACACTAGAAATTATTAACATCTAAAAATATTACCTCACAAATCTAAATTTGGGCCAAATCCTGAGGTTGTTAAGTGTCTATTCAGTTCTCATTCAAGAAAATCTCCCATTGACTTCAGAAGGAGTTTGCCTAAAGACTCAGGGTTAAATATTAGTTTCCCATGAATTTCTCTTGATTTATACCAGTGTAACTGAGATCACAATAAGGCCCTTAGTCATTTTTTTGCTAACTTCCCCTGCCCAATACTATAATGTCTTAGCAAGGCTAGATTCTGATCACAGTTACAGCCACTAAAATCGGTGGAGTTACTGCAGATTTATACCAGCATAGCTGAGATCTGAACATGTCCCACACACCACTCTGTGCCTCCTTCCTTGAGACAGAAATAAATCTAGATTTAAAATGTATCAGTTGGGTGACACGAAATTACAGTTTCTTGTGCCTTTCAAAAGTAACAATCTAAGTAAATACAAATAAAAATATGTCATTCATACCTAGGGTGACCAGATAGTAAGTGTGAAAAATCGGGACGAGGGTGGGGGGGTAATAGGAGCCTATATAAGAAAAAGCCCCAAATATCGGGACTGTCCCTATAAAATCGGGACATCTGGTCACCCTATTCATACCCTCCCAGGTCTACTCTTATGTGTTATAGAATTTCTATATTTTTTTCCTTGGATTTTTTCACACTGATTCATATTTGTCATAAAGCTATGCTTCCAGGCAAATTTATATACAGTACCATAGCGATGAATAAGAGATAGCTTAACTGCTTACTTATGGCACTATAGATTTTTTTCTTTCTTTACAAAACTCTCTTTTGCATTTTTGAGTTTTTGAGAAAGACTCTTTTCATGGTGCTTTGGGTTCCTCTGGAAGCAGGAAAAACCAGAAATACTGACAGATTTTTATCACAAGATCCTGATCTTGTACCCTTTCCTCATGTGAATAGACCCACTTGTCCTGATTCTGCTCTCACATTGAAATAACAGCATTGTCTTCAATTAGGTTTCTCCTGATTTACACTATTGTAAGTGAGCTAAAAATAGGTTTCAATTAAAATAATCTCATGGGAAAGGGCCACAGATCAAGCTTCAAGTTTGCAGACTCAAGAGATTTGGTTGGTTCAGGAAAGCTTTTGACCCATGTGTTACCTCACACTTTCAAGGGTAACATTTTACTTTGTAAAGATATATATTTTCATGCACAGTGAAAAAAACAAAATGTTAAACATATTTTAATGTTGTATTGAACAGGCTTGAAATACATCATACATATGATTTTTAATTAAAGATGCAAATTGCAAGTAGGCTATTTGTATTTAGTCTTATAAATCACCTGAACTGGCACCACTATTGGCATTTCTTGGAGTCATTATATATAATTGGTTAATGGTGTATTTATTCTTGTGTTATTGGATCACCTCCAGGGACAATTATTGATGAGTTTCAAATCTCCAGAAAGATTTCACCATAGAGATAAATGCCTTTTCTTTTTTAGATAAAATCACTTACTTTTATTTAAATATTTTTTTCTTTTTAAGTAATAAGTCTGTTTGAGGGCCTCACTGCAGTTTCAAGAAGTGATGCATTTATTGTTCTTTGGTGCCTTGAATTCCCTCCTAGAGCCAAGAAAGATTATGAGAAAAGGAAACGAAGCCCAAAAATCTAGACTTCATGAAACATACAGTTAGGAAGTCATGTGCAGCATACATAGATGATCTTAACTGGTGACCTGTGCTTGCTATGATTATTTTGGTGGCTAAAATTCTTGTTGCCAGAAGACGGAGGCTTCCTAATATGTCCACAAAATGTAAAAAGTCTCAGTAGTGGTCAGATAACTTGGTATTTGGAAAACATTACACAGATGCTGTAATAATAAATTAAATTATTAGCATTAGTACAGCTGCGGTTGCATAATGAACACACTTTCAGAGCATGGTAGTATGACAAAGTCACATTCCCTTAGCAACATGTTTTGGATATGTTAAGAAAATGAGTACATCTTATGATTAGGATGAGAAGCAGCCCCCACTCTGTGATTATCTTTCCATCATATTATCTTTAGGTTTGTAGTCACTACATTATTGTGAATTTGTTCATGCTGGTCAACAGATTTTATTATGGATGGTCCAAGCCATAAAGTCCATACTTGTCTAACTTAATGATTCTAGTGGGGAGGGTGGAAAGCTCTGATCTCAGGTTTTGTTTGGTCACTTTTATATATAATAGATATTCTCAAAGTTCAGATCTGGATCTGGCTTGGAAATTTCTCAGAGCTTGGGAGTGTTCAGATCTGTTTTTTTGTTTTATTTGATTTGTTTTTGTGTTGGTCTATATTTTAGTTTTAGGGTTACAGTTGTCATATTAGAGGAAAGGATACTTAGAGTAAGTATTTAGAGGAGATTGATGCATTTTCTAATAGTTGAGCATAAAATTTAGGTTAGGATTCTTGGGAGTTTGTTAGGGTCACCTTTCTGTGCATGTTATTTGGGAGGAAAAAAAACTGGGCTGGGTGGGAAATAGATATTTAGTACCCCTCACTTTTCTTCTAACTGCACTGATTATTTCATAGTATATTGAGGTTCTCTACTTTTGCTGCGTTCACAGGGTAAAAGTTCAATGAACTGCTCCTCTTCCTAGAATGACAGGTGATTTATACTGCAGTTGTCTCCAGTACGGGTATCAACGTGTTTTTGTCCATGATCTATTACTCTTCCAATGACAGGGTAAGAAGTTAAAATTTAAAGGGATGAAATGACCTTTCACTAAACATGTGGGTCCGGGTTTGGGGATGAATAGTTAGATTTAATCATGTGAATATTATAGTATTGGCTTCCTTATTTCTACAGCTTAATCATACAGGTTGACAAGATCCTCCTTGACCATGGTGCTATTAGGATAATTTATGGGATCTTAAGTCTGAGAACTGGGTAACTCAGCAAGGGCAGATAGAGCCTTTCTCCTATATGTCAATAGTTCAAATATAGCTCATGCAATATGCACCAAAAGCTGTTACCATCAAGTGATTCTTCAGTGGCCTATTTGAAATGCTTTTGTTGATCTTAATCTTCGTCCGTGGTAACAAGTGTCTCCAACACGAGGCTTTGTAATTGAGCATAGTGAGTCAATAGCAAAGCTCTCAATGACTGCAATGGGATTGTCACATTTTTTTTTTAAACTATCAGCCAGGAAAATGTACAAACCAAAATGACTTTTGTTTCTTTAAAAAAATAATAATCCCTAAATAAAATAAATAAAATAAATCCCACTAACCTTCCTTCTGCTGTTTGAATGTGTTTTGGTCCAGGGGTCAAAACCTAAAAGTGTCTTTAGAAACCTGCCTTTTCATTGATCTTGGGAAAATAAGGCTGATGAGAGGTGGGGTGGAATGGGATTATTGGGTAGCAGCTGCTTTTTGTGCCCCAGCAAAAGAATCAACATACTAGCTGTGCCTACTAGGTTTTATGAAAAAATGGCAAAAAGTCAATAACTACTTAGACTAAATTTCCCAGACTCACTGACACCACTGCAGATGTCAGCATGAGTGTGACAGACAATAAATTGCCTGAAACACTGCTTTGGAGGAATCGTTTGGGGTCTTTATGGCTAAATTATTTGACATGTAGGTAGGGATAGACAGAGAAATTAAGCTAGATACTGCTAGGCTGCTACCTCCTCAGGACCCGCGTCTGTCATGATACATGAAGCCTACACAGCAGAAATGTCAATAACAACATG
This sequence comes from Chrysemys picta bellii, assembly GCF_011386835.1. Classification (NCBI taxonomy): domain Eukaryota; kingdom Metazoa; phylum Chordata; order Testudines; family Emydidae; genus Chrysemys; species Chrysemys picta. Next base: position 120,101,711 of record NC_088794.1, on the reverse strand, counting down.
TATTTATTGTATATAATAGTAATGAGATTACAATAAATAATAATAAGGATGGGGCAGATTCTGTGCTGGTGCAACTCTACTGAAGTCAATGGAGTTATGCCAGGAGAGAATCTGTCCCAGTAAATTGGTGTTGCTCCACTAGGCTATGCACAAATCTTGTCTGAGAAAATGAATATTCCGATTGCTGTAATCCCCTGTCCTTCCTCCTACAACTTCACCTTTTCTTGTGTCATGTCTCTAAGTAGACCGAAAACTTAACAGGGCAAGACAATGGCTACAGTTTTCAAAGCTTTTAAGTGATTTAGGTGCCCAAAGCCCATTAAAAAGTCTGGGATTTGAGCACCTACCTTTCTTAAACTCCTTTGCAAATCCCATCCTATGTCCTCTTATTTGCACTCTAAGGAACCTCATGCAGGTTTTTGGCACTGAATAATAATCAATAATTATTATAGCTATTGGGTTGGCTCGTCTCTGGATTGGATCACATCTCTGTAGAACTCAGCTGGTTCAGGTATCAGGAGCTCATGGAAACATGGCTACACTTCATTTGAGAGTGCATCACATGAGTTTCACCTGCCTTTTGGGTTTAAGCATCCAAAAATTCAAATTAAAATGATTGAATTTAAAATCCATTAGAAATTACCAAAATTCCACCCAAAACCACAAATTGGCCTTTCCAGTTCTCTAGAAATTCAGCCAAGAATTCAAGACCATCATAGGATGTTTTAGTGAGTACTGGCCAAGTATTGGTTTAATAAGAAAGCCCCAAAATGGACAAGTTTCACAAATTTTGAGTTTCATTATGCAAATTTCACATTGTTCTGTCTACTGAATTTTATGACCACTCATTAACCTTGAGAGAAATTCAGTTCTCTGTGGGCAGCCCAAGTTAATGAGCAGTACAAAAAAGACTTCTGTAGAAGCTGGGTAAGGTGTGGCTGAAGACTTATTTTGAGCCCATAAAGTAGCAGTAGTCCTTCCGTGCCCATTACTAGTCTTTTAGTGCTCACTACAGTAGCCTCTGTGGCATCTGCATTCCCACCTGCACTCATAGATTCAGGATGCTTAGCCAGTTGATCCATGTTCTCATAGATCCACCAGCCAAGCCTTGCAGTAAGATAGACGGAGATCATTGAAAGAACAGATCAATGGTATGCCAGGGACTGCACCTCCATTCAGATCTTCTGCATCTTAGCTCTTCCAGTGCACAAGTACCTCAATAGTTCCTATATCTACTGGAACTTCAGTTCCTGACGAACTCTGAAGGAACAGCGAGGATTTGCCCATTTGTGCTCTAGCATATCATTTGAAAGAGAGTAACTATGAATACCTCTCTCACTCTCTCTCAACCAGGAAAAATAAAGTAGTTTCTGACCCAATTAATATTAACAGACTTTATTCTAACCATCTAATGAATCTAATATTTGATATTTCTAATTCACTCATCAATGTAGTATCTAAGCACCAAATAAAAAATTAAAAAGTCCCATTGACCTGTCTGTAGATGACTTACTATGTATTTTATAAGTCTCTCAAACTTTTTCTTCATAACTACTTCAAATAATCCAGAAATTTTTGAATAAACCACACCATTCCTCATAGACTGTGATGTTTTGTTCAGGTTTGATTTATTTTACCAAGATTTACAGAACAGCAGAGGCTAACAGCGGGAGTTTGCCTGGGAGCTGTCCAAGAGGAGGTACGCTAAGTGCTGCATTAGGGGAGCTGTGTTGGTGAGTATCTGAGTGCCTGCTGCTGGGACAGTTGGTCAGTTTGACCGTGTGCTTGATTGCTTGCTTGTTTGTTTGAAAAGTGTGAATTGGGAGTGCTTTGTTCCAGGTGGGCCTTGAGTGGGCCTGACTGGTATATAAGGGCAGTCAGCAGTGAACCAGCTGAGCGGCGAACAGCAGAGGCTAACAGCGGGAGTTTGCCTGGGAGCTGTCCAAGAGGAGGTACGCTAAGTGCTGCATTAGGGGGGCTGTGTTGGTGAGTATCTGAGTGCCTGCTGCTGGGACAGTTGGTCAGTTTGACCATGTGCTTGATTGCTTGCTTGTTTGTTTGAAAAGTGTGAATTGGGAGTGCTTTGTTCCAGGTGGGCCTTGAGTGGGCCTGACTGGTATATAAGGGCAGTCAGCAGCAAACCAGCTGAGCGGCGAACAGCAGAGGCTAACAGTGGGAGTTTGCCTGGGAGTTCGCGTCGGGAGAGCACACTGAGGCTTGCATCTGCAGGTTTCTCTGAGTAGTTCCTGCAACAGTTGAGGAAGCTCCTAAGAGAACGGTGATATGGAAGGTGAGCGATCAGCTGTTGTAACCTGCACAGGTTGTGCCATGTTTGTCTTTCTTCCACAGGACAGAAGCGACTTTGTCTGTACAAAGTGCAAGCTGGTCTCCATGTTGGAAGAGAAGTTTCGAGGGCTGGAGAAACGAGTGTCGACTCTGCGTTGCATAAGGGAAAATGAAGATTTCCTGGACAGGCGTCAGGAGATGCTTCTACGGCCACAATGTTCTGAAGATTCAGAGCAGGCGCAGCAGGGACAGAAGGATTGTGAGGAGGTTTGGCAGCATGTGACCTCCAGAAGGAGAAAGAGGAGCGTCCATGCACCAGCAATGGAGATACAGGTGAGCAATCGTTTCCATGTTCTCTCTACAGGTACTAATGCGGAGAGTGGACTAGATGACCCATCTGAGGGAAGGGAGCAGAAGGAGACTCCACCGATTGGAAGGCAAAAGATACACTGTCCTAGGGATGGGGGTTCCACGACCACCACTCCCAAGAGGAGGAGGAGGGTGGTGGTGGTCGGGGACTCCCTCCTCAGGGGGACTGAGTCATCTATCTGCCGCCCCGACCGGGAAAACCGAGAGGTCTGCTGCTTGCCAGGAGCTAGGATACACGATGTGACGGAGAGACTGCCGAGACTCATCAAGCCGTCGGATCGCTACCCCTTCCTGCTTCTCCACGTGGGCACCAATGATACTGCCAAGAATGACCTTGAGTGGATCACTGCAGACTACGTGGCTCTGGGAAGAAGGATAAAGGAGTTTGAGGCGCAAGTGGTGTTCTCGTCCATCCTCCCTGTGCAAGGAAAAGGCCGGGGTAGAGACCGTTGAATCATGGAAGTCAACGAATGGCTACGCAGGTGGTGTCGGAGAGAAGGCTTTGGATTCTTCGACCATGGGATGGTGTTCCAAGAAGAAGGAGTCCTAGGCAGAGACGGGCTCCACCTAACGAAGAGAGGGAAGAGCATCTTCGCCAGCAGGTTGGCTAACCTAGTGAGGAGGGCTTTAAACTAGGTTCACAGGGGGAAGGAGACCAAAGCCCTGAGGTAAGTGGGGAAATGGGATCCTGGGAGGAAGCACAAGCAGGAGAGCACAAGAGGGGAGGACTCCTGTCTCATGCTGAGAAAGAGGGACGATCGATGAGTTATCTTAAGTGCCTATACACAAATGCAAGAAGCCTGGGAAACAAGCAGGGAGAACTGGAAGTCTTGGCACAGTCAGGGAACTATGATGTGATTGGAATAACAGAGACTTGGTGGGATAACTCACATGACTGGAGTACTGTCATGGATGGATATAAACTGTTCAGGAAGGACAGGCAGGGCAGAAAAGGTGGGGGAGTTGCACTGTATGTAAGAGAGGAGTATGACTGCTCAGAGCTCTGGTATGAAACTGCAGAAAAACCTGAGTGTCTCTGGATAAAGTTGAGAAGTGTGAGCAACAAGGGTGATATCGTGGTTGGAGTCTGCTATAGACCACCAGACCAGGGGGATGAGGTGGACGAGGCTTTCTTCTGGCAACTAGCAGAAGTTGCTAGATCGCAGGCCCTGGTTCTCATGGGAGACTTTAATCACCCTGATATCTGCTGGGAGAGCAATACAGCGGTGCACAGACAATCCAGGAAATTTTTGGAAAGTGTAGGGGACAATTTCCTGGTGCAAGTGCTGGAGGAACCAACTAGGGGCAGAGCTTTTCTTGACCTGCTACTCACAAACAGGGAAGAATTAGTAGGGGAAGCAAAAATGGATGGGAACCTGGGAGGCAGTGACCATGAGATGGTCGAGTTCAGGATCCTGACACAAGGAAGAAAGGAGAGCAGCAGAATACGGACCCTGGACTTCAGAAAAGCAGACTTTGACTCCCTCAGGGAACAGATGGGCAGGATCCCCTGGGAGAATAACATGAAGGGCAAAGGAGTCCAGGAGAGCTGGTTGTATTTTAAAGAATCCTTATTGAGGTTGCAGGAACAAACCATCCCAATGTGTAGAAAGAATAGTAAATATGGCAGGCGACCAGCTTGGCTAAACAGTGAAATCCTTGCTGATCTCAAACGCAAAAAGAAGCTTACAAGAAGTGGAAGATTGGACAAATGACCAGGGAGGAGTATAAAAATATTGCTCAGGCATGCAGGAGTGAAATCAGGAAGGCCAAATCACACTTGGAGTTGCAGTTAGCAAGAGATGTTAAGAGTAACAAGAAGGGTTTCTACAGGTATGTTAGCAAGAAGAAGAAAATCAAGGAAAGTGTGGGCCCCTTACTGAATGAGGGAGGCAACCTAGTGACCGAGGATGTGGAAAAAGCTAATGTACTCAATGATTTTTTTGCCTCTGTCTTCACGCACAAGGTCAGCTCCCAGATTGCTGCACTGGGCAGTACAGCATGGGGAGAAGGTGACCAGCCCTCTGTGGAGAAAGAAGTGGTTCGGGACTATTTAGAAAAACGACGTGCACAAGTCCATGGGGCCGGATGCACTGCATCCGAGGGTGCTAAAGGAGTTGGCGGGTGAGATTGCAGAGCCATTAGCCATTATTTTTGAAAACTCATGGCGATCGGGGGAGGTCCCAGATGACTGGAAAAAGGCTAATGTAGTGCCCATCTTTAAAAAAGGGAAGAAGGAGGATCCGGGGAACTACAGGCCAGTCAGCCTCACCTCAGTCCCTGGAAAAATCATGGAGCAGGTCCTCAAGGAATCAAATATGAAACATTTAGAGGAGAGGAAAGTGATCAGGAACAGTCATCATGGATTCACGAAGGGGAAGTCGTGCCTGACTAACCTAATTGCCTTCTATGATGAGATAACTGGCTCTGTGGATGAGGGGAAAGCAGTGGATGTGTTATTCCTTGACTTTAGCAAAGCTTTTGATACGGTCTCCCACAGTATTCTTGCCGCCAAGTTAAAGAAGTATGGGCTGGATGAATGGACTGTAAGGTGGATAGAAAGCTGGCTAGATCATTGGGCTCAACGGGTAGTGATCAATGGCTCCATGTCTAGTTGGCAGCCGGTTTCAAGCGGAGTGCCCCAAGGGTCGGTCCTGGGGCTGGTTTTGTTTAATATCTTTATTAATGATCTGGAGGATGGTGTGGACTGCACTCTCAGCAAGTTTGCAGATGACACTAAACTAGGAGGCGTAGTAGATACACTAGAGGGTAGGGATCGGATACAGAGGGACCTAGACAAATTAGAGGATTGGGCCGAAAAAAACCTGATGAGGTTCAACAAGGACAAGTGCAGAGTCCTGCACTTAGGACGGAAGAATCCCATGCACTGCTACAGACTAGGGACCGAATGGCTAGGTAGCAGTTCTGCTGAAAAGGACCTAGGGGTCACAGTGGACGAGAAGCTGGATATGAGTCAACAGTGTGCTCTTGTTGCCAAGAAGGCTAACGGCATTTTGGGCTGTATAAGTAGGGGCATTGCCAGCAGATCGAGGAACGTGATCGTTCCCCTTTATTCAACATTGGTGAGGCCTCATCTGGAATACTGTGTCCAGTTTTGGGCCCCACACTACAAGAAGGATGTGGAAAAATTGGAAAGAGTCCAGCGGAGGGCAACAAAAATGATTAGGGGTCTGGAGCACATGACTTATGAGGAGAGGCTGAGGGAACTGGGATTGTTTAGTCTCCAGAAGAGAAGAATGAGGGGGGATTTGATAGCAGCCTTCAACTATCTGAAGGGGGGTGTTCCAAAGAGGATGGAGCTCGGCTGTTCTCAGTGGTGGCAGATGACAGAACAAAGAGCAATGGTCTCAAGTTGCAGTGGGGGAGGTCCAGGTTGGATATCAGGAAAAACTATTTCACTAGGAGGGTGGTGAAACACTGGAATGCGTTACCTAGGGAGGTGGTGGAGTCTCCTTCCTTGGAGGTTTTTAAGGCCCGGCTTGACAAAGCCCTGGCTGGGATGATTTAGCTGGGAATTGGTCCTGCTTTGAGCAGGGGGTTGGACTAGATGACCTCTTGAGGTCCCTTCCAACTCTGATATTCTATGATTCTAAGAAGCAAAATGTGCCAGATGAGAACAGGAAGAAAACAACAATGTATACAATAATAAACAAATCATCATATTTTCAAACTCCTATAATTTTCTGGCTTGGGCCAGAAGTGAAATTACCACAAAAATTATCACACATTTGTATAGCGCCACTCTGACCTCTGAGTAAAAGAAGGGTCCAGGAAGGAGAAATTACCACAAAAGGGGCTATTCTCATTTGTGGGCCTGGTTCTCCTTTCATTTACCATGGTGTAACTCCACTGACTTCCATGGAGTTACTCCTGATTTACACTATTGCAAATGAGAGCAAAATCAGTCCTTTGCAGTATTTATAGCACATCCAAGACCAGGACATACTGGCAGTCTTGCAGAACAGATTCTTCTCATGATGTTTTCATTTCACTTTCCAGATATCATAGAAGTTAGAGACCTGTTAGGTTATATTTTCCATCCTGCAGCCAGTATAGGATGCTTCTGGGTTCTGTACTTCATATTCTCCATTGTTTCATATTAAATTGTCTAATATATATATTTCAAATGATGTGAATTCCCTAGGAAAACTTTTGCAAAGTATAGTCACTCTCATTGTCTGATATTTCCCTATATTACTCCTAGCTGTATCATATCATCTGTACAATGCAAACCTTGGATGCTTCTTATTGAGTTTGTACTCAGGCAAATACCCACTGACATCTGATAAGGGCTACATAACATCTGAGAAAGGTGCCAAGATTTGACTCTTCAAAAGAAACAAGCAAAAATTTGTTTTTCATTAACATAACTTCATGTGTCTTAAGCAAAATAAATAAATAAACAAATCTTGTGGGCCCTTGATGCTCTACAGGATAGTAGACACTTCTTAGCCAAGCCAATAAGTACTACTACTGGGAACAAACACTCCTTTAGGAGTCCTTTAAAACTCAACTATTAGATTTTTCTCGAAAGTTAACAATATTTAAATAGCAGAGAGGTAAATCTCATTCATACATTGCACTGCCTTGTTCACACATTTGTATAGCACCACTCTGACCTCTGAGTAAAAGAAGGGACCAGGAAGGAGCAAGAGAAAACACTGAGTATCTTACTCACCCAGTTGGACTACTCAGGTATCTAGGTTTGTAATTAGATGTTTATAATTTATACACACACTGGCATTTTCCTCCCCCATACACTGCAGGTCTGTCTCCCAATGTTGAACAATTCCAAAGATGCTATCCCATTTTTGTTAGCCTAATGAAAGAAGCAGAAGACATTTGTTTGGAGATAGTTTGTCCTGGAAATTCACAAGGAACTATTGGGCTTTGCAATACTATAAAGGAGTTGGGTGAAATTCAGCTCTGGCATCTAGTCAGGTGGTGTTTGTCTTGAGCGTTGGCTGCATACTAGCCTCAGGGAATCACAAATGTCACTGATGTGCTATGCTATAGCTGTCTTGCTTCTCTAAAGAATCTCCTCTGTTAATCTATCTGGCACGCCTGGTAACTTTCAAAACATAAGTAGAGAGGCAATACTGTGGAGCAGAGAGAGTGAGAGATTCAAAGGCACCATCCGTCTTGTTGTAGACAGAGAAAATTACCAGTGTGCAGTTGGTATTTTTCATTACTAAGAACATGCAGCAGCTCAGTTTCCACCAGGGCTAATTGATTTTCACAGCTGGTGCATGAAAGGCTAAAGATATGAAACTTGAAAGACACCCTTTGTCCAGCCCCTGAAGCTTCTCATATCTGCAGGGACATGAAATTTTTTTTGGAACTGGAGAAGCTAAAATACCCAGAAGTAATCCAGGTCACTAGTATGCTAAGGATACTTATTGATATGTGCATGGTGCGGGTAGTTTACAACCGAACATGTGGTATTCCTTTCAGCACACAGCTTTTATTGCATTTACATTTATTTGAATCATGTTACCACAATGGTGAAATCAGATTATGTCACATGTGGCATAACTGTCCATCTAATACAACAATGTAAACGTGTTACTATTCACTTCAGGCAAAAACAGATCTTTTAGGAGAGGTGGTTTGATATAGTGTAGTCAATCCTTCAACTGAGGGTACATGTAAAAAATAAGGCCTACAACATTTGGAAGGGAAAGTAATTATGCAATTAAGAAGTAATCTTTCAAGTTATTTTTTTCTGTGCATTCATTTTATCTGTTTTCAGCTTGCTAGCCTCTGCCAGTATGTCCTTCCTTAGAAAGTCCAGTGGTATTATAGAGAGTGAGCCCTGGTTATTCTGGAACAGCAAAATGCTTCAGTTCTGTAGGAGAAGGTGGGGAAGCAGGTAGGAGCTCCTACCTGATGAGCTGGTTGGTTGTGTAGAGACCCCAAGTGGTCAGGCCATCCTTGTACCAGTCTGGAAGATGTTTAGGAGAGAAAATGCTTGCAACCCTAAACCACTAAAGGGAAGCTGTAGGACAGAGATACCTGATTTTGATATAACTCATTTCTACCATTAGATAGTATGAGGACATGGTACAGCAACTTAATTATGGGAAATAGCTAATGTTTAAAAACATCTGGGATTTTGTAACAGAAGCAAAATATCATAGGATGAAATGGCTGAAAACATTTAGATATTATCCATCTAGATATTTGGCTCTCAGAAAGGCAGAAATTCAGCCACTTTCATAACAGTAACTTCCTCATGGGTTCAATCGGTTCTATGAGCTTCTCCCAGTCTGGTAGCTGTGCCTTAAACTGGGAGAAAATAACAGCTGCAGACTTAAGGTGGCCATTTGTTTCAGTAATTTTGAGGGGCTGAGCAGAACTGGAATTCAGCTGCAAGACTTCCAGGGGCCCAGCTCACCTATATTGTGGAAGATACAAAGTGTCACACACTGTCCCTGTTCTCTCTTCTAAATGATGCCAGTCTGTTGTAACCAGACCCAAATCCTGGCTCCACATGTTTCTTAGACCCTTAGGTCTGGGTATTGATAGGTCACTGTTCCTAACTCTGGGTCTCTCAGAAACACTCTCAGGTGCAGACCCAATGTCTGCTTCCCTTCTTGAGCAGTAGGATGCAGCAGTCTGGCCACCAATACCTCAGCTGTTCTTAGCCTCCAGTTGCTTAAATACATTCCCCAAGGGTCCACCTGGCTGTGGGAACCCCAGTTTCTGCATTAACCCCTACAGGGACAACATGACATGAAGGCAAGGAACAGAGGTTTAGCAAAAGAACGTCTGATCTACAGACACTTTACTCTTAATGAAGCACACTAAAGAGTTAGATCTTTGACAAACAACATAATCCTGAATGCAGCCACCCGAGTATGATTTCATCCATCATGTAGGTACTAAATTTGGTCAGCATCCTTAGGATATGTAGTTCTTCCTTCCTTTCTTCTTCTGGCATGTGGGCATGGTTGGCTCCTTGCTCAGAGAAGCACCCATCTTTTAAAACAGTCTCTGTCCCTTTTGTTGACCATGTACTTCCACTGAGGAAATTTCAGGCTCCAGCCCCCACAGTGGGTTCCCTGCTGAAAGTTATTCATAGTGAATGACCCTACCAGTAGAAAGTCCCATGTTCCAGCAGGGAAGAGTAATTCTATGTTGATGTCTTAGATTGCTCTGTGCCCACTTCTCAGACATTGTCTTTCAACTAGGTGTCAAACCCCGACTACAAAATAGATTATCTAATCCAGAATGGAGGTTGTAATCCAAAATGAAGATTACAATGAACAGTACAATCAAAAATGGCTTTCACAAAACAAAATGGAGTTCACTATTTGACACAGACTGCCAACCCCTCTTCCCCCCCCCCAATCTGTCACACCTACATCTCCTTCTATAACTAGGACTCTTTCATTCATTCTCAGGCCTGATGTATTCACTGGACTCATATCAAGTCGAAGCCCTGACATACATCCAGGAGTGCATGTGAGCAGCATATATAAAAATTACAAAACTTAAATTCACCTATCATTCTTGGGGAAAAAAATATCAGAGTCCTCTCTTCTAGATTAGTTACCAGAGAAAACAGGATAGGGAAAGGGGGCCCTCTCGTCGTGGACATGTTCTCCCTCTCCCCCCAAAAGCTGTGATAGTTTCCTCCTTCTGTGAGAAATGGTGGGAAGAACATTGAGCTCTGGGAAACATCCATACTAAAACAGCAGTGAAGTGATGTTGTTTTAACAGGGGTGCAGTAGGTGGGAAAGGCGAATTTGAGACTGCAAACATTTTGAGACTATAGAGTTTAGGATAATAAATGATTGACTTCCTCTTCTCCACAAAGCAGTGCCTTTCTCTCATGCTCCATTTACTTGCAGCTACTAAACCTTAATAAGATAACAATGCCTTTATATTTCTACGTTCTACAGCTGTCCTTTCTCACTTTAACTCCTCTGCAGGCTAATGTTTCTGTCTGCTTACATGATTACATGAATTCAGCACCCACAGTAGTTTTATCTATCTATCTATCTATCTATCTATCTATCTATCTATCTATCTATCTATCTATCTATCTATCAACAACACTTGAGAAAAAATATTGCAGAGAGGAGAGGGAAGAAGGTAAGTCTGTTAGAAACATGTGAAGCCAAGATTTGGGTCTGGTTACAAGACCCCTGGGTCTAGGTAGCGATTGGTCACTGTTCCTAACTCTGGTCTCTCAGGAACACTCTCAGGTGCAGACCCCGTGTCTGGGTATGTCTACACTACGGGATTAATCCGAATTTACAGAATTCATTTTTTGGCAACTGATTGTATAAAGTTGACGGCCACACTAAGTACATGAATTCGGTGGTGTGCGTCCATGTACCAAGGCTAGCGTTGACTTCCGGAGTGTTGCACTGTGGGTAGCTATCCCATAGCTATCCCATAGTTCCCGCAGTCTCCTCCGCCCATTGAGATCCCAATGCATGATGGGGCCAAAAACATTGTCGTGGGTGGTTCTGGCTACATCCTCCCCCTCCCTCTGGGAAAGCAATGGCAGACAACCTTTTCGCGCCTTTTTCCTGGGTGAACAGTGCAGACGCCATACCGCAGTAAGCATGGAGCCCGCTCAGCTCAAGACAGCAATCATGAATATTGTAAACACCTCGCTCGTTATCGTGCAGTTTATGCTGAACCAGAACCTGCAAAACCAGGCAATGAGGAGTAGGCAGCGTGGCGACGAGAGTGATGAGGACATGGACATGGAATTTGGAGATCGTGCTATTAATGGGGCAGGTTATAGCCATGGAACGCCGATTCTGAGCCCAGGAAACAAGCACAGACTGGTGGGACCGCATAATGTTGCAGGTATGGGACGATTCCCAGTGACTGCGAAACTTTCTCATGCGTAAGGGCACTTTCATGGAACTTTGTGACTTGCTTTCCCCTGCCCTGAAGCACCAGAATATCAAGATGAGAGCAGCCCTCACAGTTGAGAAGCGAGTGGCGATAGCCCTGTGGAAGCTTGCAACGCCAGACAGCTACCGGTCAGTCAGGAATCAATTTGGAGTGGGCAAATCTACTGTGGGGGCTGCTGTGATGCAAGTAGCCAAAGCAATAACTGAGCTGGTGCTACAAAAGGTAGTGACTCTGGGAAATGTGCAGGTCATAGTGGATGGCTTTGCTGCAATGGGATTCCCTAACTGTGGTGGGGCGATAGATGGAACCCATAACCCTATCTTGGCACTGGAGCATCAGGGTAGCCAGTACATAAACCGCGAGGGGTACTTTTCAATGGTGCTGCAAGCACTGGTGGATCACAAGGGACGTTTCACCAACATCAGCATGGGATGGCCGGGAAGGGTTCACGATGCTCACGTCTTCAGGAACACTAATCTGTTTAAACGGCTGCAGCAAGGGATTTACTTCCCAGACCAGAAAATAACCATTGGGGATGTTGAAATGCCTATAGTTATCCTTGGGGCCCAGCCTACCCCTTAATGCCATGGCTCATGAAGCCATACACAGGCAGCCTGGACAGTAGTCAGGACCTGTTCAGAACTACAGGCTGAGCAAGTGCAGAATGGTGGTAGAATGTGCATTTGGACGTTTAAAGGGTCTCTGGCGCACGTTACTGACTCGCTCAGACCTCAGTCAAACCAATATTCCTATTGTTATTGCTGTTTGCTGTGTGCTCCACAATCTCTGTGAGAGTAAGGGGGAGACCTTTATGGAGGGGTGGGAGGCTGAGGCAAATCGCCCGGCCACTGATTACATGTAGGGCGATTAGAAGAGCACACCAGGAAGCGCTGCGCATCAGAGAAGCTTTGAAAACCAGTTTCATTACTGGCCAGGCTATGGTGTGAAAGTTCTGTTTGTTGAAAACCCGCCCCCTTGATTGACTCATTCCCTGCAAGCTAACCACCCTCTCCCCTTCGATCACAGCTTGCTTTCAAAGGAAATAAAGTCACTATCATTTAAAAAACATGTATTCTTTATTAATTGATTATAAATATAGGGAAGGAACTGACAAGGTAGCCTGGGTGGGGTTTGGGAGGAGGATAGGAGGGAAGGAAAAGGCCACTAAAAAAGTTCAAAGTAATGACAGCCTTTTGCTTGGGCTGTCCACTGGGGTGGAGTGAGAGGGTGCACGGAGCCTCCCCCCCCCCCGCGTTCTTACACGTCTGGGTGAGGAGGCTACGGAACATGGTGAGGGGGAAGGGAGGTTATACAGCGGCTGCAGCGGCACTCTGTGATCCTGCTGCCATTCCTGAAGCTCCACCAGATGCCGGAGCATGTCTGTTTGATCACGCAGGAGCCCCAGCATTGCAGCCTGCCACCTCTCATCTCAAGCGTCCCTCATGGCCTCACATTCACTGGCAACTTTCCTGTACTTTGATACCGTGTCCTTCCACTCATTCAGATAAGCTCTTTCATTGCGGATGGATTCCATGATTTCCGAGAACATTTAGTCTCGTGTCCTTTTTTTTTGCCACCTTATCTGAGATAGCCTTTGGGACAGAGGAGGGATGCTTGAAAAATTTGCAGCTGCGGGAGGAAGGGAGGGGGAAAAGGGAGAGAAGTATTTAAAATACATAAGATACATTTTACAGAACAATGCTTATACTCTTTCACAGAGAACAACACTATTCACATTACATAGCACATTTGATTTCGGTACAAGGTCGCATTTCACATCTTAATATTGAGTGCCTGCAGCTTTGGTGTTAGAGATCATAGACGCAGGTCTGGGCAACAGAATTCAGCTTGCATGCGGCCATGGTAAGCCATTGTCTTTTGGCTTCTGCAGCCTTAAAGCAGCGCCCTCCTTTCCCACATACCAAGCAAAGCCTGTTGAGTGCTGCGGTTTTCCTGTTAACGTGCAGCAGCAGAAACCAAACTAACCCCCCCCCATCCAATTATCTGGGATGATCGTTTTACCCCTCCCCCCACCGTGTGGCTGGTATCAGGGAAGATCCCTGCTAGCCAAACGTGAAAAGCTCAGGGCCAATGATCCCCCAGCCCCCCACCCCCCAGCTTGGCTAACTACAGGGAAGGATTTCTTTTCAGCCACAGGCCAACAGCCCAGTAGGAATGGCCATCTCTGTCCCCTTAATTAAATTCCCGTATTTCAACCAGGTTGCCATGAATGATATCACTCTCCTGAGGATAACACAGTGAGATAAAGAATGGATGTTGCTTGAATGCCAGCAAACACCGGGACCATACGCTGCCAGGCTTTGTCATGCAATGATACCAGATTACTTGCTACTAGCATGGCGTGGTCAAGTGTCCTACCACGGAGGACTGAATAAGGCTGCACTGCCCAGAAACCTTGTGGAAAGGCTTTTGGAGTACCTCCAGGAGAGCTTCATGGAGATGTCCCTGGAGGATTTCTGCTCCATCCCCAGATACGTTAATAGACTTTTCCAGTAGCTGTACTGGCCACGAATGCATCCCAAGTCCTCAGGGCAAATTAATCATTAAAAAAAGCTTGCTTTTAAACCATGTTTTATATTTACAAAGGTACACTCACCGGAGGTTCCTTCCATGGCCTCATTGTCTGAGGGTTGGGTGGGTACTTCAGTCAGGCTGAGAAAAAGATCCTGGCTGCTGGGGAGAACGGAGTGCTGTGTGCTCTCCGCAAGCTCATCGTCATCCTCCTCCTCCTCATCCCCGTCTGCAGAATCCTCAGTCATGGCTGAGATTACCCCCTGCTCAGAATCCACGGTCAGAGGTGGGGTAGTGGTGGCGGCCCCCCCTAGAATTGCATGCAGCTTAGCGTAGAAGCGGCATGTCTGCGGCTCTGACCTGGAGCAACGGTTGCCTCCTTTGTTTTTTGATAGGCTTGTCTGAGCTCCTTAACTTTCATGCGGCACTGTAGTGAGTCCCTATTGTGGCCTTTCTCCATCATGCCCTTGGAGATTTTTTCAAATGTTTTGGCATTTCATCTTTTGGAATGTAGTTCTGCTAGCACGGAATCCTCTCCCCATATAGCGATCAGATCCAGTACCTCCCGTACGGTCCATGCTGGTGCTCTTTTTCGATTCTCGGACTGCATGATTACCTGTGCTGATGAGCTCTGCGTGGTCACCTGTGCGCTCCACGCTGGTCAAACAGGAAATGTAATTCAAAAGTTCGTGGGGCTTTTCCTGTCTACCTGGCCAGTGCATCCGAGTTCAGATTGCTGTCCAGAGCGGTCACAATGGTGCACTGTGTGATAGGTCATGGAGGCTAATACCGTCAAATTGCGGCCACACTAACCCTAATTCAAAATGGCACTGTCGATTTCGGCGCTACTCCCCTCGTCGGGGAGGAGTACAGAAATCGATTTTAAGAGCCCTTTATTTCGAAGTAAATGGCTTCGTTGTGTGGACGGGTGCAGGGTTAATTCAATTTAACGCTGCTAAATTCGAACTAAACTCATAGTGTAGACCAGGCCTCTGATACCTTTCTTGGGAAGTAGGACACAGCAGTCTGGACACCAATACCTAAGCTGTCCCTGAGCTGGGAGGAGAGATTCACCACTTGTGCAGACCTATCTATGCTAGCTCTGCTCAAGATAGCTTCTAAACTAGCAGTGTGTCCATGGTGGCATGAGTGGCTACTCAGGTTAGCTACCCTGATACGATCCCATGCGACCTTCTGGATACATTCTTGGGTGGCTAGCCCGAGCTGCTGCTGCCTATGCCACCATGGATGCACTGCTATTTTGGAGCACTAACTCAAGCAGAACTAGCATGGGTACATCTACACGAGGTGTGAATGTGTTTGTCTTGTTTAATAGTGTTTCTCTTGATTAAAATGTCAGTTGGGCAAGTTAATCACTAGCACACTCCATGAAAGCCTATTGACCCTTTGAGGCCTAAAAAAAGATTTTTTTAATTGTGATTTCCCATCCTGTTTCTCCTACAGAGAGATTAGTTAGAATTGCTATTTTGAAAGCAGATGATAACTGTCTACTGAGAGCCTCCCCTATTAGGCTAATGCATGTACTCCAAGTAAATACAGCAAGATAATGATGCCTGCTGGAAAGAGTTTGAAAAATCCATCCTTGTAAAATGTGGAGAGGAAACAGGTTACTTACTAGGTCATTTCCATTGCTAGATTTGATGCTTCTAAGGGTACATCTACATTTGAGCTGGGAGGTTTGAAAAGTGATCAGTACTCACCTTCTAAAAATCAGGCCTTTGTCAGGTGTCTTAGGTTGGGCACCCAAAACGGGAAGCAGGCAAAATCACTTGGTAATAATCAAGGCTGCTGACTTTTCAGTGGTGATTACTCTGCCTGCAGCTTACTTATCCCAACTATTATGTTCGATCAAAGCATCTATCATTGCTCTAAAATGTTTGACATCTGAGTGAATTTGGCCTTTTTTCTTCTTTGTAGCCCTGCTTCTTTATTTATCTATATTTATTCTCTCTTCAAAGGCATTTGTTTAGGAAATTTATAAAATTTAACAAAAAGAAAAAGAAAGATGTTAAACACTGCAAGATGTGAAACAGATGGTTTACATTACAGGCTAATCCATGAATGCTCTTGGCAAGAGATAGAGCTGATTCTGTAGCTGAAAGGTTAAAGGTCTGAGTGCATCATGGAAGAGTTATCAGGCATGACTACAGGTGAGCTGAAATCAGGGCAGCTGGATTTGAGTTAAGGTGTGTTTGAGATTGGGAGGGGGAGTGTAATTTGAGGGTTTAGCAACTTGGCCTATCCTGAAAGGCTACTCTGCTAGTTAGAGGCCAAAAGGGTACTGTAGGAATAACTGAATTGTTTTGGGAAAGGAATGAACTAGCACTGTTGGATCATGTCCACCGCTGAAGGTTTCTCAACTTTAAGAACAAATTGAGTCATGTCAAAAAACAACTATCTCTTAGCTTTTGTGGCATTTTATCTTGAGTATTTAAAAAAAAGCCTATTTTGTTGTTTTTCTGCCCTGTTTTGTAATATGCATCTCCACTGTTGCCTACCCATGTGTATATGTCTCTTGAGATAATGCTAAGAAAACCCTTGTGCTGACTGGCGCTTTCTGTATTTGTTGGTTGGTTGGTTGGTTGGTTGGTTTATTTATTTTGAACTGTTGACTCCAAAACACATTTTAATTGCCCTGCAGGCAGGAAGCAAACAGCTTCCTGAGAGCCTGGTCCTTCCCCTCTGGAAGAAACCAGATCCCACTGGGCGTGTCTGTGGATGTGCCATACACACAGAGCAGCCAGCCCAGCAACTCTGCCACAATACTATAGTGATGACAGAAAGAGAGAGCATTGTGTATCTAATCTTCTTTCTGCCACCTCATCATCTAACTTACACCAGTCTAGACCCAGTTTCATTCCCTTCGACTCAGTTAGTGACTCAGGGCCAGATTCTGTCTCCAGTAGTGCTGAGTGGCTGTTATCTCGTGGAATGTGACCAAGTGAGATTTTCCATAGTGTGGGGGAATTCTCATCTGGAAAACAGCTGGCATGTTCGGCTTGTGTGCCAACCCCTTCCTGTTGGTCCCTGTGTAGGGAGCATACAAGGGGAGTGGTCAGATTGTTGCTGTGCTACATCTATTCTCAGCTCTGGATGATACCTTTGTACGTCTATCAACTGGCATAGCTTAGAGGAGACTTAGCCTCAGACTATTCTGGCTTCAGCTTGGAGGTAGGCTGGGAAGAAAATAAGGGATATAACTGGCTTCCTGAAAGCACATCATGTGTAGGTTTCAGCTGCAGGAGGCCTTCCTAGACTCATGCTCACTTACTCATGTGTATCTTAGACCTTCTTAAACTTCACCTCAGGCTTTGGCTTGCTGAGTTGAAGGGAGTCTAAACTTATGTACATTACTTGCTGAAAGACCAGGAGAGAAACCCAAGAAAAACAGCTAATATGAAGGTGTAAATTAAAGTGGGTTAATCCATACTGATATAATTAAAACAGTAATATATTCATAAACATCTCTTTAAATAGATGTGTCAGGTCATTAAGGAAGCACCTGAGTTTGATGCAACATGTCTCCTTAAAGCAGATGGGATCCCATCAGTTTGGCAGCAGCACAGCGAAATTTGCTGGTAGGCTGCACTGTAGCCTCTATGTTTTTACAGTTAGTTTATCTCCAGCTAGGAAACTCTGAATAAGAAACAGATGGTAATTAATTCTGGACAGGGCAGAAGGGATTATTGTGAAATTAAGAGAGTAGTGCACTGAGCATCAGGACTCCTGGGTTCTATTTCTGACTGCCACTGATTCTCTGTGTAAGGGAAATCACTTAAATTCTGTGTGCCTCTGTTTAGCCATCTGTAAAATGAGCATAATAGTATCTATCTTACAAGTGTGTAATGTAACAACAGCAATATATACCTCGCAGGTGTGTTGAGAAGCTTCTTGTTGTTAATATATAAGCCTTGAAATCCTCTGAACTTAGATTCACCTTTTACTACGTATTGTTAATAGTTATTGAATAATAGTTATGCTGTTCATGAGACATCTTTTAATATTTGCCTTAACTAGAAAGCTCCAGCCATAAACTGTATCCAGTTTCTCCCTGAAGAACTCTTCAGACTAACTGTCCCCAGGTCTCTTTATTATGTCATCTTTGTTGGACTGTAACTGTCTTGTTGGATACTGGTAAAATAATCAGACATTACAACTATGAACTTCAAATGGTACTTTCTCATGAAAATCATACAAAGAAGCTTTTATTCCCTCTTACACAATAATATCTGGCCAACGTACTTGTTCCCATATCACATAGAACATGACCCTAGTTGCTTTTAAATATCAAGATAAGGTGTTACATAACTACATACTAGCTGCCACGCTATTTTCCCTTTACACCAGAAAACGACAGAATCATAGCTGCATCAAAAAAAAAGCACCTAAGTCCCCTTTTCACATGTCTTTTTGTTAAACACTGCTATGGACACAGCAAGAATCACCAGCTAAAATATCACCAGCTGCTCCATGTTGTTAATCAAAACCATTGTATTCTAATCAGGGGAGACCTAGGATTCTGCTGGAGACAGTCATGGGAAGGAAGCTCAAGTCAACTAGGGAACAAAAAGGGAAACATTTTAACTTCTGCCTTTTCCAATTGCTTTATTCCCAAGAGGATATGGGATTATGCTAGCACATAATCTGTAGTATGCACTCCTGTTGTGTTCAGCACCGAAATACCAGTGAAAATGAGGTAGGATCAGAAGAGGCTAAAATAGGGATAGAACAAGTTAAAAATTACTTAGACAAATTAGATGTTTTCAAGTCACCAGGGCCCGATGAAATTAATCCTAGAATACTCAAGGAGCTGACTGAGGAGATATATGAGACATTAGCGATTATCTTTGAAAAGTCATGGAAGATGGGAGAGATTCCAGAAGACTGGAAAAGGGCAAATATAGTGTCAATCTATTAAAAAGGGAAATAAGGACAATCCGGGGAATTACAGACCAGTCAACTTAACTTCTGTACCCAGAAAGATGATGGAGCAAATAATTAAGCAATCAATTTGCAAATACCTAGAAGATAATAAGATGATAAGTAACAGTCAGCATGGTATTTGTCAAGAAGAAATTGTGTCAAACCAACCTGATAGCTTTCTTTGACAGGGTAACATGGTTGGGGGGAAGCGGTAGACATGGTACATCTTGACTTAGTAAAGCTTTTGATAATGTCTCACATGACCTTCTCATAAGCAAACTAGATAAATGCAGCCTAGATGGAGCTACTATAAAGTTGGGGCAAAACTGGTGGAAAACCATTCCCAGTGAGTAGATATCAGTGGTTCACAGTCATGCTTGAAGGACATAACGAGTGGGGTCATAAAGGGATCAGTTCTGGGTCTAGTTCTGTTCAATATCATCATCAATGATTTAGATAATGGCAGAGAATACACATAAAGTTTGCGGATGATACAAAGCTGGGAGGTATTGCAGGTGCTTTGGAGGACAGGATTAAAATTCAAAATGCTCTGTACAAACTGGAGAAATGGTCTGAAGTAAATAGGATGAAATTTAGTAAGGACAAATGCAAAGTACTCCATTTAGGAAGGAACAATCAGGTGCACACATACCAAATGGGAAATGACTGCCTAGGAAAGAGTACTGCAGAAAGGGATCTGGGGGTCATAGTGGACCACAAGCTAAATATGAGTCAACAGTGTAATGCTTTGTAAAAAAAGCGAACATAATTTTGAGATGTATTAGCAGGAGTGTTGTAAGCAAGACAGGAGAAGTAATTCTTCCGCTCTACTCTGCGCTGATTAGGCCTCAGCTGGAGTATTGTGTCCAGTTCTGGGCACCACATTTCAGGAAGGATGTTGACAAACTGGAGAGAGTCCAGAGAAGAGCGACCAAAATAATTAAAGGTCTAGAAAACATGGCCTATGAAGGAAGATTGAAAAAAATTGGGTTTGTTTAGTCTGGAAAAGAGAATACTGAGGGGGGACATAACAATTTTCAAGTACGTAAAAGGTTGTTACAAGGAGGAGGGAGAAAATTTGTTTTTCTTAACCTCTGAGGATCGGACAGAACATAAGAACATAAGAACAGGGAGCAACGGGTTTAAATTGCAGCAAGGGAGGTTTAGGATGGACATTAGGAAAAACTTCCTAACTGTCAGGATGGCTAAGCACTGGAATAAATTGCCTAGGGAGGTTATGGAATCTCCATCCTTGAAGATTTTTGTGAGCAAGTTAGACAAACACTATCAAGAATGGTCTAGATAATACTTAGTCCTGCAATGAGGCAGCAGACTGGACCAGATGATCTCTCAAGGTCCCTTCCAGTCCTATGATTCTTTGATTCTATGAAATAATATGGAGATTGGAGCTCTATAAAATATGCCAGAAAGAATGAGTGCTCCTCCAGCTGTGGCACCTTCCAGCTTGACATTCTTCCCAAAATTTGCTTTGTTCCACACTATGTAGTGAGGGTGTTCATTTGTCCATCTATATATATATCTATATAATATGATTCACTACAGTCACCTCCAGGTGATGAGGGTGGAACATGACAGCTGCATAACTGTACACTGCAACATTATTTCGGACAAGAAGTGAGGAAGAATACAACATGGGGTTTTAAATATAAGAATTACCAGAGATAGAATTTGGACACCCTTGAAATTGCAACATATGTCCTGGGATCAGGATCTCAGATTTACAGCCAGTCTGAAAGAGGACATCTCCAGCATCATAGTGACCCATGGCATCAGACTGGTGCCTTATGACTGTAGTGCTAACTCAGTAGAAACTGTAACAGACACTGAATAACTTGCATTACGTCTGTGCATTAATGGGGTTTGTATATGTGTAACTTGGACTTGCAAGAGATAAATACATTTAGTGGACATTAAGGAATGTGAAGGGAAAAGAGTAGGAAAATCATATAGCTATGAAAATAAAAAGGATGGACCCATTTCAAGAAAGAAAGAAAGAAAGAAAGAAAGAAAAGCCCTTTAATGATGTTCACCCATGACAGGTGGATATAAATCTGAGCAAGTGATTTACCTGACTGATTAGAATGAAAAGAAACTTGAAAATGCTTCCTTAAATAAAATAAACCCCACTCATCTCAGAACACCATTTTTTTTTACAATAAAAATAAGATAACATCTAAATGTTGAAAGGGAAAACAACTCAGGAAATGGTTCTAGTGAATCTGAAATTTTACTTGGGATAATTAGAGGTGTGATCTGCAGCAAAACCATCAATCATCTCCTGTGTCTGACTGCTGTTTCTGTGGTTAAATTCCGAGCATAACTTGTGTGGTTGGTAATCACAAGTCAGTTGAGACATTTACCAAGAGCAAGGTTACCCTGGGTCATATTCTCTTGGATGCAAGTGGCCTCTTAGTTATTGATGAGCCACACTCAGAAACTCTAGGGTTCCGTTCAAATAAAGCACCCCAAAATGATGCTTAAAGTTAGCTCTTTAATGGGTACACACAAGGCTTGCTCCAAAGCCTATTAAAGTCAATGGGAGTCTTTCCATTGGCCTCAATGGGCTTTGGATCATGCCCTAAGAATGTATAGATAATCAAATACCAATATTGTCATCCGATTCTTACCTGACATATTCAGCTCCATTGGGTCTGCAAAACTAAGCTTGATATCTCAGAAGGTCAGATTTTAACATGGCTATTTTTTACTTTTTGTTTCCAGACACAGTCAGAAGTTATAGTATAGAAATAATGAGACTCCATGAAGAATAATTTTCAAATCTCAGAAGAAAACGTAGATCCAGGGGAGTTTCATGAGATGGTTCAGGCTGACCTTGTTCACTCATCTTTACTTGTACTCCTTCAGTCCCTTTTTTGTAATAATTCAACCCCGAAGAGTTGTCATTCCTGTTTCACTCTGCTCTGCCCATCCATTGGAGAGAATCAAAATCATACTGATCAGGGATGATGGCAGCCACCCTTGCCAATCCTGATAAAGAGTATTGAAAATAAATTTGTTACAGCAGAAATCTAGTGTAGGTCTCTCCTTACTGATTCATTAGCAGATTAAAATGGTTGAGATCTTCCTAACTTTTATAGATGTCAGAAAAGTCTCCTAACTTCTGGATGTTAATTAGAACTGAGCTTATGTACAATATCCACTTAAGAGAGTGCTCAGCAGTGGATCCTGGATTGTCTGAAAGCTACATAATAATTTAAAAATTAGAGAGATGAGGTGGGTGAACTAATATGTTTTATTGAGCCCACTTCAGTTGGTGAGAGAGACAAGCTTTGAAGCTGCACAGAGTACTTCTTCAGGTCTGGGATGTCTCAGAATGTCACAGCTCAATACAAAATCGAACAGATAGTTTAGCATAAGTAGACGCATGGGCGGCGGGTGAACAAGCCATTGAGAGAGGCTAGCCCCCTCCCCCTCTGCCTGAGGCCCCACTCCTACCCCTCCCCTTCTGCCCCCCACTCTATCTGGAGCCCAGACCACACAGCTCCCCCCCCCCGCCCGCGGCCGCCAGCCCGTCCAGCCCCAGTGCCCCCACCCCAGAGTACTGGGCCGGTGGTGAATCCAGAGCACTCCCAGCCCTGAGTGCAGGGCGAGCAGTGTGTCCGATGTGTCCCTAGCCCCATCCCTGGAGCGAGGGTGGGCGGTGCAGCCGGAGCACCACCAGCCTCAGAGCACAGGGCAGGCAGCGCATCCGGAGCGCCTCCAGCCACAGCCCTGGAGTGCCAGGCTGGCAGCATGGCCAGAGCACCCTCAACTCCAGCCTTGGAGTACCGGGTGGGCGGTGCGGCATGGCCCCAGTTCCAACACCCCCAACCCAGGGCCTTGCGAGCACCGGCCCCAACCTGCCTTCCCCAGCCTCTTGGCCACAGAAGAGTGGGACAGGAACTGGAAATAGGTAGGAGAGTGTCTGGGGGCAGAGCGTGAGTGGGGTTCTTTGGGGAGGCACAGCCTCCCCCGGCCTACGATACCCGCTGCCAGTGAGTAGATAGCACATATTTTAAGGGAACATTCAAGGCAAAGTGGCCCATTAACATCCCTGTAGTCATAGGACAAAAAGGGGGGTTAGGGGTTAGTGGGTTACAGATTGTTGTAACAAGCCATATATCCAGTGTCTTTATAAAGACCATTATTTTTCATGTCTGGAGCGGTTGTGGGGGTTGTTTGAAGGCTAGAACAGGGGGCTCGGGAAAGAATTTATTTATTTATTTATTTATTTATTTCACTGTGGATATGGGTTCCAATGTGGGTTGGTAGGTGACAACTAGTGGTGTGTGGTCAGAGGGCAGTTTATTTGTGTATTGAAGCAGGTACTCTCATGGTATTTGGGTGGACTGTTCCATGATCCTCTCCAAACTCAACATCAGAAGCAAGATCCCCACAAACCAGGACACACCACTCAAAGTGGCAACAGACCCCGCCAGAACAACTGATGCAAACCCTGCAGACATATCTTCACTGGTACACTGATCAACACCCCCTCCCTCCTGCCCCCCCCCCATACAACATGGGTCCTATCCATGCGTATCACAACATGTGGTGTATCTCAACCAGTGCACTAAATGCCCCAATAACAACTATGTGGATTAAACCAACAATCACTACACTCTCAGATGAACTCACACAGGAAAAGGATGAAAGACAAAAGCACCATATCAGTTGTGGGTGGACACTTTTCACAAAGTGGTCACTCTATATCTGACCTATCAGTCCTCATCCTCTAAGGAAACCTGCACAACACTTTCAAAAGATGAGCCTGGGAGCTTACATTCATAACTTTGCTAGACACTAAAAATCATGGTTTTAATAAAGACATTGAATTTATGGCTTTTTACAACAATCTGTTACCCACTAAGACCCCCTTTTTGTCCTATGTCTACAGCAGTGTTAATATACCACTTGTGTTTGAATGATCCCTTAAAATATGTACTAACTACATATGCTAAACTATTCCCTTAGAATATGTGCTACCTATTTATGCTAAAAAAAATCTCTTTGATCTTGTGTTTAGCTGTGACACTCTGAGTACCTTCCTCAGACCTGAGGAAGAGCTCTGTGTAGCTGGAAAGCTTGTCTCTCTCACCAGAAGAAGTTGGTCCAATAAAAAATATTACCTCACTCTCCTTGTCTCTCTAATATCCTGGGACTGACATGGCTACAACATGGCATACAAATTTAAAAATCAGACAGATAGCTAAACCTTCTCGAGCATATTTGAAATCATTAGAAACTAAGAAGATGCCTCTGTGAATACCGTTACTTTTCTCCAGTTGCCCTAAGGAACTGGAATGTGTCTGTGCACATGGAAGCACACTTGGAAGGATGGAAAGAGAAAGAAAGAGTGATTGGTATGGAGCTCTGTAGAATAGGCAGATTATGAACTGAGACATCTTCATACCTTGCAGGGGGAACCATGAAAATTCAGGGAATAAGTCTTATGGGTAATAGTGTCAAAATTTAGTAGTGGCTGCAGAAGTTAAAATCAAAATATATTTTTGTTCTTTTCCATCAAAAATTGAGGTTTTTTTGAATAAAGGAATTATTTTGTTTTGGATTATTTTTATAGTGAAGACAAGGCTTCTGAGAGTAATCATTGTGTGAGATATCTTGTGAGAATGTCTGCATCCAATGGAGCACTGATCTGATCCAGTATGGCAGTTCCTATATTCTTGAGTAAAAGAGTAGCTCCACTGAACTCATGCAGATAGTATAAAATTGGTGTAAGTGGGAAGAGAATCAGGCCTTACAGCTTTTATTGTCTGTTAGTCATTATGCACATTTTATGAGGCTAGACAAATAATAACTAGTGATAATACTACTAATTTCTTAGAAACATTAAAACCTCTTTTTTAATCTGGTTCCCTGGACAGGTAAGTGACCAGAGAGAGAAAATCAAATAAGGAAAAATCAGAGCAGTATAGACAAGGATATAATTTCAAAGTTTAATTAACACATTTTTTTTAAAGTCACAGAAACTATATGGCCAAATGAATGATTGTTAACAGCAGGCAGACAGTATTTTGATGCAAGCTCTATAGGTTACCTAGGCTATAGACTGCCGATCTCAGCAAAACTGCATTAATGGCATAGAAATGAGCCCCTCCTCCCATGGGAGATCAACCCTTAGACCTAAAGAATGAAAGGCGAGTGTTTGACATGTTTATCTATGACAACTGTGAGCCAAGGATGATCATGTTTGGCAGTTTGAAGTGGGAGCATTTGAGTTGTTTCAACTTTTTTCAGTATTCCCTTCAAATTACAACAGGCTGCTTTGGGTAAACATTGTAAATTGCTCATGATGGCAGGGAGATCGAAGGTCTCTCTCTCTCTCTCTCTCTCATCCCCTCTGACACCCCTTTCCTATTATCCCACATTCAGCTTGAGATGCCATGAGATGCCAGGGAAAAAATATCAGGGCAGCCTTTGGTTCTTCTTTCCAGTCATTGATTTCCGTTTGACTCCAACCTCTCTCCCCATTTCCTGATATTATGGATGAATACCACAAAATGTCACCTGTGAGTATACCCTGGAATTTTAAGTGACAATCAGTGTTGCTATCTTCATACCCATTTAGGCTAGGTACTATAACATTTTTCATTGAGTATAGTTGCCAAAAGTTGTATTGACTGATATGATACAACAGATAGTTTCTCATGGTTTATGGGGACCACGGAAGCATGTTTAGCACCATGTCAATTAACACCAAACATGTTGAAACATGGCAATAACATCTGACCATTGTAATGAAGACATGGCCTCAGTGTTCACTTTTCACAAACACTTGAACAATTGACTTTACTTGCTTGAATATTTCTTGAAAGTGACTTTCAACCTTGCACATGGAAATACTTTCCCCCAAATTACTTATTATTACAGTAGTACATAGAGTCCTTAACTGAAATCATAGTCCCATTGTAGAAAACACATAGAAACAGACAGTCCCTGCCCCAAAGAGATTTAAATATAAATAGATAAGACAGATGATGGGCAAGTGAAAGGAAGTAGCATTACTTCCACGCTAGAGATGGAAACTGTGCACAGAGAAATTAACTGTTTGGTTCATATTTTGTTTTAGACAGTTCACCCCTTCCCAATATTAGGCCAGGTCTACACTCCACTTACTCTGGTATAACTTATGTCACCAAGGAGTGTGAATAAGGCATCTACCTGAGCAACATAAGTTACACTGACCTAAGCGCCAGTGTGGACAGCGCTATGTCAGCAGGAGACCTTCTCCCACCAGCATAGCTACTGTCTCTCGCAGAAGTTGATTATTTATGCCAGCAGGAGAGCTCTCTTCCGTTGGCATACAGTGTCTTCACCAGATGTGCTACAGCAGAGTAGCAGAGTCAGTGCAGGTGCACCAATGTAGCACGTTGAGTGTAGATTAGCCCTTATTTTCCTTAAAAACCCCAATTATAGTAGCACTCAGGTGAATACAGAGCATTGACATTTCCTTTATGTCCTGAAACTTAACATGTTCTTATTTTCTGAGTAAGATGACCTTTCAAAATTGCATTCAAATTCCTGATAGCTCATTTCAGCACATGGGGACCGTGCAATTATTTTACTGCTTATTTAAATTAGGCCTGGAGCCGAAATACAAAATTTGACTTTGGAACCAAACTGCTGTAAAGTTTAGGGAAGTTTTGGTCTGGGGTTTTGGTTTAAGGCCACCTCTAAAATCGAGCGTACCAATTCTTTTATCTGCAAAATAAGACTGGAAATCTCATGTGAACAATGATGGGAACCCAGAAAGGTAGATGGATCATTCTTTCTTTCCCCATTTCCATTTGGAACCAGGAAGAACAGAGTAGCATAAAACAGATAAATAAATAAATGAACATTAGTAATGTCAAGAAAATGTTTTCCATTTCCAAAAGATTCAGGCTCATTTCAAGTCTTGGGCAAAGGCTGAGTCGATCCTTATTTTAGCCAAATCACACATACTCATCCATGACATTTAGTTTGAAATTTGGGTGGTGTAAAATGTAAAGGTCCTGATTCTTTAAAGCGTTACGTCATCCCAGATGTGATAACCTTACTCCTGCTGAGTAGTGCCTTACTCCACAAGTAGTCCCTCTGAAACCAGAGGGGCCCCTTATAAAGTACTGATCATCATGAATAAGTGTATCAGAACTTAGCCTCTACAAGTATTCGGGGGGGGGGGGGGGGGGAGTCAGTAGTCAGTGAGACTGCGTAACATGGACAAGGCCTACTTACATGTGTATGGATTTGGAATATTTGGTCCCTCTTGCCTTTTCACTCTTGGGTTCATCCTGCACAGGGACATCAGAGTAATGAGTTTGATGGTCCCATTATTGTCTTGTGGTGAAAAATATTTTGTGATATGTGAAAACCACCATCCACTATTAATCCTAATGGGTATCTCATGTTACTAGAAATGATTGCTATCAGGAATGGAAGGGACATTCACCATGTCTATGAAGTTTCCCTTGATTTCACTATGCCTGATTCCTACCAGTGTGGACACCTTGCATTTTCATAAGCACTATAATTCTCCATCTACTCACAAAACATCTGCTCCCATCAGAAAGGTATTGCAAAGAATAACATTCTGCCAGTTATGTTATTATTACAACAGAAAACTCTAGGAGATGCTGTTACTCAAACAGTATTTTACTGTTACTGACAGCAACATGAATGTTTTCCTGATTGTCTTTTTGCCCATGATGTATTACATCGTTTTTAGTACTTATCACAAATTACCCATTTCTAAAATCTTATTAGACCCAAATAATGACTAATATAAAAAAAGTGTTCTCTAGCGGCTAGAGCAGGGGGTTGGGTATCAGGACTCCTGGGTACAGTTCTTGTCTCTGCTACTGTCTCACACCATGTGACCATATTGTTATTCTTATTATTTGATTGCAGTAAAGCCTAGAGGCCCCAACTATGTGTTGCCACTGTGATAAGCATGGAACAAACACCTGTCCCTACAGTCTAAACAGAAAAGCAAGACAAAGGGTGGGAGGGAAAACAGAGGCACAGAAACTGCAGAGCAGTGGAAGTAGTTAGAAGGGAAGCCAGATTTCCTGACTCCCAGCCCAAATGTACTATTCACTAAACATGCCACTTCATACCACTATGCTTCAGTTTAGCCATCTCTAGAATGGGTATAATGTTAGTGAATATACTTCACAGTGGAAGGGCAGAGAGGGTGGGGTTGTGATGTTTAGTTAACTTATGTTTCTACAAGGCTTTGAGCTCCCCAGATGAAAGGTCCAGGTGTAATTATTGTGGTTGTGAGATTCCCTTTGGTATTTTTTGAGAGAGAAATGTGACAAGATCAGAATATCTCAAACTTAACACCTGGCCCGAGATTTAAAGAGACAAGTTATTATTGTCCCCAGGGTACAAAGCACTGCATGTAGCATTCTACTCCTGCTTAGCAGAGAGCCAGCAGGTTTCCTTTTACGCTGACTGTCAGAATTATTTTCAGCACATTTCCTTTTTAGATGTTTTCATTGAAGAGGCTACTGTGGTGAAGATAAGACTACAACTTCTCCTGTCTCACTAAGCTTTCGATCCTCCTTCCCTTTCTTGTATCCAAGTCCCTTTCCTGCCGGTTCTTTCCCCCTTGAAAGGGCTGCTACAAAGCATTTGACAGGACCCTTTGATTTAGGTTTATTGAGAGTGTTCAGCTCTTAGAACTCCAGCCAAGGTATGTCTGAAACTTTCAATAAAAGCAGAGGGAGACAGAGCAGGCCTGGTGGCTCAGCAGGCAAATGTAAGGTTGCCAATAAAGACAGTGGGAGAGTCTCAGAGGTAAAACTCCACATAGCTGATGGGAGGTGGGAAGGAGAAGATAAATAAGAAGCATGCAACCTGTTCTCCCCAACAGCCATTTTGGCCAAGATGGATGTAAATACATTACATTAGAGATGGATGTAAATTCTGAGGTTAAGGAATTAGGGTGTAACTCCAGAATAAAGCTACATGAAAAATTATAATCAGTCTTTTTTTGTCTTTTTTTCCATATTTTGGAATTTCTTCACAATGTTCAAAATTGGCTTTGGCCATGTTGCTTAATTATATAAATCTGTATATCTGGTGTTTGTAGTAACATTAGTAAGTCATGTGATAGTATTTCCCTTTCCTGATTCAATGAGTCATATAATTAACTAACACGATGTGAATTCTGAATTTGAATAGTATATCTAAATGTACTGTGAAAACTTTGCTTTCCGTACATTTGGTCTTAAATTTTACTCTTTGTAAACATGCTTGCTAGGAAAGTGCTACTGCTTAGATATTTGCAGAACATGAACACAAATTCACTTTCAAAGTCAAATGAATATTCACAGAAATGTTTTACCTACTATTCACCCAACTCTACTTACCTCCAAGAATAGTAAAAGAGATTTGAGTTGGAAACAAGCCATTGCTCTGAAGGGGATTTAAAAGATGTGTAAAATGGCTTAGGTAAATGCTTTGTTATGGAAGAATATGGATAAAGGAAAAGAGGCAATTTTGTTCCCAAGCCTTATAATTAGATATGGGCTTGAATTACAATGTCTGCGTCTGAACTTTTTGAAAGAGTGGGGGTGTTTTTATCTGAGGTTTTGATTAGTTCATTGCAGACATGAGGTCAAATGTGGATCACATAAGTTTGGGGGTTATCCAAGTCTGATCTTTTGGCTCATACCCATCTCTGCTTTGAAATACAGAGGGTGAAAAATCAACCCCCTTGATCCAAACCTTAAATTCTAATACACCTAACTTCAATCAAATTCAGATTTGGATTTATGATTTGATTTATGCCCATTTGTGCCCAATCCAAACGTGAACTTGCATGAAGTTCAGTGTATTTGGATTTGTTGTTGATATTTGACCTATTTTAGAGAGGTGTCATCTGTGAACTTAGAACATGGGCTGGATCTGCATTAGGGTTTAGGTTTAGGCTCAACTGTGCTTCTAGACAAAAGAATAACTTACTAAGGTGTACAGACAGACAGAGATATGGCCACACACAAAGAAACATGGAGTGAGATTGAGAAATGAATCCTGGTTGCTGGCCACCTGAGGCACTTTGTGCATTCGCTAAGAAGTTCCTCAATTTCTGAGATTACCTGAGAACTCTTGAAAATCTGAAGGTAGAATATGTCCCCAGGCTAAAGACCAATCAAATGAATTATTTTTTTTTCCTTCTCAGGAACACAAACAAAAAAAATGTGGGGTGAATTATATCAGGAGAATTTCCTAATGGCGAGATCTATTAGATAGTGGGATAATCTCCCAAGGGAAGTGATGGAATCCTAATCACTGGAGATAGTTAAAATTAAATGGAACAAAACATTGTAGACTATATTGTAGGAAACAAACCTTACGCTGACTAAAGAGATTGGACAATGTGTTTAAAATATTGTTTTCCATCTGTACTTTATACATGCTATGGGAACCACTGGAGGGGATTCCCTGTCACATTGCTGTGACAAATTGTCTGGAAAGCTTCAAAATGTACTGAGCAGAAATTCAGTAAACAATGATAAAGGCAGATATGAATATTTTACAGTGGTATGTGTGTGTGTGTTTATGCAGGCGTAATATATATAAGTTTCATATGCGGTAGCCACAGACAGACACAATTAATACAGTAAAAACATATTTTAGGTGAAATGAACGGGATGGGGAGAGCACTTGGAGTAAAATCTGTGTTATCCTCCTTCATTGAAACAAAACATCCAGTGTCCTCCCCTTCCTTCCCCCTCCCGCCAATCTCAAGGATACTTAATGCCTTACATAGCAGCCTGGTGAGCATATGTTCTTGGTTAAGGACCCATTGTTTGTGAAATTGTTGCAAGTTTCAGATTTCTATGTGGCAAGCAGAAAACCCAGCCCCCTGGGTGGTAGCAGTTGGGGCCATTCTGAGGTAGGTAAACATTAAAGTGAGGAATTTATGAGTCCACCACTCAGCTATATGGAACACTGGGCACGTCTGGGTTGTTTTTTTGGTTTTGGATTTTTTTTCCTGTTGTTGCTTGACTTCAAACACAGCGGAGAGCTACCTGGCTGTAGGTAAAAAGATCAACATCTGCAAATAATAATTGCCACGCCATTGGATTGCAGCTTGCACAAAGGCTGGAAAGAAATTGTGCATGTTTAAAATGGAGAAAGTTGTGTCTAAGTTCATTGCCTAAAGCATCTTTGCCTAAGAAAATTGACTAGGTTAAAAGAAACGGAGTGGGAGAACGAAACATAATTAGGGGAGCTACCACATGGCATTCTGGTTACTGTCTGAAAATGTACAAAAGAAAACCATGGGGATCCTGGATAAATCAAAAATTCAGTGGAAATGAAGCTTGATATTTGGAACTGTGTAAATAAAAAAAAAAAAAAAAGGTGCACACACAGCAAAATTGGTCTTTGCTTTGGCATAGAGGATCTGACCAGTGGAATTGCAAGTGAGTTTGAGGAATTTCACCACAATTGTAAATGTTTTCGTCTATGAAAGATTAAGGTCAAAGTTCATTTTCAGCCATCCCTATCACTGGGTCTTTCTCTGAATATTCCCCCACTCAATTGGCATATCCTAGTGGGATAACAGAGAGTGAGAAAATGGGAGCAATGTTGTGGTCATTCATTAATATGTGGACCAGTGGGTAGACCTTTTGTTATATTTATAGGATAATTTAGGGCTCATTCCTGCAAACATGTAGTAGTGCAGGGATCGGCAACCTTTGGCATGCGGCTCACCAGGGTAAGCACCCTGGTGGGCCAGGCTGGTCTGTTTATCTGCAGCATCCGCAAGTTCAGCTGATCGCGGCTTCCACTGATCACGGTTCACCATCCGAGGCCAATGGGGGCCAGCACATCCCTCGGCCCATGCCTGGGACAGCGAACTGCGGCCAGTGGGAGCTGCAATCGTCCGAACCTGCAGATGCGGCAGGTAAACAGACCGGACTGGCCTGCCAGGATGCTTACCCTGGCGAGCCGCATACCAAAGGTTGCTGATCCCTGGTGTAGTGCATATTGCTGAAAGTACAGTGACCAGACGTCCCAATATTATTGGCTTTGTCTTATATAACCAACTATACCCCCAACCACCTTCAAAAAAGTGTCCCAATTTTTACACTTGCTATCTGATTACCTTAGCTGAGAGTAACCCCGGCAACTTCACCATTTCCCATCTATGTGATGTTAAAAAACAATCAGCTTAATGACAAACAAATTTCCAAAGTGATTGACTTCAATGGGACTAACTTCAGTAGTAAGAGTGTTCAGTAGCTGATGTTGGCAGTGTTGGCCTTTAGAGACAAATTCTTGGGTCCCTACTCAATACCTACTTAGGGTTTGGTCATATCATTTAGGCACGGCCCTGTGTTAGAGACATTCCTCCTGAGCTTGCCTGTATGAAGAGGGACTGTGACTTCTGCTACGCACCTTAATGCTGCATTAGGTCCATTCCAATCTGTGCCTGCTGCTGTGCCCCTTTATGTTTCTCTTGGTCACCAGATCCACTTCTTCACCCCTCCTTTTGAGGCAATGTGCACACTGAAGGGCATAGACAGGGAACATTCCCTTCACACCAATAAGCAGAGGAACTGCATTGTCACTCTTCAAAAGCCATTGTGAGAATTGGTACAAATGGGAGGGCTCCCCAAACTCCCATAGAAGAAACAAACCCTTAGGTTAATCTGGCTCCACAATTCCCTCAGTGCAGGCTAGAGGTTAATAAGCATAATGGAACCTCAGGTGGATTTAAAAATTAACTATGGTGTGTGCAAATAACAAAAATGTTTATGAAAATCTACAAAATGATTTGCCCAGAAATTAGATTTATTGAGAAATCTTTGTTTAGGGCTCTTAGACACTATGGCAATAATAATAATAATAATAATAATTAATAATAATAAATAATTATAATGGTTATTTTTGCATCATAACATCCTAAAACTCAAATATACCCACTTGTTGGTGCAAAAGATCTTCATATTAAGAAAATTTTGAAATTCTAAATTTTGAAAAAGGTTAAGATTTTGTTCAAAATATGATCTCTTGTTCAAAGGCAGGACACTTTTTATGAGAAAACAGACCTATTTTGTTCTTTTTATTAGCAGAAGCAAAAAAAAAATAATAATCAAAAACATCCATGCTCAGGCATTTCTGGTCATTTAATTGATTCAAAACTGAGTGTGAAAACTACTAATTCTTAAGTTTTGAAATGTGATTTGGATATTTTGTCCAGTGTTAGTTTAAACAAAGGCAAGAGTAGAGCAGGCAAAAAAGAAATTATGTGTTCTCTCAGATGAGACTTGCAATTCTGCAGAAAATGACAGGCAGTCACTTCCACATGTGATGGCCATTGAGTGGAGATTCCTGTAATGTCTGTTTTTCAAAAGCAACCCGGTTGCAAATTTGCAACATGACAGCAGAAATTCATCAAATGATGCTGAATTTGCAAAATTCATCAAAGATCTGTATTAACCCTGGATGAACTTTTGGCGGAATTTTGCAACAGCAAAACTCTGTCACCCTGCTTTAGTTCAATCCATTGTAGACCTATCTGATTATAACAGTGCCAAGGTCAAAGGTCTGTCAGTATGTTTTCTTTTCATTTAAGACCCCACCATGACAATTTGTGTTGGACTAAAATCCTGGCATGCAAGTCAAGAGACAGTTTTATTTTTCCTTCAATATATTTTGAAAAACCCTTGATTAAAAAAATGGCTCCAGGTTTGTTTGTTTTTTACACCCACATAAACACTTGTTCTTTTTAATTAAATTTGAGATGCAGTTACAGGAGATCATAGCATGAGCTACATGCATTGAGTCCACTTCTACTTGTATGTAAACTCCTGCAAGCCCAATAAGTTCAGTGAGATAGCATGGGTGAACCTGAGGGACGAATGAGATCCATATTTCTCTGGTGTGCGAACGGCACTACAGTATACACACACATATAAGGCTGTGGCCTGAGGGCCAGTTGTATCTGTTGATATGCTAACGTTCAGCTCTTGAGTGAGTTTCTGTAAAGACTGCTCTGTGCTTCCTTCTGTTTCCTAAGAGTAGCTCTGAAGTGAGCCAGTAGTGCTCCAGACAGCGTCTGTTCCTTCCCAGCCTGCAGCATTGAGTAGCTGTGCCTAAGTTGCCTGCTCCCCCGCCAGGCTGTGGGAGACTCTACCATAGCAGGATAGGATCTTGACTGACTCTGCCTGAGCCTGAGGAAATAATTACAGTATTGATTGAGGTCCCTTGATCTTTCTGGAAGAATATATTTGACCCTCAGACCAGGCACCACTGATAGCAGGGATTATTTATAAAATAAACTACTGCTGATGCAAAATTCTTCAGGGAATCCATTTTAAAGGTTTGAATTAACCTTCCATCCTCCTCACACACACTGAGAAGGGAAGAAGGGCCAATCCAACAGAAGCCAATGTTTCTTGCTGCTGACCCATGAAAAATCCGTAAATCTCTCAGGCTCCACAGCTGTGAAGGATACTCCTAGTTTTGGAACCTAAATTTTTCCCTTTCCTGTATCCGTGCAATTCAACCACCTTCCTCAGAAAACCACCAATATTTTCATCTTGATATCTAATTTATTACCTGCCCTCCTTAAATAGCCTAATGACACATTGTACTCGTCAGATGTTATCGTTCAACACTGGGGTAGCCCTGTGAGGTATAAGTGTCTTTAATCTGTCTTCAATGAAGCAAGGGGATGTAATTGTCTAATACTCTAAACAGTATCACAATAGTGCTGCTGCATAACTGCAGGCTTTATGTGCACAAAAGTGTTTCTTTACTGCTCCTTAAGGTATAATTACCATGAGTTTATTACCTACCTTTATGAATAGCTAGGAGAACAAAGTCCTATTAAACTTATTTCTTCTCAAGAACTTTAGCTCAATGGACCACAAAGGTACCTGACCAAGAACATGATTTATTGATTTTGCCCTCACTCTGTAATTGTACCTAAGCTCCAACAGCCAAATCTGGAGGTCCTTATTCAATTTTTAACTCTCCTTTTACTTAAGTAGAAAACTCTTTTGACTTTAATCAGAGTTTTCCCTGATTTGGCCCTCTGACATTTATGTGGTACAGAGGAGTGGATTACAATGGAGGTGTTTATAATGGCCTTTAAAGCTGTTTGGAGCCTAGAAAAGATTGATGTTATATCAGGGAGAAATTTAGTGAAGAAGCCATTTTGTTTAAAGTACTCTATCCATATATATCTCTGTGACCCAAGTACAGGCAAGAACCTAACTCCAATGTGTGATGACAATGACATTTCTGTCTTCCTTTCTTTCTGCTGAGTTCTGGATTGATGTGGTGATGTCTCCACTCTGATCCTGATTGTACACAAAGAGATGCTACCTCCATACCATTATAAAACATATTCCCAGGGTATCGTTTGTGTCTGAACTGTATCCTCTCTGTATGATTAGATTTTCAGATTTAAACAGGGGCCTTGTCTTCTTCTGCATTTCCGCAGTGCTAACCATGTAGTGAGCATTCAGTATATGGTAACTAACAACAGTTATGTAACAAGTACAATACTTCTTACCCCCAAGAGTTGCTAACGAAGGAATGTCAAAATTATGGAGTGAACACACCTCTATGACAAAATAAAGGGAGGATGGTTAGAATATAGAATATAGTGTGGTCCCCAGAGAGAAGCATTTTGCAAACTTATTATTTGTTGTTCCTGGGGAGGGTTCAATAAGCTGGCAACCAAACCCGCATTCAGGTATTCAGTTACAGAGTCAGTGATCCAACTGTAGCAAATTTTACTTTGACTGCCATGGGGTTGCATGTGGTATAAGTGCCCACTACAGAATTTTACAAGTATTTGGTTGCTATGTTGGCCATCCTAGCTCTTGGGAAGTCTTGAGTGCTGATTTCCCCCAAATACAGACCACAAGCTTCCCTTGAACTGGGATTTTTTTAAATTAATCTTTAAAAAGTGAAGGAAGGGTGTTAAATTTCAGGGGGGGGGGGAAGAGTCCCTAAGCTCTTTTCTAACCCCCATCCTAAATAGCTTGAAATGCAGTAGGTTCGCCCATCAAAACTTGAAATTTAGGACAAGGAGCAGTGGTCAGAGTAGTGAGAGAAGAAGATAATTCTGGTATCAGTGTTCTGGAGAGATTAGAGGGAGGAAGAAATTAAGAATAATTTCTATTAGACTATTGAAGAGTCTCGTAAGGGAAATGGTGAAATCCCCATTTTTTTCCTGGTCATTTAAAACTTGACCAGGCAAAGCATTAAGAAGAAGAGCTCTGTGTAGCTTGAAAGTTTGTCTCTTTCACCAACAGAACTTGTCCCAATAAAATATATTACCTCACCCACCTTGTCTGTCTAATATCCCAGGACCAGCATGGCTACATCAGCACTGCAAAAAGCATTAACAAGCAGATTGTAAGACTCCTGCTATGACCAGGAAATGGACTAGATGACCTAACTGATTTTGTGGTGTCAAGATTAGTGAAATTCATGCATATCGGTGCTTCTGTACAGATAATCACCCAGTTATCTTGGGCAGAATGAGTTAAAATCAAAGGATACAATTTCATTCCTAACTTTGAACTTTCCAGCCTTTGTCAGTTTGTGTCTAAACCTCAGCATCTCTAAAACTTTGATGTTTTACTGTAAATGTATATCTGAAATGGTGTATACTGGTGCTGCATTTTGAAGGTGACTGTAATTTTATTATGGGGGTCTGGTGACAATGACAAACCATGTTTTTAAGGGTGGTGGAGCCAGGAGAGCCCTGAAACAAGAGTACTGCCTTCCACTGTAAACTTTGGGTTTAACATATATTTTAAGCTAAAATTCCAAAGGAGGGGGAAGCTCACTACTCCTGATTTGCTTCTCCTTCTGCAGTATAGCTTTTCCTAGACAACATGGTATCATCAAACTGTGCAGGAGAACATAAATGCATTAGAAAGAAAATTAATGTGGAGCTTATATCTTATATGTTTCAAAAGGCATATAATTATCATATTTTCAATATGCAGTGTCTCTACTGAAAATAAGAGAAAAAGCAACCCTGTGTTTTAATGACACCAGAAAATGCCTTCAGGTTTCTATTATGGACGTTTTTATGCATATAGTGGAAACCAATGAAAACTCAGTATTCATTGCCCTAATTACAGTAGTCATGGCATCATTCTTCATTCAAGACATGTTGTGATCATAGTGGAGTGGCAATATCAAGATTTTAATGGCACCCACTATATACTGAAAATAGATATGTCTAAAATGCCAGCCTTCAGATCACTGTGAACAAATAATCACAATAGTGCATGATGGTGATGATGATCATTTATTTCATCTTTCATCTAAAGTTCCCAAAGTACTCAACAACTTTACAAACCGATTTACAAATTATGGCCCAAATTCTGAGGTTTTTACTCAGTCAGGAAAACTTGAAATTAATGGGTAAAATCTCAGTAAAAAGTGAGTAAGAAACTCAGGTTTTAGCCTTATGTATACATGAATCACTTCACCCTCTACTGAAATGCAGCCAACTCTTGCATTATCAGCAAATACCCCTGAAGTACTATGCACCTTGATTGAAAGAAATGCTATGTCGTCCGTGAGAATGGTGTTTAAAAGAGGATTATGTCCTCTGAAGTAAAAAAAAGAGCATTCAGAAAATAGAAACTGACCAACTTCTTAGTTACATACAGAGATGCCCCACACAACAGCAAAGGCCAGGCAACATCTGTTTTAACCTTTGCCATTGATTGCATCTCTTTTAACCAGGCCTTCAAAGATCTATTTATAAGCAGCAAGTAAAACAAACTCCCAGTCAGCAATATGTCATTTTGAGTAAATTGTACATAGATAAAGAGTATGACTTCTTTGGAGGTCAAAATTGGGTCCTATGTACTATTCAATCAAACTTAAATCATATGTTGTATACAATGAAAGCCAAAGACAGCAAAATCTGGCACAGACATATAGATCCACTCAATATGGCATTGACACCACCTAACACTCACCTAACACTAACCATCTTGATACAAAAAATTCTTGATTATTACCATAAATTCAGTTATAATAGAGAAATCAAAGAACTTCTGCAGATTCACCATTGCAGTCAGAGGGGAATAAGAACTAATCAGTGTTATCTCCAGGCTAAATACAGATGATAGAAATGTTAACCATACTTACTGTTAAGATATGAAAAGAAAAAAAGAAACCAACACCAACAAAACACCAGAAGCTACTGATGGAGAGGAGGAAATTGCAACGAATTGGACAAAGTAGGAGAGCTCCTAGTGTTTCTATTCTATACTTCAAAATGTTCTGATGTATTGTTTTCCCTCCTTATTAATAAAGTTAGTTCAAGACTGACTCTGGCTGTGTGGGTCTGTCTATATGCCTGTGTGTGTATGCATTTTCCCCAAACTGCAACTTTTCTCCATAAAGATGTTACAACTTGCCAGCACTTACTGTGTTTCTCAGCGCATTTTTATTGGGCTGTCCTCTAAACACACATCAGTTCATCTACTTGGGTAGCAAATCTAAGTAAATTAAGGACGGTTTTACCTCAATATTATAACTAAATAAAAATGAGAGCAACTTCATATCCTGTGACAGCAACATTTTGTATTGTCATAGGAACATCACACTCTGGAGCACAAGGATGTAAATGCCTGTGATGTGTAGTCGCGGCACCAGTGCTGGGAGAGAGCTCTCCTAGCGCTGTAAAAAAAACACCCCCATGAGAGGAGCACAGCTTTCAGTGCTGCTGCACTGTCTACACTGCCATTTTACAGCGCTCAAACTTGCAGCGCTCAGGGTGTGTTTTTTCACACCCCTGAGCGAGGAAGTTGCAGCGCTGTAAAGTGCCAGTGTAGACAAGCCCTTATTCTCTTGAAACTATCTGTGAGAATAAGATAATTAAAGAGGGTTTTCATTTTTCAATCTAATCTAGCCCATCCTTCTGTTTCTACCTCCTCCCTATTTAAGAGCCCTCTCCTCATCCCATTACGATCTATGGTAAACTTCCCAATGAGAGTAGGAGAAAGAGCAGTACCCAAGTGTCATCATTGATTTTGAATATTTCACAGCTTGGGACACTTTCTTGGGGCGTTCAGATCTGCAGGTTACCATGTAATTCCCCCAACTCAGTGAGAGAGAGGTTTACTCGTGTCAGCTTCCTGTTTCCACAGTCTGTTATGCCCCCATCCCACACCCAACAAACTACTCGGACTCTGCTAGCTCTTACTTTGCCTTACAGGTTAACATTTGGTATTTCCCAGTTCTCAAATTTCCCAGAAGCATACTCCTGTAGTGTCCAGCCCTTGTCACTGGACATTTTCTGTAATACCAAGTCCATACTTCCCAGAAAGACACTGTACACACCAGCTTACTTGATTCAACTGTGAACACACACACACTACTTAATGTCACAGCACTGAGGTAATTGTATAGTAAAAGGAGAAAATGTTTATGAACAAAGAACAGAGATTCACAGATCTAAGTGAGTACTGAGTAAGAACAAAGGAAACATTGATGATTACAAATAAGAAAAAGTATAACACTTCTAAGAGACTTATCATTACTTTTGACAGGCTAAAATCTTTGTCTAAGATAAATTTCCCACCTAAAGAAATCCCTCCATGTCACCAGATCTGAGGGCAAAGATCCAACATCTATGGGTGCAAAAAGGGCTGTCCTGTTTGCAATTTCAGTGATGGATAACCCTCACTTGTAGTCCAGTAAACCTTTGAAATGTATCCTTCTGAAGTATACCCCAGATAAAATTATTCTCTTCTGCTGCTTGTTCTCTTTTGAACTGACACCTGCTGTTATCATCCCGTTAACTTGTTTGTCCTGTTTTCCTCAGATGCAAATGTAATTCCCATTGTTTTAGGCTTACCCTGCTTGATTTACATCAGAGACCTGGAAGACAATGTTCCTTTGTCTGGGAGAAGCTTGTTTATCAATGCTGCCTGGTTGCATAGTTTAAACATATTTTTAGTACATACACCTCTACCTCGATATAACGCTGTCCTCGGGAGCCAAAAAATCTTACCGCGTTATAGGTGAAATCGCGTTATATTGAACTTGCTTTGATTCACCGGAGTGCGCAGCACCACCCTCCCGGAGCACTGCTTTACTGCGTTATATCCAAATTCATGTTATATCGGGTCGCATTATATCGAGGTAGTGGTGTACATACAACTTCTTTAATAGCACCCATACATATATCTCGTAATGCTAATAATGATCAGTCTGAGGTAAACTTTCATTTAACACCTTGCACAACATTCTTTATCGATAAATACAATGAGTTTGTCAGGACTAACAAAAAATGCTGACAGAGTAGGTAACCACCAATGGGACTCTGTGTCATACAGCCATATTTTGCTGGCCATCTGTGTTGTCCTATTTTACAAATTGACTGTCCCTTGTGGTTTACACTCTTCAGTTTTCTTCCTGGAATGTTGCCCACACTGCTGAAGGCAGGGGGGCGATTGCCAGTCTCCCTAAACCAGTGGTTCTCATCCTATTTACTATTGCGGGCCGCATCCAATACTACCTGTATGGCCCTGAGGATGTCATATGGGCTGCAGCTGTATGCTGATTGGTCTGCAAGTGGACCATGGGACGCAGGTTGAAAACCCTACCCTAGAGGGACAAAGTAAATGTATTCCCTATGGGATAAAAGAAAATCAAACAAGTGTGTTTAGAATGATTAAGTGTTTAGAATGATTCAGACAAATATTTTCAGTGTTGGATCTAGGAACATTTCAAAGCATTTAGTTGTAAAGAATAAAGGCTAAGTTAAATGAACAAAATGTAAAGAATCCCTTGGATCTCACTAAACGAATAAGTTCTCAGAAAGATGGAGGGTTTCTTTTTCTTTATTAAAAATACATCTGAAATTGGCAAAGACCACATCATTCAAATGGAAATTTCCCCCCCCTAATCTTATCTAATGTGATAGCAGCAGCAGTGGCATTCCTGTGAAAGAACACTTTGTCAAACCTAAGCATAGCTGCAGGGATTTTATCTGCTCTAACATCGTAAATTTGACAGCTGCCTTTATTATTAAATAAGGAGACATTCCAGCTTCTG
The DNA here is from genome assembly GCF_011386835.1 of Chrysemys picta bellii. Lineage (NCBI taxonomy): Eukaryota > Metazoa > Chordata > Testudines > Emydidae > Chrysemys > Chrysemys picta. The sequence goes on along the minus strand of NC_088794.1, from coordinate 120,060,584 downwards.
TAAGTTATAGCTGTATCTTGGGTGCGAGCTTAACAGAAAGTGATCTTATCATAATTACACTACAATAACAAGCCAGGGCTTTTGTAATCTATTGACATGCCCTATAATGTTATCTGATTCTATGGGTACGTGAAGCCTCTGCTTTTCAAAATGTAAGCTGATAAAATAAATGAAGAGCAGGCCATATTTCCCTTTGCTGTCATAGGTGTTGGGGTTGGGATGACATATTTTAAGGGGCAGATGAAGTCAGAGAAGTTTCTGGTGTGGGTTTTGCGGATTAACCACAAAGACTGTTGAATCTGAGTTTCTGTGACCAGTCTCTGAGAGTGAAGAAACAGAGCATTCAGCATGGAACAATGTTAGTATCCTGGTACCAAGAGTAATGCTACTCTAAACAAAATAGTGCCAGTTTGTGGGTGGTTCTGCTCTAGAGTTGAGCAAATAATTCATTTTTTCAGTTTGAAGCCTGAACCAAATAATCCGGGCCGGTGGGGGGGAATTATTTGAATTTGAACCTAAAGTAATTTGGAGAGGGGGGTTAATGAAAATAAAAAGATAAAATGGCCAAAACAAAACATTTCAAAATGGTAAAAATTTAAAGGATTGAAACTAAAAGTTGAAACATTTCATTTTCAAATCACCAAAATGAACCATTTAAAAAAAAAAATCTGTTTTTTTTCCAGCTGAAACTAGTTGCCGAATTCTACCCAAATTCAAAAATAGTTTTGGTGACTGCAAAAATGTATTTTCCCCCTGAATTTACTATTCACACACACACACAAAATATCACTTGGCTCTAATCTGCTCACCCATACAGAGAAGTAAGAGGAAAAGGGGCGGGGGGGGGGGGGGTAAGGGAACACACACAGTGCCAGATATTGAGTTGGTGCATGGTGTCCTTCCTCCTCCTACACCACAGAGAGAAAAAAAGGAAATCAAGAGACAGATTGTGACTTTCTGAATCACAATCTGCTTCCTACTCTGTTCCTGAGCCGTGCAACTCTGTGCTGCCCCATACATAAAGTTCACGGCAAAGCCACGATAGACCTCTGAATGATTAATGGTGCATGAGCCTCAAAATGTATGGCAGTTTGATGGAAAAGACATATTAGGTTCTTCCCTCTGCCAATGCAGGATTGCTGCCTACTGCAATTTTTTTAGGATTTCATCCAGTCTATTTTCAGTTTTTCGGGACTGCAAAAATTGCACTTGAAATCTTAGAATGGGCTGTTTAAAGACATTTTCACTTCTCTCTGCATGCAGTCTCCCTCACAGTATTTCAATATTTTTACTTCTGGGTGGAAGCAGGAAGTGAAAAAGAAGTGAACCATCATGTAAAGAAATCCAGAAAAAGATCAAATAGAGTTTTTCTTTAAAGATGCATGTCAGCTGTTATTTTACATAGTCCACACTGGCCATGATCATACATCATGCATAACCATCAAATTGTCAGGAATGTGTCTGGAAGGTTCCTCCTGAACTAGATGCAGAGGGTTGGGGTTGGGGTTGGGTTTGACAGACTTTAATGTAACTTTAGCACAGGCTCGAACTCATGCAGACCATTCTCCCTGTAGATTACATACATTTGTATCTTTGCAAGACAAGACGATCTGGGTAGCAATTTAGCCTTTTATTGAAGGGATATTGTTCACAAACCCTGACCATATTGTATTTGAGAGCAGAGTTTGGTTCTTCTTAGTTATCTTTGTCTCAGTTGACCCAGTAGGAGACAGCGTTATTATCATATTTGTTATTTGTATTACAGTAAATGTCCAGAAGCTGAAGTCAGCATCAGGGTCCTGTTATGGAAGGTGTTGTACAAGAGATTGTCAGTGCACTGAAAAGCTTACAATTTAAGTTCTGCAATGGGATGCACGCAGATGCACCCCTGCACCCACACAGAACTTTATTGACGTCAGTGAATCTCTGCAGGCCGGGGAAGAGACTGGGGATCCCATTGCATGCATCTTATTTCAGAATCAGGGCTGAAATTAAGATGCAACAGGTACGTTGCAACCTTAACCAAACAAATTAAGAGAATGGGTCAGGTGGGGAGTGAGTGTAACAGCGATAGGAACATGTGGTTATCTAGACTAGCTAAGCACACCACTAGAAGTCTTGATATATCAAAATAAATAAAATAAATGAATAAATATTAGTTATAGGTAAAAAAGATAGATATCAGTGCCCTGACTGTCCATCTGCCTAGCTGTTATCAATTGGCAGTTTACCATAGGCCTCATAGCAAAAGTGGGGCTGGAGGAAGGATGTGGAAGAGGACAGGTTGTCTTTACATATTAGTTTGGAGAGAGAGTTGCATGCATAACAATCACCTTGGGAGAAAGTATGAGGTGCTTGTGAGATAAGTGGAGAAAAGGAAGAGAAAAATCTTGCATCATTGGCAAAAGTAGAAGTGAGGGGGCAACACAATGAGCCAATGAGAACACTTGTGTTGCTGAGCCGTTGTAAATGACACCCAACTCAATAAACACAAACGAGAGACTTATTTGTGATAAACTGATTTACTACAAAAGATTGCAGGACCAACTAGGGTATTCTCATGCTTTAAATAGAAACAGAAGCCCTAAGAACACCAGGAATGAGAACAATGGCTCTCTCTTTCTTTCTTAATAGGGGAACAGAAAAAGAAAAAGAAAACTTTGCTTTGAAGCCCATATTTATAGACTTTGATTAGCAGTGTGCTAAATTCCCAAACTATGCAACATGGAAAATATTCCCCTGAAAAGGGCTAGAACAGGCCTTTCCAAATTCCTGCATTTCATAGGCAATGGCAATGTTGTTCCTGCCCTTAAGATATATAGTTTTATGGAATGGGCTCACCTCAAACCATTCAGTTTCAAAACTCATTTTTAAAAGTAATATTAAATAGCAGGTTAAAAACAACAGCTGAAGCCATAAAGAGTTCTCATTTGTTCTCTGAAAAGATAAAAAGGCGGCAGACTTCTTAATATTGCCTATGGGGGAGTGGGGAAGGGAGGAAGGAATTTATTTTTAAACTTGGAATGAAATCACTTGATTGACACATAAAATACAGTCCAACTTTTAAGGAACTTCATAGGCTAAAGCTGTGAGCAGGAATTAAATTAGGTTCTGTGTTCTGTCGTATCTACAGCAAAATTCGAATGTTCCTATTGATAGAAGCTGGCAGCTCAAGGAAGCACTTGTTTAACAAACTTGGGAAAAAACATGCCAGTGTTTTATTATTATTATTTTTAATAATAATGATAATAATAATGGTAAGAAGAAAGAAAATCCATCACTTTGCTGTGCCTAGATATCATGATACATAGAAGATATGGGTTTGGGTCCTGGTTCTTTAGGAATTTTTCACATGCCCAGCCTATTTCAGATTCAGACCCATGCCTTCAAATCCTGCAGTTATTATTCTGGTTTGATTCCCACTGATTTCAGTATTACTTCCTTCAATCTAAGAGCAATGGCAGGTTAGCCCGAGTACTGCAGGATGTGTCTTACATAAAAACATATTACATAAGAACATACACTTTACCCAGTATAGAGTAGGAATACATCTCTGTCCAATTGCATGTGAATCATCCCCACTGAAACACTGTAGTGGCCCTGTTCTCTCCATTGACTACAAGGAAAGTTACCTGCACAGAGCTACTTCAGAGGGGAATGGAGACTCATACAGTTTAAGGCCCGAAGAAACCATCAGGATCACCTTGTCTGATGTCCTGCATTACATAGGCCATAGAACTTCAACCTCCTTTGGTACATCATGAGTAGTCTCAAAAGTTTCCAAGGGAGGATTACATTCAGGGAACTGTCTGACAACTCACAAGCCAAATTCTAACTGTTAGAGAACACTTTCAAATCCACTTTGCACTAGTGGGTTCTGCAGGTACTAAGCACTTCCCTGTGTTTGACCAGGAATGAGCATCCAACACATCCAAACCTCCTGAGTCTGCAGATTTAGAATGAAGATCCTTGCAATCAAGAATAGGCTTTTTTACTGTGGTAGCACCCCAAAGCCTCAATTGGGTTCAGAGCTCCATTGAGCTGCATGAATATATAAAGATATGGTCCCTGCCCCCCAAGGAGTTTACAGTCTAATCTCATGGGTTTTCTAGAAGTTCCTGCTTCTTAGTCTGGTTGGAAATATTGCAAAAATGGACCCTCTCACAGTTTTTGGTGCTTCCTGTGATCTTTCTTGCTGTAATCCAGAGGTGCAGAAAAGAAAAAAATAATTCACATAAAAACGAACTAAAATTTTCAGAACCTTAAGCATGATTTGGCTCAGATTTTGTGTTTGTGTCTTGGGCAAAGATTTAGGCTGGTTCTTATTATTTCACCAACAGTTTACCCATCCCTTGTTGGGTCAAATGAAAGAATGAAATGTGATCTCACAGTGCTGCAATCTGTGGGCCACGTCTGAGGAGCATGAGGAGGAATTTGTGACGGGTTGGATCACAGAAACCCCCTTGGGAGCTGCCACCTAATGTGCAAAGACTACCCCTGCTTCTGTTTTCCCTGCCAGCTCAGGACCCCAGCACCCTGTCTTGCTGAGCCAGACACTTCCATCTGGCTCCAGACACAGACTCCGGGTCTGAATCACTTGTCCCAAAGCTGCAAGTTTACCTGAAAACAGCTCACAGTAGTTTTGCTTGTCTTTAGCACTCAGATGCCCAACTCCCAATGGGGTCTAAACCCAAATAAATCTGTTTTACCTGTATAAATCTTATGCAGAGTAAACTCATAAATTGTTCACCCTCTATAACACTGATAGAGAGATATGCACAGTTGTTTGCTCCCCCAGGTATTAATATATACTCTGAGTAAATTACTAAATGAAAAGTGATTTTATTAAACACAGAAAATAGGATTTAAGTGGTTCCAAGTAGTAACAGACAGAACAAAGTAAGTCACCAAGCAAAATAAAATAAAATGAGCAAATCTATGCCTAATCAAACTGAGTACAGATAATCTCACCCTCAGAGATGCTTCAGTAAGATTTTTCTCAGACTGGACACCTTCCAGGCCTGGGCACAATTCTTTCCCCTGGTACAGCTCTTGTTGCAGCTCAGGTGATAGCTAGGGGATTCTTCATGATGGCTCCTCTTCTCTTTGTTCTCTTCCACCCCTTTATATATCTTTTGCATAAGGCGGGAACCCTTTGTCCCTCTGGGTTTCCACCCCCCCCCCCCCCGCCCCACTGGAAAAGTACCAGGTTAAAGATGGATTCCAGTTCAGGTGACATGATCACATGTCACTGCAAGACTTCATTACTCACTTGCCAGCACACACATATACAGGAAGACTCACAGGTAAATACAGCCATCTGCAAACAATGGGAGTCATCAAGATTCCAAACCATCCTTAATGGCCCACACTTTACATAATTGCAATAGGCCCTCAGAGTTATGTTTTATATTTCTAGTTTTAGATACAAGAGTGGTACATTTCTACAAATAGGATGATCACACTCAGTAGATTATGAGCTTTGTAATGATACCTTACAAGAGACCTTTTGCATGAAGCATATCCCAGTTACATTATATTCACTTATAATTTTATAAAACCATATAGACTGCACAACGTCACAGAGTTCATATCTGAGCTTTGGAGCCTCCATTTCATGAAGTTTGCCTATTTGAAAAAATGCAGGACACATCAAAACAAAGAAGTGAGTTAAGAATGGATGTTTATTTTTTATCATCATTATTTAAGGCCAGATTATGGCCTGTCTTGCATGCCAGCACAAACAAGGAAGTGGGTATAAGGTGTCCCCTCACTCCCTTCTGCCAGTGCATGTTACCATCACTTCAAGTACAGGGGAGGGTGGCAGGGTCTGCAAAATGGCTATGTCCTCCCATTCACACAGGTGAGTGGGAAAGGATTGAGAGGGAAGGTAGCCTTGACTTCACCTTCAGTGTGTCTGGAAGTGTATAGACCTGTCTCAGCAGACTCCCTTCCAAGAGGGAGATTGTGTTCCCTGATTGTGTCACCAGATTCTGTCACTGTTATCATTATGACCCACAGTTTACTGTGAATAGTCTCATTGAAATCAATACAGTGAGGTACAATTCATTGTGAATAAATATGGTGGAGTTTAGATACAGTATCTGTGATTATTCACTTCATCCCTTTACTTAATAGAGTCTCCTTTTCTGATGAGCTGCATGAAGACTTATACCAATGAGTTTTAATGTCACCTAGGCAAAATGACAACAAATCAAAGTGCCAGTCACATTTCAAAAACATATTTTAATGTCTAATTTCAGTCAAAAACATCTGCTGTTGCAGATGTGCCCACCGTTGAGTATTGCTTCAGTTAACAGCAAAGAAGATTTGATTTCATGGTGTGTTTGGGGTTATTTTCGGGGTGATGTGTCCAAATTCTTCGATTTGTTTATTTGAATGGCAGGCTGTATGCCTTACACAGTTTAAAGGCTGTTTTGCTAACTGGGGGACAGAAGGCAACATGCAAAAGAGCATCATTTAATGGCTCCCTAAAATCTTACTTTTTAACAATTCTTAGGTTGTTTTCCTCCATGTTCTTTCATGTTCTAAATATTGAGGAACCAAGTTAAAACTGAAGAAGCAATACAATAGGGGAGAGGACAGGAAGTTTTGTTTGCAGCAACCCCGAATATGAAATTGATAGCACAGGGACAAAATGTACTGCTCAGATCTCCAGAATGGACTTAGCCTGAATAGGCTATCCTCTCACTGGGAGTTCTGGGCCTGCTGGATATCAGAGATGTGATCCACTGTTTGGAGCTTAGAGGAGAATTTTTGCCCTGGATGATGAATGTGGGTCTTCAGTTGTAGTCAGAGAAGATACAAGAATGCCTTTTACACTATTAAATTAAATACAAATGTACATCAAACTGCCCCATAATTATGTTCATTTTACTAGCTCCACACAAACATGGACTGAGTAGCCTGACATTTTATTACTTCTTTTTCTTTTGCACAATGGCTCAAGAAATAGCAGAAGTTAAATAAAAAAGACACAAGAATTAAAAAATAAAGACCCTATTGTCCCCTACATGAACTGCTACAATTGCATGATTTTTCTCTCACTGACCTTTCCTTCTGTCTAATCTACCCATTTATATATTGTTTTTACTGGACAAGCAAAGTGTGTCCTTACACTCAACATGATAGCATTTGTCCGTTTGCCTGGTAGAGGTGGAGGAAGGTGAACTCTTCTATGTGGGGAAGAGGAGAATGGGGAGTATGGGGAGAAATGGGGTGTGGGGAAGCACATACAGCTCTTGACATGCGGGGGAGAATGGGTGACTATGGTATGGGGGTGGGAGACATGGGGGTCAAACAGAGTCCCTGGCATGAAATAGACGGTAGAAAAAGGGGGCTGCAGAAGCCCCTGGCATGGGGTGGGGGGAGAATGGGAAACCCTGGTATGGGTATAGGGAGAATAGTGGGGATACAGATCCCCTGACATGAGGGAGGGGGTGAGAGGTTGCAGTGGGCCCCTGAAATAGAAAGGGATGGGAGACAGGCACACAGGAAGCTTGTGGAGAGGAGCAATTAGTGTGTCTAATGTGTTCAACCTACAGTAGTACCTATAACGGTTGTAACCAACACTCGTTCACATTTTCTCACATATCTCTCTCGAACAAATATCTGAAAAAAAAGTCTCTGAAAAAGATTGGGTGAAGTGGCTAATCAGCAGAATATGATGAACAGACTATAAGGTGGATAGAAAGTTGGCTAGATCATAAGGCTCAACAGGTCGTGATCTACAGCTCAATGTCTAGTTGGCAGCTGGGTATCAAGTGGCGTGCCCTAGGGGTCGGTCCTGAGGCCAGTTTTGTTCAACATCTTCATTAATTACCTGAAGGGGGATTCCAAAGAGGATGGAGTTAGGCTATTCTCAGTGGTGGCAGATGATAGAACAAGAAGCAATGGTCTCAAGTTGTAGTGGGGGAGGTCTAGGTTGGATATTAGGAAAAACTATTTCACTAGGAGAGTGGTGAAGCACTGGAATGGGTTACCTAGGGAGGTGGTGGAAGCTCCATCCTTAGAGATTTTTAAGGCCCAGCTTGACAAAGTCCTGGCTGGGATGATTTTAGCTGGTGTTGGTCCTGCTTTGAGCAGGGGGTTGGACTAGATGATCTCCTGAGGTCTCTTCCAACCCTAATTGTCTATGATTCAATGATTCTATGATGAGCTCTCAGTGTGATATAAAAGCCAAAAGGGCTAACATGATCCTGGGATGCATAAACAGGGGAAGCTGAACTAAAAGTAAAGAGGTCATTTTCTCTCTCTGTTTAGCACTGGTGCAACTGCTGCTGGAATACTGTGACCAGTTCTGGTTTTCACAGTTGAAGAGGATGTTGATAAATTGGAGAGGGTTCGGAGAAGAGCCATGAGAATGATTAAAGAACTGGAAAATGTGTCTTATATTGATAGATTCGAGGAGCTCAGTTTATTCAGATTAACAAAGAAAGGGTTAAAGGGTGACTCGATTACTGTCTGTACATAACTACATGGGGAACAAATACTTACTAATGGGCTCTTCAGTCTAGCAGAGGAAGGTGTACCATGAGCCAAAGGCTGGAAGTTGAAGCTATACAAATTCAGACAGGAAATAAGGCATATATTGATAATAGTGAGGATAATTAACCATTAGTTGCTCCGATTAAAAGCATCTCATGGGCATTCAGTACATGGTAGATTGATACTCAGACAGGGGTCATAAAATAAAAGGGATCTTCAACCACAATCTGCACAGAGCAGGTGTAAGACACTTGTTAGTGATAACAGAGTGCAGTTGATTAAAATAAAACAGGAGTACTTGTGGCACCTTAGAGACTAACAAATTTATCAGAGCATAAGCTTTCGTGGACTACATCCCACTTCTTCGGATGCATATAGAGTGGAACATATATTGAGGATATATATATACACACATACAGAGAGCATGAACAGGTGGGAGTTGTCTTACCAACTCTGAGAGGCCAATTAAGTAAGAGAAAAAAACTTTTGAAGTGATAATCAAGATAGCCCAGTACAGACAGTTTGATAAGAAGTGTGAGAATACTTACAAGGGGAGATAGATTCAATGTTTGTAATGGCTCAGCCATTACCAGTCCTTATTCAATCCTCTAAGGTGCCACAAGTACTCCTGTTCTTTTTGCGGATACAGACTAACACGGCTGCTACTCTGAAACCTTGATTAAAATAGTCACTCTAAACAGCAGCAAATGACATTTGGACTTAGCACAATGAATTATCTAAACTTCTAACTGATCACAGTTAGCACTAGACCACCTCTAATTCTCCATTAACTTGTTTGCTCTACTGGAGGGAATACAGAATTTGATCACAAGTATCCTTCCCCCATTAGAGTTCTAATGTTTTTAGGGCTTCTCTGTTCTGGGCAGGTGTCTCTCCAATCCATCCCTCATACATCTGACTTTCTGTGCTGATCCTCATGGTAATTTGGTCTTTTTACTGCAGGCTGGAGCTGTATCACTTCTACAGACCATTATCCCATCAAGCTTTGATAAGGCATAACCCTGGAGGTCTCTGGTCTTCTCCTGATGCCATAGGCACTTCTTGCAGCTCTCCCTTTTTTGGCTTCTTTTCTTAGGTACTTTCTTATTATTTTATGATGACAAAGGGAAATGATGTGGCCTCTCTCAGACTAACAAGTGTCTTTCCGTAGGCTATTTTCCTGGATCCTTCTCTCTTTCCTCAGGCTCACAGAGCTGCCCTGCTCTTTCACGTTCCTCATTCTGCGCATAGAAGATGGTTACCACATAGTCTCACTCCAAAAACATTTGATTTGTTTCTATGGAAGGATTCAGCTGTCAATTAAAACATCTTCTGACTGATCCCAAAGCTTCAGATGGAAAGACAGCACTGGTCCATTCAGAGTATTTTATATAAACTCTGTTTCTTTTTCATCTTCTGTTGACAGGGATAAAGGGCAATCCTTGCTCCTTCCCATTCCCCCTTCAGGACTATCAGAAGGTTAATCCCAAAACAACAGACCCCCAGAATCTGTAGAGTTAGCTTTAGAAATGTGGGTGGGTCTGAGAAAGGAGGAATGGAATGGAATTAAAAGGGTTCAAGCAATTAGTAATGGAATATGGAGCCTTTTATTATCTATTATAGGTGGTTGGTTCATAGCCAGTCAAGGATGATAGTGACCCCAAACTGTTACCATCTGAATGCTGTTTAATGATCTATGTAAAATGAATGTGCTGGTCTCAGTTCCTTTCCAAGTGCCCAGGTGTGCACATAATATCTGGCACCATTTGGGGCAAATCTTACCAGAATGGCCAAGGAGAGAATGGGTTACAAAGAATGGAGAATCTCTGACTCTTGTAGCTGACTCTTACAGTTTAGAGGGGAGACACACAAGCTTGCACTGTGGCAGTTTGCACTGTACCTGTTCTGTGGATAAGCAAAGGACTTCGTTCTCCAAGGCTGCTGCTCTCGGACCTTTTATCAACATTAATTTCAATTGGCAAAATAATTTGCAAAATTGATCTTTCCTTGGACAAATGATTTCATATTGGTTTTACAGAATTTTGCCCAAATGAGGCATCCATACACTCAAACAATTCCCATTTTGCCAGAGTGGAAGCAACATTAATTAGTAGCCAGGAGCAATGAGCTGAATTGATTTTCAGCTTCCAACACCCACTGGTGAAAATCCATTCCCCACTCCTGCATACAATGCAGATTTTCCTCATTAATCAATTGGGCCCTTAATTCTATAATTGTGTGTGTTAATAGTGCCAACACAGAATGGATTCAGGACGCAGCAAAGCTCTTGCCTTTACAGTATAAAGACAGTTTAACTTCTGTTTAAATGCCTCGGCATGGCTTTAATGACACTGAGCTGTTGGAGGCACTGTTTTTGCGATGTGACATAAAGCAGATGAAATCCTGCCCCTTTTTAGTCAGCCAGCATCCTATGGCACTGTTTTTTGCAAGTGTAGATGTATTTTCCCTGGTGTTCTGGACAAATTCCAGTTACTGTAACTGTGGCACAGTGCATTCTGCCGACCACAAAGTCTGCCTCAAGTTCCAGCTGGATATTATATTCTTCTTTGGATTGAACAGTTCTGTAGAGTGGCTCTGAATTGTTGAGCTGCGACAGTGTTCCATGCCAGAAAATAGAGAAAATTCTACCACACAAAATGGGTTTATTTCAGTAGAGGGTGACTTAATTTCATATGGTCCATATCCTGAGATATTCTGAGTAGCTGGAACTCCCACAGAATTAAACAGCAGTTTACTGAGTAAGGATTGAGTGGAGAAAAGAGGAAGGCCCTCAGGATTTTGCCTAATATTTCTCTATATTATCAAATCACTCAGAGATGAAAGGTGTTATAGATTTAAGGTATTATTAACGGGATACATCTTAGAGTCCTTACTCAGCAAAACTGTTATTGAACTCACAGTGAGTTCACACCCCTAGGGATGGTTCCTCCTCCACCCCCACCTCCAACACCTTCTTACAGAGTGGAACCAAAGTGGTTTCTCTGCCAAGGAGACCCTCCATAGCTGGAGATGTGTAGACCATAAAACCATCTTACATTAGAGATGGGGATGAACCAGAATGCCAAATTTGAACCCCTGAACTTTGGTGAAGCTTGGACCTGGACCCAAATGTGGCAGCTTGGGCTCATCTCTCTTTTAAATAGGTTTGTTAGTTCAGAGTTTTTAAATGGCTTGCTCAATGAATGTTTGCTAATCCTTTTGAGTTCTCCACATGAAAGACTAAAGTATCCCCATCTACAATCTCTCTGCTCTTTCATCTCAAGTTTTTTTTCTGTGGCAGCCCATTGGGCAAAGATCATGCTCCGCGGATGCTGCTCATTTTAAACAAACAACTGGAAACAGTGCTTTTTCAGGGGTATTTTCAGTCTTAGTCACTGCTGGTTTCTATGTAGGACTCCACCTCTCCCCCCTTTAAAGAAGGAAATGGTGCTGCAACAAGTGACTTTTTAAATATTTTACCCAGGTTGTATATTGTTTGCTTGATGATGGCTTTATGTGCTTTGAGTTTCTGATCAGTACTCTGAGTGCCATGCTGAGGATGAATTAATGACTACAGATATAATAACAGGATCCTCCCACAGGAAAAGCACAGGAGGGCATCACACCTTACAGAGTTTCCTCCTGGTAGAAGCTGGGGGTCCAGCCCTTATACCCCATAGAGAGTCACTAAGATCCACACAGATCTTGTGTGATACAGATGCTTCCATACTGACTCTGGGATTCTCTTCCTCGCTGCAGTGCTAGGGACTCCTGCTGGATCACCCCCTTCAAAGCAGGATTGCAAGGCACAGAGTATAGTAGGGTTACCATACGTCCGGATTTTCCCGGACATGTCCGGCTTTTTGGGCTCCAAATCCCCGTCCGGGGGGAAATCCCAAAAAGCCGGACATGTCCGGGAAAATCGGAGCAGGGCCGGGCCGGGCCGGGGGCTCGGGGGACGGGCCGGCGGTGCCGGGGGATGGGCTGGGGACCGGCGGTGCGGTGCCGGGGGCCGTGGGTGCTCGGCCGGGGGCCCGGGGGCTGTGGGTGCTCGGCCGGGGGCCCGGCCGGGGACCGCAGTGCTGGCGGGTCGGGGGCCGGGCCCGGGGCCGGCACCCCAGGGCCCGGGCCGACCCAGGCTGGAAAAGCCGGGGGGGCCAGCGTGGGCCGCGCCTCCTCCCCCCCACCACACCCCCTCCTTACCTGCTTCAGGCTTCCCGCGACTCAAATGTTCGCGGGAAGCAGGGGAGGGGGCGGAGACTTTGGGGAGGGGGCGGAGTTGGGTGGGGGCGTGGGCGGGGCTGGGGGCGGGGGCGGGGCCCCGTGGAGTGTCCTCCTTTCGGAGGCACTAAATATGGTAACCCTAGAGTATAGAGTGATAGAAAATATGTTTAGGGTGTATAAACTTTTCCAAGTATTCTCCAGAGGGGTTGGTAGGGGGAAACAGGTGTCCCCCCGTTGGCTTGCTCTGACATTACTCGCAGATCCCTAGCCTCTGAGTAAAAACTGAGGGCTAGACTGTGATTTTACTACAAGCCCCAATCAAGGGAAACATGTAGCTGCATTGCCCCAGGTGCAGACTAGGGACCAGAGAGTCACAGGGACACTCAGGAAAGCTCTCTAACCACTGGGCTTCCTTGCTCTGCATAGTGAAGGAAGGTGCTTTCTCTTTTGCTCTGTGACCCACAATATGTATAGTCCCCACAGAGGAGTAAGGGGGTAATACAGTCCATAACTGAGAAAGAAAGTACTGCAGCATTTGGCCCATACATGTGTATGTGTGTGAGGCAGCTTTAGCCATTATAGCACAAAACCTGCCTTGATATGTGGGTGTATGTATATGTAATTTTCCCAGGCATATTTGATGGCAGAATCACATCCCCAAAAGAAAATGTTAACCAACACAAACAAACAAAAACCATCCAAAAATAGCCCTCATTAGTTTACCAAATTTTGTGAAATGCCAGTTGCTCTTAATGATTATTGAATGCCAGAACTGAGACAGTAATATCAGCAAGCCAGCACAAATGGAAAATAAGATTATACCATTCCCTTTTAGCCCTGCCAACATCTGACACTGCAGGAATGCAAACAACCTTTCTGTTATATTATATGTCAGTTGGTAATTGAAAGGTGTGACGACCCCTTTGGTGTGTGGACTAAGTTAAATGCAATGACTTTCAGGTCTCCTGCTAATGCACTTTAAAAAAAAAAATGCTGTGGGGAGCCAGATTGGCACAATACTTTATCATTGCTCAAAAAGTAAAAGTAAAAAGAAACAATTTGGCACCTCAAATGAAATGGCAGTAACCATTTTTTGCTGTTGTTTGGCTAATGATGGATGTCCCTAGGTTGCATGACTTGTAGGATCTTTAGGGTTGCCAATGGGAAGTTTTTAGTCTGTCTTGATGCAAATTTGAAATGAACACTCTGGAGCAGGCTAGCCAGCTGGCTAGAAAGATAGACTTGTTGGTTTGCCTTCGGAAACAAAACTGAACTGCTTCAGTCCCTTGTCCTTCAAAGTGGAAATGAAAATGAAAATGTGACTGTTATAATAAAATGATATGGCTGTCACAAATGAAATATCATCAATCCCTTCAGTAAACAGGATTATGGAAAATACTGGAGGGGGAGGGGAAAGGCACTAGGGGAAATAAACAATGTCTTTGCTACAAAATATTTTGATGTGTGATCAGCAGCATTATGTCCTCAAAGGATTTCCCCCCAACACACACACACACAGTCTTGCTGCCTCTGAGTGCTCAAAAACTTGTATGGGACTCATCTGGCAAGTACAAAGAGCCAAGATTGCCCTAGAAAAGGTCTGTGTTGATATGATTTCAGGAGGGGCACAGATTTAGGCCTATTTAAATTGGCTCAACCAGCCTTTCTGTGAGAAGCTGAAGCAAGTAAATAAATAACTGTTCAAAAAGCAACCCAAATGCTAGTATAAAAGCATTTGCAAGGAGTGTATCAGTGTCCAGTCAGACACAAGCAAAACTTCGATAAACAATCTAGATTCAGTGGTGCTGCTAATTGCCCTTTTTACCTCACTTCTTACTTCTTTCCTCCCCCTCATGATCTTTGCCGAAGCATTAATAAAGTCTCTTTGAGTTAGGGCTTAGTCACTTTAAAACTCATTTTCATCCTATTTAAGGGTTTAAAGGTATGGCATTCAAACATGCAATTTATAGTAATGAGTGTGTTTCACAAGCCTGTGTATCCATCAAAAGCAATCAACGTTACTATTGATATTTATGCATTTATTTTGATTTCATTTGAAGTGCCTGTCCCTGGCTATAGATGTTTCAGAATAATAAAAATCTGCAAATATGAGAAAGGAATTTCACAGAAAATACAGGGGCATCTTCAGCTGCCCAGGGAAAACCAAACTAACTGCTAGCCACAGTGACATTCCCACATCTGACCACTCACCCATCCCTGCCATCTTCACAAGGCCCCAATCCAAAGTCCATTGGAGTTAACAGAAAGACTCCTATTGATGTCAGTGGGCATTGAATCAGACCCCAAATGTCATGTGCTCTGAAGGTTAACAGACACAGGCTGTGCCAGACAAGTCCAGATGAAGATATTCATAGAGTTGGGGACATTAAAAAATGTACCCAAACACTAGCTGCTACATTGTAAACCAAGGGCATGTTATCTTAAATACATCTATTAATGGCAACAATAGTTATTAAATGATGATAAGGGTGGTGGTTTAGGTAACTGGGTCCCAACATTTAGGACTTTATAGTTTAAAACCAACACCTTAAGCTCCATCTGGAAGCTCAAAAGCAGCCAATGAAAATCATGGAGCACTAATGTGCTGTGCTCTCAGTGGGAAGTGTCATTTAATAAGAAGATAATTGCATCCTGCTCTAGCTTCAGCTCACTAACAGCATAGCCCATGGATCACCTGATTTTCAGAAAGTGCTGAGCTTCTGCTCTGAAAATTATACCACTTTAAAGTGTTTCAAATTGGGCCTTTATAATAAATAGTCACTCCTGAAAGAATTAGCTGTAATTTTCTGCAACTCTTCTGGACGCTTCTCCCAGCCTGCCAACAGTAGCTCTGTCTTGATTAGAATGCACCTCAACCAGTTAGTCCTCCTCCATTCATGTCAATCTCATCCATACAGTGGGTCATACATATCAATGTGCAATATGGGTCAGATGGGATGGAGACATACTGGCTAAAATTTTCAGAAATAAGAGTCTAAAGTTACAATTCAGGAACAGGATTTTCAAAAGTGTCTAAAGCCCAGTTCTTCAAAGGTATTTAGGGACATAGCTCCCATTTAAATCAATGGGAATCAGGCTGAATCCTCAAAGGAATGTAGGTGCCTAAGTGACTTAGGGGCACAAGTCTCATTGCAAATCAATGGGATAGATGCTTTTGAAAATCCCATCCTTATGTAACTAAATATGGGGTTTAGCTAACTTTAGACCCTTTTTATTTTATAATGCTAAAGAATGTGGTTGGCACTTATCAGAACAAACAGAAAGGTGTGGTCCTTGCGCTCTAAGTGGTTTATGAGCTAGTGTAATATGCAGAGGAAACACAGTAGCAAAGATAGAGGAACAAGTTTTACAATAATACTATTATGTGGTTATCTGGCAGCCATATGCACATCTTAGTACTTCAGATGAGGTCTTATTATTTATTAATATGAATAATTATGAATATGAATACTAGTTATTTACTAGTGCCTTTGTTCTTGTAGGATCCATCCATCTACCAATGAGTCAACAATAACTTATAGTTCAATAGTATCATAGAATCATAGAATATCAGGGTTGGAAGGGACCTCAGGAGGTCATCTAGTCCAACCCCCTGCTCAAAGCAGGACCAATTCCCAACTAAATCATCCCAGCCAAGGATTTGTCAAGCCTGACCTTAAAAATCTCTAAGGAAGGAGATTCCACCACCTCCCTAGGTAACCCATTCCAGTTCTTCACCACCCTCCTAGTGAAAAAGTTTTTTCCTAATATCCAACCTAAACCTCCCCCACCGCAACTTGAGAACATTGCTTCTTGATCTGTCATCTGGTACCACTGAGAATAGTCTAGATACATCCTCTTTGGAACCCCCTTTCAGGTAGTTGAAAACAGCTATCAAATCTCCCCTTATTCTTCTCTTCTGCAGACTAAACAATCCCAGTTTCCTTAGCCTCTCCTCATAAGTCATGTGCTCCAGCCCCCTAATCATTTTTGTTGACCTCCGCTGGACACTTTCCAACTTTTCCACATCCTTCTTGTAGTGTGGAGCCCAAAACTGGACACAGTACTCCAGATGAGGCCTCACCAATGTCAAATAGAGGGGAATGATCACGTCCCTCGATCTGCCGGCAATTCCCCTACTTATATAGCCCAAAATGCTGTTAGCCTTCTTGGCAACAAGGGCACACTGTCAACTCAGATCCAGCTTCTCATTCACTGTAACCCCTAGGTCTTTTTTCTGCAGAACTGCTTCCTAGCATTCAGTACCTAGTCTGTTACAGTGAATGGGATTCTTCCGTCCTAAGTGCAGGACTCTGCACTTGTCCTTGTTGAACCTCATCAGGTTTCTTTTGGCCCAATCTAAACAAATCAATGTGGACCTTTTATCTCCATCAGTAATTAGGACATCACTTGTCAACGCCACCATCACAATTTCTGATTTATCCACAGTGAATGACACAGAAAGAAAAGACTCAGCATTTGTCCCACTTCCCATACTACCATGGAAACAGGACATTGTTTCCATGGTAGTAGAAAGCACAGATATTATTCACAAAATAACAAGATTTTTTCTCACAGCAAGAAAAAAATAGTTACAAAGACCAACTAGATGTTCTAGTTGATAGAACAGTTTTCTGTTGATAGAACAGTTTTCTCCTTCAGAGCTTTCTGAAAACTAACAGGGTCCATTAACTTCCCAGAACAAATCAGAGCAGATTATTCAACTTGCTTCCACTCACAAAATGAAGGAGGCAAAGATCAGCTCATGACAAAGGAGTAATCACAAGATCTGGTCGATACATTTTTTTAAAAAAGTCTCTTTTTCATTAAAAAAATCAAAATTCAAAAATTGTTGACCATCTCTACTAATCGCTCCTTCAATGAACTCAATCCCACTCAAAGATGAGGTGCAGAGTGTGGTTAGCCATGTAAATTAAATCAAAATATGCCTGGGACAGGCCAATGTTTGTCCTGGCAGCTATACAATTTTAAGTCAACACAGGAGCATCAACAGCTTTGTAGACATTGAGGATACCAGGTAAAATCAACCCTAGGGATTACTCTTCTGCCCCAGAGATGAAACTGGTCAACACAGTTAGTGCATCTGTAGAGCAGAAAGACTGTAGCACAATACATAACCCTTATTCCTTTCTGAGACCCACATATGTGGTCAGATCTAGTTTCATAATCAAGATCAGTGGATCTCTAAACTCCATGACCTTGACATAGCTGCACCTCCACACAGAAAGATCCAGTCAATCCTACAATTTTATTCAGCTAATTAACACATTATTTGCTTCTGCAACAGTCTCACATTTGGAGGATAATAATTATCATCCTCTGAACCCCACCTCTGATTCTGCAACACATAAAACCTCCACAGAACCAGTCCTCAAACTCATCAGAACTTGTTCAACCCCATCTCAGTCCTTCCACCCCAATACTTTCCTCCAACTCCAGATGCTCACCACCAACCTCCTAGCCTGCTTTCCTCTCCCTCCTCCTCCCTGCTATTATTCTCAGCCCCTGTCAAAGGTCACTGAGTAAAATGTTAAAAACTAATTCCCTTCAGCCTAAAAAAACAAAATTACACACACAGTAGAAAAAAGCAGCTCTTCGCCTTGCTGAATGCTGGTACTTGGTGGTATGGTCTGGACAGATTGCACTTGTTTAGGGAGCTCAAAACACCAGTTCAGGGCTCTTTGGTGGTCCAATGTATATATATGTCTGGGTTGAGGGGGTTAAAAGGGCCCTGACAGGTACAAATATCTATTGGCGTGGGCTGGGCCACAGGTTTTAAAGGTCAGATCACAATTAAGTTTTGCCACTGATTCAATGGGAGCAGGGTTAGACTGTATTATTATGGAATTACTGGGGTAGTTGCAAATCAGGATTAGCATGGAAATGAAAGAGGTCTCAGCCTGGCACAAAAAGGAGTGTAGTAGGTAAAGACCCCAGTGTATTTTCAGATTTACTTGGTGTTTGTGTATGGGTGAGTAGTATTGGAACAGATGGGTGTGATGTAGTTCAGAACTTAGGTGCATTGACCTACCAGTGGCAGTGGTCTTGGATTAGAACAACAGAGGATATTTCAGGTAAGGACTGATGCACATCAATAGAGCTGTGTGATATTCCCCAGCTTTCCAGACTCTGCCTTTACTAATTGCCCAGCTATAGTCAGTGTTAATTCATCTGTCACGTTCCTGAGCCCAAATTACTTCACATACTAATATTAAAATGAACATTCCAACACACCAGAAATTAGCTTTGAGGGCTAATTCTGATAAATTTATTGTGAAACATACACATAGTAATACACAGTACAGTATGTTTCCTAGCTCCTTAAGGCCTGGTTAATGGGAAAGGGTGCCCTGTGTTTCATTTTACATCCAACACCCAGCTGTACAGATGCAGAAATTTAAAATTAAAAATAACCTTGCAGCTGATATCTTGCATAATTGCTATCTTGTTTTGTTAACACTGTGGCTGAATTATAACTTGCTGAAGCCCTGGAGTTTTGCATGCTGGTTTAGCTGCCTGAATTTGCATTGCCATGCTTCTCAGTCATATGAGTAACTAAATCCTGTGGCCATGAGAGCGCCTGGCAGTATTTGCATTGAAAATCAGTAGGAGATATGGAGAGAATGATATATGGTCCCTCCATAAATAGATTCAGTGAGGAAAACTTTGTATAGCTCAAAATGCTGTTCAGTTTCATTGACTGACTGTGGCTGACATACAAAATGGCTTAAAAATAATAATAAAATGAGAGGTAACAAGTAACCCAAGCCACCACCACAATGCAATGCAACTTCCTGTCAGTGTCGTGCAAAATGACCAATTCTTGCTTGAGTGCCATTCATGTTTTAAACCTTAGATTTTTGCTCACATTAATGAACTTGGGCCACTTTGCTGATGGACAAAGCATTTAATTTTGGATTCAGGTTCAGCTACATTAAGAAACCCTTGGCTCAAATCTCAATTCCAACTGAGCTTCTGAAATTCAAAAAATTGCCCAGATAACACTTTTTAAAAAAATATTGATTTAATTTGTTCCATTCCTCTTTAATTCCAGGATACCTTTGAAATGACTAGTGCCCAAAGATGGTGATCCTGTGAGACCATTTTCACAGTTAACATTGGAAGTATCATGAGAAAATCAAAGATCTGGCAAAGTTTCTGGAATTGAGGATGCATTTTGGACCTCAAACAGTTCTCTAAATGTATTGAGGTTTGCCATCGCTGCTGTACAGGAACATAAGAACTTTCTATCCTGTTCCTTGTTATGGCCAGTACCAGATGCTACAATGGAATGTGCAAGAAACCCCATAATGGGGAATTATTGCATAACATGCTTATAAATTATCTTCTGACCTCCAAAGTTATTTGTGTTTGTCTTATAGTCTGATGCATGAGGGTTTATAGCATATTTATGCTTGTTTAATGTAACTGTGGATAGTATGAACTCTGTAGCAGGTGACAAAGCAGTTATATCTGTAAATCTGGAACTCTTGAATGAGAAATGTGAAATGCACATGAGATGCATCCTATGTGAAATACAGTGTCTTTATCAGAATATTACTATTTGGGTTTTATTTCTGATTAGCAGGGCCGGCTCCAGGATTTTGGCCGCCCCAAGCATCCAAAAAAAAAAAAAAAAGCCGCGATCGCAATCGAGCGGGAGTGAGGGACCGTCCGCCGAATTGCCGGACGTGCCGCCCCTCTCCAGAGTGGCCGCCCCAAGCACCTGCTTGACAAGCTGGTGCCTGGAGCCGGCCCTGCTGATTAGAACAACTATATTTGTTTGCTGAGCTTCTGAAAACTTCTCAGTTAACAGTGGAGAATTAGAGCAGATGGGTTTCATTAAATTGGCCCAGCCCTTTCTCTTTTAATCACCTTACTCATCCAATCTAAGGGGGGGGGATGAATTCATATGAAAAATCTCTCTCTCTCTCTCTCTCTCTCTTTCTCTTTCTCTGCAAGTCATCTGCTGAGACCCCATTCATCACCATGAAAGCTGTGAATGGATAGCTGTGTAATACCCCAAGGTCTTGTCTGCTCTGGTGGTATAGTGCCTAACCTCTCCTCTATTAAAGGAAAGGCTACATGTACTTTTGTCAACCTGTCAGCAAACACTTCTCCCTTGATACTGTTTGCTCAATCCCCTCAGACAATGTCAACCTTTGGTAAATGTTTCATTTTGAAGGGAGCTCTGGATATAGTTCTCGTGATCACATATTTTTTATTTTGTTCCATGATGAACAACTGTGTGTGAGTGAGAGAGAGACAGACAGATAGACAGACATAAAAAGTGAGAAGTGGATCTTTTGTATCCCTTTGGTCTTCAGGCTTAAAACAACAACAACAACAACAACAACAAAACAGTGCCAGCTCCAAAATTAAGCTTCTTGACCATGGGTTTTAAGGACGTGACTGACACACGTGCACATCCATCCCTCTGGTTTGGCTCTTAACAGGAAGACTAGTCCACTGACTCATTCAGGATATAAGAGTAACTAATACTCTCGTGCTGCTGAAGATCAGTAGGTTAATTCTTTCCAGAAAAATCCTCCCTTTTTCTACTACAGCCTCATGCTACATGTTTTGTTTTTTTCCTATTCACAGATTATAATCCACCTTGAAATTCAGTCATGGGTACCATGGCATTTCAACCTAAAGACACCAAGACTTTGCTAGCTAAAATGGGAATGTGTTTAGTCATATTGGGCCAAATCCTGAGTGCCTTACTAAGTTCTGAGTTAGTCCTTCAGCAAATCTCCAATGGGGCTACTCTGTTTTTCCTTCTTCCTCACTCAGGCATCAGGGACATTGTCATCAGGATTTGGCCCAATAATAATAGAAAGCCAAATCCTTGGCAGTCCTGAAAGATTGACTGTATGAAATATTTCCCAGACAATTTCAAATCATTAACAAATTTGTAAAAATCATGACTAGTTTGTGGATAGTTTCATGAAATAAAACAGCATTAACCTTGATAAGTAAATTGTTCACTAAATAATTACACTAGCTCTCAGGACCTTGAGGTGACTTCAATGGAACCTGGATCAGCCCTTATTCAGAAGTGTTCTCTCCTTTAAAAAAGATAAATAGAAATGAGAGAGAGGTCCAAAATGGAACATTGCATCCAAATGCCTCTGGACGTTGTGGAAAGATGTGGATTCAAACTCTGGATCCACACTTCAGTACACATATTGAAGTCAGAGCCTATTTCTATCATGGTTTAATCCAGAACTTTGAGTCTGAACATGCTTTGAGGTTGATGGTGGAGGATCTGAAATCATGATATGAATCCAGATCAAAATACGGCAGTTTTGGCTCATCTCTAATAGGAACAAAACAATGCAACAGAAAGGAAAAGGACTTGTTATAATAAATGATATTTTCAATATCTGATTCATAATGTAAGGAAGGATGCCTGCCTTGAAGACACAGCATGTCTATGAATGACCTGTCTTTTTTGCGATGGTTGCCAGAACAGTTCAGTTTCACATTCTCTTTGTGGTACCTCTCACAAGATGACATTCTTATGCCCTAAGGGAATCCCTGGCAGTATATATTAATGTAAAGTAGAGATCAGAACTTTCCATGAAGAATCTGAGCTGAATGTTCATAGCATACACTGAAGCCATTGTGTTACCTTAACAGCCAGATGTGGACCAGAAAGCTGTGAGGCCAGTGTGGAAAACGAAGAGATTAAAACATAAGCAGATTCAATAGTACTATACAATTAAACTACCCAGAATATTTTTTAATATACAGTAATTAGATTTCTTATGTAGCCATTGCAAACTGTGAAAGATTTTGATACAAGCTAGCTAAAGCAGTAACAGTTCAAATTAAGTGTCTTTGATAGGCATTTAATTTCTGTATAAGAAGACAGTAATTGCATGTTAAATAAATACCAACAGATTATTAAAAAACAACAGGAATAACAGTTATGCACAAGCTAGCTAATAGATCTCCCACAGAGGGAAACCTCATTAAGTATATTTTTATTAGACAGTTGGTATTGCATCACCACTTAATAAATATCTGAAGCAACCTAATTCTTTACATTTATTAAGATAGGTATCATAAATGCAAACCAATTGATTGCCATAACTCCTAGTAACATATTTATTGGCTCTCTCTGAGGCATACATCTTAAGTAAAGGGAATTCCACAGTAATGTGAAAACACTGAAGTATAGTGAATACTGATTTATAAAACATTTCTCTGTCAGTCGGCTTGTCTTATATGCAGTGGTGATAGCCATGTGATAAATGGTACAGGCGTGATACATTGCAGGTGTCATGCTCTCTAAACCACCTGATCTTCAATCTGCTCAATAGTTTGTCTTCAATGGGATTTTTTCTAACATTCCAAAGATCAGAGTATATTCAATAGAGCTGGTTGGGAAATTATTTTTTCGTGGACAAAGATGACTTCATTTATCTCAAACTCAAGCTGATTTCTTTTTCACATATTACTGAAGCTCAATAAGTTTGTTTCAGGTTTGATGAAAATTTTGAGCAAAGGTTCAGATTGGTTCTAATCCAAAACAGCAGAGAGTATCTGGTTAAAGTTAAATCAGCAAAATAGCAATGGTGCTGTATTTCCCTCAACCATTTTGACTCAATATCTAATTGGGTAATTAGCTTATTTTAAGAAGTAATTTTCAGTGGCCATATGGGAAAAGTTTATTTGGTGCAAACTAGGAAGGCAGAGATGGAGAAATTGTAGCACAAGAGTTCTCAGGTCACAGTTTCACTGGTTGTGTTCCCCCCTCCCCTCATGCTTATCACAACACATGCATAATGTACTCTTGGTTACTTACCTTTCTAGGATCAAGGGTAAAGAACCAACAAAATATTCTCAGACAAAGCAGAATCACTGTCTATATTTCCCTCCTTTGGAGGGTATTGAACTTTGAAATTGATTTAAAACACTTTATGCTTCCATTGAAAACAACCCCTATGTGCTACCTGTTCTATCCTTAGAGCACTTGTGTCTCTATAATGATTTTGGTTTAATAAGAATTGGATTCCTGAAACATGGTGCTAGATGAGTATTTTGATATAAATAACTTTGTTTGCCGATGAGTACGCTGCACTCTATATTCATGTAGCTACCCACAGTCAGTACTATTGAGCAGGCGGGTGGGCCTATCAGCCTGGATAAAATGGGGAAAAAAAAGAACTTTTGGCAGAAACTTGAAGTGAACTTTATCCATTTCTGAGGTTCAAAAAGTTAAGTTGTATTTGGGGAGTCAACATTGCCTAGTGGATAGAGCATTGGAGAGCGACTCGGCAGATCTGATTTCTATTCCCAGCATTGCTACTGGCCTTCTGGGTGATGTCACCTCCCTGTGCCTCAGTTTCCTCTATCTGTAAAATATGGATAATGATACTGATAGCCTTTGTAAAGTGCTTTGAGATCTACAGATGAAAAAACACTATATAAGAACTAGTTATTTTTCATGGTTTTTTCTATACATTGGGCTTTTTCACCAGGATACTACTGGCTGGACAAGCCAGCAAGAACTGGAAACCTTGTGGCAAAGTTCATTCTCATGATATATCCATCCTGACTTACTTTCCAAAGATCTTCCAAGAAATTTGGACATGAGCAGCCGGATTTCTGGATGTTTACTAGGGATATAGAAAGCCCATTGTGGCCTCTGATTGAGTAATAATGATACTCCCTTCAACACCCCATTTTAGGCTGAATTTCTAACCCTCTGGACACCCTCCCATCTGCCATATTTGGCATTCATGTGCTGTTCTCTGCGCTAGCTTCCTAAGTACCTTCAAAAGACCACCCTAACTCTCATTGCCGGTATCTCACTCTGTGAGCTGTCCCATTTTGTTCAATGGGACTACTCATGGGGTAAGGGTGTGTCTACGGGGTGTGTGTGGGTAATCTGAAGATTTTTGATACCTCTTGATAGGAAGGATATCAGAATCACAGTGGTATGCAGTCACTGATTTTTGTTTTTCCATACACCTCTAATCACTGATGCATTGTTTGTGCACACTGGGGAAAATCTGGGTCCCTGTGTTTTTCCAAGGCAATAAGAAATAAGCAGTGCTGCATGTCTAAAGGAAAACTTCTGCCTACTTTACATCCTTTCCAATTTGTGGTGGTACCAGCAGTGTTGAAAATGACAGTACATATGTTATGACTGTTTGAATTTTCAAAAGCCTTTGGTTAAATTCTGTATAAATTGGTTCCTGCTTAACATAGAAGCTTGCAAGGATCCTTAATAAGACATGGAAACAGATAAAGAGCTAGTGTAAGAAACAGAAAACAGATACTTCTAGTAAGAGAAACCACGTCCACTCTGGGGGGAAGTATTAAGTGGGTCCCACATGGATTAAGACTAAGATCTCTGCTGCCTTTTATCTGTATAACTGATCCAGACAGTAGGATCAAGTTTAAGTGGTTACATTTGCTGATGCTGATTGGAGAGCAGCAAACACGAAGATAGCTGCCAGAGAAATTCAGGAGGCAGAGACATGTTTTCTAGCTGGGCTGAAAACTGACATACAATATATAATAGTCACAAATAGATGGTTTCTGATCATGTCCTGGTTTCATTCTGATACGCCACCATTGAGTTCAATAGATTTACTCCTAATTTACACCACGGTAACTGAGAACAGATTTAGGCCCATCAAGCTCAGCCCAGTGTAAGTTTATAATTTTATTCCACAAAGATAGGGGAGAGAAAGAGAAAAGCAGTTTCCCCCAAAAAACCTGAATCAGGCAGACTTAAATTTCATAATAAATAAAATACTTCTTAAGTGAGGAATTGAGGGCCCCCAAGCTACACTTGGCACAGTGTGGGCACTATGCCACTTTTCTGTCCCACCATGCACCCCGATCATAGGGACAGCCAGAGGTTGGTTCAGTCCTTAGTGAAACTTAGAACAGCCTCCTGGCTTCTTTAAGCTACCTCAGCTAGTAACAGCCCCCAATAACTTGCCCTGGATTCTCAGAGTGCTGGGTGCTCCAGCCATGCCCCTTCCACACCCACAGAAAGCATCTTATACCAAGAGCCAGGGGAGAGGGGTTAGAGCCATCTCAGTTGGCTTTACATCACCAGTGGATTACCCTATTCAAGAATTCCCAACCGGCAGCTTTAACCAGACTTCCAATCCCTTTGTTCCAAAGAGCAGCATAAAGGGGTTGGATTAAGACTGAGGATCTGGTGCTTCAAAATGAAGGTACAAATTAATTCCTGGTATAGCCCCACTGAAGCTATAAATAATTTATATGGATGGGGTTATGCCAGGGATGAATTTGGCCCAACATGGCTAAGGAAATTGATGTTTCAATCGTGAAACTCAGTAAAGCTGGTCAAGCATCATGTCACATAAGATGGCTAAAGGGACTGAGATGGCTAAAGGGAGTCTTTCATTTCTAGGTCACTGGTTCTAATGTGGCCCAGGCAGGGTTTGAGTTTAAGTCATTACCAACTGGTGGCTGTTCTGTGTGAAATTATGAGATGGAGTTTTCAACCCTATCCCAAGTGATCAATTGGCCATATCACAGAAATCATCTTCAAAGAAGCTCCCTTACTGACAGTCCGCAGAGAGACCAAAGGATTGAATGGCAATTAACCTTTGGAATAACTTCCCTAGGGACGTAGTAGATTCTCCATCACCTGAAATCTTTAAATCAAGACTGGATGTATTTCTAACAGATATGCCATAGCTCAGTGTTGCCCCTATTCTGTGAATGGAAAGAGGACTTTAGGTTTCAGAGTTGTCAGTCAATTCACAAGCACTAAATTTATTTGGAAACATGTCTAAACAGTTCCATGCATGGAACATTTTATAAAATGGGGAGAAAAAAACACAGAAAGTCAACTTTCATTAAAAAAATGATTAAAAAGGAAATAAATAGAAGTAATGAAAACAAAAACATATCTGTGTAGCATGAAGAGCCAGACATTTTACGGAGGTCTGTGAGAGGATTACTCCTTTAAATGTGCCAGCACAATAGATGCCACAGGCTATAATCATACTTAGTGGGAAATTCTGCTTCTCAGATTTGATTGATCAATGTTAATGGTAACGGCATCACAAAAAAAGGTAACCAAAAATGTAAAACAAGGGACTTTATAGGCTCAGCCAATAACTCTGCCTAGAATATGTGCAGCTGCAGCTAACGCTAATGCAACAGAGGGTATAAAGCAGGAGGAAAATTAAGGATCTAAAACATCCCTTAGTGTTCTCTCTAAACTCTAAACCAGTTTAGTGATGGGAACTTTCTGGGAATATGCAGCTTAAAGATGGCTCAGTCACATAGCTTGCAAAGATTTGAGGCTTTGAGTTGGGTCAAAGATTCCAGGCCATATGCAAAAGAAAGAGGCTAATTGGAAGGGAGATCCAGCACTTAAGACACAGATATGGGTATTGGATATTGACAATTGAGTGGGTCCCAGAAAAGAGGTACTTGAACCTCAGTATCATCCCTTAATATAAGAGGGGCGAGGGAATGGAGGTCCTAGTGAGGAGACACCCACAGCCACGGGCATAGCTAATGAGGAAGGAGAAAGAGTCAGCTGCCAAAGTGGGGA
Source organism: Chrysemys picta bellii (assembly GCF_011386835.1). Classification (NCBI taxonomy): domain Eukaryota; kingdom Metazoa; phylum Chordata; order Testudines; family Emydidae; genus Chrysemys; species Chrysemys picta. The sequence continues at coordinate 120,033,265 of NC_088794.1, read as the reverse complement.
AGTTGAGGAATCAGCCTGTGACTACACAGGGGAACATTTGTGTAGACTTGGATGGACACTGTAGTGGGAAGAGTAGAAATCCCCCTCCATGGTAAGTCCTTCCAATCTGATCTGACCACCAGAACTCTCCCTGGTCTTTTAGTCACAGGGCACTCTCCTCTCTCCACTTCCTAGACCTTTAGTAGTGAGATGCCTCGCATGTAACATCTTATATTGCCTGTCAGAAACCAGGCAGAACCCTGTCGCCTGCCTAAAATTTGAGTCTGAATAAATGAAGTGATTATCATGCCCTATGTCAGTATACCCCAAATGTTTGAAGCAACCCTCCAAACTAAGGCTGGGCAAAGAGTTCCAAAGGAAGTTCAAGGCTGTCCATACTAACTAGATTTGTTGGAGCTATGTTGGAACTTTTCCAAGCAATTGTTTGGCTGAGCTGGTGTTGTGATGTGCTATGACTTCTTGTGTGCATATATCTTCCACTATGTGAAGGTTCTCTAGTCAGAGACCCTATCCTAGTTCACATGTGGCCAGAGCAAGTTGTATATATGGAGAAATGGCTAACCATTACTATTCCCCAAGCTCTAGAGACTGGATCCTGCAGTGAGAAGTCTCTTCTTGGCAGGCATCTTCTCCTTATGGTCGGTTATCTCCTGCCAGCTGAACTTTAGGGAGGACTTTCACAATCCGGAATCTTCAGGATTAATATTGCCAAATGGTGACATTATGAAATAACTGATTTTTTGGTTATGCAAATTGGGGATAAGTGTGCATTCATCCAATCTTGTGGCTAAAAGCTGGACCAGAATCTGAGTCCTTTCTTCTAATGCTACCTGTTGAGAGATCCCTACTGAAGAAAATAGAAAGGAGTATAAATGTTGGCAAATGAAGTGTAAAAGTATAATTAGGCAGGTAAAAAGCAATTTGAAGAGCAAGTAGTAAAAGACACAAAAAACAACAGCAATTTTTTTAAGTACATCAGAAGCAGGAAGCCTGCCAAACAGTCAATGGGGCCACTGAATGATCAAGGTGCTAAAGGAGCACTCAAGGAAGACAAGTCCATTTCAGGTAAGCTAAATACATTCTTTGTATCAGTCTTCACTGTACAGGATGGGAGGGAGATTGCCAAATGAGCCATTCTTTTTAGGTGACAAATCTGAGGAACTGTCCCAGATTGAAGTGTCACTAGAGGAGGTTTTGGGATGAATTGATAAATTAAACAGTGATAAGGCCCCACGACCAGATGATACTCACCCAAGTTCTGAAGAAACTCATATATGAAATGGCACAACTACTAACTGTGGTATGTAATTTATCACTTATATCAGACTCTGCACCAGATGATTGGAGTATAGCTAATGTCATAATGATATATTTTTAAAGGATCCAGAGGTGATCCTGGCAATTATAGGCCATAAGCCTAACTTCAGTGCCAGGCAAATTGGTTGAAACTATAATAAAGAACAGAGTTATCAGACACATAGAAAACCCTGCTATGTTGGGGAAGAGTCAGCACATATTTTGTAAAGGGAAATCATGCTTCAGCAATCTATTAGAATTTTTTGAGGGTGTAAACAAGCATGTAGCAAGGTGATCCAGTGGATGTAGTGTACTTGTACTTTCAGTAAACCTTTGACAAGATTCCTCACCAAAGGCTCTTAAGCAAAGTAAGCAGTCATGGGATAAGATGGAAGGTCCTGCCATGGATCTGTAAACAGTTGAAAGGTAGGAAACAAAGGATAGGAATAAATTGTAAGTTTTCACTGTGGAGAGAGGTAAATAGCAGGTTCCCCCACGGATCTGTACTGGTACCAGTGTTCTTCAACATATTTATAAATGATCTGGAAAATGGGATGAACAATGATGGGGCAAAGTTTGCAGATGATACAAAATTACTCAAGATAGTTTCATTCAAAGCTGAATGTGGAGAGTTACAAAGGGATCTCACAAAACTGGGTGACTGGGCAACAAAATGGCAGATGAAATTCAATGTTGATAAGTGCAAAGTAATGCACGCTGGAAAATCTAATCCCAACTATATATACAAAATGATGAGTTCTAAATAGCTGTTACCAGTCATGAAAGAGATCTTGGAATCATAGTGGATAGTTCTCGGAAAACATCTGCTCAGCGTGCAGCTGAAGTAAAAAAAGTTAACAGAATGTTAGGAATCATTAAGAAAGGGATAGAAAATAAGACAGAAAATATAATAATGCCACTATATAAATCCATGGTATGCTCACACTTTGAATACTGCGTGCAGTTCTGGTCACCCCATTTCAAAAAAAGATATATTAGAATCTGAAAAACTACAGAGAAGGGCAACAAAAATGTTTAGGGCAGGGATCAGCAACCTTTGGCACACATTCCATCAGGGAAATCCGCTGGCAGGCCGGGCCGATTGTTTATCTGCAGCGTCTGCAGGTTCGGCCGATCACAGCTCCCACTGGCCGCCGTTCGCCGTGCCAGGAAAATGGGGGCTGCGGGAAGCTGTGTGAGCCAAAGGATGTGCTGGTTCCATGCCAAAGGTTGCCGATCCCTGGTTTAGGAACATGGAACAGCTTCAATTTGAGGAAAAATAAAAAAGATTAGGATTATTCATTTTAGAAAAGTGTAGACTAAAAGGGGATATGATAAAGGTCTATAAAATCATGACTGGTGTGGAGAAAGTGAATAAAAAAGTGGTATTGACCCCTACACATAACACAAGAACCAGGGGACATCCAATGAAATTAATTGCAGGTTTAAAACAAACATAAGGGAGTACTATTCATACAACTCACAGTCAACCAGTGGAACTTGTTGCCAGAGGATGTTGTGAAGGTCAAGAGTATAATTGGTTTAAAAAAATAATTAGTTAAGTTCATGGAGGACAGGTCCATCAATGGCTATTAACCAAGATGGTCAGGAACACAATCCCATTCTCTGAGAGTCCATAATTCTCTGCTTGCCAGGAGCTGGGAGTGAATGACAGGGGATAGATCACTTCAGAATTGCCCTGTTCTATTCATTCCCTGTAAAGTATCTGGCACTGGCCGCTGTTGGAAGACAGGATACTGGGCTAGATAGACCATTGGTCTGATCCATATATATTTTATATTCTTATGTTCTTATCATTCTGGACCTAGTCACTGCAGAAGATAACAGGTGCTGACATCTGAGAATTTTAGATTCTACAAATGAACTCCCTAACCTATAAATCAACCCTTAAGGTCTTGATAAATGTGATTCCTGTGGACATCCTCCAATTTTGCCTGGGAAGAAAAAAGAGTACATAAATAAGTATTGTCTAGGAGCACCTATTTAGATACAAGAGGAATTGGGAACATCAGCCAAACAACCATTTTCCTTGTTCTTACTGTTTGTTGTTTGGTTCTGTTTTAATAAATCATGTCTCAGAACACCTGGTAGTTAAACCCTGAACAAGCTCCCTGTGAATAGCTGGATCTCTTGAATGGTGATTTCTTTTTCACAGTTTTCTTAAGTGTCTGCTAGGTTTTTTTTTTTTTTCCTAATCTCAGGAAGGGCTCTTGTCTTTTAAGCCAATTTTCACTTTTCATTTGAAACTCTCTCTCTCTCTCTCTCTCTCTCTCTCTCTCTCTCTCTCTCACACACACACACACACACACACACACACACACACACACACACACACACACACACACACACTCACTCTTCTGTTGTGTTAAACGATAAGTCAAGCTGCAAGCTCTTAAGAAAATTCACTCCCTTTAAACATATACAAACATACTGGTTTGATTTTCCATGAATCCCATACCTTTAGGTTCAAACTTAATACAGATGAGATGCTGATGTTTTCCAACAAGATTTCAGTTTAATTTTCTTTTGTCATACCTATCAAATGGTACGTGTGTGTGCGCATGCATACACACAACATTTGATGGGTCAGGCACAAGAAGATTAAAGGGATAAACTGGTAGAAAATGTATAATCTATACATATAATTTGTGATTTATTTGATGGTCAGATTTCATTGTAAATTCTAAATGAACCATGGAAGAATTTGTTGGTCTTGGTTTCTATCTATAAAATGTGTCCATTCTTTTATTTTTTTCCACATTAAATACATTAGCACATGAAGCATATCCAGAGATTACCCAAACAGGTACAAGAAGATTAAAATAAATGCCATTCATCATGCTTGCTCTTTTTTAGACAAGTTGCTCCCCGGGCTTTAAATCAGTCAGGAGCTAAGGCAAATTGGCAGTTCTATTCTACATAAGTTTTTTATACCGTGCTTATCACCATCATATCTGAGCATTTTCCAGTAGTATATTAAGCAATGTGACTTATATATCTGACACATATGGTTTGTTTCTCATCTTCTTCCCCAGAAGGAGAAGCATGTGGAGTGGAGTGATTTGGTAAGAGTTTTATTTATTGATTTATTTGTTAAATAAATATACCTATTGCTATGTGTTTGTATTAGAGAAGTCAAGGTCAAACAAATATGTCTTACACTTGGAGCAGGAAGTGGTGTGGTTTGTGATGGTCCTTAGTTCCAGGGGGAGTTCATTTCACAGTCTCACACTCACCCCAGAGAAGGTTCTTTCTCCTGTACAGAGGAGCTTTACTCTTATTGTTGAGAGTGTCATTGTGCCAGAGGAGTAAAGTATTGATCAGATTATGCCAGCTACATCTGAGTAATAGGTTTTCAGACCTGGATGTGAAAAGAATTATCTTACATTTGAATCTAAGGACTCTGAAGGAAATCTACTTACCATAAGCAGACATTTTATGTAATATTCAAGTTCATAATATGACATCGTGAAAACACTTACCTTTGCTGTAGAAACCATAAACTTTTATTATCGTAAGAAGCGAGATTTTCATAGACACTGATAATTAAAATGTGGAGTAATTTAATAGAATAGGAATGAAGAGTAAAGTCAATGTAAATCTGCAACTACATCACTTTAATCTATGATAGGAACAGTTTTTAGAAGATAAATAGGGTCAGTGATTTGATGGGAGATCTTCAAAGGCAACTTAGGTTGTTGTAGGAGGTAATGCTAGTGAGTCAATAAGGTGGTGCTCTTTCCTGTGGGTGAGTATTAAACAAATCCTTCATAGTTTTAAGGGATGGTGTGACACTAGAGGTGCTGTATTTCATAGAAGCTGTAAATTGAGTTCATACCATTTTTTGACCTCTCCCTGTCTGCAGCCACGATCATCCAGGATAATATAATGGGATGACTATATGATTCAGCCTTTAGGGACCAGGTTTAGGGGCTTCCCTGAGAGAAGGATTTACTGCTCCTCTGTAGGTTGCGCTCCTACCAGTAGAGCTGGGCAAAATTTCTTGACTTTTTTTTCTGTTGGAAAATGGTTTGTTGTGATATTAAAAAATAATTTGAAGTCAACATTTGAAAGTAAAACTTTTTTTATCTGAAAATGTCAATTCAAAACAAAATATTTAATGCTGAAATAACATCTTGAAAAAAATCATTCTGAGATGTACAATCATTTTATTTTGATCATTTTCTGTTTCAAAACTTTTCACAAGCTTTTTTTTTCATTTTGCAACTTGTTCTGAGATTTTTACTCTTTGTTTTGACTTTGAAAAGAAAACAATGCTGATATTACCTGTAATTACCAGCACTTCTACATAGCAGGGATTGGAAAAACCTAAGCCTTCCCACTTTTAAAAGATGATGCATCTCTTTTAGGAAGCTTTCCCCTAGTAATGGAGCAGCAGAAGAGCCTAGCTATGGTCTTCTGAAAGACAGCCACCAACAGATATTAGAAGGGAAGGTGGAGTGTTTATGTCCAACCATGGATGAATCATACAGAATTTAAAGCCAGAAAGGACCCCAGATCATGTAAAAGTCACATAGTTACTAAAGCAAGGGGAATATTAGAAGAAAAGCAAAACAGGTTGAAAGATTTTCCTGTGGCTTTTAGTGAAAGATAAAGTAGGTGAAGAGCAGAATAAATCCTTAAAAATATGAGAGAGAGGGATGGCTTGCCACATTCTCTTTTATAGCAATCCTAAAAATGAAGCTGAATTATAAGCAGATGAAGAAGTTCCCATGGCCAGCCATAGTGAGCACAATCTGGAAAAGGCGTGTTATGCCACATATCCTCAAACACTGTCATTTGACTGAGCCAGAGCCTTGTGCAGGCAATGAATCATTTCCTGCTGTGGTTCTTCTCCATTTTTCCATTACTGCTTTATTTACAGTTGGGATGGGAAAAAGAGCTTTCACTTTTTTTCCCCTTTTACTAAGTGAAAGAGGAACAAGAGCGGAAAATGTCTTTTAGTTTTTCCCCTCAATTAAAATCAAGTCTGATCGTACACACAGAGAAACAAACCAGATTGGCTTATGGACAGAAAGTATTAACTAACAAACGATAAGATCAGATCCTGTGCCAACCTTCAAATACTTATATACTGCCAGCTTCACACTGGAATCTTAGCAATGTGCTACAGAGTGATTCTGACTTCTATTACCTTTTTGGTTTTCATAGCTGCCTCTGAAGACTGCCATTTATTTTATTTTAGGAAATCTGTAGGACATTTTGCTACATTCTGGGGAACTCCAGTCCTCCAGGTGCTATGGAAATGTTTCCAAAATCTGCATGGACCCAATCCCTCCTTTCTCACAGGAGCTAATGGGATTATTTGCCCGAGTAAAGAATGAGTATAGACTACAGAATTTGGCTGAAGGAGACAAGGGGGATTTTTTAAATTACGTGTACTCAAATATATATGAAAACCCTGCCTACCACATTATTAGGGCCAGATCTTCAGCTGACATAAAGCAGCATAACACGATTGAAGTCAGTGATGAGTTAAACAGTTGAGGATCTTGACCTAATGTATTTAATCAGTAGCTTTATTCCATTTAGGCTTGTCCTGAAAGAAAAATCTCTCCCCCACTGCCCCAAGGTCTTTCATTAATTTCTCAAGATTTTCCAACCTCCACTCTAGTTTTCCCCACCCCCTCTCCCTTGAAGATTCTAGCCCTCTTGATATCCTTTGGGTCCCTCCTTTCCCTTCAAGACTCTTATGCTGAGGAATGAAAACATAAAATATTTGATAGAATAGTTAGTAATTGTTTGCAACTATACAACTGATAATAACTAGATAATTAGGAGAGGACAGCTAGAGAAGTGAATGGAAAAAAGAGAAAGAATAAAGAAGGAGAAGACAAAATAGCAGGAGTGAGCTCCTTTGGCAAAGGATGAAGAAGAAGAGGTTATAGACCCATATAAGCATGGTCAGTGCTGTATGATATTTAGATAAGATGGAAGTAAATCAGTCAGTGTACCTTAGCCGGCATATATTATTAAAATTGACCCGCCACTACCAATATAATAGGGGCACTGTACAACAGAATATAACCTAACACAATTTCATGCAAACATAATACCACATTCTTATCATAAGAACAAATGATCTGACGACTGCAAAGAAATACAGGGAAATTGTTGAATATGAAGACGTGACTTTCACTGTATAATGGTTAAAAAACATACAAACCGACAGACAAACACACTAAAACAAATCTTTTGTCTATTCATCCTGCACAAGCACTGCCATAATAAACATTTTGTATTTCTCATATCTAACCTACCGCACCCACTGCTCCATTTTTGTCATGTGTGTATGTGTGTATATATATATACTGGCTTTAACTAACTTATGTCAGTGTTACAAAACAGACTCACCAGAAAAAACAAACAAACCACCCTATAGATTTGGAGGCTTACAAACAATATTTACACACACACACACACACACACACACACACACGCTTACCTCCGGAGGCTCAAACATGTCTTCTTGTCAATTCCCAGACTTCTACACTTTAAACTCTCTATGTGATTTGGTAGATCTGTCTAGGAATGTGTGAAGGAAAGGCCTGTAACTGCTGCCATGGAGAGCAGATGTTTTGTATTTTTGTGCCACTGAACTCAAGTTTTTAAATAATCAGATTTTCATTAGAGCTGATTAGGCATTGCAAAAAGCAAAATCTGAATGGCCACTCAGTTTGACTATTTTCCTTCCTCATTGTAATTGGTAATCACAAATATTCACACAAACTGTGTTTTGGTCATTTTGCAGAATGGCTGCTGTTCTGCACATGAAATAACCTTATTGGCCATTTCTATTTAATAATAGTACATAATAATTGTAGTGTCCTAGGCTCAGGTCCTCAAAGGTGTTTAGGCACCTAGCTCTCAGGGAGTTAGGCACCTAAATACCTTTGAGGAGCTGGGCCCAAGTGTTCAAAGAAGTTTAAAATCAAGAGTGAATGCCTGCTCACCTTACACACATGAGAAGTCCTATTAGAATTGATTGAGACTGCTCATATGAATAAGGCAAACATCACTGGTCCTTAGACTGGTGACAGTTCTGTGCACTAGTTAAGCCTAGAAGTTATTTTGGAGGCAGTGCAATGTAGGGACTAAAGATGGGAACTTAGAGTCTGACTTCCTGGGTTCTCTTCTCAGCTCTGGCATTGACTCTGGACAAGTCATATGGAGCCAATTTTTTTTTGTTTTTTTTTAAGAGCTCAGCACCATATTTTCAGGTGCTCGTGAACCATAATTAGAGCTTGAGCTTCTAAAGAGCTCTGCTCCTATTTAGCCATTTAAATAAAAGCTATATTTTCAAAACTATTCCTCACAAAGCCGCTCCCTCTCTGACATTTATGGGCACTCAGCATGCTGAGCTCTTTTGAATATATGGCCCGGATTGAGGGTACTGTGCACATCTGAAAAGCTGGCACTCCGCCTCTCTGTGCTTTGATTCCCCTCAATGGAGTTGATATATGACTTATCTATGCCACATGCATTTCATTGAGTAATATTTTTATTGAGCTTTGATATCCTGAGATGAAAGAAACTATAGAAATAAAACTATTATTATTATTTAGCTGGACAAGAAATAGCATATCTGAGCACTGCCAAATTCATTAGACAATCTACATTTCCCTTACACCTCATTATAAAGTCAAATGTATTTAGACATGTAGGGCTGTGGAATGGGCCATATCACATAACTGGAGAATCTGCCTTTAAATAGAACATCATAACCAAAGCATTCAGATTTTTAAAAAATAACCAACACTATTCCTTTCTTTCAAATACACCACTGAATTCCACTCATTTAAAAGTATTTTAGGTCTTGTATTGTGTTCACGGCAGACGCCGTGCTGTCAGATATGGCTTTGCTGTTCACTTGCTTTGATTTGAAATGAGATGTTAAAAAAACACCACTCTTTGAGCTGCTTATCTTGTGTAAAGGGAAGGAAAATGGAAGTGTAAATTGAGGATTTAGGAGCTATTTCTTAGTTACAAGAATTATATTCCGTTAAGTAACAAAATTAGATGAGATGGAAAAAACAATCTAAGTGACCAGTAAAAGCTTCAGTCTTTACCAGCTGTAAGGGTACTTGCTGTAAGTACCTCTGCATTTGAAGAGAACGTTTTAGGTGAAATTTACAATATAAGGTTACAACTGTTTTTATAAGAAACAAAGATACAAAAATCTACGAAAAAGTGGTGGTGTTTTTTGTAGTTATTGTTTTGTTTCTTTTTTGTTACCCAGTTCTTGTCTACTTTTAATGGCATGCTGGAATCAGCCTTATTTTCAGAGCCAATAAACCCAATATGATGGGGAGGGGAATCCTAAAAGCTTGAAATGGAAACATTAAATAACTCAAATACTATTAAAGAGATATTGTCAAAGTAATTTGAGACCCCAAAACTCCTTTTCCCCATAAATAAATGGGTTTTAGAAAGCCTAACAGGACTAGACTATATATATTCCGTGAAATTGGTTTTATATTGGTGCGGGATTAGTCTGGGGGAGTTTCAAACATGCCTCTGAGGTGCTGTGAATGCAGACAACAGCTATGTGCTAGCACATGAGATCAGAATAGTGAAACTTACTACAAACAAGAGAAACTGCAATGTAGCTTCAGTGTTCAAGAAGAGCGAAATGGAAAAATGAATCCTGGCTGAGCAGTTTTGGGGCCAGTGCTCCATGTGAACAAGAGAGGATGTATCCCACAATTGTTTCCCTAGACATGAAGTATGGTGGTGTTATAAAGTCATGTAGATAGGTTTCCTGCTCCCCTGAGGCGTTTTATACAGATTCCCAACTTCAATTATTTGCATTTTTGCCAGGTTTTTTTTTACCATCTTATAGAGTGGTCAACATTTTGAAAAAAAAAAAAAAAAGTTGATAAGACTTTTTTTCTGCATTTTCTTTACTCACCCCAGTCTGTACAGAGTGAAGAAATGAAACATCTGTGTAAAAGTAACAATAATTTCACTATTTTATATACATTAAAACAAGTTCTCATAGTGTTCAGTTCCCTTTTATTTAGTTGATATCCTTACATTTATCAAGTACTTAGGAAAATTATATGTGCCAAGCTGCACATACATAGGATTTTCTAGATTGTTATTTTTTAAAAAAATGCACAGCTTAGAATAGTGCTGTTTATGTTTGTTAAAAGTATACAGGAGGAGCATGAGACTCAAGTTAACATTAATGCAGTGTAAGGCCCTTAACATTTTAATTTCCTGAATTTTGATTGTTTAATATTGAAACATCAGTGTTACATGAATGAACTTTTTTACATATGTTCACATCACAGTAAGATACATTTTATGGTCTTGCTTTGCATGTTTGTTGCATTGATATTTGTGTTCTGTTTGAGGAAGTGAGGTCTACTTAATGTTGGATCCAAAGAAGTTAATGGGAGTCATGCAATTGACTTAATGAACTGGGTCAGGCCCATAGTTTGTACTTAAATAGGTAGGGTCATTACCATTGCCATAATATGTAGAACACTGATTCTGAACAGCACAGTATTAATTTAACTTCTTGCTAATTGATGTGGAAGTTACATCAATCCATGCTTTACAAGATACATGTTGGGTAGTCATATAGTTCTTCCTGCATAAGCACTACATGCTTCGATCATCAGCAGTCAGTTAAAGGGCTTTCAAAGTATATTTAAGAGATCAAATTGTTTAGCTGACAAATATTTAATTGTAAAAGGTGCTTAATTCCATCTTGATGCCTGTCGGTTCCTCTGCTGTTTCATAGTGCATCATTTTATTGTAATCTAGGCAATTACCTGGACAGTCAAAGATTCACTTGATAGATGATGATATGATGATCTGTTATAGCAGGCCTTATCAGATTGAGGTTTGATGCTGATAACTTCCCATTTGAGCAGTGAAATAGCAATCACATTCCAGCAGAACACTTGAAATAGGTGCTGTCAATTTCATGTGAGGGGTGGGTTTGACACCACAAAACTCCTTGGACTAGGTGAAAGGGTCAGACTCGTACCATGGCTAGTGTCAGCCGGACGCAACACTAGGATTGGATTTCTCTTTATTTTAATCCATAAAATAAAAAATAGAGACCATCTGCCTGTTTGTGTCATTTAATACAAGCTGGAATTCCTTATATAATCTTACATACAGTAACTTACTGTACAGTACATTCAGTCTTCAGAAAACTCAAAGAAAATTGGTTTGATACTTCAAAAGAGAGGAGTGCTTAAAGCTTGTAATATCAGACAGTTAACCAGCTCCACTGGCTGAGCATCCTTCTCACTTTGGACAGAAGGGGTACTTCTTGCTATGCTATTAACTGTTCTTGTGCCATTTGAATTGCTGGGTGCATCTATCTGAAGGTTACCCGGGAAGAAAATGTTTTCACTTTGTGTGAAATAATTTTTAGGTTTTTGTCTTGTTACTTATTTTAATTTAGGTCACTGTGTTCAGTCTAGAGAAATAAATAAATAAAACAACTGTTTTACATAACATTATTTTGTATACACTGCAGGGACGTAAAGGATATTATAAAGATGAAAGTTTAATTATATTTGCTAGTCAAGGAGGAAAGCACAAGAAGTAATTGCGTTAAGCTTTAGTGGTAAACATGTAGGCTAAATATAGGACAAAAGCGTTAGCACTAGAAGCAGGGTTAAACAATAGAATAAGCTGTCAAGAGAAGTTCTGTTATTGTCACCACTGGAGTCAATCATGGCTAGAATGGATGCCCATTTAGCAAGGCTAGTTTAGGAATAATTTCACCCAATCTTGTCATGACGATGCAGATGGAGCATAGCATCTGAAGGCCAAATTGTGCTGTTAAGCTGTTGGCTTACATTGGGTGGAGCAGATTGGCTCTCTCTTGGAGAACCTTGGCATGGGATTTTGCAGGATCCTGGCCTGAGAGACCCAGTGCACAACTGTACTGAGCAGGCTACACCAGCGCTTCAATACCATCCAATTAAAGCGTATGCTGTCCATGCCTCTGTCAGGTTTCCTTACATTTCATGGCTTTCTACATTATTAAATGACTCAAGATTTGGAGCATCTACTATGTCACTTGAGGGACTGTTCTGCTGCAGTGGAGTAAATTTTCCCATTGCAAATGCTTATGGATATTTAGCTGGACTGAGGGCCCAGTTCCAGTCATGAAAGGTAATAGCCAAACCAAACTTCCTTTGCATTTAATAGATGCAACTGATTCTGCTCCACAATTACATATATTGAATAAAGCTACTAGCTGTATGAGTTTATAGCCTGAGACATATTGAGGAAGATTTTCAGGAATGCATTTTGCAAAATCTCTGGAAATGGGAACTAATTCAGGAATTTGGTGGCCAAGCCTCAGGAATTCATCATTTTGCATGCTGGTTACTATGCTCCATCCTGCATATTCTGCAGAATAGCATGAAAGGTTCATGGGATGAATTCACATTACTGAACTTATTGAAAAATTGTTCTTGGGCACTGAACGCCAACTATAATATCATATCACCAATTACATGTTCAAACCACCGTCAATAATGTCACTTAATTGCATGCTGGAATATTTAATTCAATCCAAATGGCAAAATATGCATTTGAGTTTGATTAGTTTATTACATAAATGCATTAGCTGGTTACTTAAAATTGATTGGTAAGGTTTCAGTTTTGTGCAGGAAATTGCTATGTTAATCCAAGTACTTCTCTCTTTATTCTCCAATTACACACAAAACCCCCACATGACACTGCAACTAGAAAAAGAAATTACATTGACCTTGATCAGAGTTTTGACTCATAAATAACAAGAGAACAAAGATGGGCTATCACATGAATAAAAAGTTCAACTGCTTGCTTTCCCATACATATGTATGCTACAAACAGGTTGTTCTCTCACTTGAGAAAGTAGATCATCACTAGCTCCATTCTCTGTTCCTGTCACTAACCTCCTATCCATCTAACCTACTAATGCATCCACATCAAAACTGCCTCCCTGGTTTACAAGGCTTGATCCTCAGCTGGAGTAAGTTGGCATAGCTCCATTAAATTCACTTACATCAGCTGAGGATCTGGCCCCAAGACACACTGGATTTTCTTCACTCTAACATGCTAATATTGTATCCAAAATATATATACCCCAGATTATTTAATTTGATCAGAATCTCATGCAGTGGCCTCATTTCCTCTCAAGAACAGAGATGAAGCTACAGTTCTCTCTCCCAATCTACATATTTACATGATTCCCATTGCTGTTGTATACGAGTTCATCACAAACATTAATGATTTTACCTCCCAATGCCCTTGTAAGGCAGTGAAACGTTATTACTCTATAAGAAAGCCAGTGGCCTAAAGAAGAGAGAGATTAAGGGCCAATCGCCATTGAAGCTAAAAGACATTGGATCAGGCCCCAATTGATTTACCCAAGGTCACACAGGAAGCCTTTGGAAGAATTGAAAAGTGAAATGAGCTCGTAAGTCCCAGCTTAATGCATTAAATGTAAGGCCATCCCTCACTTGGAAGACCCTATAATGATGCAAAATTTCATTCCGCAATAATGATCTGAATAATTAAATACATTTTTATTGTGTTCCTGCTCCTTTAATGTTTTTTTCCCCACAGATTTTCTAGCAAATGAGTCTACTGGCAGGATGTAACCCATTTTGAGTGAATACTGCAGAATATTCAGGGAAAACATATTCTGATTTCATACTCACAAGTGTTTGTATAAACCACCTTATTCTAACAGTTGTGTCTATCGACCCTGACACAGAAATTTATCAAGGGGCCTACATGTCTGGTTAAAACAGTTTGAATTGTGAACATTTACAATAAACACCAAAATAACATCATACAGGCCAAGAATTCTTCACTACAACAATTCAGCAAATAATTGTGAGTGAGATATTCATTAAAGACCATCATAATCTGTTCACAGGATAATAGAAAAAAGAAAGTCAAAATTAGCTGAATAAATTATTACTTTCAAATTATTTCCTCAGCTTTGGCATATGGCATATGGAGTTCAATAAGCTTTGGAAAACTAAATGGAACAAAGTGCTGTAATTTAAATTATAGGACTTTTTTAAAGGAAATATATTTCTGAGAACAGTTGTTAAATATCCTGTGAATATGTGGGAAGTACTAAGTTTTTGCTTTTGAATTTATTTTTTAAGTGAAAAGCAACCAGCTAGTTATAATGGATGGTGTAAAAGTTTAAAATAACCAATTTGATTTGTACAGCCAAAATCCCATTGACTTACTCCAGCCTCACAACTGTGAATTCTCTTATGTTCTTTTTACAGTGCTTGCCATTTCTAAGATATGTTAAGATCTGAAATGGGGATTTATTTCTATAACATTTTGATGTTCTACTAAATTATTAAAAACATTAGTATAATGCTTTATATTTTTTGTATTGTATGGCACCTGCTCTATTCCTTAAAGAGGTTTCTGTGTCTGTTCACTGCATATTCAGCTCCGCTGACTGCACACATACTGAGTTCCAATACATTCCAGTAATGAATTATATAAAATAATCATTTATCAAACGTTTTGGGTAGTCAAGACTTTAACATTTAAGCCTTTTTAATGGCCTTTGAAATGTTCAAAGTTTAAGAATATTGTTATTAAATAATAACCATCATCATATCTGTTCAACACCTAAATCACTCTGTTGAAAGATGCGGTAGAACTTGATAGAGCTGGTGTAACTATTACTTACTAATTCATTACTTATTTAACCCCCTTTTTGACAAGAGCATCATTTATGGGGACGGATCCTGATTTTCTTTGCAAGTCTTTGTTATGCAGAAGAATTTGACAACTAGTTCAGAGTCATAATTTTCAGCCCATCTTGACTTCTGATTATTAGTGTTATGTGGCTGGTAGCTTAATTCACAGAGGGCTAGATTGTGCCTTTAGGTACAGCCCTCAGCAAACTTTGTCACTTAAGCCACAATAACCCAGGAGTAGCTCTGGGAAGCGTTGTTGAATTGTGGTATGAGTTGTTTTTGAAGATATAAGCCATGGTTGTGTGTGAGATGAAAAAAAGCATTCTTCGCTGCCACCATACCATCTACAAAGTATCAAAAAGTGAAATGCTTCAGGGTGTTGGACAAGTTGGTTAATCTTTGCTGTCTCCACCCAGAGACAATTTTTTCTCTTTGGAATTTTTGTATTACTTGAGAATATGCTTGATTCACAGATTCATATATTATAAGAAAGAACCACTGTGATACCCTAGTCTGCATATCACAGGCCATATTTCCCTGAAACAATTCCTGTTTGAATTAGAACACATCACTGGGGGGAGGGGAGAGAGAGAGATCCTCTCTAAAAATTTCCAGTGATGGATAATCCAGCACAACTCTTGGTAAATTGTTTCAATGGTTAATCAACCTCACTATTACAAATGTGTGCCTAATTTCTAAGCTGAATGTGTCTAGCTTCCTCTTCCAGCCCTTGGATCATGTTATACCTTTGTCTACTAGATTAAGGAGGCCTCTGTTACCAGTTTTCTGTTCCCTACTTCTAAACTATGATCAAATCACTCCTTAACCTTCTCATGTATTTGATCCCTCCATTAGAAAGACAAGACAAGCCCAAGTATGGGAGAACTGAAGGGCTGGCAGGTGAGACCAAGGTAGCAGGGATTCTTGGAAAAGTGTTTTTGAGAAGTTTTGATGGAGAACAGAGAGTGATTGAAAGACAAGGAGGGAGATTCCGCTCAAATCATAGGAGCTTCATGGCATGTCATGTGAGTCAAGAACTGGAGAAAGAGATGAACAGAGAAGGAAGAAAAGCAGACTGAGAGGAGTACAGGGTAAAAGAGGGGAAGCAGAAATACAAACTCTTATTTGTAGCCACATCTGTGGGAACAAAACATTTAGGCTTAAAGACACCAGAATTGGTAACAGCCTCATTGTTAGAAGCATGGTTGTTGTTATCATTTGATAGATGCAAATTTAATTGATTACCTTGGTTCAGTTCCATGTAACCAGATGCCCATAACTCAAAACCATGATCACAAATGTCACCAAATTTTATTATTGGTGCTCTCAGCAGGAAAAGACTACAGACAGAAAGGACAATGGAACCTGAACTCCCTCTGACCTTAGACACGTCCCGCTAGGGCAGGTCTGAGGCTCAATGGAAAGTCATTGTATGTATGGAAGGCTTTCAGTGCCTCTGACTTTGCTGTAGCTGTTCTGTGGGTAAATGCCTCATTTGCCAGGGCTGTCAACCTAGTGCTTTTCACAAGCCCTACCTTCACTTAGGGGGAGAGGTAAAGTACTGCTATGAGATTATGAAAAGGATGATTGTAAATTTAAAACAAGTGTGTAATAATTGAGAACCAAGCCACAGTAGGCTTAAATCAGAGAGAAGCAGAGGGCTTGTCTAGAGAGCCCTATAGAATATATCAATGTTACAGCACTAGTTTATGTAAATAAATGAGAGAGCTCTTTTTAAATTGGAGAAGACATGTGGATATTTTAAATAAACACATGAATGTAATGCCGTTAAAGAGAAGGACAGGCCATGTGCCAAGAAAATAAAAAGAGCTTGAACTACTCACTGTACAAAAGCAATGTGGGTTTTAATTCCTTCACTTTTGAATTAAGACATGTGTTGCCTCTTGGTAACTCACGCTGTACCTGCTGAAGACTTCCTTTATCTTATTACATCTTAAAGAGCAACAGGGTCTTGGACACCCTCTCTTTGTTTTTCCTGCACAGCACAATACAGCATTGTTGTTTGCCAGCTGGAAACCAGAGTACAAACCAGTTCTACTCCAGGGCCAGATTCTGCCACTTTTATTCATGCTGAGTGGTACGTTATCCTGCAGACAATCCCACTGGAATACGTGAGTGAAATACTAGATGTACTGAAGTCAATGGCAAAACTCCCACAGACTTCATCCAGGATTTCACCAATGGTCCTTTCTGTAAAGTAAGTAAAAATTGAGTAAGTACTTCAAGCTTTGGTGCTTATTTATGTATTTAGTTTTAACTTGGTTTGTTACTTGTTTTTTTTTCATGGCTCAGTTCATTTTCCCTTTAGAATGTTAATTGTAAAGAGAAAACCACTACATTTTTTTAAACCAATGACCATCATAACAAGATTCCCAAATACAGCTGATGAAAACATTCAGAATATATGTAACAAAGCACTCATTGATTTTTAAACTGAGGACCAGTGAGGTTAAGTGACTTTCTCACAGTCGCAGAGTGAGTCAGCGGCAGAGCTAGGTCCCTGCTCCAACCAATAGAGGACACTACCTCTCCTGAAGTTGATTATTTCAATTTGTGATGCTTTCAAGCATGACCAGTTTTGCCAAAGTTACGGCCATGTGTTCAAAGTCACTATAACCTCTCCCCTTTAAGCAACCTATAGAGGAACTAAAGGAGAAAAGATTCCTTTTGATTCCCGGAAAGGAATCCTGACATTCTGTCAAAGGCTGAATGCTTTTCTGCGACCTCAGAAGAAGAGGTCCACCTACCCTGAATTTTTTCTCACAGAAAATGTTTGTGAAGCCAGATGGAAAATGGAGGAGCGAAGTTGCAGTTTGATGAAAACGTTACACCAAGAGATCTTAGATTGTCAATTGCATCCAGATGAGTTCAGCTTCTTGCCAGGGAGGATTTTTTTAAAGGGTAAAATAGTGTCAGTTGAACTCTGGTTTTATGTGGCTGTTAACACATGGTAAAATAACATGGCTCACCCTGTCTCCATTATGAAATTGAGCATGGTTTACCGCAGTAGAGTCAGGTTTAGTAAATTAGACCAACTAAGCTTCAACCACGTTCTTAGCAAATACCGACATATCATTAGAACAAAGTAGATCTGGAATGTTGTTTATACAAGGAGGTTTCTCCAAATTTAACTAGCATTTGAGCTGTTCTTGAAGGAAAACAGGCTGTGCCAGTGCAACTGCTGCAAACCAATGAACATATGGGAACATATGAGCAACTAAGACACAGGACCATGGTAGAAGCATAAGTGACCCATTTGAGAGCTTAAACATTTCAGGATGAACAATGTCTCTCAGTACCTCTGCAGCTTTGATGTATGAGTTTGTATGTATTTTATATCCTTCAGGAAAGCCCACTGGACCCAAATGCACAGCCAATCTTGTAAATAACCTACATATATGGTTGGACTCTCCCAAAACCAAAAACATTTTTTGAGGGGAGGGAGTAGTGAAAAATCGAAAGAGTCATGTTATATTTGTTGCCTTTTGTTTTACTGTTAGCACTGGTGAAAGATTCTGTGCAGGCAACCCCAGAGTGTGAAGTCTTATATTTATCCATAGGACAGAAACAGCATAGGCTGTGGCAGTGTGAGCTTCCAGCATGCCGCTTTCTACTAATGTTGAACTAGATTTTCAGAGGGTGGATTATTTCCCATGACTCACTCAGCTCTTGGCCTCTCTGCTGAAATTGCAAACAATTGTGCCACTGAAAGCAGTGGGTTTTGCGCTTTGAGAACAGTGAAAATAAGGAAGACATTTTAATAGTAGTCATTTGTATTCCAAAAAAAGAATATTTGTTTTGGGGCACCACCAAATTTGGTTTCATCTCAATTTAGGGTCACATGAACTGAAAAGTAAATACGAGGATTGAGATAGAAATTCTGTGTCTGTGAACCTGGGAATTCTGCAGATGAAATATTTAGAGTGGGTTCAGTATGACTGATGAAAGATGCTATCCAAATAACTGTTGATTTCACACAACATGTTCAAACTATTCTTCTCTGTCTAGACTAGAGATCCAGCCCAAACAATAACCCTGGACTTCTGATTCAGATTTCAGCTGGGCAGCTGAGCCCTTTCCCTATAATGGGCTATGAAAATCCCAGATCTGACATTGCCTCAAAAGCTTTGGATCTATATCTTCTATCCCATTGTTTAGTGCCATCTGTAGCACAGGCTGTGTCCTCCACCCAACCCAGCAACCCTATCCCACTATAAATCAAACTAGGGGAGGCAGGGTTATAATCTATGGGCCCTCAACCAATATCTGGTTTCCAATGCAGCCCAGGTGGAGTCAGGGATTGGGCTGTGACCCTCCTCCATCTCCTGTCCTGATGCTGCAATGGGGGAGATTGAGTAGTGAGATGATCCCCCCAACTAGTTTCCCTGGAAGAGTTGAGGACAATAGTTCAAATGGGAACTACTTAATAGCTTTCAAAATCCTTTGAATAATATGATTTAGAGGAGCAAGAGACAAGATGAAAATAAGATAATTGAACAAACAAACTGTTTCCCAGATGATTCAAAAATAATTATAGTCACCAGGTTGATAGTGTTGTGTGAAGGAGCAAGCAGTTCATAAAGACGAATGATGGACATGACACACCAAATGAGAAACAGACAGAGATGAAGATATGCACGTGTAAGTGAAGAAGTCCTTTCTTTCTTTAATGTTCAGTCAGGGCAAGGGTTTCCATTAACATATCTTTATGGGGTGAAAGGAGCAGGAGATAAAAAAGACAGAGAGAGAAAGAGAGAGAGAGAGAGGGAGAGAATGTCCAGGTCCGAGTTAAGATTGCATCTTTTAGTGACAAAAAACACTGTCTAAAAAAATAACCATCTTTCTGAAGTTTGCTCCCTTTTATTATTAGAGTGGTTAGTGCAAGTGATTGATGGTGCTGGATACTGAAGCCATTTATGTGTCCACAGTGGTACAGTGCAGGCAAATGCAGAGCAAGCCTCTCGTGAACTGGCCCATCAATTTATATTAGCCCAGATGTGACATGGGGAATTCAGTTTCCGTGATCCATTTACTGTCTTTTGAGACTGCTAGAAAGGTGCCAGATAACTCCAATTGTACTGGTAAGTTTTAGGATGCAGACACCTTTACATTCACTCCTATATACCTTAGCAATGAACTATTTGATAGGCATCAAAGCCACTGCCACAGTATCCTACACAACCTCTGTTTGAGGTTTCTTAAGGTCTTTCCAAGAAAATAAGATACATTTAGATAAGTGACTGTGCTTGAAACTTCAGTCTGTTTCCTGAAAATGTTTCCTAACTGGGCAGCATCCTCTCTCAGGTATTAGATTGGTATTTCAGTATATCTTCCCTCAAGGATTCACAGAGCTTTGCTCCTTTTGATTAGCAGCAGAAGTGAAATGCTGTTACTACTACAGTTCAGTAAATCAGGATGTCTTAGAAAACCTCTTGCTCTCCCCTTCCCCCCAACCACAGTGTCAGAGCAGAGTGCCTCTGGAGATTCCAGGAGGCTGTCTTCTAGGTTTAGATCTCATGTCTCTTCAGCATGCCTAAATCCAGGTGTGAGTCCTGTCATGTGACCAGAGCCCCTCTCCCACCTCAAATACAATTCACAGACTCCTTTGCTCCCTTTGAATGTTCAGGGTGTCTTGCAATATCTTGATAAAACTCTGTAGTGTGTGTGTTTCAGTAAATTTCATAATGCACAAAGAAAAAAGCAGCTATGACAGCACTCACCCAAATACAGGCTCAAATATTCAAACATTGATGCCTAACATTAGGTTTCTAATTTGATGTTTCAGCTTCAAAATAAAAATGGGTGCATTTTCAGAGACAATAAGCATTTCCAGTTCCCATTTACTTAAGACTCGTACAAAAGTGTTTTTCTTCACTGTTAGTTATTTATACATAAAGTCAAAATGTGTTCTCTTTTTATTCAAAAAAATTCAAAATATAAACTTTCAGGCCAGCTTTTATTTTTATGTATCTATGTATCTCAGTGTCTATAGATATATGGATATAACAGAAATATAAATGAAACAAAGTATTTAGAATAAATGAGTAGTGGAGTTAAAACAAACATTGCTTTTAACTCCTTCTGTTACAAATAGCAAATCTAGGCACTGCTATATTAAAGAAAATAGTACCTCTTATCAATTGTTGCCTGAATAATAGCAGATAAATTACAATAGCAGATAATTGAAATTGCTGTAAGAGGGTTTATTTACACTCTCTAATCTTGCATGTTTTCCCCTTTTGGTTTGTAAAGGCTTGTGATAAAACTAGTCCTTTCCCATGAGATTTCCACTTCACTTGGCAGACTACAGAGCTTTCGATAAGGTTAAGAAAAACACCCAAATTTAACCTCCAAATCATCTGTGTCCCCCCCCCCCCCCCACACACACACACACACACTCTAACTGCACTATCTAGGCAGCTAGTTATCATGCAGGCAGATGTTATGCAAGAAAGCACATCTATGTATGAATGAAGGGAATTGCCATGGCCAGATCTCAATCTGATAGTAGAGGGTCAGTGTTCTGGCCAGCCACAGATGGAAGTGGCCTTTTTTAGGGGGAAGCCATGACTGTTTGGACATCTAATAGCATTGAGGGGTCCAAGAGAACTCCAAGGCTAGAGACCAACTTAATCGATGGTTAAATTTCCTTGATTATGAAGGATGCTATAGCAGAGGCAAGTTGTTTGAACTGCTTCCCTCTTTCTATCAGCATAATCTCAGTCTTGCCTGCATTCTTCTTTAGGCAACTGCTATTCATCCAGGTGCTGGTCTAAGCCAGATATTGACAAAGCTGGGAGACGGTTGGGGTTTTTTTTACTATTGATTTTTAAGTAAAGGAGTTGTAAAGCTGGATGTTATCTGCATATTGCTAAATGTTGTCTCATCAGATCTTCCAACACCTTTACGTAGATGCTGAATAATGTTGGGGAAGAGTGTCCCCTGTGGGGCACTTCAGGTGAGTACTTTGAAGGGATCAATCTGAGATGAAGAACCTGGGCCATTTTGGGGTGCTATTGTTTACCTCTGGGTCTTCCAAGCTCCTTGTGTTTACCAAGATGAAAAAGAGGCACTTATCCCACCACATCAGACAGTCTTTCTCCTACTGCCACAATAGATAATCATATCTATTAAGCGTATAATATGTTCATCAGTTGTGAATAAAAAATAATAATAAAACAAAGTCTTTTTTGGACAGAAGAAAAGGCTAAATCTGCCAAACACATTGTTTGCTATGAACATCTCACCCACCTCTAGTCACTTAATACTTGTTGAAAGTAGGTGTCTTGCATTGAAAGTATCACACTGACTTACTATGTTGCCAAGAATTGTTATTCATACTGGTAATGTACTAGCAGCAAGAAAGTCAAAATAAATAAAGTGTGTCATGTCACCATGCAGCAAAGACACAATTAACTTATGCATCACTTCTGTACTTCTTCTGTTTTCATTCTCTTACTGCCAGTGCATGTATGTGGATTCAGCTAGTGTGGCGAATGTGACTGGAGCTCAACATCATCTGATCTACATCTATAGGTTCTTTTTATGATATTTATCCTGATGCATTGCAAATATTAGTAACACTAATATAATACTAACCATATCTTACATAGAAACTTTGCCTTTCCACTTACAGTTTAGCTATCTATCTATCACACATACATACGGAAGAATCACTGAACCGAGTCCTGAAATATTGCCACTTCTGGGAAGGAACATGGTAGCTCTTTAAGAGTACACAGTAATACTCCTTCACAGTCAGTTCTGATACTACCTATGCAGAAGGGCATTGTAACAAACAACCAGGTGCCTAAGCCACTGCCAACTATTGGGATGGACTATCAATTATTTTGCTTATTGCTAGGAATAGTTATTAAGTAGGTCTTGTAGTAACTTAGCTTAATTAAGGCAAAGTCACGAAGGAGGAGGGGTGAAACTGACCCTCTGTGCCCTGAACTTGACCTTCTTTGCCTTTCTCTTGTAGTGTGGGGGTGAAAGTCTGTGAAAAACAGGCAGTCTGGAAATATGTCAGACTAAAGACCCCAAAACCCCAAAACCGCATCCTGTTTTTGGCATACCTTGTAACCTTTGCTTTTGCTCCATTTTATCAACTATGTAATACTTTTGATTGGCATGTTTTTATATGTTTTGGGGTATAAATGGGGAATTGGAAGTTTGAATCAGCGGATTGCATCATGGACACACTGAAAAAATCCCCAGCCGTGGATGGAAAGCTGGCCACTGGAAATCTGCCCAAGACTGCTCCAAACTCCTGAGGGGTAATCCTCAAGTGTATTTTGCAGCTTGAGGTGCTCTATAACCTGTTGCATTTGTGTGTGCTTGAGACTAAACAAAGCAGTGACTTTGAGTAAAAGTGTTCTAATGGGAATACTGGAGACTAATAAAGTACTGGCTTTAAAGGAAAGCACATGGTTTAGATGTGTTTGTGCCAGCCATATAGCAGACGGAGGTGCTGCGTCTCCATTGGTTTATCCTGATACCAACACGCAAAGAGTAAAGTTATCCTGAGCTTGGGATTCAGTAGAAGCTAGGGTAACAAGGGTTACCAAGAGCTTTGGGTTCAAGGGGAACCCCGGGTAATACCTATCATCTTTCATTAACTTTTGAGTTGTTGATGTTCACCTTCAATCGGTCAATCACACCATCCTCCACTGTCCACTTGTTACATTTTCAAAGAAACTCCTTTCAGATTCCTCCCATGCTGCCCAACATGCTTAGGGAGTGCTCCCTGTTCATAGCCACAAAATTTCCTCATTAGCCACCTTCAAATCCCACCACAAAACTTTTCTTTGCTGTGGTATCTCCATAAAACTTGCCAAATATTAGGCTGCTAGTGTGAAGAGACCACTGCCTATCATAATGACAAATACTGTATTATTGTTTTCTTGTATCACCCTGTCTGACTGTGTCCTTTTGTCTCTTGTCTTATGCTTAGATTGTAAACCCCTTGGGGTAGGGGCTATTTTTAAAATATGTGTTCATAAATCTCATAGGCCTGGACTTTATGGGGGCCTGGACTTTGACTAGGGCTCGTATATACTACATAATAAAAATACTAAATAATAATCAATAACAACAGCTTAGGACAGGAAGTGAAGAGTATAATTTTAGGAAGGCAGAGTATAATTATCTAAACTAGAATTTTACCAGGAAACTGCAGTTATAACCCCCCTGCTCTTTTGTCATGGGATCTTTAATGAGCTCAGGTAGTCGGGATCATAGTGCTAGGTCCCAGCCAAATGACAGTTCTCTTTAGAGCAATGGAAGGATTAAAGTGGATTATCTTAATTGGATGCATACTACAAAAAGAACAGGAAACACTTTCAATTATCTTTAGCAGATTGTTAGGAAGAGAGAGCTTTGGGATAAAGATCTATGATCCCCCAGGAAAACCCTTTAAAGTGTCACATAATGAAAATGTCCGGTCATGTAGATCAAAGCCCAAGAGACAGTTGCATCTTTTTAGAGAGCGACCCCAGCATTGCAGGCAGGCTGATGGTCCAAGTGCAAGGATGAGGTCAGAGCTCAGGCTTGGGGCTGCATGTCAGGGGGATTTAAATTTACAATTAGGGGGTTGTTTTCCCTCCTTGTCTTTGTATCGTACAATTAAACAAAAAGGAACTGGAAGCCTCACTCTGGGGTGGTTTAGTCTCTCACCCTTCACTGCTGTGATACTAACATGTCAGACAAATGAACAGTGACTAAAATGTGTGGGGCTGTCTCTTCTGCATAACCTGAGTCTGTGAACTTTTCATAGTTAGCCTTCCAGGTGAAACTAGAACTTGAAAGCACAGTATGTAACTTGTCCTTTTTTTTAGGTTGTGCTCTACCTACCTCGTGATTACAATATTTGTGGCTAGATCCACAAAAATCTGGTAAAAGGGTCAGCACAATGTTTTCCCCAAGAGATACTTCTTCTTCTTGTTGTTATTATTGTATTTGTGGAATGCGGAGTGTGTTCTGCATTATACAAACATAGCAGAAGACACATCATCAAATCCTTGCTCACAGTCTACTTAGATGCTAACAGTATAGATGAGATTAATGTAATATGCTAGATGAAGTATCAGCCTTGATGAGAGGTGGAGATCATTCAAATGGAGGAGTATGGGTTCATAAAAATGTATTTGAAACATTCTTAGCTAGCTTCTGAGTATTCTTCCTGATGGATTGAGTGATGAAGAGATTCCGTAGGAAAAATAAAAAACATGGGGAAATGTTTTTAAATGTATATTGCAAGAATCCTAAGCATTGACTGTAAGGATCAGAGGCAATCTCATGATGGGATGCCTCATTGCAAGCCAGGCTTTGGAAACATTAATTCCTGGTGGGAAACCATATTGTGTTCCCCTCTCATTCTAACATGAAAATCACCACCTGGAACTTTGTGATGGTAAGGATAGGATATCGTGGTACTGATAGTCATGCATAATAACCAGAGGGCCTTCCAGTGTAAGGGGTCTCTTGCATGATGATGCAGGCACACTCAGGATCTGCATGCTCAAAGTCTGTAGGAGTCATTTTGTTATGTACCTAAGTTAGGGTGACCAGACAGCAAGTATGAAAAATCGGGACAGAGTGCGAGGGGTAATAGGTGCCCATATAAGAAAAAGCCCTGAATATCGGGACTGTCCCTATAAAATCGGGACATTTGTCACCCTAACCTAATTGAGGTGTGGTTTAAACTCACTCTGGATTCTGGAGGCTGCAGCATACTCACAAGGAAAACACTCTTGGCTGCCTGACCAGACTAGAAAGCATGTCAATATGAGGAAACAACCTGTTCTATTTCACATTGCCAAGAAATTGATCTAGCTTCGCAGGTGCAGAATGAGGCAAAGTGACTATTACTGAGAATGGCCAGAGGACGTTTTGCTTGCCTAATGTTTTGTTCTATGCATTGTTTTTTTTCTTGCATGGCTTTGGGGTTTAGCTTTAATATCCAATGCATGTAATGGATTGGCTCCACTCCTGCACTTGTGCCATTTGATGCACTAGTTGCCTCCTTAAATTCAGAGGGCATGGGGCTTTGGTTATGAGTAGTGTTGTCCAGGCTGCCTATATCCTTGCAACTTCAGTACTGGATTCCAGCATTCTGCCTTCTTGGCTTCAGGGCTGCCCAGAGGGGCAGGGTGGGGGGGGGAGTGGGGCAATTTGCCCCGGGCTCCGCAGGAGCCCCGGCGAGAATATAGTATTCTATAGTATTGCAACTTTTTTTTATGGAAGGGGCTCCCGAAATTGCTTTGCCCCAGGCCCCTCTGAATCCCTGTTTAGCTTGGGAAAAGCTCTGGACTTTTTAAACATATGGGGCCTTAGCCTCAAATGCTGTAAACTGCAATAGATCTCCTGCAATCAACAGAACTACACCTATGTACAACAGCAGAATGCTAGTCTATTAGGCACAGGCAAAGGAGGGGGCACTAACTTTACATCTACACTTTTGAATGCTTATTTAATTTTGTGTAGATATTAAGACAGATTTTCAAAGACACAAATGGCAGTTGTCACCTAACTCCTCCCATTTAAAGTTGTTGACATGAAGACATCTAACCGCCATATTTGCTGTTGAAAATCTCCTGTTATCTTTTGCACCATCAATTTTGCAACTGTATTAGCATTG
This sequence comes from Chrysemys picta bellii, assembly GCF_011386835.1. Taxonomy (NCBI): domain Eukaryota; kingdom Metazoa; phylum Chordata; order Testudines; family Emydidae; genus Chrysemys; species Chrysemys picta. The sequence continues at coordinate 120,006,565 of NC_088794.1, read as the reverse complement.
ACTCTCAGAGACAGAACTTGTGTGTGCAACAGTCTTTGTGGACTCACAATTTCACATTTAAATTATTATGCTTGAAAAACTGAAAGCACAAATTAAGAGTCTGGTTTGAAGCTCATTTTAAAAATGTAGCTAAAAGTGGCCTAAGCCCATCTTCCGACTTGGCACAACTGCCAACATGGCACAACTTTCCATGACCAAGTTGCGTGTGAAAAACCTAGAAATGTAGTGTATGCATGAATACAGTTTCCGAAAAATTATATGTCTGCAAGAAACTGAGACTTTGATTCTTTGAGGTATTCAGCACTCTAGACTTTACTTCTTTGAACTCCCATGACAACTAAGGGCATTCAGCACCTTAGATGTGACATTCAGCACCTCACAGAATCAGGACTTGAATTTCACAGGTGGCTTTGGAAAATTTGACTGGAGAATTTTGATACTCTGCTAGATTTGAGGGAAAGTATCAGTTTTGCAATTTTAAAGACATTTTAGCTGTGACTGAGGTGCTATTGAGCTAAGCTGCATTTTGTGTGTATGATGCCTGAACACTTTTGTCGAAATGGAAGGTACTGTATGATGATGATTATTATTATTACTACAATTTGTCACCACTATAAAAAGAAAAAACCAATTCCATTCAAGACTGAAAAGGACTTGAAAAGGCATTGTAACATTTTAAACAAACTGTGCTGCTAGTCTTAAGAATCCAAAAGAAAACATATAAACTGATACAGCTATAGCTTTGTCTGTGTGTATGCATGCGCACACACATGTGCATACCCACTCATGGAACTATCACTGGCATAGAATAAGGTATATTAAAAATAAATTTTAAATGATTTATTGTTTTAAAACACTGTTTCTAAGTTATAACTTTTGAGTGAAAAAAAAATCCAGTCTCAGGCAATACTTTGTGTAGCCTACTAGCCTTATGAGGACATAGATTCAAGACATGGAAAAAGGGGTGTGTTAACAAATCGGGTATATTATTGATTTTGTGAATTGATTGCACAACACCAAATATGTCTGGATAATCAGAATCTCGTATTCTCAGGAGATAAGATACAGGGAGTCAATGGAATATGGACACACACACACTATGTGATGGGCCAGACTCAGCTGCACTGCTGAATAAATGTGTAATTCCCTCCACAAGCAATGATTTGCTCCTGGGCAAGGGCTGGCTCTATAGTCACCATTGCCCTCACTCAGAGGTTCCACGAAGAGAGGAGGAGGGAAACTTTAGTTTCTAGAGGGGGCTTCATAAGATATTGTTGGTGAAAACAGCAGCAGGGTTTGACACTTCTTTTCACAACCAGTGATTCCTATTTTTCCAGTTACACTGGAATCTTGTAGTCCCCCTCACCATGAGGAGGTTGCACTAACTTGTTCTATCACAACATTCCCCTGGTATTCTTCCCAGCACTGAGGAGCTTGTTTAGCTTATTTCAGGACATGCCTCTTTAAACCAAAGAAATATATCCCAATGCCTATTTGCATTCATTGCCATTGTTTCCTTATGAGTTCAGCGATGACATAATCCATATTGTAACAAGGGACTGGATTTGAAGCTGCAGCTGTGACAACTAGGCAGGTCCTCAGCTGGTATAGAGTGCGGTAGCTCAATTGAAATCATTAGCCAAGATGACAAAGTAAACTAGTTTGCATTTCCATCACACTTCTTCTCTGAAGAAACAATGGTTGGCATTTCAACACAGACACAACTAACTGACTGGACAATCGATAGCACTACTGTGTAGAATTGGAAGGTCAGTTTAGCTGGAAATTTCAATATCATTTTCATCCCAAACTGGAATAAAATGCCAAAAAATCCTACAAAACAAAACCAAAATTTCCAGTGCCTTTGCATCACAAACTGTAAAAAGAAAAAAAAAACAAGTGTTTATTTTAAATGAATGAAATGTTGCAATTTGGATTCAATTTAAATTTTGACATTTCTACTTGGTAGAAGCATAAGGATGGCCATCTGGAGTGTATTTTTTCAGTTGGGCAGAGGAAGGGAAGATTGGGGTCCCTCAGCTTCAGACACACATACCAACTCCCCACCCCCACAAAAACCAGCCAACCAACAAACAAAACACAATGTCAAAAATATAATCACCAAGGATAATGGAAGGGTAGTAGATGAGGGGGTGTGAGGTGGTGTCATAGGAGGAAGAGGATAATATGGAGGACATAAGAGTTGGAGGAACCACCCTGGCAGCCCTACAGAGAACTATAGTAGCAGATGGTCCGCACCACAGTTTATAAAGTCTCCCCAGAACTCCTATGTAACAAAAAGCCCACGGAAAGAGTTTCAGTGCTCAGTGACAGAAATACCAGCCCCATATCCCTGTTCCCTCCTATCAAAGATTCAGAGGATGTGGAGTAAGATAAGTTCCCCGTAGGGCTGCCAGAGCTTAAGTAGCTGATGGTCAGGTCCACAATGTGTAAGGCCTGCCCAGAATCCCTGTATGAGAATACGCCCAACCAAAGAGCTGCAAATTGTAATGGTCAGTGAGATGAACATTAGCCCCAAATCCATTCCCTCTCCTCAAATATTGGGGTACAGGGGGTGTTAAAGTTCAGCTGTCCCATAGAAAACCTGACAGGCAGAAAGCCAGTCATACACTGTATCTGAGCCTACCCCCAAGCACCATCTCAAATAGAGCATCAGTTCAACCTCCGAGACATGTGGATCAGCTGAGTTGATCATACCCTTGCACAATATGGGTACATTCACCTAATCATAGAACACCACTTAGCAACTTGTAACAAAACTTGGTCACCAGTCACAAATAACAGAGTCTCAACATGATTTTGTGGAAAAAATAGAATATCCTGATTTTTCTATTGGATTTTACTGTTGATGATGAAACACAGGAAATAAAAAAAAAATGCTTTCTTAAAACAGTTCACTTTATTTGAAATAATTTTGGACAAATTCTTTTCCTATTTGGAAAAATGTTGACTACCTCTGTCACTGCATGCTCACAGTCCTGGAACAAAACTCAGGGAACTACAACTAACATAACAAAAGGGACATTCATTAAAAGGATAAAATTTGATATCTTTTAAAATTAGGTTTATTATTCAGAAATTTTAGATGGAAAAATCTTTCTAGTGTCTCCATCATGTTATCTCAATGTACTAGAGTGAGGGGGAAAATTTGGAAGCACAGAACACTTGGTGTGCATTGAAATAACAATATTTGTGCTATCAAATTGAGAAGAACAGTAAACGGATTATCTGAGCCCCTTGGGAAACTGCTCACGTCTGGATAATTGGAGGTTCTGATTATCAGAGGTCAGTATACATGGAGTCGGTGGAACAGAGAGTTGTGTGGCAATTCATTAGAAAGGAAAAATGGATAATGATGTTTTAAGTAATCAGGATCCTACTGTTACTGTGTGCTCAGCCAACTGTCCATGAAGTCATCTAATGCGTGCACACAAATTCTTTGAAATATTGGTCCATTATACCTTCTATGCATTTGGCTCTCAAACTGTCATGCATGGGCCACCAAAATACTATGGAGCCTGCTCTAGTGAGCCAAAATATGGAGAATAAAGTGGGCGTAGAAGATCCATAAGCAGATCTCTTTCTGATGAAGTGGTCCACAGAACATAAAAGATGGAGGACCACTGGCCTAGCTTATGAAAAACTGTCAAACTCCAGAGCATGTAAGCTTAGGACGTGTATTTTCAAGCTGGTTCTCTCCCTATCTCCTTCTCCGCATCTTCCTGTGGAAAACAGAAGTCATTCATTCATGATGACTTTGAAGAAAAGCAAGCCAGTGAGGGTGCATGTTTATTAGACACAGTTACTCTATTAGTGTTTCCCTTTCAGGGGGACAGAAAATTCTGTGCTAATTATAGTGCATAGCACTGAGACACATAGCTTTTCTTTTTATCTCCTCAACAGAGCACAGAAGACATAGAAAATGTAATGGAGGGAACCACCTATTATTTGAAACTAATTCAGAAGACTTTCTTATGTGATAAAGCCCAAAAGCTAGTTATATAAAGATTTAGTTTAAAAAAAATCATTACTCTGTCAGATGCAGACTTAGCCTTTAAGGAATTACTTCATAAACTTAATTAAAGGCATTAATCCTTTAAAAGGCAAATTAATGTTCTAAGTGATTGGTACAGCCAAGAGATTTAAACTATAAATTCTGCTAAGCAGGTGTATTCCATCTTTCATTTCTTCTCCTTTTTTAATTACCTTGTTTTGACTCATATTTTCTTTGGCATTTAAAATACAGCAAGTACCAATACACTGGCAAGAACAGACTCTGATTACTCTTCCTGATTTGAAAAATAAAGGGAGATCTGATTGAAAATTATTTTGGATCCCAATGGGTTCTTGTTGTATTCGAGGTTTATGTATAATAAATAATAATAAAACATTGTCATCATCATCATCATACAAAGAGGCCACACACCTCATGCAAAAGAAGGAAATTGCTATTGGAGGGCTCATATAATTTTAGGGTGAGATTTTCAAAAATTCTCAGCAGTGACCTAACTTTGTTCCCACTGAAGTCAATAGAAGAACATCGTACCTTTGTGCTCTATGGAAGGACAGTTAGTCCAGTACTTAGCGCTTTTGAACATTCCACCTTCAACACAGTAACTTAGGAACTGCCAGACTGGATCAGACCCAGGAGCCAGCGAATCCTGGAGCACAAGGTTAGTATTCCTTCTAAGATGGGTAGCCATTAATTATGATAACTCTGGATTTTGTTGATAGCCATATACATAGCCAACCCTTTTTTGATTCTTGATAATATCATGACCTCAGTGATGTCCTGTAGCAATTAATTTCACAGTTGACTCACTCATGGTATTAAAATGTAAGCCTACAAATATTGATTAGGTTCAACTCTTTTCTTTTTTTCCCAGTTGTCACCATGGTAAATAATTTTGAAAATGCAAACTATAGTTTTCCTAGGACCAGATTCTGATCCCCTTAGTTTGGCTTAGTAGCAATTTGTTTCATGAATAGTCCCATTTTTAGACAGAAATAATTGCAGCTGAAACTGATGTCATTTAAACATCTCCGTATCAGAGTTGTAAGTGCGGTCAGGTACATAAACATCCAAATGATATCAGTGGTGCCTACAAATAATTGAAGGCATAACATTGCTCCTGTAATAATTTGCAGATGCAAAACTATAGGTGCAAGGAAGCCTGATTTGAAATCCTTTAAAAACGATAAATGGGTATGGGCTCAATGGTGGCATTGTCACAAGGCCTGTGTTAGGGACAATTCATTGCTGACCTTTCAGTGGCCCACAAGGAAGATTATGATTCATGCCCTGATCTCCCTGCTGCTCCATAGAATCATAGAATAATAGAAGACTTGGGTTTTAAGAGACCTCAGGAGGTCATCCAGTCCAACTCCCTGTTCAAATTAGGACCAACCCCAACTAAATCACCCAGCTGGGGTGTTGTCAAGCAAGGCCTTAAAAGCTCTAAGGCTGGAGATTCCACCACCTCCCTAGGTAACCCATTCCAGTGCTTCACCACCCTCCTAGTGAAACAGTGTTTCCTAATATCCAACCTAGACCTCCCCCACTGCAACTTGAGACAATTGCTACTTCTTCTGTCATCTGCAGCCACTGAGAACAGCCTAGCTCCATCCTCTCTGGAACCCCTCTTCAGGTAGTTGAAGGCTGCTATCAAATCCCCCCTTACTTTTCTCTTCTGCAGACTAAATAAGCCCAGTTCCCTCAGCCTTTCCTCATAAGTCATGTATCCAAGCCCCCTAATAATTTTTGTTACCTTCCATTGGACTCTCTCCAATTTGTCCACATCCTTTCTGTAGTGAGGGGCCCAAAACTCCAGATGTGGTCTCAACAGTGCCAAATAGAGGGGAATAATCACTTCCCTTGATCTGCTGGCAATGCTCCTACTAATGCAGCACAACATGCCATTAACCTTCCTGGCAACAAGGGCACACTGTTGACTCATATCCAGCTTCTCATCCACTGTAATCCTCAGGTCCTTTTCTGCAGAACTGCCTCTTAGCCAGTCATTCCCCAGCCTGTAGCAATGCATGGGATTCTTCCATTCTAAGTGCAGGACTCTGCACTTGTCTTTGTTGAACCTCATCAGATTTCTTTTGGTCCAATTCTCCAATATGTCTAGGTCACTCTGGACCCTCTCCCTACCCTCCAGCATATCTACCTCTCCCCCCCCAGCTTAGTATCATCCACGAACTTGCTGAGGGTGCAATTCATCCCATCATCCAAATCATGAATGAAGATGTTGAACCAAACCAGCCCCAGGACCGACCCCTGGGGCACTCTGCTTGATACCGGCTGCCAATTAGATGTCGAGCCATTGATCACTACCCATTGAGCCCGACGATCTAGCCAGCTTTCTATCCTCCTTATAGTCCATTCATCCAATCCCTACTTTTTTAACTTGCTGGCAAAAATACTGTGGGAAATTGTATCAAAAGCTTTGTTAAAGTCAAGATATATCACCCTTTCCCCATATCCACAGAGCCAGAGAGTCATTAAACCACAATAGGTATTGCCTGGTGCTGCATATGCTCCCGAGTAAACCAGCACAGATAGGTGCATTGGGTAGGGGGCTAGAGTTAAGACTCGACCTATTCCCTGCCCGCTGTGTGGGGTGGGGACATAGCAGCTGTTCAGCTCTCCCCCTGTTACTACCCGTAATGCAGTTAGCTGGTGCAGTGCTGTCTAGCCAGGCTGTGAATTTTCCCTGTGGCAATAAAACATTGTAACTCAGGCTCCTGATAACAGATAGGATTATTAGTCAACTTTAAAAAGCTTTAGACAAATAATGTACTTCTGCTTTGCTTCTTTCATAGTTCCAAGCTTATTGAAATGCAAAATGTAAGTTTCTCAAATTTTAGTCAATTTTATAGTTTGTTTTTCATCTCTGTTGTCTTTTGGGATCACAACAATACAGCGAAATGTTTAGGTTTGAGGGAAGAAAATAGATTTCATTGATATTTATAGAAATCATGAAAACATTTCTATTCATATTAGGCTTTTGTAAAAGACAGCTCAGAATTTGGGGCCTAAAGCTAGCTGATACTGTCCCCTCCAGAAATTGTGCTGATATCATTAATTTTTCTATTCAGTATTTGCAATTTGTACCTGTTATTTTGTGCTATGATCCTTGCCCAAAGCTTGCATTTTAAGTACACAAAGTGCAGATACTGTCAGTGAAGTGTGCAGAGAAATGTTAATTTAAATCACTTTCTCAAAACATGAATGTGAATACAGGAATGAGATGACACAGGATGTTAATGTATTAGTCTTGGCTTTATCCTGTGGAGACCTGGCTCCTTATTTTATTAAGTCACCAGTTACGAATTAAAGAGTGTTTACAAGTCTTCTCTTTGGAGCAATGATCATTGGAATTAGGCAGCCAGTTAAACTGGTGCAGTTCTGTTGTCCAAGAGAGGAGATATGAAAGGGGTTCTCTACATTGCTAAGGGATAGGTATCTGGGATGGAATGGTCATGGGTGGGTTGATGGAGTCAAAAGTCAGCCACAGACTTTTCTGACATAGATTCATAGGACTGGAAAGGACCTCAAGGGGTCATCTAGTCCAGTCCCTTGTCCCATGGCAGGACTAAGTATTATCTAGACCATTCCTGACAGGTGTTTGTCTAACCTGCTCTTAAAAATCTCCAGTGATAGAGATTCCACAAGCTCTTTAGGCAATTTATTACAGTGCTTAACCACCCTGACAGTTAGGAAGTTTTTTCCTAATGTCCAACCTAAACCTTCCTTGCTGCAATTTAAGCCCATTGCTTCTTGTCCTATCCTCAGAGGTTAAGAAGCACAATTCTTCTCCCTCCTCCTTGTAACAACCTTTTATGTACTTGAAAACTGTTATCATGTTCCCTCTCAGTCTTCTTTTGTCTGAACTAAACAAACCCAGTTTTTTCAATGTTCCCTCATAGGTCATGTTTTCTAGACCTTTAATCATTTTTATTGCTCTTCTCTGGACTGTCTCCAATTTGTCCATATCTTTTCTGAAATGTGGCACCCAGAACTGGACACAATACTCCAGTTGCCACCTAATCGGTGTGGGGTAGAGCGGAAGAACTACTTCTCATGTTTTGCTTACAACACTCCTGCTTATACATCCCAGAATGATGTTTTCTTCCTTTGCAACACTGTTACACTGTTGACTCATATTTAGCTTGACCTCCCAGATCCCTTTCCGCAGTACTCCTTCCTAGGCAGTCATTTCCCATTTTGCATGTGTGCAACTGATTGTTCCTTACTAAATGAAGTACTTTGTGTTTGTCCTTATTTAATTTCATCCTATTTACTTCAGACCATTTCTCCAGTTTGTCCATATCATTTTGAATTTTAACCCTATCCTCCAAAGCACTCGCAACTTCTCCCAGCTTGGTATCATCTGCAAACTTTATAAGTGTACTCTCTATGCCATTATCTAAATCACTGATGAAGATATTGAACAGAACTGGACCAAGAACCGATCCCTGTGGGACCCCACTCATTATGCCCTTCCAGCATGACTATGAAGCACCAATAACTACTCTCTGGGAACAGTTTTCTAACCATTTGTGCACCCACCTTATAGTATCTCCCTCTAGGTTGTATTTCCCTAGTTTGTTTATGAGAAGGTCATGCAAGATAGTTTTAAAAGCTTTACCAAAGTCAAGATATACCATGTATACCACTCCAGCCCTACTCACAAGGCTTGTTACCCTGTCAAAGAAAGCTATTGTGTTGGTTTGACATGATTTGTTTTTGACAAATCCATGCTGACTGTTACTTATCACCTTATTATACTCTAAATGTTTGCAAATTGATTGCTTAATTATTTGCTCCATTAACTTTCCTGGTACAGAAGTTAAGCTGACTGGTCTGTAATTCCCTGGGTTGCCTTATTTCCCTTTTTATATATTGGCACTATATTTGCCCTTTTCCAGTCTTCTGGAATCTCTCCCATCTTCCATGACTTTTCAAAGATAATAATGATGAGGCTGTATTACATGGTGAGACTGGATTACAGGTCCACAGAGCTGCTTCAGCAATGGAACTGAAGAAATGTCCATTAAAGGGCTCTGCAACCACATTCTTGGGTTGGGGTGGAATGTGTCCTCCTACCCTTCCCCACCTGTATTTCCCCGGAGTCTAACCCGACCACTTAGGCTGTATGCTGTACTATTTGTTTCACAAAATGCCTAGTAAATGTTTGCCTATGTTACAAATCCACAACACAGTATAGAACAGTAGTTAGGGAAGAATTAGGTCCGGAATGCCAAGGACATCACAAGTCACTAATAAGATTCCTTGTTAGACCTGTTTGTTCAGGGGATGGGAATGGTAGTAGGTTCCATAGCACCTGTCATAATAGGATCTGCCTTAAGCCAATACCTTCTGGCCTTTATTTTACATGAGCGCCAAATTTAGGAATATCACAACAAAAACTATTTTTAAGCAAGCACATGTTTTTAAAAATACCCAAACATATAATATTTTGGAACAGTTTATTTCTCTGCATCTTTGATTTTCTGCACAGATTTGAGCTTAACTATTCAGGAAGAGAGCTGTTTTTGTGATGCTTTACACTGTAACATTGAATCATCATATCACATTTATCATACTCGCCCTTTATTATTTTCACTTTTGCTGTGAGAGTTTGCAGGACATGTGATGACCCCATCAAAATTGTCATGGTTGTGGAGAAACTGCCTGGGTAGCATCTTGATTTTTGTAGTTAATTTAATTATAGATATAATCTGTGATTCTAAACTAGAGCAGGTTAATTAGAAAAGGGGAAATATTTTTGAAACATTTGTTTGAAAATTTTCTTCCTTTTTTGAAATTTCAAAAATTTTAAATTTCAACAGTAATTGGCCAAAAAAATAGAAAAAAAGTAAGTGAATTTTGTCAAAATTTCCATTTATTTTTAAAATACCTTCTTCTACACTTGTGCTGCACACAGTATACATAATATAATGTTTAGATTCCTATCCAGAGAACAAATCATCCTCTCCAGATATTACAGGACTCTAATGCAACAAGCTACTATATATCAAATGAGCTATTGTACAAAATGCATATCAGGGTTTGGTTAGCTATATTGCCAACCCTGAACATTCAAAAATCATAAATCAGATGCTCAAAAATATGAGATTGACTTAAAAATGAGGGATTTTTTTAATAGAGAAAAATAAAGGGGAAAGGTCTTTTTATTTGCTTTCTGGTATTGTTCTCATTTCCACTGAAGGTAGAACAAGAAGTGCTTAATGTGCAGTAAGGGAGATTTAGTTTAGATATTAGGAAACATGATCTAATTATAAGAGTAGTTAAGGACTGGATTAGGCTTTCAAGGGAGGTTGTGGAATCCCCATCGCTGGAGATTAAGAACATGTTGGACAAACACCTGTCAGGCATGGTCTAAGTTTATTTGGTCCTTCCTCAGCACAGGGGGGCTGGACTTGATGACTTCTCAAGATTCCTTTCAGCCCAAGTGCATATGATTCTATTTCAGCATTTAGGGTGCCCTTTGGTCACATTTTCAAGCTCTCCTCCCCACCTCCTGCAACCATGGGAACTAGAAACTTGTTTCATAAAAACTGAAATCTAAAATTCTCATGTAATCCCATGACTCCAGGAGTTGAAGCTTTAAAAAAAAAACACAAAATATTGTGAGACATGACCAGATTAAATTAGAAATCCTGCCTCAGCACTGTAAAATTGTGGGTAGGAGAATACAAGCTGCATACAATCAGAAAATTTGTCTTTCCTGTGGTCTATTAGTGAAATAAAAATGTATAGCCACTGGTGTAAATTCACTGACTTCATTGGAGCTCTCCAGATATGAACTTGGCCGGACTATTTTAACACACCTACTGTTGCCTTCTTTCAGTTTCAACATATATATGTTACAGTATAATCAGAATCAATGAATCCTGAACGCCTTGGTATATAGACACCCCTATGCCATATGTTAAAGATAGACAGAGAGGTTAAATCAGGATATTATTCTATATGCCTGCCCTTAGTAATTCAATGTGGGTTACCAGATATTGCCATTTCTCCACTAAGGTGGAAACTTAAGGCGCTTTTTATTTTACTTCCAAACCTCCATCAATAAACACAGTAATACAATCTCCTTTACATCTTAATAATTGCCAGGGTAAATTAACAGGCTGCTAATGTTTTGATTTATGAATTGGAGGCCCTCTCTCTGTGCTGGACTTCAAGAAGATTGAGCTGTCTCCCATGTTCCCTGAAAGTAAGTAAATGCCTGTTTATTCATTCCCTTGATTAGAAGGCTGCCCTGAAGCGAGATGCAAGACGCTCCATAATAAATGCGAGACTCCCTATGCTTTGTTTTGCTTTCTGGATTTAGTGCTAAACATTAAAAGGAATTGGAGATTGATTTTGTGTAGGGAGCAGTGCCAGATAAAACAGGCGAGTGAGCAGCCTTGTTCATAGAAACGAGCTCTGTTATCATGAGAGGACAGAGAGCTATTTGAGTTTTAATGTTGGTACTACTGAGCTGTTGGGAGGGTTTTTCAAAAGTGTCATCAGCTATTGAATTGGCATCTGAGGTCTCTCTTTATTTTAGCCTTACACGGTAACCATTTGGGTCAAAAATCATCAGCACTTAAGTGACCTAGTATAATTATAATCACACTCCTCTTTCCATATATTGACAAATTACATACTAACTACCCAATTGCATTTGCCTTCAGCCAGGCCGTTGGTAAAGGAATACAAGAAAAGGGGAAAGGAATTATTAACTTGCTAGTACATTAAGGATTTTGTTTTCCTATCTGAGGGTTGTTGTCCTTTCCACATTTCATAACCTGGTGATTTGGAGATGCATCACAAACCAATTTCTCCCAATTTATCTCCTGCCTTTCCTTTTTGATGTGGGATGCTCCCATAACTTCTTTAGTTGGCAGAACAAGTGAGTGGTTTCAACTTCAGCTGACAAATTGGCTAATAATGTGGGTAATAAATACAGCAGTCACTTCCCTACTCAGGGCAATTTACATGTCAAGTTTAAAGAGACTCTTGTCTTGTATTCTGGGATTCAGAAGCACATCTAGTAAAATTTGTTAATGTAGCTTTTGCTGAGAAGTAGCCAAAGTTGATAGATGATGGACAAAATTATTTTTTCCTTGTTACCAGCAAGATGAAAGTTGCAATAGTTGAACCTCAACTGAGGAATCGGCTTTTTTTATAAAAAGGGACTGGGCCCCTCCACTAAAATGCCTCTGTGACACACAGGCATCTGTATAGCAAACTCAGCAACAGTAAAGAAGCTAGTTGTAGCTTTAGAGGGAATGTGACTTTAGGGACTGATCTCCAGTATTGTATATAAGATAAGCCTGGAGGCGAGGCAGGGAAATGGGAGAGACTGACAAAAAAAGCTAGAGAAGGCTTATGTGTGAATGCCAGCATTTTAGGGGGAAGGGAGACGGAACCCATTAGTCCCAAATTTTCAAGAGTGAGCACATGTGCACTTCGTACATTTCCAGCTTGTGTGCCCAGTATCCAAAAACACATATGCAAGTCAGGATTGTGTGCATGCGTACATATATGCATGCACAAGTCCCAAACTTTCATAACCTATATTAATTATTTGTTTTATCATAGTGCCTACATGCCTGAGACATGGACAGCACCCCGGTATGCTGACTGCTTACTAGTGTGCACTGGGCATTGTATGTGCACTAGTGAAAACCTGGGCCCAAACCTGTAAACCTGCTTCTGTTTTATAATTCCTCTGAACAGGACAAATCCTGTAGTCCTTACTTCATGTTTTTACTGAACTGCAATTTTTGACTAAGCCACTGGAGAGTAAATAATGAGTATGGCTCTCTGGGTTGGACCAGCCTTCTTAAGCCCATGTATTCATCTTTGCTACCTATTTGCCCTTGATTCCAGCTTTCACATTTTTTCTCCCTTTACTTCTTCAAAAGAGCTTTTGTTCTCTTTCTTCTGAGTACACTTTATCCCACTCAGAAAGAATGTTTCTGTTTTTCTGTACAGCCAAAGTACAGGTCTCAAATGCTTATGCATGGGGGGAAAAAATCTGTTTCACTTGAAAGAGGTTCCTAGGGCTGGGAAGGTGAAGTTTAGCATTAAACTTTAGAAGATTTTGCCCTGATTATTTCAAGAATGAAAGAAAAACATCCCTAACACTTGTATTGGTTATGGTACCCCTTTCACACAGTAGAGGATCCATGAAAGAATGTGTGTCACTACAGAATTCAAGGTTTTATTTTCAAGAGTATGTTTTATATAAATATCTTTAGTCCTTGTGGTTGTGAAGATACCCTTCCAGATCTGACCCAATCCAGTACTGTCCATCTGCAGGCAGCCCAAAACAGCCCTGAGAGATTTGTAAAGTAGCTCATTTCTTCTCAATGGTGTATTAACTCCAGTATTTGACAGTCTCTCTTCAAATCTCAGGTGGTCGGAGAACAGAAAAAGCAGCCTTAGGAATTACAGATTCAGAGGTCCCACATGCACTGGAAAATTGATCCACTGAGTATGATGGCTCTTTGTTAGCAATGGATGCTGCTGGACTATGTTGAAAATAATTTAACTGCTAGCAAAAAGGGGGGCACACATACATTTTGATCATGTTTTCTTTAACTGTTCTGGGATGGTTTCATACTAATTTCACTAGCAGTTGAACTCTTTACAATGCTGATTCTGGAGGACTCTATGCTGACAAGCTTTGTTAGAAATGGATCAGGCTTAGTGTAGAAATGGCCAAAAAGACTATCTTAAAGTTTTGTATTGCCTCCCCCCACATTATTGTTCATTTTGAGCATTTTTCACACAAAGTAGTTTGATAATATCAGCATCCTTAGTGCTCATCATGGAAACGTGAAAGCTAAACCCATTTAAACCTCATAAACCTTACTCTAATTGTTCTTCTGAGTAGAGTCACTTCAGGGAGTTAAGGATACTCAGCAAAGAACAGACCTGAGCCCTTCAAGCCAAATACCCAAGATGGGCAAGAAGCTGTGATTAAATAAATACGAAAAAAAAACAAGGTTTCTGTTTGAGAGGGTTGCTTTTGTTTTGATTTGATTTTTTTATATATATTATCAAAATTTTAGTTTTATAAAAATTGGAAAAAAAACGTTTTAAAAAACTGTTTAATACATTTTTTCAGAGCAAGTTAATTTTGCTTGGATTAACATCGTCCCTTCTTGTTGTTTCCTCTAGAAAACTTTCCTTTACAGAGCATGGATTTACCTTAAAATAACCTACTTAAGATTTCCCACGTGCCCTTAGTTTTACATTTGGAATTGTGCTACTTGCTAGACTGGCTTTTCATTTTTTAAAAGGAAGTGTGATTCGTTCCAAACTGGCTTCTGTTTTTAAAACTGCAAATGTCATCGGTTCTAGCCTATTTTTTGTTTTTTAAAAGGGGAATTCTGTTTGTTGTCAGCATGTTGTTTCATTTTAAACAAAGGTCTCCAGACCTTTGCTATTGAAGAGTTGGCATTTGAACACTTTGAAAAGTCATCTTGGATCTCCTACATTATTGCTTTTCTGAAGTATGGAATTTAATTTCTTTAATAAAGACACAACAATTGCTTGCTAATTTGCATACCAGTCCCATCCCACTTCTCATCGCAAAAGCCTAGAGCCCGTACTGCTTTCACATGATTTATTCCATATACCTCTCAACATATGCCTTTGTTAATCAAGTCTTTCCCCCCATGAATTGAAAGTAGGTTTGCTGTATCCATCTGTTGTCTTTATGAAAGATTGTTCATTTCTGAAGTATAGAGTTAGATAGTGTGGTGTATTTTGCGTACCTGTGTTTCTGTAACAAATATTAATACAAAATATATGACATATATTTAAAGATGAGGTAGTGCTGGTGAAATAGCTAGTTTAGCCCTGGAGACTGACTGAAGTCCTTTGCTGAAGAACAGAGCAGATACAATTAAAGGCAGATGCAGTGAGGTTTCCCACCAATATGCCTTAGGTCTGAGAGGTGTAGTTCAGACTATGTCGTAATGATAATTCATTGGCCACTCTGCCAGGAAGACCAATCAGTGTGACAGTAGTTTTGTGATCTGGACATTTGTCCACTGAGAGCTGCACACATGGCATCAGATTTCAGTTACTTTCCACTTGTGCTACATTTATCTGAATTCACAAAACCTCCATCACATCATTTTCATGGCATTTTCATCAGGGAGGCTAAAATCTTCAGTGGTCCCTGGAGACTAAACTGCTTTCTCACCCTCTGCCTCCTTTGAAAATCTAGGACAGCATGGAGTCATATTGTTGGGGCAGCATGAGGGAAGCTTGTACAGCCTCTGATCATTGATAAATTTGAGGGCTATCGATTTGATACTCTTCATCAACATTAAATGAAAAATATAAGATTAGGTATTAAATAGTAGAACGAATCTAGAATCCGTGTCCAAATATCTAATCTCCAGAACCAGCCACACACGATTATTAAACATAAACAAGTACATTGCATGCCCCCAAATAACCACGGTGAGCTGCCTTTGTTACCTGTTCAACCTATCTCTGATAAATCACTCAATACTTCTTGCTGATCCTTCAAAAGGAACTAACAACTGTTTTGTTTTCTATGTTTAAACAGCTGTTGGTAACAAGATAAATGCTGCTGAGTTACTAAATGAACCAAGGAGTGGGGAATGGGAAATGGGATACAGAGCCTTTGACCCTTAAGATGCTGCTTCAAATCCAACCTCAGATAGTAGTGACTGAAAGTCATTATCATCTGATGACCGTTTGACCTATGTAAACCGAGCTGTGGATCTCAGTACAGCTCCTAGTGCACAACTTGCCGCAGAAGAATTAGCCTTCTTGTTGGCACAGTCAGCAAAGGCCACACTCTGAAAGGATGGGGAAAATATACTTCCCAAAGGGTGCTTCTTCAGGCCACCTTTCAGGCACATTATATTATCCCTGAATGCTGTAAGCAGTAAGGAGAAAGCTTGTGCTGATCGTTTGTTGGTAAAGTTACTAGAGGATTTCAGTTCATAGGGTCGTCAGTCCAATACTTTTCAGCATACCCTAACTCAACTCAATACAAATAATAATAATTTTAAAGAAATAATGAGTGACTGTACTTATACATGTTTAGATTATATTTGACAGCAAGAACATTTATTTAATTATTAATTTATTTATAGCAAAGTAGTGCCTAGAGGGTCTAACCAAAATCAGGGTCTTATTTTGCTATGCACTGTATAAACACACAGTAAAAGACTGCCCCGACCCCAATATGGTAATAATCTAAACATACAGTAGTGTGGAGGGGAAACTGAGGCAGAGAATGGTGCAGTGATTTGCCTCAGGTCAAAGAGCAGGTCAGTGGCAGAATCAGGAATAGAACCCACTCTCCTGAGCTGCAATCCAATGCTTTATCCATGAAACCTGCCCCTCTCTCTGCATATTCTCACTAGAAAAGCTGTTAGTTTAAAAACATATTTTATATAGACACCAATGGGCAGTCTTTGTCCTTAGTTTCTTTTCCCTCTGGAGAACCCATGATTTGTGCAATTAATTTAAGTCAACTGGATGTCCTTTAGTAAGAGTCCTAAAGTGGAGGTAGCCTTGGCTTACACAGGGAAAAGCTGCATTTGGAATGCTTGTGACCCATTTATTTTAATACTCTGGTATATAGGTCCCTGAAGGACTATTATGGTTAACTGTTATTACAGATTGTATTTTACTGTTGCTGAAGGTTGTTTTAAAGTGTGTTTTTTTGCTGTTGGACATGAACATGTTTTTGAAGTAGGTTGCTTTACTGATGTGTGAGTGTCATAACAGCTGAGAATTTTACAGTACATTGCACCCATAAACAATATTTCTTATCAAACTTCATTGCAGGTTAAGGTTATGGTCCTGGGAACTGGGCTAAAAGTTAACCAAAAGCAATGTCTGTTAACTGAGCCTGTTGTTATAACTTTCAGTTAATGTATTCCATGAATGTCTATAGGCCTTTACATCTCCTAATGAAGTAAATTCATGTCTGAATGTATGTCTCTTGGGATTTTCCCCATCTATTGCACTTTGGATGTTTGTAAAGTTTCCATATTCTCTGGATGTTCTTTGTATAAGATTATTGTTTATCTCTATGTTAGTACACCTGTTTTCCCCTTAGGAGGCAACTGCTAATTTATATAAGAATCTTCCATTAGGGTATATACTGGCTGTTTAAGAAGCCGAGATCTGAAGGACACAGCAAAAGAAACAAAGTGACAGTAGTACATATTCCAGTATCAGATATAGCTCCAGGGCATCAACTGTTTACTGCTATGGAGGAGAGATATGAGCAATCACTGCTGTCCCTGCATATGCACTCCGTATTCCTGCAAGCACTGATGATGGAAAGAAGGCAGGAGGTGAACCTACCAAGGGAAAGGCTGTAATGATCATTACATAATAGCAGGAGAAGGAGAGGCAGAGAAGGACTGGTTAACTGCTCAATAAATGGAGGGAAAACCCAACAACAACAAAAAAGATAATGCTGCAGTTTAGTCCTCGGGGCAAATCCAGTCCCATTGTAAGAGGGTGGATCTGCACTGAAGTCAATATTAATGCCAGACTGAATTTATTTCTTTGCATCTATTTTTTATTCTTTTATTCTGTTTGCTCAATCCATAAAACATGCATTTTATTGTAGAGATATAAATACAATATTATTTTTTAAAACCTCCTCCATAAGAAAGCTCTTTGACAATGATTAATAGGTAGACAGACTGACACCTTAGGCAAGAAGGCAAAAGCTCTGATTTTGAAGGGTAAAAAGTTCATGCTCCTGCTGAATTCCAAGTTCCCTGGTTTCTATTACGTTTTTATTATTCTAATTTTTGCGTGACTGTAGCCGGACCTCTGCTAACCTCACCATTTTGAAAGCTGGAGGAAAAGTTGCTTGTTGCAGTCAGACAGGAAACCCTCCCCAACCCTGCAAACCCAACAACGCCTCATAAAAATATCAGATCACAGATTAAAACAGAATGACTTGAAAGTTCAAAAATAACAAGTCTCCCTCGGTGTGTCTGCTATTAAAAATTGCTTTTAACTTATTGATGGTGGAAAACCCAGGAGATGGACCAAAATAATAATATTACTATTCTCAAGTTCTCGCACTCTCTTTTTGATATAAACGTGGAAAATTGACTTTTAAAATTTACTAAAGACAAATAAATTGTGGCTAATGGAGCTTTGCGGCCAGCCATACTAATGTGTAATGATTTCTATTAATGAATGTTAGAAAGAAAGAAAGAAAGAAAGAAAGAAGTGAAACTTCAAGCATTAATCCATGTGTTGGTGACATTTTCAGTGTTTCTGCTTGTCTTCTGATTTGAGTTTCTTCATCACAGATTCCAGCTGCTGTCTTTCTTCTTCAATCAAGTCCCCATTCAGGCTCCAATTTGGCATGGTACCAAAGCAAGCCCCATTGAAGTCAATCCCATGACTATGTATGTGCTTAAAGATAGGCACATCCTTAAGCACCTTGTTCAGTTAAAACCTTAGGGGGAAGGGGTGAACATGGGGGAAATGTTCTGCTCATGAACCCCACCATCTTCTCCTGCTATTCAAATGTACAGAGAAACCCTGTTATATGTATTGAACAGGGCCGGCTCCAGGGTTTTTGCCGCCCCAAGCAGACCCCCCCCCCTCAAAAAAAAGTTGTGATTGCGATCTGCGGCACTTCCGCGGCAATTCGGCGGGAGTGAGGGATCCTCCGCCAAATTGCCGCTGAATAGCTTGACGTGCCATCTCCCTCCGGAGTGGCCGCCCCAAGCACCTGCTTGCTAAGCTGGTGCCTGGAGCCGGCCCTGGTATTGAGAGCCTCTTCATGAACAATTTGATGACACTGAACACAACATGATGGAGATGAGAAAAAACCAACCTGCATGTGAGGAAGAAAAAAAATAAAAAGACAAATGATCAGGTTCAGTGATTTAACTGAATCACTCTTCTTAGTGAAGCAGGGTGAATAATTGACACTGGAAAATCTATTAATCAAATTTAGTGTCTCTTCTTCTTTGCAAATTATCCACAAACTGACTGATTTTTTTACACATTTGTTCACTGTTCAAAACTGTTCAGGTAATGTTTTATGGGAGTTTCCCTGGGAAGAATCCTTCAAGTAGTTGCTATTTACAATTCAATATGCAAGCAGTGTGCCTTGTCACCTGAGTCACAAGTCCACGGGCCTCAGATTCATAAGGTTCTTTCCCTAAAGCCAAATTTGATTTTGTCACCAAATACAATTTCATTAATTGATTTATTGAATTTTTATTTTCATGAACATGAATGAGCATAACTTCACTCGTTTGAACATTCACAAAGAAGGAATGAAAGCACGTCAATGTGAAATTCTATTTAGAAATCACCAAAATGTTTGTGAATGATTATTCTTACTACTCTAATAGCTCCTCTTTTCTTTCCATGGCTGAATGTTCTTAATAAGGTATATGTATCTCCTACTTTTCTGATACCCCAAAATGAGGATGTTATCATCTGCAGCACTTACAATAGGCATAAGAAGCTGAATTTCAGACCAGAGGGAATTCCTTTGATCTAGTCAAACACACGATAGAGAGATTTGTAGTAGAAATGCTTGAAAGAATTTGACTATAGCAATACAAGTGAGCATGAGGGTTAACACTTTAGAGACAGTCAGCATAAAATCAGTGTCAAGAGCTACAAGATCAGATGGTAGTATTTGACACCCGGTGTACACTTGTTTTCACAGGGGACAAGGTTGTAGAGAATCAAGGCCATAGAAGCTAACACTTCTCTCACTTTCATACACGTAACTCTGCAAACTACCACAGAGTTACAATCTTCACTACAGCAATGCAAGTGAGAATGAGGCTGAACTCTTTGGAGAGTGTACATGTATTCCACGCAGCATATCCTAAGAATTCATCTCTCTGAAAGACTGAAAAATTACAGTTTTCTCTTAAGATGCAGGACTGTTTTTATGTACTGTTGTAGTACAATAGGAGCCATTCTTTCTACTGAGTTCAATGGGCTTTGGATCTGGCCTTAGGTGCAGTGCCAAGGACACATTAGATATGACATTAAGGCTACAATTCAGCAAAGTACTTAAGCATATGTCACTTCAGTGAGACTACTCGCAAACTGATGTATCTTGCTGAATCAGGGCCTAACTGGATAGATCAGGTCCTCTCAGTTTTAGTTAAGAGGAGATTAGACAAGTTCCAAAGTTGAGTTGATTTTGTTCTGCTCGTGTTTCTGAGTTATGTACTTCCTGCTACACGTAAATCTATTTCTGTCAAATTGAACTCGCTTGCAAGAAGGATTGGTTTATTTTTATCTTCCTAAAGAAAACTTGTCCCTCCTAGTTTTGACCAACCAAACTCCCTGGAGAAACCAATTAAAATAAAATTCATGAAATCAGTATGATTTATGCCCAAATCTCTTCCACAAGACACCCCTCCCCCCAACAACAACAACGCCTTCATTTTGTTGGTAGGCAAGTCCACCTGTTTTAGAGCATTCTACAACATGGCTAGCAACCTGGAGATCCTGTCTCACAAACCCATATGGTCCTCTGTCTTCTCCAGCACTGAGCTAGACAGCTGCAGAAATCTGATCCAATTGCATTTTCCATTGCTAGCATGAAGACCCTCACCTCTTGTCTGCTGGAGAAGAGGGATGCTCTCTTCAATAACATGCAGGAGAGCTGAGTTGTGTTTCTGGCTCTGCCACTGATTCACTGTTTGACCTCGGCAAGTCAGGTAGGGGCTAATCTTCCCCACTGTTGTTAGCATGAATAAACAGGCTTGGCAAAAGGGTGGGTGGAGGGAATATAATCCTGCCTTCTCAGGCCATATTATTTCTCTCCTCAGCCAGCCCCCACCCACACTAACTGCCTTTGCTATGGCACAGAAGGAGCCCCAGTGGAACTGGTCTTCATGGAATAGGGGAGCATACAACCTGGGGATTGAGTCCATGCATTTTGACAGTCCTCCCTTCCAATCCTGCAGCAGGCCACCAGTTCTGTGATGTGCAGAACCCTCTGCATCACAGAAGTATGTGCAAGATTTGGCCTTCAATCTTTGTGTCTCAGTTTCCCCATCCCCAAAACTGGTATAACCAATGGGGTATTGTGAGCTTAAACTACCTAAATGGTTGTAAGGCTCTTTGAAATTTCCCTGGGAAAGATTCTAGGACTGCAAAACATCATCATTTATGTATTATTCTCACTAACATTCACAATTTTGTTTCCCTATAACTGCAGAGTTTTCTTTTTTGGGGGAGGGGGTTGTTCCCCCTTCATCCCCTGCTACATGTTGACACCACATAGTGGAGCAAAACACACTCTTTGCTTTCCTCACTTCCAGACGTCTTGCTGGAGAAGCCAGGAAGCCAGTGTCGAGGGTCACCATAATGAATCCCCGCTCCTTCCCTCCAAGGAGAGTTCAAGATTTACTCAGTGAGAGGGAAGACATGTGCCCTTGGTGTATCCTAGAACCTGCTTATTTATCTTTTGTAAATCAGATAATCCTCCTTCTAACCTTGAACTTTCCTGGGTCTTGACCTAGCTGGTCTTGCAAAAATAGACCAGTCAATCATACTCTTCATCTCATTGCATGGTGGTTGAGGGGACTATAGTGAGAGAATAGAAAATACTTCTGTCACTAATTCCTTTCCACCCACAGGCAAAATCTCTTCACCCAATTAACTAACACCAGGTGCACACTTGAATGCATCTGAGGTATGCAGTGTATTCACAAGCTCTGCTTTTAACTTGGCAGATAGACATACAACCTGCCCCTGATTAGCTTACTTTGCTGGGGCTGCAAAAAGTTAGTAAATGAAGGGCCCCTTTACCCCTGAAAACTGGAAAAAGATCATAGTTTTTTTCAGTGTAAATAACAACTGTCCTGACCAAGCAAAATCCAGAGTACTCTGTACATTAAGAGAACCATTCTTTATATGGACCAATTTATCAAGATAGACAAGTGGCAGCACTTCACAACAAATCAGCACACATTACAGTGCTTGAGCAGCATTTTGTGCTAATGCCATATAGGAGCAAGTAATAATCCTTCCTGAAGACCCACCTCTTCCAGGATGTTTAAAAATTACCAAACAGCATGGTTTAGGCATCTAAATCAGGGCTGCCCAGAGGGGGGGGGGGGCACGTGGGGCAATTTGTCCTAGGCCCCCATGAGAATATAGTATTCTATAGTATGGCAACTTTTTTTCATGGAAGGGGCCCCCAAAATTGCTTTGTCCCAGGCCCCCTGAATCCTCTCGGCGGCCCTGATCTAAATAAAAGCAGCCTGACTTTCAGAAGTATCGAGACAAAGCAAATCTAACTGAAGTCAAAGGGAGCCGAAAGTTCTCAGCATCTCTGAAAATCTGTCCCTAGGTGTCTCAAGCTGACCAGAAAACAAAATCAAGGCACCCAGAATTAATGAATACTTTTCAATATTTTTGCGCAGGGTTCATTGCTACTTCTTTCTCAATGTTCCCTGAACAAGGGAGATTGGAGACAAAGCCCCACTAGCATGAGCCTATCTCTCCAGACTTGGAGACTCACTGCACATTAGCGTGTAGACATACCACTAGTGTCAAGGGACAGCTTCATGAGCAATGGCCAAACTTTTTTACATACTGCTAGCACCCTACTTTCCCATTGGATCAACTACTGAGGAAATTGATTCTATACAGGAAATATTCTAGCCCTCGCTGCAGCCACTTTGCACTGGCTTACTGGTTTATTTGGCCAGATGAAGAATGTCCTGATATGAGGAAATCCACCCATGACACAGAACTAATAGCCAAGTTTGTTTGACTCTCATAAGAATTTGGAGGGAACAGTTGGAGCACTACAAATGCTCTGATAAGCCCTGGCTACCTGGTGAAGCACAGGAGCTTGGCTTTTTTCTGAGTTATAAACCTGCAGACGTACGAGATGTGGCAGTTTTCCAGCTTTCAGTGGTCATTCTGGAGAGCCATTATTCAGTGCTAAGGGTGATGGCTAGATGCAGAAAGTGAATATTCTGATTCACTTTACATGATGATTCCAGTCATCAAACAGTGAATGAAACATGAGCAATGTCATGAAAGATGTCCAAAATGATATTGTTGGTGGACATCTAACCAGATGTAATGTCCTTCTGATGGACCAGACCTCCATAACGATGTTCTGATGATGACATACTTTTACTGTGAATACCAATAACTATGCTTTGGGCCAGATGCTCAGCTGGTGTAAACTGGCATAGTTCCATTGACTTCAATAGACCTTGGTAGATTTACAACAGCTAAGGTTCTGGCCATTAGGGATGGGAGTGAGTACCAACCTTTTCCACATCTTACTTCCCACTTCAGTAATACCCAAAATGTAGCTTTCTATATAATCTTCCAGATCCTGATTGTTGATTAATTCCATGCATTGCTTTTATCCTCTCACCTAACAAATAATTTATAAAGCCAAGTACCCTTCACTGGTTTTGCATCAAGGAGTCATCTACTGTTTTTGCAGATACCTATTTGTTGTCAGTGTGTTTAGGTTCTGTGTATAAACAGCACAGATTTATAAAAACATATTTTTTGAAAAGTCAAAACATTTAGAAGAACTGGATGAAAAATAACTAGAGGCAACTCTTGCCATGCATATTTCCACTGTTCAGCAAGTCAATGTCCCCAGTGTCCAGGGAGATGCAGTGATGCATCCATGCCTCTTGTGCAGCTGTAGTTGACTGGAATCTTAGACTGGCTTTGAACGGTTTGGTTTACTTACAACTATAGCCATCTGGGAAATGATTTACCCACCTTGTGAAAATTATCAAGATTCAGATATTTTTGCCTATTCCGATCCAGAACAAAAATTGTAAATCTGAAAAATTTCCTTGAACTCAAAATTAAATAAAAATTAATAGTTCCAATCCAAATGTTTTGTTTTGATTTCAACCATTTTTATTTAAAAATCTAACACAAAACAAAATTTATAATTAGCTTAAGTTATGACATGACAATTCATTTCTTGAACTGGAAAACCAGATTTTTATTTATTTAAGAACGGCACAATGAAGCATTTAGACAATTTTGAAACACTTTTTTCAAAGTTTGTTGAATCAAGAAATTCATTGAAACCAACCTTTTCCCATGAAAGTGCTGTTTCAATAAATCAGCATTTTCTGATGAAAAAGCATTGCACTGAAAAAATCCTGACTAGTTCTATATACTAACTTTCTACTTCCTCTCGAGGGAAAACAAACAAACAGAACCCCCAAAAACACACACAACAGCCAGTACATGACCAAACTGGGGAGGAAACCTTTATCCTCTTTATACCTTCTTAGCTCAATCTTCAAAAGCACCAGAGGTTTCAGTTTGGTTTACAATAGCTTTTTCTGGCGCTTACCCAAGCTGTGGATCTTGTGGGAATGGGAGAAAATGAAAAATAAAACAAAAGAGAAATGTTCTTTTTGCCTCTAAAAAGGGTTAATTTGAGATTCGGGCAAAGGTTCAAGGTGGTGCAAGGTAAATGCAAATTGATTTGCCCATCTCTACTCTGAAGTATTATCCAGTCTTCGCCATTTGCCCAACAGCTGTGCTATTTCGTAAACAAATGAATTTTCACTGAGGATGTCAGCCTCAGCAAAACTACAACAAACAAGCAATTTAAAGACAAAGCTTGATTAGCTGAAGAAAACATCTGCAGAGTTTAGCCAGAAAACCCAGCAAACCTTCATCTTTTGTAAGCCTCAGACAATTACTTACACCCACTGATTGCCTACTGTTTAGCAACAAAAGGAAAGTGTTATGATTGCAGAAACTTTTCATGTGAAGTCCTGCACTTAAGATGCTTTAAATAAATGGACAAAATGACGGTGTAAAACCCATCAGGATATACTGCTGATTCATACACTATTATCATTGATTGGTCCAGGTGCATTGGAGCAGTGGTGTTGATTTTCTCCCTCAGAAATGTTTTCTTTTCCATGTGGTTTAGTTTTATTTTGTTTGCAAATGTAATGTGTCAAAACACTTCCAAACACTTATTGTTTCGGTTTAGGATAAATATTTAGGATTAGGGACAGGAGAGGCAACAGTTATGGCACTGGCATGGAATTCAGGAGACCTAAATTCTATTCCCAGATTTGCCACTGACGCACAGTGTGACTTCAGTTAAAGTACTTCACCTCATTGTGCCTCCATTTCCCTGCCCACCTTTGCCTGTATTGTATGTTTAGCTTGTCAGATCTACAGAACAGGGATTGTCTCAGACTATGCATGTGTACAGCACCTAGCACAATGGAGACCAAATCACAACTGGTGCCTCTAGGTGCTACCACAATACAAATAATAAAAAGAGTTGGAATCCAGACCTGCTGGAGGGAATCAGAGTTCGGCAAATTCTGCAACAGTTTCCCCCTGTAAATGCTTGCCAAAATTTTGAAACAAGTTTGCTTTAGCTGTGCTTGCAGCCCATTTGTCTTCACTCTTAGGGCTGGTCCACAATAAGCCCCCAGTTTGAACTAAGATACACAACTTCAGCTAAGTGAATAACGTATATGAAGTCGAAGTATCTTAGTTCAAACTTAAAGGTACTTACCGCGGGTCCACATGCGGCAGGCAGGCTCCCCCGTCGACTCCGCCTACTCCTCTTGTGGAGCAGGATTACTGGCATCGATGGCGAGCACTTCCGGGATCGATTTATCGTGTCTAGACAAGACGCGATAAATCGATCCCAGAAGATCGATTGCTTGCCGCCGAACCAGCGGGTAAGTATAGACGTACCCTTTGAGTGAAATTCACTCCTGTGCAGAGAGTTAAGCTAGGCCTATGCACCATGTAAACCCTTAGAACAAGGTTTATTTCATTCACTCAGGAAATAGAGTCCAATTTTCCTGACTCCCACTCCTGTCCTGCAACCATAAAGCCATCACCCAATCTCCTCATAAGCTCTCCTACATGCGGTAGCTGATCCTAAGTGCACTCAGGAAGGTACAAAGTAATTCCCTGCCTTCCAAAAACATAACAGCCAGTTTGAACCTGAGTCTGAATGATGGGTAGCATCCACTTAGTTGAATGATTACTTCAAGTAAATGATTACTACAAAAACAAACAGCTGTACTGAATTTTGATATAACTATTTCGTTTGTTTGTTTTGTAAGTATAACATCACCGGTAGTCGCACCACAGTTTAAACTGTAAAACAGAATAGCAAAGCCTTCCAAATTCACCTGTACTCTGGGTTTGGTTTTGCATTTATACTACCGGAATTGTTTGCGCACCCTACATTGTAGTTAAGCCCTGACAAGTTCAGTGTCTGTAACAATTTTTTTTTTTTTAATCTGAGTTGAATTGATCACTCTGAGTGGTAATTCTTTCCAGGAAGTAATCAATTCATCAAGGAAATATGCAGAATTGATCATCCCATTTAAGCACACACGATTGCTTTATATTATCTATGGAGAAATTATACAAGCACATCCAGAAACAAGTTTCTTTAACCTGATAAACAAGAGTGTGTCAAATCAGTGGAAATCCAATAAAAAGAGACAGTCTGAGGGAAGAAATTGAGTTTTTAATAGTATGGGGTGTAACATGTAATCACATGTTGCAGACAACAGGTACAATGACTATAATCACCTCCAGTTGGAAGCTAGGATTAGAACCTTGGTCATTCAGCTCCAAAACGAAACTGCTGTAACTTGAGTTATGGGCACTTATTCTTACCCTACTTTAGCAGGTTTCAGAGTAGCAGCCATGTTAGTCTGTATTCGCAAAAACAACAAGTGTACTTGTGGTACCTTAGAGACTAGCAAATATATTTGAGCATAAGCTTTCATGGGCTACAGCCCATTTCATCGAATGCATAGAATGGAACATATAGTGAGGAGATATATATACACATACAAAGAACATGAAAAGGTGGGAGTTGTCCTACCAACTCTAAGAGGATAATTAATTAAGAAAAAACTACTTTAGCAGCAGCTTTTTACCCTTCCCATAAGCCCACTGTGAGAGGGTGACACATTCATTCTGTAGCTTTGGATTAGTTTGGGATGTGAATGCTCTTGTCACAAATACCTTTATGCTGGCAGCCACTTAGAGTTAATTAAGAAGATGAGATTGGTAAAAAACACAGTGACTTTATGATTTATATTTAGATAATATGCTCGACATGTAATAGAACTGCCCCCTAGATTGTGCATACCTACAATCTGCAGGATAAATCAATCCTCGGTGCTTAGACACTTACAACATTATAAAGACTGGCTAAAGCAAAGATGGCGGGAAAAGTAAATGGAGATCATCACAAGAGGAAATGGTGTCTTGAGCTTTCACCTACTCAATCACTCCCAATGTCCCACTTGTGAACATTAATGCATCAGGTTTTATACCCCCTTTTTCACACATCTACGTATCTGAGACCATATTTACTTAGGGCTCAGCCCCTTATCCATATGTGGCTTTCCAGATACCCAAACTGGGATTCCAATTGGTGGTGTAAGCTATTTGCATCAATAATGCGTTAATACACTTCCCAGTGTTTCCAATATGTTAATGCAGTTAACTTCATAGTTACACATACTAAACAATCTCCTTTTAATTCCAAAATAAGACAATGAAGGACCCAGGGAATGAACTGTTCAGTTGTTAATCTGACAGAGAGGGGATATGGGGGGCAGAGAAGACTCAACCACAGAATGTCCTGCCATAGTGTAGTGTACTGGGTCCAACAGAAAGGAGTATAGTTTTAGAGGATCAGAATAATTAACCCAGGAAAAAAGCAGTCTATTCTAAAACTGTTTTCAACCTCTCTTTGCCTAGCAAGATGCTGGAAAGCAGAGACCTATTTATGCTTAATACATTGTCTAATACATTAAGCATCCTTTCTTTTTTCCCATTTGTTACTTATTCATGAACTTGCCCCCAGTTCTGTGAATGTATCTGGTATTTATAAATATTCACAGTAGTTCAAAAAATTTTCAGCCTCTGGATTGTTTGTGAACTATTGTATACTTGTTATTCATGGTGCACAATGGTCACCTAAGTCACATGGTACAATTTCCACTTCCCTGACTGGATGACTGAAACATTTTTTAATCAGGAGAATAGTAAATTAAACATAATGGATAATAAATACTCCTGTTAGAGAGACCAAGTAGGTGAAGTAATATATTTTATTGCACCAATTACTGCTAGTGAAAAGGACAAACTTTCAAGCTATGCAGGGCTCTTCTTCAGGTCCCCAGTAGGGGAGCTCTGTGTAACTTGACAGCTTGTCTCTCTCTCATCAACAGAAGTTTGTTCAATAAAAGATATTACCTCACCCACCTTGTCTCTAATATCATGGGACCAACGCACTCCAGAATATTTCTGTTGTTACATGGATAGCTATTCCCCAAATATATATATGACTAACAACCCATTTGGATGGATGTTTGATAAGAACCAATAAAAAGAGACATAAATGTAGTTGAACTAAAAAGCCATTTGGAATTTGAATGAACACTGTTTTTGCAATGTTCAACCAGTTCTCCTTGAACAAAATGTAAATTTATGAAGTGTTCCTACATTTCCTGACAGTCATCAATTACTAATCTGTCGGATTAACACTGAGCTTGTTGTGGCCTGCAAGTTCCAAATGCTCTGGACAGCCTCCATTGGGAGCATTAGCCTTTTAGGAAGTCTGATCAAAACATTTCATATGTGGAGGTGGAAAGAAACCTGTCTGTCACACAAAAGGTGTGAGATGACTTGTACAAAAATAGCCAAATGCTACGGTTTTACATTCATAGTTATAGAACTGTGAATAAAAATGCAAACCTAACAGGACCTGAACCAAGATTAGAAACTTTTTCGGGAGTGGCTACAAGTTTGGGTAAAGAAGAAAACATGGAAATTATAAGGGAGATTTAATAGGCATTCCAAAGAGAGAGAGAGAGAGAGAGAGAGAGAGGGAGAAAGATTCTTATGACAGCTTGAAAAAAAACAACAACCCAGTCTCAATGGCTTTTCTAACCAGGTAACTTTTTATACCATGCTTAGGTACAAGTTTTCGCAACTTGCTGCATATTCTTTGGAGAAAAGGAAACAAATTGGAATTCTGTGTGTTAAATTAGCCACTGCAGGGCACTTGTTTCTGTCCCACATGTCCATTAAAATCTTCAAAACACACTATTAAGTTGCCCCAGGGCATTCTATAAAGTTGTATAAAATCTGGCCTATCTACTTGATGCATAAGCAAAAGGAAAGAAGTTTTCACACTTGACTATTCTAGTTCTCTAGAGCAACCTCCCTGTGTCACAGAATCCTAGAAATTTGACACAGAGAACTTTCCCCTTTCCACAGGCAATGCAATATTCAGTAAATACCCAAGTGTTTTGCCATGTGTAGTTAGAAATTACTCAAGTGATGAGGTTAGAAGAGACTCAGGTGATGACTAAAGCCTGATATAAATTTAAAATTTAGATTGACCTATCTACATCGCTCAGAGGTATGTAAAATTCAACCCCCTGAGCTCTGTACTTAAACAGCCTAATTCTCACTGTAGACATGTCTAGGTCAATGGAAGAAGGCCTGTGTTGACCTAGTTACTGGCCTGTGGGGAGGCGGATTACCTACATCACTGGAAAAATCCCTTCTGTCTCTGTAGGAAATGTCTACACTACAGCACTCCTAGTTTAGACATGGCTTAATAGGCCATAACTGGGATTTTCAAAGGTGCCTAAAGGAATTAGGTGCCCAACTGCCATTGAAATAGGCTTCTTTGAAAATTCCAGCCCATGTCTACAACAAGGAATATTACAGAAAAAATCCTGCTGGTGCTAAAAATAGTTCATCTGACCCAATGTTAGCACTGGTGAGAGCCCTAGGTTTTTTATTGTTATGTCAGTTAAAACTGATGAATGTAAAAACAGGTCTGGCCATGGGCACCTTATTCACATTAGGTCTCTCATTGGTGCTAGTGACTATTCTAATGTTCAACAGATCTCATTCTGAGGCCTCCTCCCCCCTCCCACTCCCCGCTTCCATTGTTCATCTAAATTATCTTTTTCTTTAGTCCGTCCCATTTATCCTAATTATTTCTTCCTGGAGTATCCTAAGCTATTCTGTGGCAGTATATTTAACTATTTACATATTATGCTCCCTCCCCATATAGCTCTCCTTTAAATCTTAAAGGATTGTGCTGTAGAGAGACAGGCAGTCATGTTGTGTTTATGCCCAACTACCATTAAAAGTAAGTGGGATTCAGGCACCTAAGTCTTTTGAAAATCTCCCCCTTCGTCAATCATGTTTGACAATTATCCATCCAACCTTTCCTTCTACAATATTAAAGAAACCCCAAAAGAGGTGAGCTGTCACTTTCTAGACTGTTTCTGTACACAAGTGAAGCCAGATTCATATCGATCAAAGTGACATGTTTGCAGAGCAAAATAAACTGAAACATCTATATAATTTATGGCTTGTTATGTTTGGTGATAAACAGATGCTTTAATTAAGTTTGAGTTTGGGGCCTTTAAAACCCTCTTCCTGAGTTTTATCACCTACAGTAAACAGGGCTTTGGAAAGGGAATAGATAAGTGAGTGTATTGATCCTGGATACAAGTAGGAGGCTGAGGCCCAGGTATTTGCCTTGTTGCTGTGCGAGGCCTCTCAAAAAAAAAAAAAGCCTGCCTGCTCATAGAATATGTACCTGTAGAAAACCAGATGGTAGATGTGATGCAGTGTTTAGAGAAAATGAGAGATCACAGCAGTTGGCACAGATTTTAGAAAGAGAAGTTTAAGGAGCTGAGCACGGAAGGACACCTAGCTGTGTCTGAATTAGAAATCCTGGTGAAGATAACTTTTTGCTGATCTTCTGTGAATTTTCCAGCCATGTTACTGGGAAATTTAGTGATTCGATACTGGGCTGCTGTGATATGAGTGGTATGTGATGCAGCAGTAAAATAATATCATTCGGCTGATGAGGATTCAACTTCCACTCCATCCTCTGGGAATTGAGGATACTTAGCATTAGACAAGGAGGATCAGGTCTTTTTGCATTTTTCTATTGAGGCTCTCAGACTGCTATTATAATCACTATTTTCCTCTGAGACATGGGTACCTATTTTGGTCTCATTTTACAGATAGGGAAACTGCGGCACAAAGAGGTTAAGAAAATTGCCTGAGGTCTCATGGTGAGTCAGTGGAGCAGCTGGCCATAGAATCCAGGACTCCTGACTAGAGCTTTGTTCATCTTTTGTAATTTCTGTATTGCCACAGTTTTATCAATTTAAAAATTGTATCATGTGCAGTGGCTAAGACACTAAATTAAATTAAACCTTGAATAAATGGAACCTGGACTACCAAATGTTTGCATTGTCACCAAATACCCAATCACTTGAGAATTCACTTTCTCTACTGGGGAATATCCATGTCGTAAATCAAAGTAACCAATCAGTGATGCAGTAGAGATGGTCAACACCCTCACAAGTTTTATACATAGCTAAATCTAAGTTGCAAAGTTTTCATTCAGCTTTGAACCTTTTGAGTTGTTCAACTCCTGTATTTTGGTACTACCCCGTGCCTAATTGTGTGCAATACCCAGTGGAGCATTTTGGGAGACTGAGTTATTGTTATGTAACTATCCAGCTGGACTGAATGTATTCAAGAGAGGTGATAGTTAACAGAATCTTGTATTAGCTCTAAGGTCCCAGAGGTCTGGGACACAACTCAATCATTCATCCATTATGCATTTACGTAATTTTATTAGCAGCTTTTCAGATATTGATTATAAAGGTAAAAATCTCTTAATTAACTGTGACCGCTCAGGTAAAAGACCAGGGGCATCAATGTGGAAAACAAGTGAAAATCTCTGCTCAGTGTGCAGCAGTGGGCAAGAACAGAGACACAAGTGATAGGATGCATAAAGAATTGGATAGAAAAACAATACTGAGCATATTTTAGTGCCATTTTATAAATTGATGGTATGCCCGCGCCTAGAATATTGTGTTCAGTTTTGTTCATCCCATTCCCCGAATGATAGAAGAAACAGAATGGATTCAGAGAAATACAAGGAAAATGTATTAGTGGCCTGGAAAAAAATTATGAAGAGAGATTGAAATGATTGATACTGCTTTGCTGAGAGAGAGGAGGTAAATAAGATGGGACATAAAAGAGAGAGAAAAATAATGAATGATTTAGGGAAGATAAATTGGATGATTCTATTTACCCTTTCTAAAAATACAAAAACAAGGGGACTCACAACAAAACTGAAGGGCAACATGTTTTAAAAATGATAAAAGGAATTACTTTTAACACATTGCATATTTAACCTACGGAACTCATTGCCACATGATATCATGGTGTTCAAGGGCTCAGTGGGATTTAAAAAAAATAATTAAATATTATTTTAGATATGATAAACATTAATGTTTCAGAGCATAAACTAAGTCCCTAAACTGTCTTTCGGGCAGTTTTGCACTACTAGGGGCAGACTCTCAGCTGGTGAAAAATTGATCTAGTTCCACTGAAGTCAATGAGCTATGACAATTTACATCAGCTGAAGATCTGACCCCTGGAAGTGCAAAGCTGTTGTAGTATGGCAGATATCTGACCCAAGATCTTTAAAGTAATTTAGTAATAGCTCAACTGATGGTGACCTCTCAGCAGAACACGTTTTTAAAAGGAGATTATTGTGGCTCAACTGTGGGATTTAAAAGATTGAGCCACTCTGACTCTACAAATGCCAGTGAAAGGAAGCAGTTTTGTAGCTCAAAAGCTGTCTGTTGTTTGGTTTATTTTTATTTTTAAAATTGACATGACTCACCTCTCTGAAACAGTGGGCAAAACAGACTAAGAGGGTTGAGCCAAGGGCTTTGTTTTGACACATGAGTCACTCAGTGGTGAAAAAAAATGTGGATCTGTTGTCTGGAAAAATGTTCCAAACTTGTCTGGATGTCAAGGACATTTTGCCAGGAGTGTGATATGGTCCAGTATTAACTCGTTGGGTTTTTAATCTTTGCTTTCCCCCCACCTCCCCGCTTTCCTTTTTCTATACAATATGAAGGAGAGTGGGGAAAAAATGCAGGCATCCCACTTTTGACAAAGGAGACATGTTAATTAGGCTGAAGAGTTATGATGGTTATTTCAAAAGAGGTGTGGCTCCCTCTATGCAACTGCCAGTATATCCGTTTAAATTTAATGGGAAACAGGATCCTCTCCCCCTGTGAAACCCTTAAAAGGGGCATAGAGAAAATGAAGCACCTTCACATTGCCTGAATCTGTGTGATTGATCTGGCAACAAAGTGCTGCATTGTCATCCACTGGGCAGGCAGTGGCCATTGGAAGCAGGATGTTATTTAGGTAGAAGCGTGTTTGTTAAACAGAGTGCAACTTGCGTTATGCAATCAAACCAATCAAAGAACTGACAAAAAATGGTTGACTAATGGAGGTCATCTCCCAGTGAAAATGGAACAGAATTTAGGATGTTCATGTGTGATCGCTTCCAGAAGTGTCACTGTACGTTAAAGTCAAGCCAACTTGTTCTTTGTAGAAAAGGCGAGATGCTATGATAAATAATATGGTATGCTGCCGAAGAACAGTGGGCTTGCTCTGTATTGCTCTGCAACTTCTGGAGTCATTGACACCAGTGCAAATTGTATGTAAAATACTTCAAATCAGAATGGTAGCATTTTACAACCAATCTGCACTTACTTTGTTCCAGTGTAAATAACAGATAAGGTGCAGGACAATAGAAAGAGGCCCATAGGGTTATAAGCTGCATTATGTACCAAGTAAAAAATCAGTGGTTGGCTTTATCACATAATTCACAATGGATATCTGTCCACATCATGATTATTTTATTCAGCAAGAATGGCCATCCACACCATTGCACAACTGTAAAGACTATCCAGCTAGTAATGTAACTTTGTCAATATTTTGGCACTAAATCTCTATTACAATGATTCATTCAAAGTGTCCTGAACCTCAGACCTTTCATCATCCTACAAGGATTTTACTCGTTTTCAAAAGGTTTGGATAAGGAGGTAAATAAGTGATAAATAGACCTGCTCAGGAATTTTTCAACTGCATGATTATCTGAGGAACAATGAAGTTCCTGCAAAATTTCACATTTTGCTGAAAAATTTCTATTTTCCACTGGGAAAATCAAAATGAAATATTTCAGTCCAAGTCAGTTTAACCCAAATTGGATATATGTCATCTTGTTGACCTAACCCAGAATGTTTTGTTTCAAATCAGTTAGACACAACCTTAAACTTCATTTCCCTATTGTGGTGCATTACTTCATGGGAGTTGTAGCTTGAGACTTCATGCTCTCCTAGGGGCTGCTTACCCTGAATGACTACATTTTCCATGATGCAATGAGGACTCCCCTCTAGCCAAGCTGTGTGATGCATCATGGGAGTCACGAGGGTGGTCACTTCATAGGAGATGTAATCCAATCAAGCGGCCTGGCCCCTAGAGAAGAATGGGGTCAGCAGGCTCCTGAACTAAAACGCCCAAAAGGCAATGACCACAATAGGGAAATGAAGGTTAATGTTGAACTGACTTAAAACTGGTTCTATTTGGAAATGTCAAAACATTTCATTTTGACATTTTTGATCAAAAATATCTGGGGACAGTTGAAATATTTTGTTTCGGTAAAAAATATGAAAATAAAATGTTTTGACATTTTTTAATTGACGTTTTTTGGAATATTTTGTTACAGGAAAAGTTTTGGTATTTCAACTTTTTGTCCTGATTTGGGATGAAAACAAATGTTGAAATCAGGGCTGTCAAGCAATTTAAAACATTAATCACGATTAATCGCACTGTTAAACAATAATAGAATACCATTTATTTAAATATTTTGTATGTTTTCTACATTTTCAAATATATTGATTTCAATAACAATACCAAATACAAAGTGTACAGTGCTCACTTTATATTATTAGTTTTGATTACAAATATTTGCACTGTAAAAAAGAAACAAAACAAATAGTATTTTTCAATTCACCTAATACAAATGCCATAGTGCAATCTCTTTATCATGAAATTTTAATTTACAAACGTGCAATTATGTGCAGAAAATAACTGCATTCGGAAATAAAACAATGTAAAACTCTAGAGCCTACAAATATACTCAGTCCTACTTCTTGTTCAGCCAATCGCTCAGACAAAAAAGTTTGTTTACATATTCAGGAGATAATGCTGCCCACTTCTTGATTACAATATCACCTGAAAGTGAGAACAGGTGTTCAAGTGGCATTGTTGTAGTTGGCGTCGCAAGATATTTATGTGCCGGATGCACTAAAGATTCATATGTCCCTTTATGCTTCAACCGCCATTCCAGAGGACACACTGATAATGGGTTCTGCTCGATAACCATCCAAAGCAGTGCAGACTGAAGCAAGTTCTTTAGAAATCTCACATTGATACCTTCTTTGTGTTTTGTCAAATCTGCAGTGAAAGTGTTCTTAAAATGAACATGCATGTGGTGGGTCATCATCTGACACTGCTATAACATGAAATATATGGCAGAATGCGATAAAACAAAGTAGGAAACATACAATTCTCCCCCCAAGGAATTCAGTCACAAATTTAATTAATGCATTTTTTTTAAACGAACATCATCAGCCTGGAAGCATATCTTCTGGAATGATAGCCAAAGCATGAAGGGGCATACAAATGTTTCGCATAACTAGCATGTAAAACCTTACAATGCTGGCTACAAAAGTGCCATGTGAACGCCTGTTCTCACTTTCTGGTGACACTCTAAATAAGAAGCGGGCAGCATTATCTAACATAAATATAAACAAATTTGTTTGTCTTAGCGACTGGCTGAACAAGAAGTAGGACTGAGTGGACTTGTAGGCTCTAAAGTTTTACATTGCTTTGTTTTTGAGGGCAGTTATGTAACAAAAAAAAATCTACATTTGTGAGTTCCACTTACACAATGAAGAGATTGCACTATAGTACTTGTATGAGGTGAATTGAAAAATACTATTTATTTTGTTTGCCATTTTACAGTGCAAATAATTTAATAAAAAATAATAATATAAAGTGAGCACTGTACACTTTGTATACTGTGTTGTAATTGAAATCAATATATTTGAAATGTAGAAAAACATCCAAAAGTATTTAATAATTTTATTCTATTAGAATAGAATGCCACTCTATTGTTTAACAGTGAGATTAAAACTGTGATTAATTGCGATTAATGTTTTTAATCACACTTACTTTTTTTGAGTTAATCACATGAGTTAACTGTGATTAATCAACAGTCCTAGGTGAAATATCAGAATCTCACAGAATGAAAATTCATAATTCTGCTCAGCTCCAGTGCCAGACTGTATTCTCTACCCTCTGTCTTACCCATGAAATGTTCACTTCTAAGTTCCAAATTTTTTACTCAGTCGATCGGATGCCATCCAGTTTAAATGGAATGTAGCAGTGCACAGGCCATTAAAGAAATAATGTTCAATTTCTGACTCCTGGGCATATTCTGAAATGTTCTTTGACCCTTTATAAAGAAAAAAAAAACCAAACCAAACCGAAACAAACAAACAAAAAAATCTTTGTTTGATATTTTAAAGAGAAGGTCCAGATCAGTTCTTATTTTATCTAAAACTGGTTAGCCTTTCATTGCATTTTACCTAGAGAATATGGGTGGTCCAGTGGGGGCCGCGATCGGCCGAACCTGCCGTGTCAGCAGGTAAATAAAACTGGCCTGGCCCGCCAGGGTGCTTACCCTGGTGAGCCGCGTGCCGAACGTTGCCATCCCCTGGATTAGCTCATGATTTGGTTGAATCTCTTAAATGACAGACCTGGTGAATTTTTAAAAATAGTACACATTTTTTCCAGGGGTTTTAGG
Source organism: Chrysemys picta bellii (assembly GCF_011386835.1). NCBI lineage: Eukaryota > Metazoa > Chordata > Testudines > Emydidae > Chrysemys > Chrysemys picta. The sequence continues at coordinate 119,969,690 of NC_088794.1, read as the reverse complement.
ATACAGCAAGACATTGCCTTTGTCCATGGGGCTTTAAATACATACATACAGTGTATACAGTGAGAGAAGGGTTAGAATGAATATCCTGGATGTGAACATCCCCAATTTTTTAAAGAATTTGAAAGTCAAAGTCAGAGCTGGATCTGATTTTTGCAACTGGTCCAAAAGCTGGACAACTATGAGCAGCAAATCATTTATACACAAATACTGCCCTTTTATCTGTTATATCATACATAAGGAGATTTGTATGATTTGTCCAGAATTTGAGGAATAACTTAGTCAAAGGGTACTTACCGGAGGGTCTGGCGGCAGGCAATCGATGTTCTGGAATCGATCCAAGAAGTGCTCGCCGTCAACGCCGGTACTCCAGCTCGGCGAGAGGAGTACGCGGCATCGTCGGGGGAGCCTCCCTGCCACGTCTGGACCCGCGGTAAGTTCGGACTAAGGTACTTTGAATTCAGCTACGTTATTAACGTAGCTGAATTTGCATACCTTAGTCCGAAGTGGGGGCTTAGTGGGGACCAGCCCAAAGCAAGTAGTTTGCTAACAAGCTGTGGACTGAAATATATTTGTATGTCTCTTCAACTACTCAGCACTGATGATGTGTGATTGGTAATCTATGCCACATTGGTTTTACTGTATTTTAAAGTGACTGACATTTTTATAAACAGGAGGATGGAAATCAGAGATTTTCAGATAGCACTTGCTTTTGTCTGGTGGGAAACTTTACCAAATCACAAGTATTTGTGAGTTTCACCTACATGGACATTGGATATTGTTGCTGTGAAATTAAAAAATAAAATCACATCTACAAATATTTGTGGGAAAGGGTTGAAAATACTATTAAAACTCATACGTTTAATCCGAATGAATGTTTGTGACTCCCTTTTGCTGTATTAACCCAGCTCTGCCTGCCCCACTTATTTAATCGACAGAACCAAAGCCCCACATCCAGATCTGGATTTGAATCTAAAAAGTTTGACTCAAACGATCTCCATTTTAGATGGAGAAATTATGATACAGGGAGATTCATTGATTTGTCCAAGGTCTCACAATAGAGCAGCCTTAGAGATGGAAGGAACAGAATGCCAGTTAACTGCCTTCCAGTTCCCAGCTCTAATTATGAGACCAGAAGTTTTAACTTAGTATGAATCATGAAAACCGATCTCTAAATTGTATGGTGTGGTCACTGATAAAGAAGATAAATTAAGATGATTTTGATGTTTTAAAAAATTGAACAGTGTGAAACTAACAATTTTCTCTTCAGAGATCTGAAGAAGAGCTCTGTGAAGCTTGAAAGCTTGTCCCTTCCACCAACAGAAACTGGTCCAATAAAAGGTATTACCTCACCTACGGTGTCTCTCTCATATCCTGGGACCAAAACAGCTACAACCACACTGCTAACAATTTCTTATTTGTTGTTCATGTGTGAAAAACTGATTCTGTCTTTTAAGGCTCTCCAAATATCTTTAAATATTTACACATTTTGATGCAGGCTGAAGATGTGAATTTGGAGCAAAACCAGTTTTCTGCATTAAACTGCAGTTTTCTACATGGCCAGACGAGTTTTTAATTTTCATGGATACACTGAGATGAGAATGAAAAATAGTTAGCTGTACTGTAAACTTGATAAGCTTTGTTTGAGAACAATCTTGAAATATACAAGATGCAAAGGAAGACATGATCACTGCCCTGAGTATCTTATTGTATGATCTAAGGTCCCAATCCTACAATATAATGCATGCGGTTGGAATCCTGAAATGAATGTGAATCCTCATGATCACAGGGGGCTTCCCATCTGGAAAAAAACAATTGCAGGATCAGGCCCTAAAAGACAAAGAAGAGACATTAGAAGAGACATTAGAAGTGACCTTTATTTAAATACTAACAGGGTGGTAGACAGTGGGTGGTGACAGTGTTTTACTGTGTCATACACAATATAAAGCCAAATGGACTTCCCCGCATTTAAGAAAAACAGAGTGAAATTTTCGCAACGAAGATCAAAACATACATGAAGGTGACAAAACCTTTACTAGATGACATCCTGGCCCCATTGAAATCAACTGGAATTTTGCCATTAACTACAAAGGGGCCAGGATTTTGAACACCTGGTCTGATGTTTCATTACAAGCTCAAAACTCAGTCTGGCAAAAGGTTCACATATCAGGAAACCAGTACCAAATTATGGTTTAATGTTTAAACTATGAAAACCTTGGTTGTTTTGCATAGTTTGGGTGCAAAACCTGAAGAAATTAATCAATTACTGTGTAGTTTCCCTTTGCGGTTTTGGGTTTGATCGATCTGTAAGTGAAGGTAAAGCTCAGGTTGTATAAAACAAACAGCAGAAAACAGAGGATGAAATGTGTCCAAACCTACGAGACCTGAGGCTACTGCAGTGAGCTCTGTTGTGCTTTGTCCTACAGATTAATCCAGGGAATTAACATACTTCAAAATGAAGATGACTTTTCAAATATCATTTAAAAGTGGGACAATATAGATTGAGGCAGATATCCAGAGAAGGGAGTTCCACCTGTCATTAATTGTATTATTCTGGCAACTAGCATCAAGTGAGGCATGAATGCAGTGCTTGTTTATTTTGTCTGAGTATAGATATGACAACACACATCCCTGATTTACAACAGTTTGCTATGTTACTGTAAAGGCAACAAATAGCCTTGGGCATATAGACTGTGTTCTAAGCAGAAAAAAAAAATCTTATCGGTGCCACTTATTTCCACAAAGTGTTATCCATGCATATGTATCAGAAGATGGAAGGAAGTCCCTCTGCACAAATTCAGTTAAACTATGTGTGAAGAAGGGTGTAATGGTCAAGTGACATGAGAATCATCAGTTTCTAGTACTTCCTGTGCTCAGCTCCCATTGTTTTATATGAGAGAGAGACAGACATTTCACTTATATTTATACTGAATTATAAGAAGGCTGTAGCTAGATGCAGCTCAATAGGAAGGCTGTTCTAGGTGGAACAAAAACAGAGTGAGAAGTACCTTCCATACACCATGGAAAGGTTGAGATTAGATAATCAATAATCTTCATACAACATTCCTTTTCCATATAGGGACTTTCAAAGATTGAATCTGAAGTTAGTAGATTTATATCGGTGACAGACTTCCTCTGAGATCATGAAGTGTAGAGAGTGGGCCAAACTTATGTTCTCAGATGTGCCACAGTCTTACACATTCTCATCTTATGTTACATGTAGCACAATGTGGCTGTTCTGGTTCCATTGGCCTTTCATTATGCAGGAAAATCCACCAAAGCCACCTTCTCTTATGGTCTGTCCAATCTAGCCAAACTCCGTTAGGGACCTCAACTCCTCCTCATGCCACAAACTACCATAGATTAGATCAGTGGAGACATTCAAGCTGGATCCTCCCTTGCTATAAATAAGAGGGAACTGTTCTCAGGATGATCTCCATTAGGGGTCATACCCTTTGGAACTGATTTCCCTCCTTGGTTAGCAGAGCCTAATCTTTTGGGCACATTACAAAGCTCCTCTTGTCTCACAGGCTCTTATGGAGGCTGGGGGTTTGTAGCTGGAAGGACTGGTGATTGAAGGATGATGTAGGTGGGGTATTATTATATAGTTAGGTAGTGTCTTCAGTCTATTACTTGGCAAATGTGTAGTTGAAAAATTAATGAAGGAAAGTACTCACAAATTAGACTTTCTAATGATGTGTTTAATATCTTGGTAGGTGCTTAGAGCTCCAAACATGTACCAGAACAATGAAGGAAAATAGAAATATTGTAGATCAGTTTATTTACTTAAGTACCTATATGGTACTCCTGGTAATTCTCCACTTGGCCAGAACCAGCAAGTGCAGAGATGTGCTAGAGAGAGAGAAAGTGAACTGAAATGTAACGTACCTCAGAAGAGGTACAGTACATGTTCAGTTCAAAGGATGAGGAAAGGTTTAAGTCACTTCTTAATTTATCGAAACTAGTTCCTCTTTCCCTGATTATCACTGAAAGTTGTTAATGACATTCCCAACAGGTCACAGCAAGCCAAAAATCTAAGCATGTTTAAGAATGGTGATTAGCAAACCACAAGAAGTGAGATAGTTTGGCTTATATACACAAGAAGCATAAAAATATCCAGATGGTTCTTTGAATCTCTTTAGTGAATAAATCATGGTAAAAATTTCTTGCAAAGAGATTTTATTGCAAGGTTTTCAGTACTTTCTGGGTTTGTTGAGTTGGGATCATGGTGACAGTATTGTAGTGAACTTGCTGCTGTGTGACCACTGCCTTCTACTTGATGGAATCAGAGATGATCAGATATCTGCCATAGGCGTCATACTGCTAACAACTCAAGTAGATTCAACTTCAGCTCATGTCATAGATGCCTTGTGCTTTTGGAGCAGGAGTCTTATACCAACTTTTATGAGGAAGCTGAGTGGCTAGTGTTTGAGTGTAGAGCATAAAATAAATCTAAGTAGTCAGTAGATTTGTTTTTTCCTACGAGAGTTTGGTATTTCCACAAATTGTCCCAGCTGATAGTAAAAAGTGCAGAAGAGAAAAGGGAGTTTTGGTGGGGTTTTTTTAAGTTAACCCAGCTTTTTCCAAATGCTTAAGCCCAGGTTATAACCTGCATGGCTATAGAGAACACTAAAAGTGTCATATTTGGCCAAACTCACTGAAGTCAATAGAGTTACACCAGGGGAGAATTTGACCCATTTTGTTTATTTTGAATTAATAGCTAAATGATCTTAACTGATTCCATACCCCATTACACTAGTTTTATGTCAGTGTAACTCCACTACACTGATTTCAAACCAGCAGAATGGAGTGGAGAATCAGGCCTGGATTGTAGATTTCTAATCCAGGCTGTAGTATCAAACTTTTTTTTAGTGAGCTTTAGGATTTCAGTTTTTCATTAGGACAGTTCAGGAGAACAAGAAAAGCTGCCTGTGCTGCGTCTGTGGTGAAGGTATGTAAGTCAAAATTCCTGGCACGATCATTAAAAGCCGTTTAAAATCAATGAGCTCTAATTTAAACTAAAGATTGCTTTGTCTTGTAAAGTTTTAATTCTTTGGCCATCTGTCTTTTACATGCTTTCATTTCTGTGACTGTAACACAACCTTTTAAATAAATCTTCCTTCTCCCATTAATCTTTAGTCCTTTACACTTTTTTTTTTAAATGCCTTTAGTACTACTTTGGAAACTTACACCAGCTACATGAAAAAAATTTGACTCTTTCAAAGCACAGCAGGCTTATACATTTCAGAAGAGGTTGATTTAACCTTTAAAAATGCTTAACGGTGAATTGATTTGAGATGATTTGGAGAGTTCAGTAGGTTGCTGAATTTGACTAGCACCTCTGGAAATGGAGTTTCAAATTCTGGTTGTGGAAAGAAAGGGGATAAAGAATTTGGTGTGTTGCTAATAGATGGTTGTGTTGCCATCACAAAACTATACAATCCAACTACCTTTCCTGCCTCAATGTGCCAGTCCTCTATTTAGCAGAGGTCTTGCACCTTATATAATAGAGGCTTCTGCAAAACAGGTTGGAGATATGCTTACAGAATTATTCAGGCATTAAGATTTGGAACACGGAGATATATTTCAAATAGCATTTGAACTGGAAATAGGAATAGGATTGACAGAGCAGAGGGTTCTGCAGGTTAGACCTAATCTAAAGAGCTAGAGCTGCAACATGTAGGGAAACTTGTCATCTACACATACAGTGCCTCTACGGATCCAGTGCTAACAGTCCCCAGACATATATCACATGTAATTCACACAAAATTACTTGCAAAAATATTCACTGACTCAAAATGACATTGGTGATTCTAAAATCTCCTCTCCTTTCTCTTTCTTGGCTAAAATGTAATAAAGGGAAACCAGTGACCACAGACAACCTTCATTCCTCCAAACTGAAGGCCTCACAGCCCATGTGATCAGGTCACAGACAAGACTAATATAAAGTGTGTTAATTGTTACCTGTAATGTGTATGTAAAGGGTAAAAGACTGGTGTCTTTTCCGTGATCTCTGGTTCAGAGGTCAAATTTAAAATTTGAGATCTTTACTGTGCTCAGGGGCCTATAATAAATGAGCATAACAAATGTCAAGATTCTAGCTCAGAGAGAACATAGAAACAATTGTAACAATCACTGGATGATCTATTACAAGCATCCGTATCCTGCATGTATGATCCTGGTACTTGGGAGACCTGGGTTTGATTCCTTACTCTACTGCAGACTTCCTGTGTCACTTTGGGGATGTTGCTTAGAGCTTGTCTACCTGGCACAACAAAGCACACTGGAGGGTTGTGATTTGTAGAGTGCTCTAACATGCTGCATTCTAGCTGTTCTGCATAGTACCCTCTGGCACTCACTAAAAGATACCCAATCCATGCTGATGCAGTCCTGCTTCCCCTCATTTCCAAAGGGATACAAGCACTCCCTTCTAGCTCTGGAAGGTCAATGTTATTCTGTACAGAAAAGCTATCTGAGGAATTTTTTTTTTTAGAAATTTCTTAAAAATTAGTTAATTTTTTTCTGTTCTGTGCAGTTGGGCTCATGGCCTTCCAGACAGAGGGATATGAAATATGTTATCAATAAAAATAAAACTAAAATATATAAAATATTATTCCTACAAAATATGTGAAAAAGAGAATGCATGATAGGGTGATGTAATATAATGGGTTTATTGGGGCTCGTTCAGGGCAACCTGCATGACTCACTCATGGCTTAGCCAATCCAAGAGCAATGTGTTTATCCACAGGACAAGTTTATGCCTCTGATGACACTCCCATATAGGGATGTCACAGGCAGTAAGAACTCTCTTTCCATCCTCACTTGGACTGTCTTCACCTTGGATTTAGACACAGAGGAAAACATAGGATTACTTCTCCATTTACTGCTCCCAGGGAGCAGGAGAAAGGGCAAAAGAGTGGGTGGGATGTGATGCTGAAAGGCCAGCTCCCAGCTCATGCCAAGGTCTACGACCTCACTGAACACTGACAAATGCATAGCTGGAAACCAGTCTGGCTCACCTGTGGGTTACTATGGTTAAGATACTAGTGTTATAAGAATGTATTTAGATTTTATGTAATGCTTGTAGGATTCTGCATGTATTAATCCTACTTATAATAGCTGTATCCCATGTTCTACTGTTATATTGAGTCCTTGCATTTTAAACTTCTATAATTGTATAATGGGCCAAACAGGAAAAACAGCTTAATTAAGATAAAGTGCTCATCCTGCACACAAAAGGGTCCATTAAAGGCAAATAAGGCATTGCATAGCAAAGCACAGAGATCTTGTTAATTGCATTCCTCAATCCCTCCAGCAAGGGGAGGCCTGTGCATGAACTCATCCTATCAGCTGGGATTCTGGGTTGAAGGGGATTAAAATCCTTGATAAAGAGAAACTGGGATCTTTGTGCTGGCTGGACTCTGAGAGCAAAGATTCCTAAACATAAGCAAGAGATCACCATGCTATTTGGCATGGATTAGCCCTAAAAGACACATATATATTTGCTTCTTACAGAAGCTTATCTTACCTTTTTAAAATCTAAGACTGTAACTCATTTGTTTGTATGTTCCTGCTTCAAACTTGTAAATAACTCTTATTTCTTTTCTTAGATAATAAATCTTTAGTTGGTTTATTACAGGATTAGCTACAGGCATGTCTTTGGTTTGAGGGGCTGGGGTAAGTGATTGGTCCTTTGGGACTGGCAGTAACCTGGATATTTTGATGATTTGGGGTGTAAAATGACCATCTATCACACAGTCCAGCTTGCCTCGGAGGCAAGACGGACTGGAATGCCCAAGGGGACTGTCTGTTACTCAATGGTAAGACTGTTATATGGCTTTAGGAGTTCACACTTGTTACTGGGTTGATAAAATCTAACTATAGAACATACAATCAGTTTGGGGTTTCTACTCTGCTTTTCAACAGTCTGCCCTGAGGTTGGCACTCACAGCCACGAGCCACTCCAGACAATGTGACAATTGGGGAAAGGGTCAGAGCTCTTCTCACTGAGCAGAGAAGATGCATCATTGAAGAACTGTGAGACACAATAGTACTTTAAAACTGATACAAGCCTGCAGCAAATTACTAACCTTTAGGAGCAAGGATGAAGCAGGGGAGAAATTGTGACACAATCAGGTGTCTCCAAGTTACAATGTTTCCCTAGAGTACTCCAGTTTACACACCAAGCCTTGCTCTGGTTTATGTCTAACATCAAAATCTAGACCTGAATGAGTGCCTTAAACCACAGCACTACACCATCAATATAAAATTATAATTAGCTGTGGGCGGGTGCAGTCATGAATAGATATATATATTAAATGCATATGTTAAAGAATTAGACAAAATTTGATAGATACATTTATTAATAAGAGGGACATAAACCAAAACTCCAGATTTAACTCCCTTGGACTTTGATGAAGTGGAACTTGGATTGACATCTGAATTTCCCAGTGGGCTGTTGGGTCAAATAAAAATACTGGATTTCAGTAATCCTGAATTTTGAGATTCTTTGGCTCTGCCTCTGGAACTACACCTTCCAGCTCTGTTCCCCTTTTCTCTCTATCTCACACACACAGAATGCATTTCATTTTGTCATGAAATTGCCAGACCAATCTCCTGACTGAAGATAAATATGCACAGTGAACCTAGAAATTCTTGGTGTTCACCCAGTCCTGAAAACTAGCTGCTCACAATCTATCCATATGCTGTGACAGAAAATGGACATGTTTAAAAAAATGCCTTGTTTTATATGGAATACACTTTCCTTTTCCTCTTTAGAGCAAAGGACTGGCTCCTGCAACCTCTACTCACAGGAGTAAATCTCACTGAAGCTGATGGAACCACTCCTGTGAGTAAGAATGGCAGGATCTTCCTTATTTAAATATTCATTCAAAGCAACACCTTTTAGACTGATGAACACATTATTGTGAGCTATAACTGGACCTGTGAAAGGAACAACTTTCTTTCAGAGGAATAAAGGACATTCTGGGCCCATATGAATAAATGTGGTCCTGTAGCAAGAATGCCATCTCCCACACGAATACATGACAGAATATACTGAACCTTTTCTCTCCACCAAGGCAATGCATTTAAGGAATCTCCTCCATTTTCCTTGAACTGCTCTGTCTGCTCTTGTCTCCTGTACGTTTTGATATTTTTCTTGTGTAATACAGCAAGTTAATCTACCAAGGGGCTTGCATTGTTCCTCTCAGATGGAGTGCCCCAAAGGAAGCAATGTGAGTGCTGCACTCTCAACCTCCTCCATTTCCTGCTGCTTCCTGCCACTCCGTGTGTCAGATGGATAATTAAATAATGTGAGCCAAGCATTGTCCTTCCATTTCTCCCCCACCTCCTGATGGATACACTGTGGAAATGGGGTCATTAGTCCTCCAGACAATCTATCACCTTGCATGCCCTCCTGTTAAATCTCAGATTGAAGATGAAGAAATGGACAAGACAGGGTTTGGTTCTGATGGTGGCTCACACCAGGAAAGTGCTAATGCTTAGAATCCAGAGTGGAGTTAATTTACTCTGGATGAAGCACTAGTACCCTATTTTTTTTATTTCCAGGGAAGAGAAGATGAAACAACTGAGGGTTCCTGAACTCCTTTCACAGACAGCATGTGCCATGACCACCATTAGAGTTGAGGAAACCTGCCTGCTGCTCAATGGATTTGAAATGACCATTAACTTTCCCTCCATCCATGGTTATAAGCCTGATATTGCCACCATGGAGATCAACAGGCCATCATTCAGTACCTTTGGATATAATGTAACCAACTCAGAGAAATAGTTGTTCTTTCGAAAATAAGAGGTTAGATCTACTTGCATCTTGTGTAAATCCACAGAAAGCAATGGAGTTATTCTGTATTTATACAGTTGTAAGCAATCTGAGAATCCAGCCCGTAACCTCATGAATACCCAGCTTCAACCTTAGTAAATATATGAGTTTAAGAGAGGTTGAGCTACTAGCACTCATGTGAATTGAGGGCAGACCGGTTCCCACCCCACCCCTTCACAAAGCTGAGCAGTTTGCAGTGTGAATTGACTTTTTTTTTTCTAAAAACATCCTCCTTCTTTTTATAAGGGCCATTCACAGGAGCCAAACACCATGATCACAATGAAGAGAGATGATTACGATGGAGTGTAGTGGGACTGGAAGCCAGAGAGTACATACAGCAGCCATAACATAGGGTTGTCAACCAAAGGCAAGGCTAGTCATGTTGGAGCTTTGATTATAAGTGTGCTGGGATGGGAACACTAGGGGAAGTTTAATGAGAGGCTGTTGAAGTAGAAAAACACATTGACTGGCAGACATTTATAAATTGCCATAATTCACAAGTTAATTAGCACTGCATAATGGTGAACAAGAACTGTCAACTCCCCCCGCCTCCCTCCCAAAACAAAACAAAACAAACAAACAAAAATTCATGGTCAATCAGTCCTATCCCTTTTTCAGAGAGATGTTTATATACCAGGCAATGAACAATACCTAATGGAACATCAGTCACACAACAAAAAATATTCTTTAGGCGAAGGTCTCTAAGCCAGACCCCTACACTTAAGCACAGACTCAAGCCTTCCCCCAGGTTGTTTTACCTTCTTGTCTTCTTGGAGCATCTGCTTTTATGTTGGCTCCCTGAAGTAGCAGTGTAAATGTGAGTTATTAACCCCTTGTTAGCCATATGACAAGAAAGTCCCTTTGGACCCTGTGCTAATCACATTGTTCCTTGTTGGAGCAATGTCAGCACCTAGTATAAAAGACTGCCATTTTCACAGAATTAAATCACTGTTTAATAATTATTCTGCTCCACAGAGTGAAACTCTCTGATTATAGATTTCAGGATTCATTCTCTTGGTACTGTAATCATATACCACAGTAGACACAACTAACATCAACATATGCCTTCGCAGAGCAATGCATTAGCCTCAGGGGCAAACAGCACACATCCTTCTTCTGCTTTCTTCTGAAGCTCACTCACAAATATAATGTCCACAATGGGCACAGAAGCATGATAGCTATTGGCATGTTTAAGCATCAAGCATTTTGCTAGTACAATTCTACCATCTTTCCCCACACTAATGTGAACTGGGATATTTTCTGTTTTTACTGAGAAGAGTGATAAGTGAGCTATCCTATAAATCCCTCACAAATAGTTTACAGCATATATTTAAATACATGGCTGTGTAGCTCCTTTGTCATGGCAAATGAAGTGTATTAAAACACAATTTTGGTCTTGCCTGCATGTATGAGACCACCCTGTGTTTATTCATGCTACATAACAGAGTTCTGAAAAAATAATAGGCAAAATTCGAATCAGTTACATTGTTGTAATCCCAGTGAGTGGAGATTTTGGCACCATAGTTTTAATATAGTCCCACAGCATGTTTTAATACAGTTTAGCTCCATCTCCAACATATCCCCATGCTAACTTAGCACATTTTGGTCTGTAGCCAGAGTCTATATTTCCCTGTCCTTGCTGGGTCAGAGAACCCTGCATATATAGGTATGTTCAAACATGATTGTAGTTAGCATGATTTTGATCCAAGTGTGGACAGGAACAAAGTTTTTCAGTGGCATGAACCATATTGTTAAAAGACTACAACTTAATAAAGTATTGTTACTTAACTATTGTATACTCATTAGCACAAGAGGAATCTTGTACAATTGAATGGGTTCCATAGCACTATTATTTATGGAGTTGTTTTTATGGATTTCTCTGGATAAGTATGTCATGGTATCTGGGCACCTTACAAGGTCTTTCATGCTCCAAAAAGGTATTGTGGACAATTTCTTTCTTTACTTCCCCAAGGCAGCTAGCATTACAGGATTCCACCCCTTTCCTTTCCCTCTCATACTGTCTTCATTTGCTTCCTTTTGAACCTGTTAATTTCTTCCTTTTTTTTTTGTCAAGTTTGTAAACGGTCTTGTGGGAAGGCTAAGATGAAGAAGTGAGTTGTTACACTTTGCTGTGAAGTCACTGAGATTTGAATGATTTCTGTTGCCAGCACTGGAATGGCAAAAATACACTCCATCTGCAAGTGAAAATGTGGTGGTTGTTTTATTTTTTTCCTCTTCCTTGGGAATCACTTATAGTCTCCTGGCTAGCTAGTAACCTCTTTAGCAGCATTAATGACAAAGTTACCAGAACAAATTGGATGCCTCTTTATCCATCACATATCTACGTCCAACCCATAGCCCTAATCTGAGTGCAGTCAGACACAAATTGGCATCAATCCATTTTTCTGAGGGTGGGGGGGAGAGGGAAATCAGCTAACCCACTGAAACTCCCAATCATTAAGGAAGTAAAGCTCCTGTTACAGGAGAAGACCAAAAAAAAAATATATAACCTTCTTTGGAATGAACATAGCTAGCCAGAGAGGCAAATATTTAACTCAGGAGTTACCCAGACTTGACCTCCGACTAACTAATTATCTTTCAGACTTTAGGTTTCCCAATTTCTAAGCCTTAAGTTATTATTGGGAAGCCTAAACAATCGACCATGAGAGCAGTATTTTAAAAAGTTGGTACGACAAACTGGTTTGATTGCAAAAAAAGAATGGACCCTTACCAATACCTCTTGTGTGGTTTGAAATAGTTCAGCTATGTTTTTTGTTTGTTTGTTTTGTTTTTTGGGATCCATACTCAGTGACTACCAGTTTACTTTCAGCCCTTTGCATCACTATTTGTAAATTCTTGTAAAACAATCCTTTTCACACTTATCCTCATCATCTTTATTTGTCTTTTACAGAAAGGATGAATCATACAGTTGAGACTTAGTTTAAAAACATGTGGATTCTGACCTCAGCAATAGGGAGATTGTCTCTTATAACATATATCGTTCACCAGCTGAACATCTTTGCAAGGACAAGGAGATTATATCCTGACAAAATTAAATATGTGAAGCCAACACCCCATATCGAGAGATAGGGAACTCTAAGAACCCTCAGGTAACTATAGATTAAGGCAGGGATTGGCAACCTTTGGGACATGGCCCGTCAGGGAAATCCACGGGTGGGTCAGGACGGTTTATTTACCTGCAGCATCTGCAGGTTCAGCCGATCGCAGCTCCCATTGGCCGCGGGAAGCACTGTTGGCCGAGGGATGTGCTGGCTGCCTGGATCCTAACAAAAGAAAGAAAGGAAAGCAGCAGAATACGGACCCTGGACTTCAAAAAAGCAGACTTTGACTCCCTCAGGGAACTGATCGGCAGGATCCCCTGGGAGAATCCCCGCTAGGCCGCACTACCCCGCTTGTAAGGAGGGGGTGTATGGACTCTGGCCGCTAGGCCGCGCTACCCCGCTCGTGAAGGGGGATTGTATAAACGTTGGCTGCTAGGCTGCGCTACCCTGCTCGTGGGGGGGGGCAAGGGGTTGTATGGACTCAGGCCGCTAGGCCACGCTACCCCGCCAGACAGAGGCGATAGTCAAGAAGAAGGCCAAGAGGCCATAACCGACTGCCTACAGGGAGGCGGATCCAAGGACTGGACAGTGGTGAGGCGCCGACACCCCATCCCACCCCTGTCACAAAGGGGTGCTGCGGTGCCAGGCCCGCCACAAGGTTCAACAAGGATAAGTGCAGAGTGCACTTAGGAAGGAAGAATCCCATGCACTGCTACAGACTAGGGACCGAGTGGCTAGGCCGCAGTTCTGCAGAAAAGGACCTACGGGTTAGAGTGGACGAGAAGCTGGATATGAGTCAACAGTGTGCCCTTGTTGCCAAGAAGCCTAACAGCTTTTGTGGCTGTATAAGTAGGAGCATTGCCACCAGTTCGAGGGACATGATCGTTCCCCTCTAGTTGGCATTGGTGCGTACTCATCTGGAGTGAAAGTGTCCAGTTTTGGTCCCCACACTACAAGAAGGCTGTGGAAAAATTGGAAAGAGTCCAGCGGAGGGCAACAAAAATGATTAGCGGACTGGAGCAAATGTCTTATGAGGAGAGGCTGAGGGAACTGGGAGTATGTAGTCTGCAGAAGAGAAGAATGAGGGGGGATTTGATAGCTGCTTTCAACTACCCGAAAGAGGGTTCCAAAGAGGATGGATCTAGGCTGTTCTCTGTGGTAGCAGATTACAGAACAAGGACTAATGGTCTCAAGTTGAGGTGGGGATGGTTTAGGTTGGATATTAGGAAAAACTTTTTCACTAGGGGGGTGGTGAAGCACTAGAAAGGGTTACCTAGGGAGGTGATGGAAACTTCTTCCTTAGAGGTTTATAAGGTCAGGCTTGACAAAGCTCTGGCAGTGATAATTTAGTTGGGGATTGGTCCTGCTTTAAGCAGGGGGTTGGACTAGATGACCTCCTGAGGTCCCTTCCAACCCTGATATGCTATGATCTCTGTTTCAGGTGCAACACAGGAAACATTCAAGAGGATTCAGACTATCTTGACCTAACACCATGTCACTGACTTTTCAGCAAAAACAGGTTTTGTGTCAAGTCTGACATGATGTTCAAAACAGTTAAGGAGGTGTATAAGAGACCCAGCAAGAAAACTGATGCTGGACACATTGTGAGACATATGATATGATGTATTATCACTTATCAGGTTTCATGGTAGCTAATCTGTGGGTTAGGAAATTTTGTAATAGAGATGATTTTCTAGTAAAAAAATCCAAACAAACAATAAAACAAAACAAAACAAAACAACAACAACCTACCATACCTGGCCTGTTAATGGTTTGACATACTTAGGAACCTCAGAGAACTGTTATTTCCAGAACATCCACATTACTGCTTTGCCAATATCAGATTAAGACTTCTAGTGATATTCCGACTCCTGCACAAGCGAATGAAATAATCCACACCCAAATTCTTATCTTTTACTCTATAGCTATACCACTACTTTCAAACAGGTTTGGCCTGGTTTTAGAGGAATAGGGGAAGGGAGGGAGAGCAAGACATGATGAGGAAAGCTAAAAGGCTTGTGTCTTTTTACACTGACTAGAAAGGATTAAATGTCCATTTTCATTTTCTTTTGTTCCCGGCAATCTCATTAAGTCCAGTGGGGAGGGGAGGTCTGGTACCAGAGAGATGGAGAGATTTCACTGAAAAGGTTAAGAGCAATTGAATATGATGGGATTTACACCTCTTTGGGAGTGCTTTCTGAAAACCCATTACATTTGTGTAGGATCATCTATGCAAGCTGAACCGGGCACGTCTTTTATCATTCTACTTAATCTTTCCAACCGCTGGCTGAATGGCTACATTTTAAAGAGACACTACACCAGTTTAAACCCTTGATTTGTCATCTTGCCAGTAAAAAAACAAACTGACCATAGTATGCATCAGAATGCAATACAGTCCTACTGTAGAGATTTACTGTTTGTGGCTTACTTCATTACTAAGGAATGTCAACATACTTATCCATTGCTTTATAATTTGCTGCTTTTTTCCCCTTTTAAATTTTTTTTTGACACATGAAAGCTCAAGCATAGGGTCACGAGATCAAAGTATGTTAACTACAAGTTTCATCTATAAAATTTAGTCTTTAGTAGACACTATGTATAAAATGCATGCTAGATGATCTACATCAAGACATACATTGATACCAAATTTGTGTTTATTTTTCCCTGTCTGGACACAAGTGTAAAGACATTTATTCCATTAAAGCTGTGATCAGCAATTCTTTCATCAATTCTGAACACACTGGAGGTTTGTTAGATTTTCATTTTCTGACTATTGTACTCCCCCCTCACCCCAGATTAGAAGAGACACCCCTACCAATTCATTGGTGTTTGTTAAATTAGCTAAACCTTCCAGCAATCGCAGCATGCACATTTTTGGTCAGAGGTATACTTTTGTATTCAGAAATTGACATAAGTTATTGTTCTGCTGTGGGGTTGGCAAAACCTCTGTGAAACTGGTGCCTATGACTGCTGCCCTTCATTCAGGATAAATGTAAGAAAGAATCGAGCTGCTTTATGGAACAGTATTAGCCACCACCCAAAACACAGGCATATGGCAAGGCTTGAACCATGTGGCCCAACAAGTTGGTTATAACTATGGCTTATACCCATCTGTAACACTATCTACTCATGTCTGTAACATGTTGATAACATATATTAATAATTTATAAACTCTTTATATGGCATTTATAAAAGTAACCTTAAAGTAAAATGTGACATATATATTGTGGCAGAATCCATGACCCCAATCAGGATCAGGGCCCAATGGTGCTAGGGGCTGTACAAATATATAAAGAAGACACAGTTCCTGCCCTGAAGAGTGCACAGTGTAAAAAAAAAAAAAAAGTGTGTGTGTGTGTGTGTGTGTGTGTGTGTGTGTGTGTGTGTGTGTGTGTGTGTGTGTGTGTGTGTAGGGAGGATAAACCATACAAGAAAAGTGATTAAGACAATACACACATTGTGTGACCCTCTGTCCCTACCGCCACCACAGTTTTAACTTTTCCCACTAATTTTTATATTTTTGTATCCAAGATCTATTACCCCCAGGTGTTACACATCTACCTATTGATTAACTTTAAAAATTAAAATAAAGGTTCATAATACGAAATTCATATCCTGGGCCAAGGCTCAATCAAAGCTTTTAAATTAAACCCCATCAGATGTCCATCTAGATGACAACCCCCTGTTCTTTCTTTATGTGCTCTTAATTAAAGAAAGGTGGAATTTTTTGGATCAAAGTGTTTTCAGAGAAAAAAAGTAGATTCAGCTATACCAGCGCATTCCACAAGGTCATGTTTGTTTCGCTAAATTGCGTGATTAAAACAACAACAACAACAACAAAATGAAACAGGAATCCCTAAGAAATAATTTAAAAAAAAAAGTTTAATTTGGACATTTTTGAAACCAAATGGTTCAATTTATTGGTTCAAAATGACTTAAAATTTCCTTTAATTTTATTTTTAAAACCAATAAAATGTTTAAAAGTATATTTGTCAAAGCAAATATTTTGTTTGACACAAAACAATTTGTTTTTACTTTTCAGTTCACTGAACATTTCAAATATATATATATACTCTTTTTAAAAAAAAAATGGTCAAGAAACTCAAAAATCCATTATTCACACACATCTCTCTATGCCTCTCCCTGGCTGCAGACATTCCATTCTGTCAACAGGAGGAGCATGGTATTCATGAAGGATGAACAACATCTGGAGTCTCATATCTGAGAAGGTGTAGCAGTCGGCATTGTCTCAGGGAGAAATCTCCACTTCCAAATATTCAGGAGTAATGTCATATGAGACTGAAGCCCCCATGAATGGAGCTGGGGCACTGGGACAAAATCTGAGACATTGGCAAGAGGAGGGATAGCAAGCCCCTTCTGCCTTTCCCCCCACCATTGCACTTTTGTGTTGTGAAAAGAACTGCCGTGTGGGATCCTCTCAAGTGTATCTGTGTTAAACAGGCTAGATGAGTGTCACATACCACATTATGAAACCTGTTTGAAATCATGTAGACTGGTCCTTACAGTAGGTTAACACTGCCAGCTTCTCAGAGGTTTAAAAGAAACAAGACCCGCTAAAAAAAAATTACTTTATTTTACCTCTAATCTAGGTGGTGTTCATTGCAGAGCCAGATCCCCAGGATTTTAGCATCTAAATCACCCAAATACTTTACGAATTATATAAATCAGATTGGTTTAGCACTGAACAATGTAGCATTAATTGCATTTTATTTAAATAACCAAAACATATTGTGAAATTCATGCCATAGATAATTGGGTTTGCCTTTACATCATGTGCACCATGCCACTGGGATTCCCACATCAGCTCAATGTAATTTTACACCAGCTCCAGCTCAGGTCAGTAAACTCCTGAAAGCAGTGTGCAGTATCATAAGGGGGAAATTAAAATAAAGGTTAATGTCATTTTTTATGGATGACTGGTTCTTTGAAAAGACCAAGGGGAAGGTAGCCTCTGAAGTCTGATATATTTATTAGTCTGAGCACCATCCGAGAGTACCAAATACAGCTGTCAAGGTTGAGCTCATCATCTCACAAGGAGGTTTACAAGTGGCTATAAGGGTAGCAACAGCAATGCTTGCCGCACTATTCTCACGCTGAAACGGACAGAACCAAAGATGGTAGTAGAGGACTGCGTGCAAGCGCCAGGGACATATGATGAAATGAATTGCAGTGCCACTGCCGAATTCAAGATCAATCTGTGAAGGATTTTTCCTTTTAAAGTAAATAACAGTAGGACGAAGTTATATGTTTAATAAACATTATATATGCTGGCATAGGAAAGATACATTGGTTTGCATCCTAGATCACACAGGCTTTTAAATATATAAGTAAGGAGTGAATTTAATTCTAGCGAAAAGTTCATGACTGATATCCCTGCAGACTCAGCAATCCTCTATTTATCCAGTGAATAGGTACAGCACAGGGAGCAGCTTCCACATAGCCTTTGCCCCTATATGCTTCATCCCAGAGCTGAAGGGATTGCCTCTCTTGGTGTGAAGGCTAGTTCAGTCTCCATGGCCTATTGAATCCTTGATTTCACTTCCAAGAAGACCAATAGGGAGCCAGTTATAGCTGATTAAATTCTAGTGGTGTTTTTGTGATGGGTACATAATTACTGTATTATTATTTCTATTACAGTTGCACCTTGGAGCTCCAAATGAGATCAAGTCCCCATTGAATTAGGTACAACATACACATAAGTAGGAGACAGTCCTCGGCCTGAATAGTTTACAGCCAAAACCAGACAATGGATAGGAGAGAGGAAGGATCATTGTCTCAATTTAGCAGATGAGGAACTGGGGCATCATCACTCAGGAAGTCTGTTTCAGAACCAGGAACTGAGCCCAGATTTCCCGAGTAATTCCTCAACCACAAGAGCAATTTTTTACATGAGGCAGTAGAGCTTAGGACCTCCAAGGTACTTTGCAGAGACCAACAAACAGTAAATATATAACAACTGATATGAGATGGATTTGAACCAGTAATCTAGAAGTGAAAGCTGTTTTGCCCTATTACCAATGCTTTGAAAATCACTCCATCATAAGACAGAACAAAAATAATTAGCACAAAGCCCACCAGTGTTAGATTGCTATCAAATAAAATACGGAGTCTTCTACAATAATGTTATTGAATTGTTTGTGTGTGTGTGTATCTGTATACCTATTGGTTGATGCATAAAGATAATTGATTTGTTTATGGTTTGGATGTTTGCCTTTGTAATAAATTGGTGCTTTATGAATTGAGCTGATCTATGCAAAACATATTGGTATGTGTGTGAATCAATACTTGGAGAAATATATTTGTTGTGGCCATCTGAGCCTTACTGGTTTTGATTTTAATAAATTAGTTTACATAAAATTTGTGTGTTTGTGCAATAAACTGATTTGTTAGTTGCATTTTTAAAATCAACTATAACTGTTAATCAGCTTCTGTTTCTAATGGCTCATTCAATTCTTTGATGTAGGAAGCTACATTTATTATGATTTTCAAAACATAAACAAAAATAGACCCATTGTGTAAGTGGATTGACGCTGTTTATCTAATAAAGTACAGTTACAAGTGCATATATCCCATTTGATTACTTACCTTAGCTCAGATACAGTGTACAGTTTACTTGAGATGTATACTCTAAGTGCATCTTAAATAAACTTCACGATTGCACTACATCTCCACCACACTTTTAGTGTATTCCAAAGCACCGTTCACCTCAATTATACCTTGAAATGCCTCTTTATGACTTATTGGAGAAGTATCACATCTTCCTTAAATGCAAACATAATTGTGACCACATACATAGAGGCACCATGTCTCATCTGTAGGGACTGAACTGAGTAGGTTGAAACATAGAAGCAAAAGTCCCTGCCACTTGAGATAAAAGAGTAAGAACCTAAACCAAACTCCATTAAAGTCAATGAGAGTCTTTCCACTGACTTCACCAGGCTTTGGCTCCAAATGCACTAGCTGCCAGTAGATGTTTAGGCTTCCTGTGGGAGTGGCTAGAGGGAGACATGATTATATATACTAAGCCAGTGTAGGACATCAGTGCCTCAGCTCCCCACCAGATTTTTTTTTTTTTTGGTAATTTACACATCAGTGAACCAAATAAAGTTCCAAATGTGGACAAAGAATACTTTGGATTAAACAAGCTACACAGGATACAGGTGAGATCTTCAGAAGTAGTTTGTTGACAGTCTGTTCCCTTTCTCAGAAGACAACGATATTGGGTGCAAAGAAAGAGGATGGACAATGTAGGCCCACTCTCTAACACATCTTTGACACAGAAGGATCCTGGGGATGGATTGCTAGTGTCCTACTTCCCAATTCTGAAGTCAGTACGGTTGCTGGAAGAATCTGCTGGCAATTTGCTCCCCATTCCAAATGCAACTGTATCCAGCCCCACTCCCCTTTCTCTGGAGACAAGTATCATTGGTAAAGACTGCCCATGGCCAATTTCACCCTCTCCTGCCACTCCACCCCAGGAGATAGACATACGCACCAAACAGACAATGTGTCAGTAGCTGCCCTCTCTATAGCAGTCCTGGAGTTTCCTGATTGACCTTGTCCCCTTCTGCTGTTCATTATGGATCTTTTCCACAATAATTCTCAAACTAAAATAAATTGAAGTAAATTGCAAATAGCCATGTTTGATGTGTTTTGCATCTGTCCAACCCATGTGGGGTGTATGTGGTTTGGATAGCATCAGAAAGAACAGCTGATGGTATTTACTCTTTCTGGGGAGGACTACTTTTCTTTTAAGGGAAGGTGGAGGAATACCAAGAGGGGAAGCAATCCCTTAGACTAAGCATACTGTACAAACTACACTGCTGAGAGAACAGAGAATACATTGTGCTGCTGCACAGCAGAGCCAAAAGCATGGATGTGTATCCCTTACATTTTTTTCCAGCTTTCCAAATGAAGGCTGAAATGCATCTAACGTACTCTAAGGCATATTCACTGACTGAAACATGAACTGCTAAGCAGACCAGCGGTTGAGTGCTTCAGATGGAAAACAGGCTGAATAGTTTTTGGAAAGCAGAAGCAGTGCTAGATCTGTTGATAGAATTGTTGTGTCTTGCATCCGTGGTTTCTTCCTGAATGATTGACAGAGCTGCACTGACAGCAGCTCACTACCCCAGACCAAAATTATCAGGCTAATGAGTCAATGGTAGAAGGAGGAGGTGTGAAGGTAGGATCTTATATAATGATAATAATGATGTTTAAGAATAAAATAGTGATAACAGCTTTAAAACAACTTTTAATTCCTTAATGTCACAGCGGCCAGATGCTCTTCCATGAGAACTGGCAAGACATGCAAACTGCATTGTTCACCCTTCTTGCTCTTGTTAAATCACATACACTGCCCTTTGTCTACATATTGTTTGCTTAGACTATAAATCATCTAGGGCAGGGGAGTACTTTTAGAGAGAACTGTGTACTACTCCAGAGTTTCACTTTGTAGGTGTTCGTGCAAGAAAGTGATCCAGGCTAAATCCCTGGATCTGAACATGCTTAAAGCTTGGGGGAGTTGGATTTGGATCCAAAATGCAACAATCGTCCTCGATATATTTAGCTATGTAACTGTTTTGATTTTGTTTTCTGGGTACAGCACCTTTAATTGAAAGACTCCACACATCTGCAGAGGCATTTTATGAGTGAAGCTGATGGAGAATGTTACAGAGGAGACTCTCGTTCTCTCTTTCAGGGTAACCATTTTTGTTCTCTCTTTGTGGGAATTTCTTTAATCTAAAATTTAAAAAAAAAACCACACACACATATATTTGGGATGAAAGCACACAGCTGATCTTTGTGTGGGTACAACATAACTGCCGCATCCCTATAATGGGTTAATCCAAAACCCTGTTGTGAGCACCCCAAACTGTGAGAAAGCTCAGATCCATTTCTGGATTCAGACTTTGCATCTCAGGCCTATCGTGAGTTTGTGCAAATATTTGCTTTGACTAATAGCCACATGGAGTTAACACTCCTGAGTTTCACTTAGAGCTTCTGAGGGCATATATGCATACACACACACACACACACACACACACACACTAATGAGCTCATGATTTGTTAAAATGATGGGATAGGTACTAATTCTCCCTTGCTGTGATGTCATCATGAGAAATTTTTGATCTTGTCTCTTTGACAGGAGCGTAGCAGCAGACCCAAGCTTGACAGATTTCATATTTTACACACTGCGATGCCACCATGCGGGAGGTCAGTATCTTTTCTCCGGTTAGGATGTCATTGTATTTCATCTTAACAAATACACTGCAAATCCTAATGAATACATTGATTTGTCTTCCTTTAACAGATTTATCCTTAGATAATAGATCTAGTTTCTGTTAGCAACAAAGGCAGCATCCAGACTGTGACTTCCAACAGCTTAATCAATCACTGGTATTTCAGTCTGCATCAAGACTGTTTGACCTGCCCGTTAAATCTTTCCTCTGTGCACAGATAGAAGTGCACACAGTTAATTTATCAAGAACTAAAATTCATACAAGAACTTCAATATTTAAATACTGAAGTTCTTGGATATACAGGGACAAATTGTGACAAGTAAAGACAGGTGTGCTTCTCATAGTGCAAGTGCTCTTGGTAATTCTGAACTGATTTTGACATTTTGCTGGTATTGTACGGGGAGACTTTGGCAAACCAGTAAAGTGCCTAAAACCACTATGGCTTATTGTTAAAGATAGCCTGGTCAGCAAGCTGTAAATTGGCCATTCAGCAATCTCAGCTTGACCAAGGCAGGAGGGGAGGGGGGTTTAGGGTGTCTCAGAAAGGGCAGCTTGACCCCGCATCCTTCCTGATAAGAATTGTATTGAAGTTGCTGATACATATTAGAAGAGCAGGATG
The DNA here is from genome assembly GCF_011386835.1 of Chrysemys picta bellii. Lineage (NCBI taxonomy): Eukaryota > Metazoa > Chordata > Testudines > Emydidae > Chrysemys > Chrysemys picta. The sequence goes on along the minus strand of NC_088794.1, from coordinate 119,946,908 downwards.
TACCCTCAGGAATGTCTATTGGGATCTCAAGGCTGCAGGCTCTGGAAAGACCCACACCTGGTTAATCAAAAATCAGAAGGAACCTCTTGCTTGAAACTGCTTACTTAACAAGGTTTCTTTAAGGGATATCTCATTCTATTACTAATGTATAAATAAGGGGAAAAAGCTTGAGATAGTGGGACTCCTTTGGGGGACTCTTCGGGACTGGTCTCTCCCTCTGGATGTATCTTGTGTTCCCCACCTGCAGACGGGTTGCCACTTGAGAATCACACTCGGCTTTGGTTATCATCAAGGGTTGGGGGTGTTTTACTAATCTTGTTGCGGACGTGTGTAAGTGCTTCAGACTAGTAAAGTTTAGCTTTAAGTGAAAGCACTCTTGTGTTGTCCTGATTGTGCCAGCCATCTATCGGTCGGACAGCCATGTTCCCCCTGCTTTATTTCCTGACACCTCCTTGCACAGAGTAAAGTTACCAAGAGCTTTGGGTTGAAAGAACCCCGGGTAACAGTATGAGCCTAAAAACCCAGTGGTGGCACTAGCCTTTCTTGACTGGCAAGGTGTTTCCATAGAAAAGTGTGGTCTGTGACACTGAAAAGAATAAATCATGGGAAAGAATGAGGAAAGGCTGTGAAATGAATTGATGACAGAGTCAATCACTTAGAAAAGAAACATCCCACTGCAGTTCATGGGGGAAATGGAAGCCTGGGGCTAGTATGTGTAGGTGAAGGATTAACATTAGGGGGAGCCAAGGGCAGAAGAGGGAATACAGTTGATCCTTGTCTGCTATCAGCAGAGGGAGAACACCTTCTTTCTTTCTTTCGCTAGTATAAGAAGGTAGTTTCCCCCCTTTCCCTCTTCCTTGGTTTAGCTGGCCTCTTCTTATATCTATATTAGCCAGTTCGTGTGCGGGTATGTGGAAGATTGATCTGATTCTCCTTAGGGCATGTTCACATATAGAATTAACCCTAATTTCAATCACCAGCGGCCCTCTACCACTGTAACTGCACTAGTGCCAGTCTCAGCTGTATAGGCAAGGCCAGTTGTGATTTGCACCAATGCCCAATGGAGTTTTCCCCTGGTTGAAACCACAGCATTCTTTTTGTCTAAACTTGAGGTTTGAACTGGAACAGCTATACTGATGGCTGGAATGAGGGCAAATTCTTAATGAAGAAGGTCTTGCACTGGGGTTGGTGAGAAGACAATAGCATTAGTGGTATAGTGTAAAACACACTTTATTCACAGAAAGCCCATGTCCCTAAGGTTATGGCAGGGTGGAGCATATGGGAGTGTAAGTTTCATCACCTCCATCCTGGGGCAAGTCATGGATTCCATGAACACTATCCAACCTTTGAGTTTGAATAACAAGGCCAGTCATGCTGGGCTTCATACGCTGGATGCTAGGGCCACTTCATTCACCTTATTGTGGACACAGTGGACCGATCCCTTTGCCTTCCCCAGTTTGTTTTTTTTGCCCACAGTTCCCCCGCCACCAAGTGGCTTCAGGGGTGAGGAGGGCTGTGTGTCAGCTCACCACCAGCATGAATTTCTCCTATAATATAGGACCTGAAGAAGAGCTCTGTGTAGCTTACAAGCTCGCCTCTTTCACCAATAAAAGTTGGTTCAATAAAAGATATTACTTCACCCACCCTGTCTTTCCTATAATATATGCAGGCTGATTAGGGCCAATCCCTTTACACATCATTAAAAAAACCAAACAAAAAAACCACGTTTCTATTTTGGGAAGAGTTAAAAAAATATCATAAAGGAGCAGGAAACCATATCTTGAAATGTGTCCTTCAAATTCCTTCACAACCCCGTCATGGCATTCAAGTGCCAATTGCCACTTCTGCTGCATTCACTCCACAACAACAACAACAACATCAGGTGGAGAGAGACAGCCAGCAAGCATTTCCCCAGTTCAGGGCCAGCAGGAGCACTTATTTCCACAGGCAACCTGAAATGGTAAGCTAAGGTGCCATACATTAATTTTTGCATTATAATACAGGTCAGCCTCAGCGTATAAAAATTACAACACTAGTCATTCATTTATAACACTAAGTCTGTTCCCTTGTATCAAAATAAATCACTCCAGCTGTTCAGCACGCATATTTTAATAGAAATATAGTCGATATGATCCTATGGTTAATAGTGACCCTTTCCAGTTCTGCCATAAAACTCTTGTATTTAAATTGTGATTAAGGTAATACAAATCACTGCAAAATTTGAATCCTTTTCCTCTACCAATCTACTCCATTATTGTATTCAGAATCATACTTTCCTATATGAATGCTAAAAATATGCTTAACGCTTATTATGGGCTCTTGGCTGCAACACAGCCACAGGAGAGTGAGCTAAATTCTACTTTGGCTCCTGCATCATCAGTAGAGCAGTTAACTAAGTTCCAGGCAGATCTATACAAAATAAAATAATGATAATAAAATAAACAAAAAACAAAATTGACCCTGTTTTTCATCAGAGAGTTTCAAAATTATCATTCCCCCCCCCTCCAACAGCTGTAGTTCTGAATGCAGCGAATGTATTATGGACTAAGGTTTTGTCATGGTTATTTTGAGTAAAAGTCATGGTCAGGTCACAGGCAATAAACAAAAATTAACAGAAGCTGTGTCCTGTCTGTGAGACTTTTGCTGCTGCTCCATGGTTTTCCCTGCTACCCTGGTGGCTGGGAGCTGTGGGGTTCCCCCTCTGCTCACGGCAGCTGCAAGTGCAGGGCCTTCCACCCAGGGTGGCTGGGAGCCGCAGGATGACCATATTTCCCAAAGAGAAAATGGGGCACCCCCAGCTGCTCACCTGAGGCATTCCCCCTCCCCTGTGTGAAGCTGTTGATGGTCACCTCAGGAGTCTGTCACCTGTTGCTGGAAACCTCGCAGGGGGCCCACTGTTGCTGGAACCCTGCCAGAGCCCCGCTAGCTGCCAGCTCCAGAGTCTGCCGTCCCTGGAGCTGAAGCAGAGAATGTCAGGGAGGTCTCTTGAAGTCAAGGATTCTGTGACTTCCATGACCTCCGTGACATAAACATCACCTTAATCATGGTTAGTGATGTATGAGGCAGAAGGAACCAAATATTAAATTGAGTTTAATAGTGTCAGACCAATTTATAGTAGACAAGTGTCCACATCACCAGCACTTCTCCTCCCTCCAAAAAGAAAGAAATCTACCACCCCCGTTGGCATTAATTAGGAGCTCTTGGTAGTCACAGCAGAAATGCCAATGAGTAAGAAGCCAGAGATACTTTCTCACCCAAAAGGGAATAACTATAGGCCAGGTTTGAGACAGAGAGCATTGTGTAAGATGAAAGCCTCCATTTCTTCAGTAGCCTGTCTGTGGATAAAGGACTTCAGCCGTCAGAGCTGTCAATTAATCTCCTTTCACAAACATTAAATGTAGTCTATTTACTTTAAAACCATGAGATTGAGTCATTACTGAAGAAGTGACCATCTAAAACAAACCTTCATCCCAACATCTCATTGGTAGGCAGTCCTGGTCTCATTACCATAGAAGAACACTAAAAACGTATCATTTTTATGTTCGCATAAACTCTCCATATTGCTGTATCAAGTAACCCCCAAAGGTTTGAGCAGACATTAATTTCCACCTGCACGCCTTAGACGTATACAGGTTGTGCTTTGATGACAGGTTTTTTTCTAAAGCAAAAGCAAAAAAAGAAAAGGAAAGTCATTTAATGTACTCACAAGAATGGGCTGTCATTATCAAACTGTATTGGCCATTTCTGCAGGGTCTTACCATATCTTTGGCACAGGAAGACTGTCTCTACTATTGTCCTTAAAAAGAAATGTTAAAGGTTTTATTAGGTCAACACTACTGACTCTGCACCACCATTCATGACACAGATTACTCTCACACAACATGTTCATACTGGTGTTCATTGAAATAATTATGGTAGAACATTTTATTGAAATGTGTTCCCTCTTATTAAATGATGGGTTCAAAACCCAGAGAATGTCAATCACTTCTCAGTATGTAATTCAAATAGATTAGTGCTCAAGGTGAAATGCTGAAGAGGAGATTTAACTCAGGGATGCATTATTACATTATTGGCACTGCAAAATATAGAAACAAAACAATTTCAATGTATAAAGTGCCTCACATCTCAAGGTCATTTAGTAAAAGATACAGAGCAATTTAATAATACAGTCTGTGATAGCCAACAAACAAATTAAAGCAACAGAGAAACAAGTCAGTCTGATTTAAACAATGACAGTTTTCTCTGCATTATCTCCTGGCAACAGCTAAGGCAAAGTACTGGTGAGGTATCAGGTATTATCAAGCTTCCCAGCAATAACTGAACGTAATACTTGGCTCTCCAGCATCATATAAGGTTTTGCAGGTGAGTAGGCATTAGCATCCTCCTTTTGTAGGTGGGGCAACTGAGGATTAGAAATTTTAAACCAACTGCCAAACACAACCATTTGTTTACAACAATTGTCTTAAGTTGCTCTCCTCCACCTACGTCTTAGACACTACCAAACTAGCTTCTACCCTCCTAGTCCACTGAAATTGATCTTATGAAATTCTTGAATGACTTCTTCCTAACCATTCTCATCCTCTTGATCTTTTGACTGCTTTTGACACTGTGCTCTGTACCATCCTAAACACTGATCAAGGAGTGACCTGACTGCAGAGCTAGCTTGGTCCAAAATGTGAAGGTCAAGAAGGGCATCTTGAAACTATTATGGAATTATAACAACAAGAATATTTTGCACTTCCAGAACTCATTTCCTCCAGGTATCTCGGATCTTTTATATACATTAAGCCTGACAACACCCATGTGAAGTAGGTATGTTACTAGATCTGTTTATGAGATGGGTATGCTGAAATGACTTCCCTCAGGTCACACAGTGAGTCACTGGCAGAGTCAGCTACAGAATCTAGGAGTCTGGACTCTCAGGCATGCATTCTAACCCCTAGACACTTCCTCTGGCAATTAATCTAACTAAGCCTGAGTTATGTTCTCGCTCCAGCTGGTGCCAGTCAGAAGCCAAACAGAAAACTAAACATAAGTTACTTATATCAGGAAAGACTGGGTAGGTGAAATGACATATAAATTACACCCAGGATATTTTGTTTCTGTGGGGTCAAGGGAAGGAAACATACATGTAGAGTGACCTTTAATTTCAGGAAGAGGATGGATACTGTAATACCTGCAAACTGGAAAAAACTGAGTACAGTTGGGTGCAAGAATTGAAGTACATGTGAGTATATCAGCTTCAGTAAATTGGTGGTAATAATGTGGGAGGTATGAAGCACATATGGAGCACCTAATTGCTTCAATTTTGCTAGAGAAAACAGTTGCAAATCTTTCGCAGCTGTGAGGAAATAGAAGTAGACATGTTCTTTCACAACATAAGAGCTACAGTATCTTATACATGAGGTGGGTGATTTTTTGTAGCTTTTCTAAATGCTTCAGGCTCCCTATGATACTCTGTCTTCTCAACAGCTCCTCAAGCGAAAACTAGTAATGATTTACATCACACATACAGTGTAATTTTTCAATTTAATTAAATGAAAAATAGTATTTGTCTTTCACTTAACTGAATGGACCCATTCTTCGGCTAGACAGCACTAATAGCAGTATCATCTATATAAGAAGATTCCAGGGACGTCACTGTGTGTGTCATTCTAATATCAGCGTGAAGTGATGGAAGCAGCTACATGCATGGCTGAGAGCTCCTTTTGTTCAGAATATAACCAGATCCAGTCATCACTGGCCTTGTGGGAACCAGACGAAATGTTGGAGTCCAAAGATTCTGTGACAACTGGGATACGATGGATGATCAAATAAGGAGGGAATAACAGCTATGTGGGGTAACAAAGAGGCAGTTGTGCCTCCCTCCAGCCAGAGGGCAGATCTGCACACAAACAATAGAGAAGATGTATAAAAAGCCAACACTGCTCACTGCAGAGGGCATGGAAAAGAAGAGACCCCATTTTCAGCTTTTTTACACACATGACTTCACAAATTACACTCATGTGACAGCACTGGCTTTCAGCTTATGGTTATTAATATAATTCATACACACATGCACAGGTGTCTCTTTCCACATTACTGTTCTTCTGAAACAGGCTGGAAAAACTGCAAGAACAAAATTTCTGCAGGCTCCAAGCACCGAGTTCTTTGAAAAGTAAAAGGTATTTTCATGGAAATCAAAAGTATCATAGTTCCATACACCAAAAGTAATACAGAAATATTTTCCTTTTCCAGGACAAATTTCTCCTCAGCAGCCTCCACACCTATTTTTGTTGGATAAACTTCACTTAGACTACGCAAGGAGATTTCATTGATGTCAGTGGAATCCCAGCTGTCCTAATAAATAAAGAGTAGGATATACAGTGGAGCTCTACAAAGTGCAGCTCACAGTGGATGTTAGAGTGTGGTTTATCCCTCTGACATCTGGTTCCACAGTGCCTCAGTTTCTCTGTTCTGTATAATCTCTCATACACATACCAAATTTTAAAGTTTAAAGCTAAATCTCCCAAAATGGGGTTTTAGGATGAGAGAATTTTCTGTATAAGAGTTGGACTATAATTCCAATATCAATACCAAAGACTTCAGCTCAGACATGGATTCCGTGAGAGGACTTTGAGAACTGTTTGACTTGATGGCAAAGTCTTTCTCCTTCCCCTCATTTTCCCCAGGTAGAGGCTCCCACCTTCACAGTTCAGTACCCTCTCCCCCCAGCAGGGAGCTGTCACCACCAGTCCTAACTTACAGAAGAAACTGACTCTTGCCAAGAACAGGCTGCCTCTTATATCTCCCCATCCACCTGGCTCCAAATCACCTGATCTCAGTCCTCAAAGTCCAGTGACTGAGGAGAAAAATCAGCACAGGTCCAAATTGGGACCTGAACCCTTGAAAAGACCAAGCTCACCTTATGACAGTGGAAAAGTTTGTTGATAATATCTTTTCTACTTGTCTTTGACTTTGTATCTCGCTCCCTCCTCCCTCGCTGTATTTTGAAAGTCAGAGATTTGAGAAAGTTATTGCAAAAAAAGAATTCACCCAAAACATACCCAGATATGAGACAAGTATCTGATTATATCCTATGCATTTCCTTTCAGAGTAGATCAATGCCTCTTTAAACTCCCTGTGACAATCAAAATACAGTAGCCTAAGAACTGGGTCACATTTTTATAATCTGTGGTATTACTATAAATGCTAAATGAATAGAGAGGACTGAACCAAGAGCAACATTTTGCAACTATCCCTTCTCTCTCTCTCCCCTCTCTTTTAAAAAACACATTTACAATTATTTTTGGCAACTGTAACCGGTCCTCAGGCAATATGTGAATGAAAACCAAACAAAGGACAAATGGGCTAGAAAAAAAATATGTACTGGACTTTTCCAGTGAAATAAATGCTACCTTTCTCTATGGAAGCACAGAAGGCCCTAAATGCAGCAGCAGAAGGGAAGAGGATAGGTGGTGCAGAGGTTGTATGGAGGAAATCTGTATTCCTGTGCATGAGCAACTATGGTACATGGTGCCTTACACTGTAGCAGTGCAGATGAGGGAATGGGGTTGAGAACCAGAGAAGGGCAAGAAGGAGGAAGGAAATGGACAGTGCTGCTGCCATCTGGATCTTGAATCTTTCCTCAAAGGAGCCAAGAGTCCTAGTTGCTTTCAAGCTTAAGAGCTATGGATAGAACAATATGAATTTTTTCCTAACAAAATCTCAAAACTAGCCTAGTGTGGGAGTTTCATAATGAACCTGATGTTTCATGTAGGTTTGCAAAGGTCTATGGCTATTGTAGCATGCCTGGCCTGAATTTAGAGTGCTATTTGTGCCCAAATGCAGAAAAGAGCCACACATATTATTTGAGGGTCTTTCAGCAAGAGCCTTAAAGAATTTAATCTGTTTGGTTTATCAAAAAAAAAAAAAAGATTGAGGGATGATTTGATTACAGTGTATAATGAACTTCATGGAGAGAAACTACCAGGTAATAAAGGGCTCTTTTATATGGCAAAGAAAAGCATAACAAGAACCAATTGCTGGAAGTTAAAACCAGACAAATTCCAATTAGAAATAAAATATGTGCCTTAATAGTGAAAGTGATTAAATACTAGAACAAACTACCCAGGGAAGTGGTGGATTCTCCATCTTCTGATGTTTTCAAATAAAGACAGGATGCCTTCCTGGAATATATGCTTCAGCCAAATACAAGCCATTGGGCTTAAATCGGGGTAATTGGGTGAAGTTCTATGGCCTAGTTATACGGGAGGTCAGACTAGATGATCTAATGTTCCATTCTGGCCTTAACATATCTGAATCAACTATGAATATTATCCAAATCTGAGTAATGGGTGATTTGCCCTTCACAACTCAAATATGCATGGCTGAAATAAATACAGTAACAGATTTAAAAACTAAATTTAAGAAGTACAAATAAGGTGGGTGTGTGGGGAATACACTATTTGCCATTGTTAAAAAATGGACTAATGGCCACTACTGGAAAACCAAGAGCTGCCAAATGGCATGAGAATTAGTATAAGTTATTTCTTATAACCTGGGGGCAGGGAAAAGTACTGGAGATATCTCAGATAGTGTGTATTTTCTGCAGGTAAAATCTGAACAACCTGCAGTGGCTGGTTTCAAAAAATCAATAATGACTTAAAAAGAAATGGAAAGTCAATGAGATCAGGAGTGATACAGGAAGGCTGAAGAGGAGAAGACTCCATCAATAGTGGTAAGATGGGCTGGAAAAGTGAGGGAGGAGGCCAATGCTAGCTAAGTGGTGAGAGGAGTAAGATAGAGAGAAATAAATTCCATGAGGTTGGATAGGGCAAATTCATCAAAAGGTATAAAAGCAAAGGGCTTGATCTAAAGCTCACTGAAATAAATATAAGTTTTTCCATTGACTTTTGGGATTCGGATCAGATCGACAATGGGCTTTGAAAAGATCTTGAAATGAATAGGAAAGCAGTGGAATCATTTGAGAATGAGGATTAGATGTGTGAGAAGTTATACTTCTCAGAGTGGAGTTTTTAGGGAGGTTCCTGAGATACCAAATTCCTCTTCTGAATTGTTCCAAAGCAACATCATTTCATCTATATGCAAATTTCTACACTCTCAGGTCTCATAAGGGCTGAGCAAAGGCCAATATATTTTTGACAGAGAAGATGCTTTTCATTGTTTAAATGGACTGAAGCCACAAATTTCAAAGCAGACTATCTAGATCTCGAGTTCAGATTTCATACTATTATTCATGGATGTTTGAATCTAGGGTTTTGGTTTGGCCCATGTTTAGCTTCTGGGAATTTTTTATTCCAAATAATTATCTGGCAAGCACAACTGAGACACTTCCTAATCACGTCAATGCGGTTTTATGCATCTCAAACTTTTGTAGTTCATGCCAGAAAAAGAAAACACTTAGAGTTCCTCATTCATGTGTATTAGAAATTCATGGTTTAATAATTTCCTCCTGTTAATCATATTCTGTGAATTGCTGTCTTAATTTTTTAAATGTTCCTTCATTTGTTTTTGTTCTGAATTCAGTCATATGTGCATTTCCTCCCTGAAATATCGTTGGACGCAAACTCTTGACGTAATTGGATATGCCGAATTCATGATAATATTCATGTTATAGCAAAATGTTCACTTATTTCTGGAAACTATAGCATATTTATATGGATTATGTATCTATATTTGCTAGAGGTGATTCAAAAATGCAACATTCAAATCTGGGTTTACATATTTGGAGGTGTTCAAACAGGTCTAGATTTTTAATTTATCTAATTTAATCTGAATTATTTGACACAGGCTCATTCTTGACTCTGGGATGTGAACCATATTAAGTCATGTGGATATGTGTCCCTGAAACTTATTATTCATTTTCCTCTTAGTAAGTGATTCTGAGCCCTTTTAATTGCTTCTTGTGGCACGAAGGATCTGTAATGTTGCCGCTGGTTTTATTCACAAGTCTGCGGAACCTGTGAGGAGGTTGTTTTTTTGTTTTTGTTTTTAAATCACATATCTGCTTCGTTTCTGCATATATTATCTGTATCTTTATTGCTTTGTGCAGTTATTTTTATTATCTGGAGAAAACTTATTCACCAAGGGCAATATTTTGAAAAGTGCCTATCTGATTTAGGACCCTAAGTTCAATTTCTCAAAGTGACTTAAGCACTTAGGGGCCCAAATCCCAAATGACTTAAAATCAGGTTTTTGTTATTTCTCCACTGAAAAAAGGTTGTAACTGAAGTCAGTGAGGCTATCACCAGGGGAAAATTCAGCCCTGTCTCATGTAGATAAGGAATCTTTGCACCTCTTATGACCTCAATTGTCTCAGAACTGTGCAGATAGTGTAGTAGTTGATTTGGAACAATACCGTACAAATGTTTCACAGGATAAGAGCTATCAGAAGGCACTTCAAATTCAGGCTAAGATAAATATAAAATATGAAATAAACAAGTGCAAGTAACAGAGCCTGGACCCTTAATTAATATAGTGTGCTGACAGCAATGCTTAGCAGTTAAATGCTTTGTTCTTGCTCACAGACACTTTAACCTTGTTTGGCCCAGTCCTGGGAATTATAGTACAGGAGGGTTTCTCATTGTTTTTGTTTCAAAACAGTATTAGGAATGAATGGGATAGCTTAAAATAAATAACATCCAATTTAAGCCTTTGTCTAGACTTGATTTAAACCTTTTCTCAAGTTCAAACAAACTAAGGTAAGATTTATAAAAAAAAAAATTGCCATTTTTTTATTTCTAGGCCTGAGCAGATGCAGGAAATACATCTCTCCCCTGCAATCTTATAATCCCCAATTCCCTACTTTCCCCTCCAGCTCATCAAGAAGGTGGCAATGAAGATCATCCTCCTCACCCATAGCTTTGTCCTGATCCTCTACAAATCCCTTCACTGACTTCTGCATCAAGCTAGCTTCTCATTCTTGTCTTCAAAGTTCTGCACAATTGTGCCCAGCCAAAATCTGTTTGTGTTTCTTATTGTGATTACACCACTTCATTCCTGTCATCTCCTTTGTGCATTTCCATTGTTTCTTCCATGCTACTCCACATGTCTGTAACCGGTCTAGTGGATAGATCCTTGGTCTCAGAAGCCCTGAGTTTTAGTTCTTGCTCTGTTACTGTCCTGCTATTTGACCCTGGACAAGTTACTTGATCTCTGTTTCCTCTCACAACCTTTTCTGTTTAGATTTACTTATTTATTTAAAGAGTAAGCTCTTAGGGGCAAAATTGTCTTTTAAAGTGTGTGAATGGTGCCTAGCACAATGGGCCTCCAATTTCACTTGGGGCCTGTAGCTGGTACAGTAATATGAATAAAAATAATAATAATAATCCCACCTCCTGTTATGCCTTTTCCTGCCCTGGCCACGAAGCATGATACATTCTCCCCACCACAGGTCACTATACTTTTTCTCAATTCAAGTACCTCCCAAAGGCTTACTTCTAGAGTGACAACAATCAGTGATCAAAATTGAACATTTGAAATGTTCAGTGCAAATCCCTCTTTATGCACCAGTCTTCTCCAGTTCATTATGTTAGAATGTACATTCTCTAGGACAAGGACTGGATATATTTTAGAACTTGCCAAGCACATTGTAGGCACTTATACACTAAGTATTAATATATAACCCAAATGGGCAAGAAATTCCACCATGTTATAGATTTACTGCATGAGGAAAAACAGAACAATTTCATTCACCCCTTCAATTGTTTAACTATTAATGACATACGTTTGGTTCTTTCCTTTACAAGACGGCTTGACTTAAGGCTGTAATATATACATGGGTATGTGTATATAATATACACACATACCCATATATATTACAGCTTCAAGGCAAACAGTGTTTTATACATAACACACCAATCTCAGATATAGACTAAGCTCCAAACATTAACAGTATAAATAAATGGATAGATGGAGTGCTCCTTACCAGAGAAAAACAAAATCTTGCTCCAAGGGGCCAAGTTCTGTGGGAAAAAATGTGTTTCTGTCTAAATTTGGCTGGAAACCTCACTTCATTATCGCTCCTGCCTGTGGCCCATTTGTTATATACTGAGGGTTATACAATGCTGTCGGCTGCAGGAAGCAAGGGAGAAAGATTAGGTAAAGGGGCACTCAGATCACAGTTTTACCTTGTGGCCAACTTTAGTGGCAGAAAAACAGAAAACAAAAACAATTGTGTTGGTTTTCTTTAAGGAAGGACGGGGGATTTTTACATGTGTGGTTTCTGCACCCTATTCCTCCAGTAGATCACCTTGAATTCCAATAGAGCTGTGAAACTGCCAGCAACAACAATCTGAAAATTACAAACTGGGGGCGGGGGCAGCATTAAAAAAAGAGAAAGGGGGGAAAAAAAGAAACTTCTTTTCTGTTTGCACAAATAGTTCATCTATGGTCATTGATGTGTAGACAATCTAGCTGCACAGATAACACTGGTCTACAATGTTTGAGAAGTCATCTGCTTCAGAGATAAAATGTGCTATTTATCATGTATTTTGATGTGCTGAATTCAAATATGATAATTAAAACAACTGATTGGCTACTCTTTCTAAGCTATTTCAGTTTTTACATTTTATGTCTATGTATATTGTGTAGATAGAGTTTTAATCATAAACTGTAAACCTAGGTCTTTTCATGTGTTTATGGTTGCTTTACATGATAATATTTCACCTGTCCTGTTTATGTAACACTTTAAAAATCAGCAAAAGGGTTATATAAATAAAATGTATTATGAAACAAAAGGCAAAAAACTATTATGTGCATAGTTTAGTCCTATTCAGTGTGTACTCGGCGCTTCTTGGCTTGTCTCTTGTATTCATTAAATGGAGCATCTCTTGTCACTGTCCAGCAATAGTCTGCAAGCACTGATGGGCTCCATTTGCCCTGATAGCGTTTCTCCATTGTTGCAATGACCTGGTGAAATCCCTCATCGTGCTCGTGGCTCAACGGTGGAAAAAAATCTAGATATGAGTGCAAAAAATGTATCTTTAGTGACATGTTGCAACCAAGGCTTTTGTATGCCTTGAGGAGGTTTTCCACCAACAACCTGTAGTTGTCTGCCTTGTTGTTTCCGAGAAAATTTATTGCCACTAACTGGAAGGCTTTCCATGCCGTCTTTTCCTTGCCACGCACTGCATGGTCAAATGCATCATCTCGAACAAGTTCACAAATCTGAGGGCCAACAAAGACACCTTCCTTTATCTTAGCTTCACTTAACCTTGGAAATTTTCCACGGAGGTACTTGAAAGCTGCTTGTGTTTTGTCAATGGCCTTGACAAAGTTCTTCATCAGACCCAGCTTGATGTGTAAGGGTGGTAACAAAATCTTCCTCGATTCAACAAGTGGTGGATGCTGAACACTTTTCCTCCCAGGCTCCAATGACTGTCGGAGTGGCCAATCTTTCTTGATGTAGTGGGAATCTCTTGCACGACTATCCCATTCGCAAAGAAAACAGCAGTACTTTGTGTATCCAGTCTGCAGACCAAGCAAGAGAGCAACAACCTTCAAATTGCCACAAAGCTGCCACTGATGTTGGTCATAGTTTATGCACCTCAAAAGTTGTTTCATGCTGTCATAGTTTCCTTCATAGGGACTGCATGACCAACTGGAATTGATGGCAAAACATTGCCATTATGCAGTAAAACAGCTTTAAGACTCGTCTTCGATGAATCAATAAACAGTCTCCACTCATCTGGATCGTGAACGATGTTGAGGGCTACCATCACACCATCGATGTTGTTGCAGGCTACAAGATCACCTTCCATGAAGAAGAATGGGACAAGATCCTTTTGACGGTCACGGAACATGGAAACCCTAACATCACCTGCCAGGAGATTCCACTGCTGTAGTTTGGAGCCCAACAGCTCTGCCTTACTCTTGAGTAGTTCCAAATCCCTGGCAAGGTCATTCAGTTCACCTTGTGTTATGAGGCGTGGTTCAGAGGAGGAGGATGGGAGAAAATGTGGGTCCTGTGACATTGATGGTTCAGGACCTCTTCCTCGTCTGATTCAAGTGAGAATGATTCTGGTGCATCAGGAACCGGCAGTCCTTCTCCGTGGGCTACTGGGCGTATAGCTGATGGAATATTTGGATAATGCACAGTCCACTTTTTCTTCTTTGACACACCTTTCCCAACTGGAGGCACCATGCAGAAGTAACAATTGCTGGTATGTTTCAGAGTAGCAGCCGTGTTAATCTGTATCCGCAAAAAGAACAGGAGTACTTGTGGCACCTTAGAGACCAACAATAAATTTGTTAGTCTCTAAGGTGCCACAAGTACTCCTGTTCTAATTGCTGGTATGATCTGTTGGCTTTCTCCAAATCATTGGCACTGCAAAAGGCATAGATTTCCTTTTCCTGTTCAACCACTGGTGAAGATTTGTTGCACAAGTGTTCCAGCAAATGTGTGGGGCCCACCTCTTGTCCTGATCTCCAATTTTACAGCCAAAATAAAGGTGATGGGCTTTCTTAACCATAGTGGTTATACTGCGCTTTTGTGATGCAAAAGTCACTTCACCACATAGCAGAAGTTATCTGCACTGTTCACACAAGTACGAGGCATCTCTGCTCACTGTGGCTAAACAGAAATGTGTCCCTTTGCAAAATCAAACACTGACAAATAAGAGAGCACGACACTGTATGATTTCTAGAGCTGATATAGGGCAATTTGTTCAGCAGAGTGATGTAAGCTTCGTTATGATTGCATCATTCATGACTTCTAGGAATAACATGATGCAATTCATATCATGTATGACGCAATACCCGCTTCAGATTGCATCATTCATTGTTTTGCCTAAAAAGCAAGTACTGTCCAAACCCAGTCATAGATTTATTCATAGATCCAGTCAAAGATGTATTTTAGTCATTTCTGGTTTAAATTGAGATCCCTTCCCTTTATAACTCACTTATCCTCCGCCATTCCCAAGTCAAGGGTCGTATATACTGACCCAATAGCATATCTTGAAAACTAGAGCCAATCAACAATTTTAAGCATCATTTTCGTTCTCAGTGACCCAGAATTAGTAAAGTTTGACTACATTTATTTCAGAAGCATTTTGGCTGTAGAGCAGTGTAATACTTAGCAGTTATGCAGCCCCTTTCATTTAAAGATGTCAAAGCACTTTACAAACATGAATCTAAGCCCCAAAAACTGCTGTGCAGCAGTTATTACCCCCATTTTATAGCTGGGGAAGCAGGGGGCACTGTGAGGTTAGAACACTCAAGGCTTTCAGTCCCCTGATTCATCTTTGCTTTTCATTTCTTTCTTCCAGTATTTACTTGTATTCTTTTCTTCTAGGCCATTTGGATGATAACTTACATTTAAATTCTATGGGATCCCAAAGATCTGTACAGATTTTATGGGACAAATGCTGGTCACCTTTTTCACAAGAGTAGCTCCACTGAATGAAACCACCTTTATTTCCAATTTGGTTCCCGCTGAAGTCAATAGGCTATTAGTCATTGACTTCAGTAGGTGCAGATAATGAGGATTTGGCCCTATTTATAAAGGGCCTCTACCTCCCCTCTGCCAATGTACTGAGGCAGCTGCATAGAAATGTAAAAGTAAACAAAACATAACAAAAAGGAAAGAAAAGCCACATGATGTGGCAGCAGCAGTATTAGAAAAACTGTGGAGGATCCTATAGTGTATGACCCCCAAAATACAATTACTTTCAGATGTCTTTAAAAATCTATTCTATTTCCATGATCGTTATCTATTTACAGGACATTTATCCCCACTGCATTTGAGCTTTTGCAAAATATATCTTAAGGAGTCTTAATGATGACTAGTTCAGGTATAACATTCATACATCCCCAAAATTGATTTTTGTTTAATCTTCTGAACATTGGGTTAATTTCTCCACAGCCCCATTTTTCCCTCACTTGTCAGGACTACAAGTGACTAAAGTAGAGATGTTGAAATATGTTAAGACAGTGCAGTCAATGGGAATTTTTCCATTGACTTCAATAGGGCAGGATTTCATCCCAGGTAGATTGTAGGAGGAAGCATTAGACAACTCTAACAACAAACAATACAAAGCCTGCTTGTTTTCTCAAGACTTCCAGTCCAGTTTTGTAAACATAATGAGTATACGTTTTTTTAAACGGCCCCTGATTTTTCCCTGTTGCACATTATAGATCAGGGATTGGCAACCTTTGGCATGCGGCCCATCAGGGAAATCTGCTGGTGGGCTGGGAGGGTTTGCTTATCCGCAGTGTCTGCAGGTTCGGCTGATTGCAGCTCCCACTGGCTGCGGTTCGCTGTTCCAGGCTAATGGGAGCTGTGGGAAGTGGTGGCCAGCACATCCCTCGGCCTGCATCGCTTCCTGCAGTCCCCATTGGACTAGAATGGTGAACCGCGGCCAGTGGGAGCTGCGATTGGCCGAACCTGTGGATGCTGCAGGTAAACAAACCGTCCCGGCCTGCCAGTGGCTTTCCCTGATGGGCCGCGTGCCAAAGGTTGCTGATCTCTGTTATAGATGCTCAGTCTGGAACTTGGGTTCTGAATCCTTGGGGGGGAGGAGAGGAATTCAGAACTTGAACTTCAGCCTGAGCTGTAAGGTCTACAAGGCTGTTTTCAGCACAGTAGTGCAAGCCCTGCTACCATGAGTCTGCAGACCTAGGCTGGGAGACTGTTTCCCTGATGCAGTGGAGACATACTTACGGAGACCTGCGTCTGGTCTAGTAGGTTCAGGTAAGATGTGGTTAGGCATCTGCCTTTTGGGTTTTCCTCCAGACCTTCATATATTCTCCCATCACTCATTAGGGCTATTGCATTTGTGAGCTTACAAGTGTTTTATTGAACCTATTGTTTTAGGCCAGTCAGCTTTGAGGAAAAGCTATAAAAATAGTTAGATTTTCTGGTCACGAGGCTTATTTCCTAGTCTATTGTTTATAGCCAAACAGGAAACCAGTGGCATTAGTCACTGGAAGGCTATCAGGTAATTGTGTCAGCTTTATCACTTCCTGAGCTAATGCTTGTAGGAAGTGAATGTAAAAACAATAAAATTTTCAGTGAAGGTCCAATTACCATGTAAAAAATAGAAAACCAATAAGAGTTTAACATTTGACTGCAACCTCAATATAATGTAGCTAACTGGAAATCAACCATAAAAATGGCCATCTGCCAGCCGAATGTATTGACCTATACCATGTAGGTTTTTTGTTTACTTCTGGACATATCTCTGGTAATGTACTAAACACTATTAAGTCCCAACTTTGAAAGTATTCCTTTTGTTTTCTCAATTACATATTATAACATACTGGCAAGCTTCTGGTACCTGAACTTTTTAAGAGAGAAAGAATATATGGACTCTTACCAACAAGCTGGTTTCAAATAACATCCAGACCTAGATAGAGATCAGAATTTGCAAATAGACCCTATCTTTTCAATGAGTAAACCAAAACCCTACACCTGGTTTTCTCCAAACTTTGAAGTATCTGAAATCTAGAGCCATGTGTGAATTTCACACTATAGGCATGAATAGAAACGAATAATAATTATAAAGATACCTAAGAGTGCCTCTAAAAATTAAATTGAGCAATAGTAATATAGAATGAGAACAGTTACCTTTCTATCATTTCCCGGTGATAATTCTGCACATAGGTATCTGATTCAGGTGGGGACTGGGGCTTAGTATATAAAGTAGAAGTAAAATATTGAATAAGAAACAGATGTGCAGTGTAGAAACACCCACTGATAGCATAATAGCTCTCTCTCATATATATTTGTGTGTGTGTGTGTGTGTGTGTGTGTGTGTGTGTGTGTGTGTGTGTGTCAGTTCCCTGAGAAAGAGTGGTACCAATCCACTTTGGCACAATCTGTGCATTGAGAAGTTTACACTCAGTCAATAAAACAGAAATATATATAGTACAAAGTATACTGTATCCATTTAACTCTATGTATATAAATATAAATATAGAGTGAGATGTTATACTTGTAACATAGTTCTGTGAGTGTATTTAGGTTGCAAAGTCAAGCACTCAAAAGTTGGGAAATGCCGTCCAATTTGTTTTCCTTTTTCAGTGAAATTTCACGTCAATACAAAAGTTCCAATCATTTGTAGAGCTGTTCAGAAAATGGAAAACATTTTTTCAAACAATTTTCAATAATTTGTTTTCATTTTTCATCACAGTTTTCTTTCTAAAGTCTGTAGGCATTTTCTTACCAGCTCTATTGCACACAATTACTCATTTAGAACTTCACAGTGGAAAATACCACAGAACAAAAACTTCTGTTCTAGCAACACAGACTTGACACCAGTTGAGCTGAGAGAGAATCACTCCTAGGCATTATCAGTATAGAACCTTAGACACACAGGTGGGCAGCAAGGCAGTGTGGTACACAACCACGTTAGTCAGTATGTTATAATATATTCAAAAGGGCACAACTGGGTGAAATGCTCTGTATGTTCACTCACCTTGAAGATAACACATATAGAATCATGACTCAGTCATCAACTCTCTTTAGAGCTGATACCAATTGATTTGTCTAATTGCCTATATCCTTGAATGAGAAAGTAGTTTCTACACAGTCCCACCAGTTAAGAAAGGGTGGACTTGTTACACATTTTTTCATCTTCTGATAGAGAACAAGAGCACATGGTGAAATCAGGAATCACACTTTGTTTCCATCCTGTACATCATGCAGACAACAAACACTGCCCTCAGGGTAGCCACCAGCACTAAAGGCATACCCACAGTCTTGCTTTTAGAAGCAAAGTTAGTATCCAATATGACAGATTTTTTAAATCATGCTACAAGTGTGTGTTACAGAACCAGGCTGGACTACTGGCACCAGGACAGTCTCACACTTGTCCTGATTACCAAAATTTTAGCTCACTGCTTGTTCATAAAGGGATACAGTGGATGATCTGTAATCCAGTTTTTAAAGTAATTTTTACTTAGTACTAATAATCATGTTAGGGAAACCACAATGCAAACTGCATAGGACTAGTGTATATCTGGAATTGCATCTTTTAAAGAAAGTTTGTATCAGTTTAGCTCTGCTCTCCATGATAATTAATTAACTACAAAGACTATAGTGAACCTGATCTGACCTATGGTTTTTCATTAAAAACATAACTAATTCATAGTCCCTGTTGGAGACAGGATACTAGACTAGCTGGACCACTGATCTGATTTGGTATGGCTGTTCCCATGTGAATTTTGACTGAGTTTTGCTCTGAGGCATTAGCTTTATTCATACTTCTATCTCAAATAAAAGCTTGATGGGTGTTGAACTCATCTAGATCACAGCTAGATAAAATATTTGTGCCAGCTTGTGCAAAGAGGAACATCTGAGTTTCACTGACTATTAATAATCATTCTATATGCAGTTTTTTTATAGAGTGATCTCAAAATTTAGTGCCAAAATTCTTTGTGATCTTGTTTCCCATGATGCACTTGTAATGTCTAATCAAAAAGGTGAGAAAAACAAAGACAGATGACAATGGATTAATTTTAGCACTACTTTAGTATAGAGCAGCTATGCCCATTACACAGTTATCGACTGTATACAGCATCAGCTTGTTTTTACAGTTCTGGTAGTACAGCTGTGACCTGCAACCCTTCAGCTATTCCAGGCTTGAGATCCAGAGTGGTCTTAGGGATGTTTAAATAATGTGGTCCCACCTGACACACCTTTGCCCACCCACTCCACTTGGTATCCTAAACTATGAGTCTGGGAGTTGGTCTTAGGGATGTTTAAATAATGTGGTCCCACCTGACACACCTTTGCCCACCCACTCCACTTGGTATCCTAAACTATGAGTCTGGGAGGAGTGTCTTCAAGTGAAATTTTTCTTTTCTAAATAGGAAGAAGATGGAAAGGAGGCAAATGGTAGTACCCACATGGAAATGATGGGGGAGCCCTGCTCTCGGAGTGGAAGAGTATAATTGAAATGGCACTCCATTAGACAATTCTTGTATTCCTCTAAAACTAAGAAAGACCATGCCTACCAACCTGCAATACCCTTTCTCATTCCATCGTATCCTCCTAGTCTAGACCTACACCTCTTGATAGCACTTAAACATACTGTACTCTGTCTTATGTGGTGGCTTTCCAGAGTGCATGAATGTGTACAAGGATGATGTCAGTATCCCTGCCCTTAAAGAATATTTGAACTTGGATCTAAGGACTTGAGAGTCAAGTTCATTAAGTCTTTATGTCTAGGATGCCCTCAACCACTTCAAACTAAAGCTATTCACTTATTATGGTTGGATGGCATCTTTACTTTCACCTATATAGCACCATGCACTGCTATAGAAGAATATGAAAAAAAACCAATAAGTATATTTGGCCAGAGTCTGTTCTTGTTATTTACAATAAGTAGCATCTGACTTCACAAGTAGTCCCATTGAAGACCCTGGAATTTTAGCTCACTGCTCACTACACTCCTTGTAGAATAAAGTGCCATTCAGCACAAGTAAGGGGAACAGAATTTGGTCCATAATAATTACTATCACTTTCAGGTTGTTTTTAAATGCCCACTTCAATGCTTATACTGAAACATGACTTTAGAAAATTCTGCAGAATAAAATAGTACTGCAGAGGCATTTTTTTTTAAAAAGCATAAAGAAAAACAACTGCTTCTTGATAAGCTGACAGAAACAATTTCAGTTCAACATTAGTGAACAAAAGCTGAAAGTGAAAGTTGTAGCCATAGGGGTCCAACCAAAGCGAAGCTGCCAAAGACAGTAAAAGTAAGCTCTTATACAAGGGAAAGTAATTTTTCATACTTCTGTGAAATTATGGCTGAGTCTTTCATTGCGGAGTGTTACTGGATTTAAAGTACAGAAAAGGTGCAAAGAAAACCTTTCAGGCTAATGTTACAGTCCATCTGCTGGTACATAGAGTTTATTTTGCTGACTGTTTCATTTGGATAATGTGATTTGTTCAAAATAAGAAACCCAGTTTGGTTCAATCTTTAATGATATGGCACAAAGAAAGTGCATTGCTTTACTGTCCATATAAAATTATTACTAGGACACCTGGAAGAACTGGCATACTTTAAAAGGGAAAAAAGTGTGATTAATTTAGCGCTCATGAAAGTTTGTTCGAGTGACAGCACTAAGGAGCAAAGTTTATCCTCAGAACAGGGTCAGTTCAGATAGCAGCAGCACACACTTCCTTCACTGTTCTTCCAATATACCTCAACCCTGAAACTTAGGGACAAACTCTACAGAGGAGAGGGGAGTTGAGTCTTTATGATCCATTCAGCCATTTGCCTCTCTGCTGGGAACTGCTAGTTCTAATGGTATTTCTGTGAAGTGAAAAGCTGTTCAATAGAGACTGGACTGTGACCACTACCTCACCCCTCCTATGATGTATTGAGGACCTTCAACTCCTGTTGGCTTCAGTGGAGGTTGACTGAACTCAGTGTCTTGCAGGACTGAGCCTCTCTCCTCCATGAAAAAACACCACCACCAGAACTAAAAAATCCTGAGTCACTAACATTCTGGGCTGGATTTCCACTGGGGGTCTAGTTGTGAAAGTATTCTTATATCCCTCACATCCAGTCACCAAGGAACTTACAACCCTCCTGGGATTTCTAAAACAAGCCCACTATTTAACTACCATTTTCACTTTATATGGCCAGCTTTCCATCTCAATACAGACAACTGACCTTCCTTTCTCTTATCCAGGCAGAGCATTTCCAGCCATCTTGCCAACTATTTCACACCACAATGGTGTGGGTACCCTTCAGTTTTACCCAGATGGAAGTTTGATAACCATCGTAATAATACATAACACTTACATGTGGTCTTTCATCCACAGATCTCAGTGCACTCAAGAAGCATTAATTAGGTAAGCCACAGAACAGCTTGGGAGCCAGGGAAGTGTTTTTATCCTCATTTTTTAGATAAATAAAATTGAGCCATGCAAAGGTTAGGTGACTTGCCCAAGGTCACACAAGTCAGTGGCAGAGTTGGGAAGGGAAGGCAAGAATGTTTGCTGTTCTAACCACTAGACAAAGTGCATCCCTAAATCGGAAAGACTATATGAAATAAAAAGTAGGAACAACCCAGACTCAAATATGCCATGTTCCTCTAATCTCCCTGTTGCTTATATTTCTCAAACACATAGGCTGGCAGTTAAAAAGGCCTAAATTTCCCCTGGCCTTGACAAACACTAATTGGAGTGATCATAACTTGAAACTTGTGCCATTGCCGATGTGATTTTTTTTTTTAAATGAGGGGCTCAAATCTCCTTTAGATCAGTTAGCTAATTGGCCCTCACTGTCCTAACCATGCTCCCTTGTAAAATTAAATAAAAAAGCAAACCAAAAACAAAATCTACTCCTTCCCTTTAGATTGGAGTCTGGAATGCTGGTTATCATTGGGATTGGCCACTTTTTGTTTGAGCCCTCCTTTATCACAGAGATAGAGCTACATGTAAGGCTATCCTCTTCCAAATGGACAGGAATGTTATCAAAATAAACCTGCCCAGAAACCCCTTTCTCCCTCCCTCCACACTAAGTGAAATATTAGACTGCTTTGAAAAAGAAGAGGG
This sequence comes from Chrysemys picta bellii, assembly GCF_011386835.1. Classification (NCBI taxonomy): domain Eukaryota; kingdom Metazoa; phylum Chordata; order Testudines; family Emydidae; genus Chrysemys; species Chrysemys picta. The sequence continues at coordinate 119,924,395 of NC_088794.1, read as the reverse complement.
GGGAAGCCCTCAATTAGGTTGAGCAAGATTGAGATGGAATTTTATATTTATATGGTATTTTAACTTCAGTGTTGTTATTGAATCCTGCATTCAATTACATTGCAGTTGCACTGTTAATGATCCCCTATATAAATATACAGTATCATACCACAAGCCAAGAGAAAGGTGGTTATCAAGAGGTCACACGGTTTAAAAAAACAGATAAGATGTAGCTTTGGGCCACTTTGACCTAGCCTTCCATATACATTTTTTGTGCATGTTCAGATAGGTTATGATTTCAACACTTTATCCTCACTGCACATTCTCTTTTTCTTTAGTAACCTTCCAGTATACTTTAAGATCTCTTTTGACTACAATACCTAAAAGGCTATATGGTCCATAAAACTGAATACCTCTGAGATTTCCCACTGGAACAGTAGAACAGCTGTCCTGAAAGGATGAGCTATATGTTTTTAATTCCATGTGCAATTTCTGCCACTTTGCTGCAGCACTACACTGTGATGGGGTCTAGATGAAAACTAAACCTTGTCTAACTTAAAAAAAAACACAATGTGAACTTGAAGACTGAGTGCTAGGAACCATAAGTATTATGAAGATGAACATTGTACCTTTAAGATGACAGTGGAGTTAGTTTCCTGTCAATCTCCCATGTCCCCTCGGTCAGAGGTTGACCTATGAGCTTGAGAGAGAGAGAGAGAGAGAGAGAGAGAGAGAGAGAGAGAGAGAGAGAGAGAGAAGCCACCTTAAGAACAGCTGCTTTTGGAAAAAACTGCTCCTGTAATAAAGATAACTTAAAATAGCAAGTGTTACAAATTAATTCTGTTTGTTGATTATAGATGTCTTCAAAGTTACTAATAGGTTTAATAACTCAGATTGAAAAGAGGTACATAACAGAGATAGTGAGAAGAATCCAAGACATGTTTAGTTCCCTATCATTCCAAAACATTTTATAAACCATACTAATTGATTGAAAATATATGTATAGGAATAATTTCACCCACCACTGAAATGCAGCCACCTCAAGGGTCAAATGTGGCAGCTGTCTAAACATTTATTTAGTGTTGCTAGACAAAGAAATTAAGAAGAATGCCATAGCCATAAGAAACTTCCAGGGGGCTTGTATACAGACAATAATATAGAAATTGAATTCTTTCTAAACAATGTTTTACCAAGTTTTCCAGAAGTAGCTTGTGGCTCTTTTAATCACCCAACTTTCAAATATTTATTAATAAGATATTTAAAACTATATTTTATTATAATACTTAGGATTGTGGAAGGTTTAATGAAAATACATCCCCCAATTACCATCTGTGTTGAGTAATCTTTCACCAAACCAACCAAATTTATCCCAAGTGTAACTCTGTTATTTCCAACAGGCTTACACCAATGATAAATCTGTTCTTCTGTTTCAAAATATCAGATCCTGCCTTGTATTTCTGAGGTCAACTTGTGTTTTGTCATTAACGTCAATGGGAGTGGAAGTCAAGTCATCAAGTCATCTAAATGGACTAAATTAAAGGGCAGTACACTTAGACAAAGAGGTTTTTTGTGCAACATAGAATCAATCTTTGTCATTCACTGCAACAGGAAGTCATCAAGGGTAGATTTTAAAAGGAACTGGATCATATAATAATATTTGTGGATATTTAAGCAAAGACTATAACAAGAGGCAATCAAATCTCATGCTTCAGGGTGTAAAATGATCATAATTAGGGATCAGGAAGGAATTTTCTTATGTAAAACATTGTACAATGGTCCAGGTGCAAGAGCGGGATCAGGTATTAGTCAGGGTTGGGGCAGGATGCCAATTATGGTCTGTGATATAGGTTCCTATTAAAACACAGATGTTTGCTTTAATTGTAGGTAACGTATAAGAAAATGTTACTGTGCTTCAGCCAAACAGTTTGCATCGTATAAAAGACTGCAGCAGATTGTTAAGAAAATATAGGTTACATTTTAAAATAAATAAAAATAAGAGCAGTGGGATTGTGAGGTGGGTTTTTAGTGTTGTCATAAAGCAAAAACGTGAAACACAGAAATCTCAGAGACAGTTATGTCCGATAACTCAACTTTATATTCTATCCCACACATGGACCCAGTTTAATATCAGGTAATATTACTAGATTACTAGTCATTTCTGCTTCATAGGGACATCCACCTCATCTTCAAGGCTGTTCTGTCAGCAGGTAAAGAGACACAGAAGATCCAGGGCATAGATAGCAAAAGGAACATGCTTACTCAGGAAAAACAAGGAAGGAGAAACTTCTTGCTTAGTTCATGGCTGCCCAGAAAGTATTGCCTGGTCTATCATCGAGCCACAAGTAGGCACACATGATGGTCACAAAGGGCCAGGCTCTAAAAGGGACAGACAATCTAAAAAGTATGCACCAAGGGTTCTCAAATTGGCGGTCAGGACCCCTCAGGGGGTTGTGAGGTTATTACGTGAGGGGTCGCGAGCTGTCAACTTCTTCCCCAAACCCCACTTTGCCTCCAGTATTTATAATGGTGTTATAAAGTGTTTTTAATTGATAACGGGTAGTCACACCCAGAGACTTGCTATGTGAAAGGGGACACCAGTACAAACGTTTGAGAATCACTGGCATACACAAATAAATTGTGTAAAATTTTGGATTTAGGCTTCTAAATCATGGACATGCTTTTGCAAGTGTTACTCTTTCACTATAACAGCCACTCTCATCATTCAGAGAAGACCCAAAGGAATCATTAAAGGTTGGGAAAACATCTTTATAGTGAAAGACTCAAGGAGCTCAATCTATTCATCTGATCAAGGAGAAGGTTAAGGGGTGACTTGATCACAATCTATAAGTACTTACACAGGAAACAGAAATTTGATTTTAGAGGGCTATTCAATCTAGCACCATAGATATAACAAGAGCCAATGGCTAAAATTTGAAGTTTGACAAATTCTGACTAGAAAGATGCAAAATTTTAACAGTGAGCTAATTGAATACTGGGACAACTTACCATGGGTTGTTGTAGATTCTCTGTCACTGAAATTTTTTAAATCAATATTGCGTGTTTTCTTTCTAAAAGATATGCTCTCATTCAAGAATAGACTTGAGGCAGGTATTAATACAGGAAGTCCTATGCCCCATGTGATGCAGGAGGAGGTCAGACTTGATGATCACAGTGGTTCTTTCAGTCCTTAAAAATCTATGAAATCTAGCACCATTCTCTCCAAGCTTAACAATTTATCCTTTTCGGTTACTTTTAACAAAAAGGATGAGGAAAAGACAAAACACAAAGGGGACAAAACTCATCCCTCACATAAGCCAGACACAAGCAAATGCACAACTGAATATTTAGTTGTGCCATCTTATGGCATGGATCCATTACTTGTATTACTTTAAATATTCATTTTCATGTAAAATTTTCCCTAAAATGTAGGAGCCAATCACAGCTGATTTAAATTATTATTAATTTGTTAAAGTCCCCAATAGAGTCCCTTTAAAACTAGAAGAAAGCAGCATACTGTGAGAGTTGGCCCATTAAGCTCCAAGCAAAGGAGACAAGTCCCCATAAATGGTCAGATTCTGCACTCCCTACTCATGCTGAATAGCACTTGGCAGGTAGCTCCATTAGTCCCATTGAACTAAGCAGGGTTACTTGCTTGAGTTCCTGCACGGAACCCACAAAGGGAGAGGCAATTCTCAATTTAGTCCTGAGTGGAGTGCAGGATCTGGTCCAAGAGGTAACTATAACAGGACCGCTTGGAAATAGTGACCATAATATAATAACATTTAACATCCCTGTGGTGGGAAGAACACCTCAACAGCCCAACACTGTGGCATTTAATTTCAGAAAGGGGAACTATGCAAAAATTAGGAGGTTAGTTAAACAGAAATTAAAAGGTACAATGACTAGAATGAAATCCCTGCAAGCTGCATGGACACTTTTCAAAGACAACATAATAGAGGCCCAAATTAAATGTATACCCCAAATTAAAAAACACAGTAAAAGAACTAAAAAAAGAGCCACCGTGGCTTAACAACCATGTAAAAGAAGCAGTGAGAGATAAAAAGGTATATTTTAAAAAGTGGAAGTAGAATCCTAGTAAGGTAAATAGAAAGGAGCATAAACACTGCCTAATTAAGTGTAAAAATGTAATAAGAAAAGCCAAAAAGGAGTTTGAAGACCAGCTAGCCAAAAACTCAAAAGGTAATAACAATGTTTTTTTTTTTTTAATACATCAGAAGCAGGAAGCCTGTTAAACAACCAGTGGGGTCCCTGGACGATCGAGATAAAAAAGGAGCACTTAAAGATGATAAAGTCATTTGCTTCAGTCTTCACGGCTGAGGATGTTAGGAAGATTCCCAAACCTGAGCCATCCTTTGTTAGTAACAAATCTGAGGAATTGTCATAGATTGAAGTATCATTAGAGGAGGTTTGGGAATTAATTGATAAATCATGTCTTACTAATCTATTAGAGTTCTTTGAAGGGGTCAAACATGTGGACAAGGAGGGATCCAGTGGACATAGTGTACTTCGATTTCCAGAAAGCCTTTGACAAGGTCCCTCACCAAAGGCTCTTACATAAATTAAGTTGTCATGGGATAAGAGGGAAGATCCTTTCATGGATTGAGATCTGGTTAAAAGACAGGGAACAAAGGGTAGGAATAAATGGTAAATTTTCAAAATGGAGAGGGGTAATTAGTGGTGTTCCCCAAAAGTCAGTCCTAGGACCAATCCTATTCAACTTACTCATAAATGATCTGGAGAAAGGGGTAAACAGTCAGGTGGCAAAGTTTGCAGACGATACTAAACTGCTCAAGATTGTTAAGACCAAAGCAGACTGTGAAGAACTTCAAAAAGATCTCACAAAACTAAGTGATTGGGCAAGAAAATGGCAAATGAAATATAATGTGGATAAATGTAAAGTAATGCACACTGGAAAAAATAACCCCAACTATACATACAATATGTTGGGGCTAATTTAGCTACAACTAATCAGGAAGGAGATCTTGGAATAATCATGGATAGTTCTCTGAAGACATCCACGCAGTGTGCAGTGGCAGTCAAAAAGCAAACAGGATGTTAGGAATCATGAAAAAAGGGATAGAGAATATTTTATTGCCCTTATATAAATCCATGGTATGCCCACATCTTGAATACTGCATACAGATGTGGTCTCTTCATCTCAAAAGACATATACTGGCATTAGAACAGGTTCAGGTTCAAAGAAGGGCAACTAAAATGATTAGGGGTTTGGAACGGGTCCCATATGATGAGAGATTAAAGATGCTAGGACTTTTCAGCTTGGAAAAGAGGAGACTAAGGGGGGGTATGATAGAGGTATATAAAATCATGAGTGATGTGGAGAAAGTGAATAAGGAAAAGTTATTTACTTGTTTCCATAATATAAGAACTAGGAGCCACCAAATTAATGGGCAGCAGGTTTAAAACAAATAAAAGGAAGTTATTCCTCACACAGCACACAGTCAACCTGTGGAACTCTTTGCCTGAGGAGGTTGTGAAGGCTAGGACTATAACAGGGTTTAAAAAGAGAACTAGATAAATTCATGAAGGTTAAGTCCATTAATGACTATTAGCCCGGATGGGTAAGGAATGGTGTCCCTAGCCTCTGTTTGTCAGAGGGTGGAGATGGATGGCAGGTTCACTCCCTCTGGGGCACCTGGCATTGGCAGACAGGATATTGGGATGGATGGACCTTTGGTCTGACCCAGGATGGCCATTCTTATGTTCTTTTTAGAGTAAGCCTTAGTGATTGGCAAACCAGTTGTCAATGTAGTGTGTTAGTCTGCCACGCAATAAGTCGCTATATAGGTAAACCCTTAATGTTGCAGATTGTGCCTCAGTGTGGTTGTGAATGCTTCCTTAAGTAACAAAGGGTGATGAGTCAGTTGCTATGTTAATACTTAGTCATGCCATGGGTGCAGGGGACTGGACTAGATGATCGAGGTCCCTTCCGGTCCTACGATCCTATGATAGCTACTTTTTTTACAGAGAGGCAGAAGCAGGAAAATAATCTCAGAGACACTTCAAATCAGGTAAAGTGCACAGCCTTCCCTTCTAACTTGACTCATTTTTCACTGAGGTACAATTAAAAAAAGCTTGCCTTATTTCAGATAATTTTATTTTCTACAGCTTGGACTGAGCCCCAAAATTAGGATCTTGGATTCAAATTCCTCCACAATATCTGTGTTTCGGGATACAGTTCTGTCACATTTTATTCTGGGTTACGTTCCGCAGTGAGCGCGTAAAGTGAAAATCGTGCATAGTCAAAACGACCCTTGAAAATCTCTTAATCACCCAAAAAGTACAGTTGTGTATACAACCCTGTACAGTACTATGTATTGTATACAGCAATGTACAGTACATAATAAAGACTACATATGCAAAATATAATTACAATTTTTAATAACATAAGAGACAGAAGAATGAAAGAAAAAAAATGGAAACAGTACAGTACTGTAAACCTGAACAGTCACCAGTCATCCTGGATATTCTTGCTAGTCTTGTACTGTACACACTCCAACGATTAGTCTTCCTCTTCCCCTGACAACACTATCATTGAGTCGTCAGGGCTTGATGTCGATCCAGGAGACGATGGACCAGGCTTGGGTGACGGAGAGTGAGTTGTAGGAGAAATGGTTGGCTCTGGTTCAGCTCGAGAAGTTGATTGTGTAGGCTCTGTTGCTGCTGGTTGTTTTTTCTTTAAAAATATGGTGATTGTCAACTGTTGCTGTTGTCTCTTGAGCTCCTCAAACATTTCTTGGTACGGTCTCAAATCATCTGTAATACTATGTGTGATTTTGAGGCTTTGTTCCATAGAAGGATCATATTCAGAAATTAAATCATTCAAGTGTTTCGCTGCTTGGAACACTTCAGAAAATTTATGAAGATTCCAAGTTGCAGGCTCTTCCTGCTCGTCATCATCTTCATCTTCTGTAGACGGTTTTATCAGTTCCTCTAACTCTTCGTTAGTCAATGTTTCTCTATGGCCCTCAATTAATTCCTCATTTTCTTCCTTGAGGATGTTGATAAAGCCATCACCACCCACTTGCCTGGCCACCTGAACAATGAGTTTCACTTCTTTGTCAATGGTCGGGAAACCCATAAAATCATTCACACAGTCTTCCTATAGGTTTCGCCAACATGCATTGACTGTTTCAGGCTTGATTGTATCCATTGCCTGTTTAATATAAGTGATGCAATCAGCAATGTTGAAGGACTTCCAACACTCCATCACATTAACATTGGGATAATCATCCATAGCATCAAGGATCCGTGAGAACATAAGCCTCGTGTATGTGGCCTTAAAACAGCTAATGATGCCTTGGTCAAGAGGTTGGAGGATGGAGGTGGCATTGGGGGGGAGAAAGACAACTTCAACGTCGTTATGCGCAAACCGGAGTGCCGCAGGGTGGGCCAGGAGCATTGTCTACAATCAGCAACGCTTTAAAGTCAAGTCCTTTCTCTTCAAGGTACTGCTTGATCTCCAGAATGAAACACTTGTGGAACCAATCCAGAAATAATTCTGCCATCACCCAAGTCTTTTTATTTGATTGCCAAAACACAGACAGGAGATTTTTGTTCTTGCCTTTTAGGGCACGGGGATTTGCAGCCCTGTAGAGCAAGCCTGGCTTTATTAAATGCCCAGCCGCATTGCCACAAAGCAACACAGTCACACGGTCTTTAGCTGCTTTGAAGCCAGGGGCTTGTCTTTCTGATTTCGATTTGTAAGTGTGGGTGGGCATTTTCTTCCAGAAGAGCCCAGTCTCATCAGCATTAAAAACTTGTTCTGGAAGATAGCCCTTTTTCTTCTATGATTTTCTTTAATTGTTCGAGGTAGGCTTTTGCTGCCTCCTCATTGGCAGATGCAGCTTCACCAGTAGTCTGCACGTTTCTGAGGTTGAAGCGGTTCCTAAAACTGTTAAGCCAACCTTGGCTGGCTTTGAATTCCTTCTTATCAGAAGGCTATCCCTCTTTGGCGGGAGATTTGAACAGCGCATACATGCTAAGAGCCTTTTCTCGTAACATGTTGCCATTGATAGGCACACATATACGGTTCATGTCTTCCAGCCATAAGTTTAATGCCTTTTCAGTCTCCACTAAAGTCTTATCACGCACTTGGCTCGTCACCTTAGCAGTTACTGGAGCATTTGATGCCATGGCTTGACGAATTTCTCTCTCTCGAATCTTGATGGCACGGATGCTAGATTCGTTGGGGCCGTATTTACGCGCCACGTTGGCGATGGACGTACCGTCTCTCAATAAGTTCAACACAGCCAGTTTTTCCTCCAGCGTTGGAACACATCGCTGTTTCTTCGGTTGAGCATCAGATGAAGTAGGTGGCTTGCATTTAGGGGCCATGTTATACGAAATATACATACTGTATCTTTAAACAGTACAGGCACAGTAGAATCTCACTCAGCATGGTGAGATGCGCACAGTATGAGAGGCACAGGGGGACTGAGTACTGTAGTGGGAACAGCAGTACTGTAGTGGGAACAGCAGATTCGCTTCTCCCATCTCACACTCACTCCGGGGCATACGCACTATTTAAACTGTTTTTCGTTGTTGTTTTTTTGCCGACCCTCCAGGGTTATTATAGAGGAGAACCTTATCACAGGCCTAAAGACATGCTGTTGCTGTCAATATCCCCCCCGAAAAAATATTTTAGTGGGAACAGCAGATTCGCGTCTCACGCCGGCTTTTTCCCCCCCCCGACCACGTAAAGATGAAATTGCGCATGTTAAATGCATGTAAGATGCAACAGACCTGTATGTAATTTTGTTGTAGGCCCATGCCTGTGTTTCAAAGACTGTCATTTTATTGTCCCAGACACGCACGCGCACACACACACACACCAAAACAACATTTATAGTTGGTCTTCATTTTAGAACACTCACTTTGACATGAACAAGTGATTGTGCCCTTAAAAGCGGTGTGCTCCAGTTATGTGTACAGAAATAACCACTTGCACATACTGTTGAGGTGCTGGTCTACTGCTTTGCCACAGCCAATGTGGTTTCTGCAAGTACAAATGAGAGGTATGCTCACTATTGCAGGGGCAATGAATTGCCAATTCAAGAGCGGGCCTTCAAAAACAGAACATGGCTGAACATTTTGCTCTAAATGTACACTGAAAAATAATGTTTCAGCTTTTTTGTTTTGTTTTAACAACTGCCACAAATAGGCTGTGTGTTTAGAACTCTTAGCAGAAGCTATCAATTCCAATTTCCTTTAGCTCTGTTTAAAAAAAAAAAACCATTGTTGGTAGCTCATATTAAAGATACATTTATGGGAACTTATTGATCTATTAAATTAAGGTGCTTGCTTTTCAAGCTTCTGGAGTAAGAAGTCCTAATGAAAGAAATACTCTATAGTGGCTTTAGCTCATTGAGCCCCCAAGGGATAAGAAGTCCCCATTCACCATACCCTACCAGGCAAATAAATTGATACAAGAGAGGTACACAGGGCCAATTATATCTCATGGAAATTGATTGCTTTTCTTATGCCGTAGGTGTGACTGTTCCCTTTGGGTTAGATTTGAGGCTTACTGACATGATACAAAGGAAAAGGCTTGTATTCTTCTTGCTTGTAACTATACATTTTGTGGATCGCCTTTACCCACCAGTTGTTTTATTGCAGTCCCTTAGCTCAACATATTTATTCTTCAGTAAAATAAAATACATTAAAGAATTAAGCACCAAATTCCTTTCTTTATTTCACATTTTCTGACCATAACCATAATAACGAATATTTCCACACAAACAGAACTGTCTCAAAGGAATCATTCAAACCTCACAACCTCTCTGTCAGGGTCACGATCCCAAATTTCACAGATTTAGAAACTCAGGCAAATAGTAATTGTGTCTTGCAGAAAGCCTATGTCAGTGTTGTGACTCAGCCACACATCTCCCACATCCTAGTCCTATTCCTTAGCCATAAAAACACTCTTGCTGCCACTAGGCATCATAATCCGATACAGTTAATACGGAGGAAGTTGTATGGGGACTGAGCTCTCACAAGCCATTGGGACAAGGGACCCCAGTTAGCCGATGATTGGTAGCACAGGTTTCACTGTCTCCTATTTTATATTCCAGCTATGTAGATAGAAAAAGGACAGCAGTTTTTGAGCAGTTGAAAGGCACAAGCGGCTGGAAATAAGAATTTTCTTGCACAAAACTTGTTCTAGAAGACTAAATAGTGCAAAAGAAAAGTGTATCATCACATTAAAATTGTTTGTCTTCATAGTGCTCAAAGGGCATTTTTTTTAAAAAAAGCGAACTGAAACCGATAGTTACAAATAAATCAGAGCCCCTCCTCCCTCCGGTATGCAAACAACACAGAAACCACATACCACAAATAAACCCTTGAGCTATCCCCAAAAGGCACCATTGGTCATCTCTGGCAGACAAAGTGGGATTGATTTCCAGAATCACAAGGCACTGAGAGAAAACATTTTGCCTTAGTGGAGCTGTAGCCTATTTCCCTAGCTCACTGATTGAGGGCATATTTAAGTGACCCTCAGTGTTCTCATCATAAGGCTGCTGGGTTTATTCTATAGGCTTGTTTACACAGCAATTTAGTGTGCACTGTGCAGCAAGCCAGGGTCTAAATGTACAGTGCTCTACCCTGCTGTGTACTAAATGGCTATATTGGTCTTGCTACCAAAGTTCTGTAGTGAACTTTGACCTACTGCTGTTTGACAGAGCCCTATGGAACTTGTAGTGTATGGTGACATGGTGTGTAGCAGACTAGAGTGCTGTTGTGCATTAAAACTCCATGTGATGTGTGTGAGTGCCTACCTTTGAATCCTGATGCCACTGGTGCCCTGTACTGGAATGTGAGTTGTATAGCATGGGCCATATATGGAAGAGGAAAAGGTTAATAAATTCACACTGGAGCACGATACAGAGATTTAAACTGAAAGTCAATTTTTTTCACTTATAGTTTATCTTCTAATTGGGGCAGCAGAACCATCACACCTCCTTCCTCCTGTTTTCTGCAGATTACTTTCTGTATCAATAGTAACATGCATCAGTTTTAAATCCAGTGCTGCTTATCAGGTCCTAGTACTTTTTCACCTCACTAGATTCTGGCTGGCTGCCACATAGCCAATGACTGGTGGCTGTGACTTTGGAAGAGTGAGCAAACAAAGGGATCCATAAGAAACAAGACCAGCATTGATCAAACTGGACAAAAACAAGTGTACGAAATTGCAAAAAAAAAAACCTAACAACAAATATCGTCCCCCTTTCTGGGTGTCCCACTAAGACTTTACACTGTCAGACTAGACACTCTGTTTTCCTGACAGATTGCAACAGATTCTGGGACAGAGTATATTTGCTTATGAAAATATTTTTATGGCAAGCAAGGGCCACCACAGAATAATGCATATGCACACACACAGGTGCACACAGTACTGTACTGCTTGTATGGGTGTAACGTTTAGAACTATCTTTGTCTAAATTGTTTCTCCTTCCCCTTCTGCAACCTCCAGGACAAAAAAACAAAATATTTTTTTGAATTGCTTTGGGTCATGGAAATGTAATTTTTAGCAAATTAAGACATTATCCTAGCTAGTTTATGACCAGTTCACTATGTCTTAATGCTCTCTCCTCCTTACTTTGCAACATGAGACCTCAATAGACAATCTCATGATCTTTCCAAGACCATTCTGTGGATTTTCATGATTCAAGGCAACAGCAGGTGATATTCATTTTGCAAAGAGAATTTCAATGCTAGTGAAATATGTCAGGTCAACAGCTCTAGAAAATAAATATTCCATTGTCTATCCAAATAAAAGATTCACCAACAGCAATGGCAATTCAAGCTTCCCCCATATTGCCTCACCAGTGTACCTCAAAATGGACCTGGAGCAGTCACTTCTATGGTGAAAGAGTTTAATCTCTTAAAGAGACATTCACCTCTTTAGTGCCTTCAAGTGGCTGGGTGCTGTACCATAGTCCTTTTCTCCTCCCTGGTGCCCCTTGCAGGCTGCCAGCCAACTTGGGGGGGGGTCTTAAATGGTTTGGCCAAGTCACAGAGTCCAAATGAACCCCTTCCAGGATACTGAAAAGAGTCCAGCAAATAAGACTGCCTTTGCCTTTGCAAGGTCTTCAGTCTGGCTCTGAGTCCTTTTAACACAGCCCTTTGCTTAGGCTCCCAAATAAGTCCTGCCCCCCTCTTGGGGGTTATGCCATTTTACCTGTGACTGTTGGGAAACCCAGGACCACCCACTACTCTGGTACCTTATATACAGCAGCCACATACCATTCACTTCAATGCTTTGCAGCTAGCTCCCTGGGCCTCTTTCAATAAATTCTCTCTTTGCTATCTCAACGTAAATTCAGCCAGCCATAAACTATGGCTACTTGTTGGGCTCCTTTGGCCAAAGAGCAGCACCAACCTTCACTCCTCTCTCCCCAGCCAGGAACTGATCTGCTAAGGCCCTGCAGCTCTTTTTATCTGGGCCTGCTGGGCTATGATTGGCTGTCACTAGCCCTTCTAGCCCTTGGAGGATCAGGTCTCTCTAGTTTCTAAGATGACTGCCCCAGTGAGGCCTCTCTAGGCAGGCCTGGAGGACCCACCTTTGCTGCTCTTTTCCTCCCATTTTGCTGCATCCTGGGGTAGGGTGTAGCATAGCAGCAGGGCCTCCAGCAGGGCACAAAAGCCTGGTACACCCATCATAAGTCACCATGATCTTTTCAATCTCAGACTTTCAGCTAAGACTCACAAAGGGGTTCTAGACAGTATCAGTAGTAATGACAGTTTCTTGATGTGGGCAGTTTTCCACAGGAAATTGGACTGAGATTCAACAAGAAACTTCATATTAGCCATTGCAGAGCCATCAGAAAGCAAAAATTTTGGGTGGAGTATGAATAGTATGACATTCAGGATAGCTTTATTTCCTGCCCCATGTCACTTGACCAGTTATAAACTGTTCTAACCCTGTCATATAATCCACTGACTCATGTGGCTGCTGTTACAGGTAGAGCTAACCTGACCTAATTTTGCAATAATAATCTAGAAGGGATTGGTTTTACAGCTCAAGACCATGACCCTAAACTATCTACTCCCTGCACAAAAGAGGAAACATTATCAAGTAACCCTTCTGCCAGATGTTAACAGCAGCAAAAAAAAGGGACAGATACAATTATCTAGAAGTTCCTTCTTGGAATTTAACCAATAACACTGGCTCAAGCTCCCACCAAGAATCCTGACAAAGATAATAACATTTTATTACCATCAAACACAAAATTTAACTGATTTTTGACCTAGATGCCCCAACCAGTCACATAACTGAAATCCACATGAGGCCTGGGTTATTTATTCATTTCCCCTTGCTTACCAACAGATGCTAGCAGAGATCTCCCTCCCTTATGGAACCCCTGTCCATCTGGTTCTCAAGCAGATCGGACTACTCTTTTATTTCTTCACCAACAGGTGTTAATAGCAAACTCCTTATTCTCTAGGGGCTTCAGGCAACAGGGCTTACAGAAACTACCTCTCATCCTCCAAATTAGAGCTGGTCAAAAAGTTTTCGAAGAAACAGTTTTCTATCAGAAAATGCCATTTTGTCAAAATTAAAATATTTTGTGGCAGAGTGTTGATTTCAACAAAATTTATGACAGAAGAGTTTCAAAACAATTAAAAATTGAAATCACATATTGCATTTCAACTTCATCTTTTTTCATTTAATCTTTTATATTACATTGTTATATAATATTGAATTTAAAATTGTATATTTATTTTATATTATATTATGTTTTAAAGCTATTGAAATGAAACCTTCTGACATTATCAAAACAAAACATTTCAATACAGTCACGTCAACGTTTCCAAATCCAACTTTTTCAGAATTTCCATTTCATGAACGTTTCAAAATGTTGACTTTTCATCTGAATTCAGGCTGAAAACAAGTTTTGAAATGTCAGAATTTCCTGTGTTATGGATATTTCATTTTTCAACCAGCTCTGTGCAAAACTATTGCTAATATCCAATATATGAGTTTGGGACTGATCCAGAATTTTCTCTCTGTGTTTTTAAATAGGCACCTCATGTTGTTACTGCAAAATCTGGAACCCAGGGACATTCTTTCAGAAAAATTCTGGAATGTGGGGGGTAAAGTTGTACCAGCAATCCTGCTTCTCCTCCCTGTTGAGGATGTGGCTGCTCGTGAATTATTCACAGGTTGGGGAGGTGGCAGGCTGGGGATAGGGTTGTCTCACCATGGCTGGCCCAGGGCAAGGATCAAGGCCTGACTCACCCCACGTTCAGCTCCAGCCCAGACCATCGTTGGTGCTCCTATCTGGTAGGGAGTGGGGGATGACACCGACAAAACAACAAATAGGAGCCTCAGCCCTGTCCACTTCTCAGAAGCTCCCACAGTCCCAGTGGAGACAGTTCAGTGCTAGCTGACAGTGAGCTATGAAAAGTCTGGGGGGTGGAGCAAACCGAGGTGTGGGGGGAGCAATTGCCCTTCCACCCGCGAAATAACAAATGACGTCACTGTCTGGAACCTTTATGTGTGAAGCTCTTGGTCAATCAACAACATGTTTTGTATTTTAACTATGCTCCTATGACAAAATTCTGCTTGCTTCCAAAACAGGAGCATAGCTTCCATTAAAATAATTTAAAAGCGTCTTGATGCATCTTAGGACAGAATTTGGCTCTTAAATTTCTACACTGGAAAATATTTACCGGTATGTCTGTTAGGCAATAGTTAAATAGAAGAGCCTAGAATTCTGCCAGTCAGGTTCATAATGGAGACCAGATTTTCACCATAAGTCTGTCTTGTCCTGATGCAGAGATGTCTGGTTTTGCAACCACAAGGGAAGCATCTAGTTCACACAACCATGGACTCTGCTCTTACTTCTGTCTTCCTTGATAGATGACTAGAATTTGCTTGTGGTTTGAGTTCATTGGGAACAATAGTCTCCAGTTGGTCAGTTCTTTACTCAGGCCCTCTGTGTCACGGCTGGATTGTGAGTGGCCAGACCTAGTAGTAAGAGCCAGAGTCCACAGTCACAAGAAAGTGGTAAGAAGTCATCTGGGTCAGGATACTAGGAGGTCAGAAGCAGGAGACAAGTTGGAGATCAGAACCATAAGTCAGGACCCAGAGTCAATCCAAGTGAAGATACCAGGAGGTCAGAGTCCAGATACAAACTGGAGGTCAGAACCTCAAATCAGATGCCATTTGTCACACCAGGTCAGGATGCCAGGGGAGCAGGAACACTTATTGAGCATCTGGGGCATGGACAAGTACGATACCGCCCATATCTAAAGGCTCCTCCCCCCCCCAGCCTAAGGGAGGAAACTACCTAAACCACAGCCCATATGAGAAGAGGGGGAAAACTAATGGAAAAACAGGGATGGGGGTGAGATCATAATGCCAAAATCAGGGAGTCAGAGGGGGACAGTGAGCAGAGAATCCTAGACACTCCCAGTGATCTTAGAAGGTGTCCAGAAAGCAAGTGGACGTGGCCCAGAGGAACTCTGCCGGGATATGTGACCTAAGGGAAGAGCAGAAATAGTCTCTACAATTTCAGAGCACATCCCGGAGTAGGAGCAGGAAGCACAAGGCGCACAGTCCAGAATAGGGTGGAGCCCAGTTGTTCAGACAACTTCCTGCTCCTGCTGCTGGCGTAAGTAGGGCTAGCAGGCCAATCAGCTGCTCTGGGACTCCGACAATAGGACTACAGGGGTAAAGCCTCAAACTGGTGCTTGGCTTCATGAGTCCTAGATAGGCAAGCATCAGCAAGCTGCCAGACGGAGGGTTGGAGCGTGGCTGCTCCTATAAATCCTGGAGACCCATGGGTCATGACACTCTGTGAGAAGATAGTCTGTATCCGCTCCTATGTGACAGGTAATGCTGTCAATAAAGGAGGAAGAGCAGCCCCGGCTATATTTTATGACAGTTTTTGGCCTCATGTTGTGCATCCCTGCCTTACTGGATGTGTTATAGCACTTCTGGGTAAACAAAGGCAAGTGAAAGAAATTGAATGAAAGGATTGGTAGGCATAAGAGAGCATTACTTCCTAAGGTGGAAGTAATTCACTTTTCCTTCACTTTGCTAAAAGTTGCTGCACTGTACTCTGGCTCTGTTCAGCGGAGTCTTTAAATGGTTTTATAAGTGTGACATATAGAGCTATAATTATCGTTTGCGATTAATCCTACCCACGCTAGAAAACTGTGTAAGCTTCTTTACCAAAGGGTATGTTTTAAGTTTCTGTACCATATGTATAATGTATAATGTAATTTGACAAGTGTTATGGTTGGGGGCGGAAAGGGGGGATTGGAAAAGAGAAATGTAAGCTAGAAGTGTTCTCCTTCTGCTAGGTTGCAGGGACTGCATGGGAGGAATAAGCCATGCTTCTGGTTTTTTATATGATCCTGAGAGGTTCTGAGCATCTGCAGATCCAGTTTCCAGCCCTGACTAAGACTGATTTGTGTTGCCTTTGCAGTGCAACCTCCTGATTCCAAAGTGCTCCTCAAACCATCTTCACCACAGGCATGAAGAGAATGAGCTCTGCTGTTTGAGAAAGAATCATCTCCATATTGCTGTCTGAAGCTTTATGGAGGACATTTAACCTCTGGCTTTTAAGTATGAAACTTTTTGAACCTCCTAAAAGCTTCATCTTCTCCAATAATTTTGGGGAATACTGCTTCTGTTTCCCACTGCTGTGAATTCAGAATCTCCAATACTCAAATGAAGCTGCATGTATCTAAATAAACTCTTGAAGAGCTACTCTATGTCCTACTTTTGAATAGTGAAAATCATTTCCACAATGGGGGACAATTTAACAACAAAGCCAGCTTGTGGCTACAAAAATAGCAGGCAGGAAGTTCTCACATATTCTAAGTAATCATTTATTTAAATTATCGTGAGGGTAATTTGTCACATCCAAAAACATAGCATACCAATGATTAAAGATACACTATGATTCATTATCCTGTATTACAGTGAACTCCAGCTTATCTCCTCTAAAAGTCATTATCAATGTATCAGTTTGCATTACTATAATTGTTAATAGATATCACTTCATAGAGTAATTTTGAAAACAGAATTAAAATTAAAACAGTGACAAAACTATGCTGAAACAAGACAAGATTATAGAAATACAAATTCCTATCTTTATTTTTTTCTATTTAATACAAACAGCAAATAAGTCCTACATTATAACACCTTTAATAACTATTTCAACACCTTTCAGCCTATAAAAAATGAAGTAATCTATTATTTAAAAATTAAACACATGAATTAAACACATTTTAACTAACTGCTGTCTCAGTTCCACTGGGGTAATTCTAGGGAACTCAAATAAATTACCCTTAATTCATACCAGTATAATAGATATCACAGCTCAGGTTCAGATTTTCAAAGCTGTCCAAATTAGATGTCTATTCTCCTAGATTCCTTTCAAAATTTCAGCCTTGATCATCTGCTACTGAGCGTTAACCGTGGTACCCAGGAAGAAGGCAGTTGATAGAATATACCTCCTATACTGCTGAGTATGTCAAGTACTGTAATATGATGACTGTCATCATGGCCAATACACCGGAGATTTAACTTGGTACTTCCAGAGCTGCTACAGCTTGAGTTAACAGCCAAGGCTCACTCACTGCGGCCGTATGGATCAGGAACAGAGGGGAACCTGTAACATACCCTCCTAACTGAGATTCATATGCAACAGTAAAATGAACCTCTCGAGCTACTAAATACTACAGATGTGTCTAGGCAAGATGCATATGGAGTGAACATTTCAACT
Source organism: Chrysemys picta bellii (assembly GCF_011386835.1). Taxonomy (NCBI): domain Eukaryota; kingdom Metazoa; phylum Chordata; order Testudines; family Emydidae; genus Chrysemys; species Chrysemys picta. The sequence goes on along the minus strand of NC_088794.1, from coordinate 119,906,633 downwards.
ATACCTTGGCAGGACACACCTATTTTACTAATGAAAACTCCATTTAAACCACCTGCTGTGTTTCTGACAGTGCCTTGCATTTCCAGGTAGAACATACCTAACATGCTAAGGAACATTACAATTGATCCATGAGTGTAATGTTATTTTAAACTGACAGGCTCACTAGTCACATGTATATTATTAGCTATAATTACAACTATTAATTAATAACATGCATGTTAGCATGACAGAAACATGATAGTTCATCAGATATGAACTAGGTGTGTGCAAGACCTTTCACAACTCTACAGTGCGTTAAAGTATCTCTTTTTTCCTCCCTTTAGCTTTTAGTTAAAGGCATTCGATTATAGATCAGATGGAATTATTTTTGTCTAGAGTCCTTTAAAAAAAGAAAGAAAATGCCTTTTTCAATAAAACAAATTTGGGGGGAGGGAGTCATTTTTTGCAATTGTAGAGGTTTTTGTTGAATTCTCCCCCTCAAAAAAAATATGAGGATGCTTTTGGGGGTTTGGTTGCTAAACTCTGAACAGTTTGGGATTTTGGTTTTTAGATGAAAATGAAATTACATCATTTCCTGACCAGCTCCACCAGACTGAGTTCTTCAAAGAATTAAAGATTTTCTTTAGCCACGGGACATGGGTAACATGAGAACGGCAGTGGAAACTTCCTCACATTACCATTGCCAATGTTCCTCAGCCCTGCTCTGAAACGGCTCCATTAAATTATTGACCTCTCCTTGAGAATGCCAAGGAGGTTCCAACTAGTGGTTTAGAACTACGCGTTGTGATTAGTTTGTGATGTGAATGCCCACCTATCTATTTTATCTATCTTAAGTACTTATATACATCCCCCCTCACTTACTGTAGTGTCTGAGCACCTCACAATCTTTAACATATTTATTCTCATAAGACCCCTGTGAGGTACAGAAATTATATTATCTCCATTTTGGGGAACTGAGGCACAGAGAGGCTAATGAATCACCCATGGCAGAGCAGGGAATTAAACCTGGGTCTCCTGAGTACCAGGCTAGTGACCTAAATACTAGACCTGTCCCCTAGGAATTGGCCTGAGATCCATCATAGTATTTCACTTAGGACATTGAACTGCTGATAATGAGCATTTGTCATTATCATACATGTGTATGAAACCAAAGGTGGTGGCTGTGTTGTGTTTCCCATGTGAACTGGGTTCATTTATAAGCCCCATGAAACTTCAGCTGCTAAAATCTATTCAAGACACAGGCTGTAGGTAGTGACTGGGAGGACTGCAGTAATCCAACCTTGAAAGAGCAGAGGAGCAGATAAAGAGCTGTGACCTATTGATCAGAGTTGCATTTCAATGGGCACAGTTTTTATATCACAGATTTCGTGAGAGAAATATGAAATTTTGAAGGAAGGTGACACTTTCACTGCAGAGATGTCATTTCAGTTAAAAAAATATTGATTTTACACAAAAAAGGTTAGAAAAGAAGCCATTCAGCCACGTACAGATGTCGAAACTAGGGCCATGTAAGAAAAGTGTTAGTTGGTTAAACAGAACACAAGCATAGCTAACATACACCCCTTTTTCTTGTTCATATATTGGAGCTCCTAAACTGGACACCAGATGTAATGATTTTACAGCCTAACAGATTATGATCCCCAGTTTAAATATGTTCTTACGGCCATACCCAAGCAACAAACAACTAGCCTCAGTAGTGGATTGTGGGAATGTATCATCCTTACGCCAACCTAATGGAAAGTTCCATGAGGAGAAAAGGGTCACGATGGGACACTTGCCAGGCAATGGCTCATGGCCTTGTAAGACAAAGGCGCCCCCTGGTGGTCTAGGGATTATATAAGATGAGGTAAACAAGGTAATAAATCATGGCCTTATGTAAGGCCCCCTGGTGGTCTAGGGATTATATAAGATGAGGTAAACAAGGTGATAAATCATGGCCTTATGTAAGGAACGGTTGAACCAATCGGTGTGGGGCTATACATGTAATAAACACATGATTCTCCTTCTTGTCCAATCGGTAGATGTGTGATTATAGCCTAATTGTGTTATGTAATGTTGAGAAAAACTATAAAAGAAAGCTTGTAATAAACAGGATTCAGATTCAGCTTGCAACCACATTGGTCGTGTGCTTTATCCGCTCCGCATGGGACCCCACAAATGGTGACCCCGACGTGATTCGGCTTGGACATCGAGGCAGCCGACTGAAGCGTTCAATGAGAAAAGGCGGAGGTGGCAGCCGCGGCAGGAGGTACCGGAGGATACCGGCTCCTGGTCGTCCGAGAGAGACGTTCGTGAGCTCACAGCCGACTGAAGCGTTCGGTGAGAAAAGGCGGAGGTGGCAGCCGCGGCAGGAGGTACCGGAGGATACCGGCTCCTGGTCGTCCGAGAGAGACGTTTGTGAGCTCACAGGTGAGCGGCTGCATTTAATAAAATGGGCTCTGCTTTGTCTGCAGAGGAGGAGATGGTGCATGATTTTTTATTACGCATCGCTGAAAAGCGGGGAGAGAAGCTTCCCTCTAACGCGTTGTCCCGTTTGTTGAAATGGGGGCAGAGACGCAGGTTTTTTGTTACTCCTGATACTGTCTTTAATAAGGCAGTCTGGGAAAGTCTATGCTCTGACCTCTGGGAGTCGGTCTCTCACGGCAACAAGGAGGCCGTGTCATTGAGCCAAATATGGTGCAAATCTAAGAAACTGATAAAGACGCTTGCGGCAGAAGCCGAGGTCCAGTCGGCCATTAATGACCTCTTTCGGCCAAAAGAGGAGCCGCCTTATGTGTTGCCTGTGGGAGCCCGTAAGTTCTTTGGGGGTGAGGACACTATCATACCACTCATCCCCAGTGTACCCAAAGCTGATCCTAGTATTGTCCCGTTACCGGATGACCCCGCGGATAAAATGGAGGTCTCGAGCCCAGAAGGGGATAAGTTACAAGAATTTCGGGCGGAAATGTACAAACAGGGCCTTCAGCTACAGGACATGCTGAATCAGTTGTCCCATTTGGCCGGTGAGAGCCATCCCCCGCAGTCCCACACATTGCGAGCCCTGAACCAGCCCGGCTTTCCTGTCACCAATGATGTTTGTACCCCAGAGTTCCGGGCGGAGTTCCCGGGGCAGGGTGAGAAGTTGCGGAATAGGTTGAAAAGAATGGCGGAGCCAGGCTTATCTAACTTTGAAAGGACATATAGGAAAAAAACGCCGGATAAGATCCCTCCGGCGGATGATGTAGCTACCCCCTGTCCTCGTTGTGGTTTGTGGGGCTGCGCGATTGGGTGCACTGGACGGGATAACGTGTCCACGCACCGGCCACTGGATGTCGCCAACCCGTTTGCTCCAAAGCCTCCGGCATACTCATCCGATGTTTCCACCCTGCGACATGCTTCGGACAATATCCCGGGCGGCTCGGGTCCCCCGGACCCCGTAAGGCGTTGGCACGGACTTATTAGGGAAGCCCATATAGAGGGGGAATTTGCGCCCGAGGCTTATCCAGTAGTGACACCGGATCCACAGAACCCCGCGGCACCGGACTTGCACTTGTTGTTTGCTACAACCTAGACACCTGATAATGCTGTGCTTCTGTTTGTTTGGACTCCTTATTATAGGAGCAGGGGTCTTTGTATGTCCAAACTCTGTACCTTTTGTTAACCCACGACAAAATGTTTGGATCACCTGGGCGAACCAGACTGGCCAAGAAGCCCCTTTTTGCTTGTCCATGGCCACCCCATTGAATCCCTTTAGAACATGTCTTATTGGCTATCCTTATTTACACCCCAATGGTTTTCGTGGGCATTTACGTAATATTACATTTCTTAAAAAGTTCCTTATTTAAGAAAAAGGGGGGAGGTGTGGGAATGTATCATCCTTACGCCAACCTAATGGAAAGTTCCATGAGGAGAAAAGGGTCACGATGGGACACTTGCCAGGCAATGGCTCATGGCCTTGTAAGACAAAGGCGCCCCCTGGTGGTCTAGGGATTATATAAGATGAGGTAAACAAGGTAATAAATCATGGCCTTATGTAAGGCCCCCTGGTGATCTAGGGATTATATAAGATGAGGTAAACAAGGTGATAAATCATGGCCTTATGTAAGGAATGGTTAAACCAATCGGTGTGGGGCTATACATGTAATAAACACATGATTCTCCTTCTTGTCCAATCGGTAGATGTGTGATTATAGCCTAATTGTGTTATGTAATGTTGAGAAAAACTATAAAAGAAAGCTTGTAATAAACAGGATTCAGATTCAGCTTGCAACCACATTGGTCGTGTGCTTTATCCGCTCCGCATGGGACCCCACAGTGGATGGTTATTATTTCTATGTCTGCACCCTCATTTTTAGAGCCCGTTCCTCAGCCTCTGTAAATCAAAGTAACTCTATTTTCTCCATTGGTACTATCTTGATTTACATCAGTAAGTATTAGGCCCTAAGCGTGCTAGCTTCTGTATAGCTCCATAGAAAGCACAGTTCCTGCCCCAAAAAGCTTAGAATCATGGGAGCGGAAGGGACCTTGAGAGGTCATCTAGTCCAGTCCTCTTCCCCAAACAGCTTACAATCTATGATGACAAAAATATAGGAAAGGTTGGGGGAAAGAGATACTATTACAATCAGAATGATGAGGGTGTTGGTTGGTGCATGTTTCATTATCTCCGTGGCCTTTGCATTGTTGTTTTTTTTAATGTTTATTTGTATAGGTAGAAATAAATAAATAAATATCAGTGTTGATTTGTTCCTTGTAGCTGTCACAACAGAAGTAGGTCTTATAATTGGATTTGAAAGAGAAGAGAGCAGTGGCCTGGTGAGAGGTCTTTCATGTGTGAGAGGTGAGTTAGTGAGAGGACAGAAGTGATTGCAGCAAAGGTGGACAAATGGGGCACTGAAGCTGATATTAGTGAAGCAGAAAGAGCCGGAAGAGAAAAGGGAATCTCCGTGGGCGACCCACATACAGGTGTCTGTACAGGATGCTCCACCCAAATGGTAGAAGTAAACTCTCTGCAGGATAAAGAAATCCTATTGTCACATGGTGGTAAGTATGACAGATGTGAAGCTGTTATGCAACAGTTTTCTGTACAGTGTATATAACCTGGTCAGTGAGGAGAAGTTATTGTGCACTGGAAGTTCTTCCATGACTGTATTGATTGAACTTATATTGGGAGTGGCGGAATGTTTATTATACACCTATACTGCCCAAATTCAATGGGGTCTGAACAGAAAGGAGATATATGGCTTCCCAGGTAAGAACACCCAAGTGCACACTTGAAAGATAGTGGCATCTTTCCAGTCTCTAGGCCAAAATGAAGGGAGGCTAGACACCTAAAGGGCTATAAACAGTTAAAAAGTGATTTGATTCCTGAAAAGGGGGGTGAGTTGCCAGGAGCTTTCCAGACAGTGTCAATAAGCCCTGACAGTGAAACAAGCTGACAGAGAGAGGCTCTGTGGAAAAGTCTATAGGTAACTAGTCCTACAAGGTCCCCTTGTGGATTATGATTAAACACCTGGCAAGCCTGACATGTGTATAATGTGTTTTACTGATTTTAGATCTGTTTTCTCTGAAATGCTTTTATCTAAACAAATAATACTGTGCTTTAAGGAGGCTTTTTGGTAATTGTATATCCTCAGTCATTGCTCTCAGACAAAACAGAGCTGCTGGGAAAAAATAAGGGAATTAGTTAGGAAAGTGGACTGGACTGAAGAACTCAAGGATCTTAATGTGGAGAAGGCTTGTTATTACTTTAAATCAAAGTTGCAGAAACTATCTGAATCCTGCATCCCAAGCAAGGGGGAAAATAATATAGGGAAGGGTTGCAGACCAAGCTAGATGTGCCAGCATCTCAAACAGAGGATTAAGAGAAAGCAGAAAGCCTACAAGGAATGGAAGATGGGATGAATCAGCAAAGAAAGCTACTTCTTGGAGGTCAGAAAGTGTAGGGATAAGGTGAGAACTGCCAAAAGCCAAGCAGAGTTGGACCTTACAAAGGAAATTAAAACTAATAGTAAACCATGTAAATAAAAGGAAAACAAGGAAAGTGGGACTGCTAAACACTAAGGATGGGGTCGAGATTAAAGATAATCTAGGCATGGCCCAACACTTAAACAAATACTTTGCCTCTGTTTTTAATAAAGCTAATGAAGAGTTTAGGTGTAGTGGCAGCGTGGTTAATGGGAATAAGGATGTGGAAGAAGAAATTACCATATCTGAGGTGGAAGTCAAATTCAAACAGTTTAATGGGACTAAATCAGGGATGGGGGAGATAATCTCCATCCAAGAATATTAAAGGTACTGGCATATGAAATTGCGAGCCTAGTAGCCAGGGTTTTTAATGAATCTATAAACTCGGGGGTCATACCCTAGGACATGAGAATTGCTAATAGAGTTCCTATTTTTAAGAAAGGGAAAAAAGTGACCCGGGAAACTACAGACTTGTAAATTTGACCTCAATTGCATGCAAGGTCTTAGAATAATTTTTGAAAGATAAAGTAATTAAGGACATAGAGGTAAATGGTAATTGGCATAAAATACATCATGATTTAAAAAAAAACAGACCAACTTGAACTCCTTTTATGAGAAGATAACTCATTTTTTAGACAAAGGAAATGCAGCAGATCTAATCTAACTGGATTTCACTAAGGCATTTGATACAGTTCCACATGAGAAAACATTAGTTAAATTGGAGAAGATGGAGATTAATATGAGAATTGAAAAGTGGATAAGGAGCTGGTTAAAGGGGAGACTACAATGGGTCATACTGAAAGATGATGTGTCAGATTGGAGAGAGGTTACTAGTGGAGTTCTTCAGGGATTGGTCTGTGTACTAATCTTATTGAACATTTTTATTAATGACCTTGACACAAAAAGTTGGAGTATGCTAATAACATTTGTGGATGGCACAAAGTTGGGACGTATTGCCAATACAAAGTACCAGAATATCATACAAGATCTGGACAACCTTGAAAAATGGAGTAAAAGAAATGGATGACATTTAATAGTGCAAAGTGTAAGGTCATGCATCTAGGGACTAACAGCAAGAATTTTTGCTATAAACTGGGGACTTTTCAGTTGGAAGTGACAGAGGAGGAGAAAGACCTGGGTGTATTCGTTGGTCACAGGATGACTATGTGATGTGGAATGCATCACCAGTGTGATGCAGCTGTGAAAAAGGCTAATGCAGTCGGAGGATGCATCAGGCGAGGTACTTCCAGTGGAGACAGGGAAGTATTATAGAAGGCACTGGTGAGACCTCATCTGGAATACTGTGTACAATTCTGGTCTCCCATGGTTAAGAAAGATGAATTCAAACTGGAATACGAGCAGAGAAGGGCTACCTAGGATGATCAGAGGAATGGAAAATCTACCTTATGAGAAGAGACTCAAAGACCATGGCTTGTTTAGCTTAACCGAAAGAAGGTTGAGGAGAGATATGATTGCTCTCTATAAATATGTCAGAGGGATAAACACCAGGGAGGAAGATTAGTTAAAGTTAAGTGTCAATGTTTAAACAGGAATAAATGGATATAAACTGGCCATCAACAAGTTTAGGCTTGAAATTAGACAAAGGTTTCTAACCATCAGAGGAGTGAAGTTCTGGAAAAGCCTTCCAAGGGGAACAGTGGGGGGCAAAAAAACTAACTGACTTCAAGCATGAACTTGCTAAGTTTGTGAAGGGGAAGGTATGATGAGACTGCTTACAATGGCATGTAGATGATTTGCGACTGTTAGCAGCAAATATCTCCAATGGCTAGTGATGTAACACTAGAAGGGCTCTAAGTTACTACAGAGAATTCTTTCCCAGGTGTCTAGCTGGTGGGTTTGGCCACTTGTTCAAGGTCTAACTGATCACCATATTTGGAGTAGGGATGGAATTTTCCCTGTGTCAGATTGGCAGAGACCCTGGGGGCTTTTTCACCTTTCTCTGCAGGATGAGGCACAGGTCACTGAAGGTTTAAAGTAGTGTAAATGGTGGATTCTCTGTAACTTGAAGTCTTTAAATCATGATTGGTGGACTTCAGTAACTCAGTCAGAGGTTATGGGGCTATTATAGGAGTGGCAGGGTGAGGTTCTGTGGCCTGCAAAGTACAGGCGGTCAAACTAGATGATCATGATGGGCCCTTCTGGCCTTAAAGTCTATGAATCTATGGACACAAGTCAGAGCTGTTCAAGTAAATCATGGTTGATACACAGAGAACTTAACCCAGGGCTCAGTGTGGGAATGGGAGAACCCCAACAGACAGGTGCCAGCTTGAGGTCTAAGACCTATAGGGATGAACATGGACAGACCAGGAGGGGTCAAAGGTGTAGCTTGCCTGTCAGCTGTGATAGGAAAAACTCAAGAACAGGATACTAATCGTAGATCTTTTATCCTTCCCCTTTCTCAAGCCACCCTTGTCCTTTCCTCAGTTGGCCTTTGTGCCAGGGAGCTGGAAGTTACTGATTCCTTCACAACACAAGGGGTTTGCACGTCCCTGCATGAACCGTCCACAAAGCTAGCTTCCTGCCCCTTACACAACAGATTGAATCTCAGAATCCTGGCTATGGGGCATGGCTCAAGAAGTCATAGTCTGCATTGCTGTCACTACTAAGGGTCAGCTTGGAGTCAGAATAGATGAGCCGTAAAAAATCAGAAGCCCAGTGGGTCCACTGAAGTTGTAGAGTCGGGGCAGGGTGAGGGGCAAAGCAGGGGAACCTTGAACCTGTCTTGAGGCAAGGTATCGGGAAATGCAGTAGGGTCTGTCTACAGAAGTAAGCCATGGTTCACCTAGTTGCACAGACAGCCTCCAGCTTTTTCCTCCAGGCCTGAAAAAGTGTCTTAGCCAATCGGGGTCTCTGTGGATGGGACAGCCAGTGAAACCTAAAGAGCCTACAGGACATCTAAGTTGTTGTTCCCAACACTGTCAGAGTTGTCAAATGGTGGGGTGGACATGGTAGCTGCCTAGCAGCCAGCATGTGTGGGTTGTAGACTGGCAGATCCTCACACTGTGCCCATATCTCTTCTAAGGGGATATACAAGGTTGCACGGATGCAAACTGGATTTTCCTGCTAATGCAAAAAGTGATGAACAAAAATAGCACCTTCTTGCTCAACATATCTGCTCCCTGTGTATCTTCTAGTCATACCTTACTTCACTGACACAACTAACTGTTCACTACAAATCCAATGAAGCAACCAAATAAGTGTATTGGATTCTATTATGGCACACACATCATCAACAAAATAATAATCTGCATGCCAGCCTCAACATCTTTATTACTGGTAACAAATTGGAAACAACACAACTTGATTTTGACTAGCCAAGCTGAGTTTGCGTGGCTCACAGTTAGAAAAATCTTTTGATATGTACCCAAAAAACCCCAAACAAACAAACAAAAAAACCCAACCTTGAATAAACTTGATAATGAAGTCAGGGAAAGAACAAACAGGGAACCTCCTCCTCAGGGTCATTTTCATAGAACACCTCTTCTGACTTTGGGTGCACTCAAGCTGTGTGAAAGAGTCTCATTGCCACCACTCCAAAAGATAGACAAAAATATTGTACATTTCATGGCCAAATTCAACATGGTATTCAGCGTATTTTTATGAAAAGTAATAGAAGTAATAGAAGTAAAAGAGTCTAACTAGCCATCCATTTTAATCATCATATACATATAATTTACATATGTGCTGTATATATACTTACATTCCCCTTCTTTGAATATGAAGGATGAAATTGCCTATCCCATTTTCTCTCTGAGATTTGCATTGGCTGTGGTGACACCTTTAGCAAAGGCAAAACTGATCAACCTGAAAGGTCCCTGCTGAACTCAGTCAAGGCTGAACATGACCTCAGCAGCTGTTTCTGCTTTTAAGGTCACTGAGAACCTTATAAACTGTTTTCCTTTCCCTCCCTCCCTAGGATTAAATAGCAATATGGTCAAGAATAACTGACTTGCATGTAAGTCTCAAGAGTGAGTCCAAAGACAATAAATACACCCAATGCAGAGATAAAAGGTTCAGAAAAAGATCCATTTGGGGTCATCACCACAATTAGTGACTGCTCCTCTGATACAACTTGTTCCAGCTCTTGCCACTGATATTGTGCCATTAAATAAAAAATGCATTGTTCACCACATTTTTTGGCAGTGTCTGTATCCTCTGGGGTTAGATGAGCCAGTTAGGATGAAAAAAACTGATCAAATGAATACAAACTATGTAGAATAGCCTCCCAGCAAGGGAAGAAATGGAAGCTTGGTAACTTTAAGCTTCTGGGGATAAAACACTAGTAAATATACTGTAGGGAACAATCCTGCATTGGCATAGAGCTGGACTGGATGATCTACGAAGTGTTTTCCATTGGTTCAGCTAGAATTGACCAATCCCTTCCCAAACCTTCCCCTATTTCTACAACTAAAGTCCACCTGAACATATTCTAAAATGCTGATATGTTTGGATCTTTTCTTTTCTTCCCTATTCTCCTGCTGGAGCCAGGACTGGAAGTGCCAGAAATCTCTCTTTCCCTTTCCCAAGGGACTGGATCTGCTGGACTTTACAGTTGCTTGGCACAGCCAGGACAGCCAAATGCAGCTGTAGCAAGGCTAAGAAACTGGCCCAAGAAATATGGAATGATAGCCCAGAAGCATATAAATTTTCCCATGTTATATCAGCTCCTGTTGCCAAAGGGGCACTATTCACAGACACAGTGTTGTGCAGTGCAGCTGTGCAAAAAATTCAAAAGCAAATTGAACAGCAAAATCAGAGGGTTACACTTGCTATTTCAGATTCACAAATATGGTCTGATTTAGTAAATAGCCCATACGAATAGCATACATTTTGAGTAAAAATGAATTTTTTTTTTTGCCAAAATGTTGAGATGTTTGCTAAAATTTGGAGGAAGAGTAAGGGGCAACATAAAACTATTCCTATGCATTTGTTTTACCTGCTTCTTGTTTTATTGTTACTATTTTTTCTTACGACATATCCTATTTTCACTTTCTTTATTAATCTGTGAAACAAAAACTTCATTATTATCAAGACAAAGAGCTTGGAAAGTTTTTTTATTATTATTATTATATAAGGATTAGACATTTATATGGCATTTTAATGGCATCTGCAATTACACTAGCTAAGATAAAATCTATAGGGATTATGAATCTTCACATTTTAAAATGATCATCTCCTGGTAATAGAAGGAAATTTCTCTCCATGGAAGAAACTGTGTCATGTAACTAAGGGCATAATACGGATTTTATGCCTTACTCTGAAAAATACTATTTATTTATGTGTTCATTCATTCTATTTTGGTAGCACTTACAGACCGCAGTGAAGGAGCAGTACCCTATTGTGTTAAACACTGAACAAACCCAATCCACAGAAAGCTCCCAATCTAAGGTTGTTTTCCAGTGTGAGAGAAAAGATACCTGTCTAAACAGACTATTGGTCTATTCGCACATAGCAATTCTTGGTTCTTACCAGCCCAGTAAAAAAAAGGGGGAAAGGAAGATATGAAGGGCAGTAATTTAGTAATATAGTAATCAGATAGAATTCTTTTCATGGTTACTCCAAAAGTCACCACTGAAATCAATGTAAGAAATCTGTGCTTGCCTAGCATTTCACAGTTGTCTGAAGCTCCATTCAAAACTTCATGATGGCAACATAGTAAGAGCTTGGATCCTTCTCTTCTGGCTCCTAACACAAGAGTTACAGGAGAATCTCCATTAAGTCCTACTAGTATAGTGCCTATGATACATGGTGAGCTGTTCTGTTATTACCTAGCGGTGAGCAGGTGTAACATACACATTGTAAATGAGCCTTAAATCCTTTAGCTGGATTAATTTCCATTCTATTTATTTACAGTACTCATTAGTTATAATTCTTTCATTCTTTGAGCCAGATCCTCTGCCCCATTAAGTCAGATTTCACAGAGCAGCAAAGAGTGATGCTAAAGCTCCCCTATAGGGGCAGCTGAGGAATCCCCTCTGATGGAAGCCAGCATACTCAGCTATATTACAGCTCCTCTTGGTCCCATCCAGGGTAGGGTGCATACCAGGATAGGGCAGAGTATTCTGTGGGCAGGAGGAGATGTAGCCAGACCTTAATGTGCTTTGCTGATCTTCTGCCAGCAGATCTGTCTCTAAAGTTATGTCTACGTTGCAGTTAAAAACCTGCGACTGGCCTACCGGCTGATTTGGGATCATGGGCTTGGGTTGCTGGGCTGTTGAATTGCGATGTAGATGTTTGGGTTTGGGCCCCAGCCTGGGCACTGGGACCCTTTCATCTCGCAGGGTGCTAGACCCTGGGCTCCAGCCTGAGTTTGGAATTATACACTGAAATTAAACAGCCCCTTACTTCAAGCCCGCGAGCCTGAGTCAGCTGGCATGGGACAGCGGTGGGTGTCTAATTGCAGTGTATAGGGAGGGCTATCTCAGTGGTTTGAGCATTGGCCTCCTAAACCCAGGGTTGTGAGTTCAATCCTTGAGGGGGCCATTTAGGGATCTGGGGCAAAATAATCTGTGAGGGACGGTACTTGGTCCTGCTAGTGAAGGCAGGGGGCTGGACTTGACCTTTCGGGGTCCCTTCCAGCTCTATGAGATAGGTTAAAAAAATAAACACTAAAGGACTCTTCTTGTAGGCATAAGATGGAGTAGCCCAGAAGCTACTGTAATTTGCACGGGGACTAGTTCAGCCTATTAGCCCCACTCCCAGGATTGAAGCAGAAGGTGGTTTTAAGCCAACTCTACTTCCCCACCCCAGCCACAGAGTTCAAAGCAGCTGAAGTCTCTCTCTGTGTTTATACTCCTGTCTGGCTACTTGTTTGTTCAGATTATATGTCCTTCCACCACCCTTCATTTGAGCTCTATTTTCATGGCATTCGTTTCAGTCACCTGAAATATAACATTCTCCTTCTTTTTATGATTATTTTAAAACATGCAAATAAGTACAGTAAGTTAATGGAATGGGTTGGGGGGCGAAGAATATGAAATTTGACAAAGGTTCCCCACTGTCTTACAACAGAAATTAGACAACAACAACGACAACAAATCCCCTGGTTCCTTATGGCCTTGCTTCTAAATTCTTACTCTCCAATAATTATATGCAATAAGAAAGGAGAGCAGAGAAAATAAAAGAGAATCATTGATCCATAAAGTGAAAACAAAAAGAAAACTCTTTAGTGGGTATGTGAGTTTAATATATTTAAAAAAAAAGTTGTTGTCTGGGCCCATTTCCAAGGAACTAAGCATACAATTATATAACATATAATTACTTAACTTGCAAGTTACTTAGAGGCAGGTCAGTATGTCCCGGTGTTTGACTGAAAGGACTAATGAAATAGGGTCTCTACGTTTGTTCCTTGCTTGGCGGAAAATTATTTATTAAATAAAATCCAGGGGCTTAAAAGGGCATTAGTGGCTAGTTTTCTGGTTTCCACAGGAAATAAATATTCCACAATCAATTTTGTTTCTTTTCTTAATAACAGTGAATGTAATGCTGATGGAAGGTGTCAGACTGGTAGTCTCGGAGAATGCAAGTCCATTGTTTCTCCATAGAACAGGTAAGACATTGGAGGTAGCACTATAAGATTTCCCCAAACTGCCTCACCATCATAAAGTAATTTGGCTCAGGAGGGAATCTCTGGAAGCAAGAAATATAAATATCTCTTCAGTTTGTGGCCTCTCTCCTGAGATGGTCCTTCTTGTTGTTGTTTGTTTATTAATTGTGTTGTGGATCAGGACCTCACTGCTTAGGTGCTGGGGAAAAAAAGAACAAAAAGATGGTCCCTGTCTCCAAAAGCTTAATGTCTAAGTGAACTTGCTTTATTATGCAGACACAAGCTCTCCATGGGAACTAGACTGAGTTTGCCAACTCTTAGGTAAGGGTATATGTTTGTGACAGCCATGACTTCTGTGACAAAATCCATGTCTTTTAGGGTTCTTTCATAAAAAAAAAGTCATGGGATGAGATCCTGGCCCTATTGAAGTCAATGGGAGTTTTTCCTTTGGCTTCATTGGGCCAGGATTTCACCCATGGTCATTGCAACACTGTCCAGCCTGCTACTGAGCAAGATCCTCTCCTGGATATGACAAATATGGCTCTGAATGTTTCCAGTATAGCGGAGCATGGATTTTTATACAGTTTTAAACTATTACTTAAATATCACAATTATTTGCCTTTTCTCATAAATCCGCATGAAAGAAATACTTAACATCATTTAATATATTGTGTGTCATGAATTATTAGGTCTTTTTAAGAAGAAAAATTAAGATTTTTTGTTTGCATATTTTGCCTGATGAAGCCATGAATTCTCATGGTGAACAACTAGTTGTATATAGTAGGTCATCACATAGCTACTTCATTAATTTCCAACAGGTGTCAGATGCAAACCAGTGAACCAAAGGTGAAAGATTCACTATCCCCTTATCAATCACCCTTTGGTAAGATTACTGGGGATGTGATGGTTCCCCAAAACTTTGGGACACTTGGACTACACGGTACTCTTGCTTCCAGTTAATGGTGGCTGAGTACACAAAATGGCTATGGTTTAATTTCTCTTGTAACAACAAGCACCTCACTAGAGTAAGGGCAACTCAATCTCAAGGATCTTTGTTGTCTCATTGCAGGATCACTCCATACAGTTCTATAATCCTCTACTGAGGGCCGGCTCCAGGCACCAAATTGCCAAGCAGGTGCTTGGGGCGGACCGGAAAGGGGTGGCACGTCCAGCTATTCGGCGGCAATTCGGCAGACGGTCCCTCACTCCTGCTCAGAGCGAAGGACCTCCGGCCGAATTGCCGCCGCAAATAGCGATCACAGCTTTTTTTTTTTTTTTTGCGCCGCTTGGGGTGGCAAAAACCCTGGAGCCGGCCCTGCCTCTACTAGCTATCTGAATCAGTTTCCCTTTGGTCCTATGCTCTGGGTTTTCCTCTAAGAGGCTTTTCCTAACCTCTTCCTAAGTTTTCCAGGCCTTTTCTTCCTGCTGCCCTGTCTCATGTTTTCTTAAGTATTGCTAGGAACAGTCCTCCCTGCCATGACTCCCTTCCTATGGTCATTGTTTTTCTATGATATCACTAAACCACATACTCTTCCTGAGATCTCAGTTGTCCACAAAGGACAGTGAAATTCTCCTTGCTCCTGGCTCTGTTACTATGGCACTTCTGGATTACCCAAAGTGTACAGGATGAAGCACTACCACCTGCTTACAGTGCAAGGGAACCTTGTCTGTGCTGATGGGGGGAAACTCACCCAAAACTATTGGGGGCTGGTTACACAAGCACCCAACTACAGGCTCCACAAGCCTCATTCTTTCCCTCAGCAGGCTAGGAATTTGTGCACTTCAGTTCTTAGCCTCCCTGATTGAGTCCTTGGGGCAGAGCAGAGAGAACCTGTGGCTAAATATATGGAGAGAGTTAGTCTCCAGAGTTCTGCTCTGAGCACAGGTCCTGCCAATCCATCTGTACACTCCACTTCATTACACCTGAATGCCCAGTCCCTTGACTTCTGGACACTCACAATATGCACAGATTTGCTGCCTCCATGGAAGCAGCGCCCCCTCATTCACTAACTTCATCTCAGTTCAACATTCTCCTTAGCACACAGAACGCCGTTGAGTCTACAGTAAAACAAAGCAGAAGTTTATTTGACAAAGCTTAAGATAAAGATTCAAACAGAAGCAAGTATAAGGATTGCAAGCATAGTTACAAATCAAAGAAAAATAATGCAATCTAGAGCCTATATTTATTTAAAAGTTTCTTTCTTCTCTAATAAGGTATTTCTCACCATGCGTCAGTCCGTATAGCACTTGTCTAGAAGAGAGCGCTGGGATCTACTTTTCTTGTGACACTCAGGCTGGCAGAATGTCACTTCTCTAATGGCTGTGCCTTCTCTCTCCTATTATACAGTTTCAGACATTTGTCTCTTTTCATAACCAGGATGTTTCGTTAACTTAAGTTAGCCCCTGTTGGATCCCCTATCGATGTTTTTTCCTTCGGTTATTTTGTGTTTTGTAAAGGTCCAAGGCCACACCTGGTCCAGACTGTCAACACTTGTCTGAGTTGAAAGATGTCAATTGTTCTCACTCCTGACTGAGTTAGCTCTGATCCCAGGTGACCAGTTTCACCTCCTGCAGCTTTGGGACACAACAATCTACATGCTTCATAACTCTTAAAATATTTTCTGTTCATACATCCCACAATAACCAGGACAACCATCAAGTTCTTAGCTTTTGATGGAGACCAAATATGGCCCTTTTCTGTCACATCTCATGAAGATGACAAACACAGGGGAAACATGCCCATCTGGGCATGTCTAGACAGGTCTCCGTGTATAGCCATGTAACTGTGTACCCCTCCGTCTGTTGCCAACAAGAAGTGCCAGGGGGAGAGTTACAATATTGGATTTTTTCCAGCCTCCTCTCTTGGTCATTTCTTTGCACAATAGCTGGGTATACATGACCATGAACCAGTGCTCTTTCCTATACTAAGGTGGGAGTCACTTCGGACTTGGGTCCCTTGAATCAGTGACTGGATGATTTCCCCTCCTATCTAGCCAATCAGAGGTAGATCTGGTGGGATCATCCTTACTCTGCTCCCCTTTGCCTGGGACTATTTCTTGCAGCTTCCTCTAGGCCTTCCAGGCTCCTTCTCCTTCTTAGCACTCAGGTAACTTGAATTTTATTTTGTTAGGAGAAATTTATATGTAGCACTAGCCCAGTGGGTGGACATTTTTGTTTTATACCTTTTGTGGATGGTTCCAATAAAGACAGGAATTGTATGTTGGCTAATGCTAAAGTAGAGATAGACCTGAGCCACAAAGTTTAAATCCAGACTTCACCAAACTTCAGAGGAGTTCAAATCAATGCTAGGATTTGGGATGGATTCTGTTTTAAATTGAACTGATCCACTCTTTCCCCCAGTATAAAGTTATAGCTGCTTGGTAACTCACTCTTGTCCATCTAATTCACTCCTCCCAAATGGCCTTCTTGGCACTTCTCTTAATGACTTCCCACCTGAAACTGGTATTGATCCATTTAGGATGTATGCAGATTGCTTCAGTCTTGGCAACTGGATTGATAAATATTCTCTGATGGCCACCAACATGGCTACTAGTCGGATGACTGGCCTGTCCCCTCCTCATAAACCCATGGTCTAATCATTAACCCCATAGTCATTCAGGAGTTTTGCAAGTGGGGCCAACAAATGAGTGACCAGAGCTGATAAATGTAATTCTTTTATGGGCAGTGAAAGACTAAAGTGTATGAATAAGCAATGGAGAAGAGTTAGAAAACTGAGTCAGGTTATGAACAAGGCAGGAAACAAGCCAAACAACCCTTCCACGAAAACAAACAAACAAAAACCAAAAAAAACCAAACCCCACAACCTTGAGTACTCTACAAAATATCAGAACCTGAGGAGGAAAATATGCAATCATTTAACAGTGCTACAGACTTCCAAAAGCCAACATTTTCTAAATACTAGTCATATAGGAACTCAGTTTAGGGCCTGGATGGTGCTTTCAGAATCCAGAAGAGGAAAACAAGCTGTGGATATAAATACTTAAAAAGGGCTTTGCAAAGCTATAAACTGTGGTAGATGTTATTGTAATCAGAATTGGGCATGTCTAAAACTAGCCACTCTCACCTCAGGCTCTCAACAAAATCTGTTAAACCTACTTGCTTCACTGACCTCCCAGAGCTGGTATATGTCTAAACAGCCCCGTAAATGAAAGAACAAACTTCTCAAAGCCTTCAAGGGGCCTGTGGGACCTCTGTGCCTATCTGCTTCCTTTATTCCAAAATGCATCTGAAAAAGACAGAAGTGAAATAACACAAATGATTTATTTTTTATCAATTCAACTCCCCGTGAAAATGTTTCTAGAGAAAAAAATATGAAAGAGTTGTCTGGTTAAAAATCTGTCTTAAAAACAAACCCTAAATGCTCTCTTTTTAACTTGGATTTATACAATGGACCAGAGAGGCCTGTGTAGTTTACTGAGTTGATATTTTTCAGTTTGGAAAGCATCGTGCAAAGAATTTCCATTTTAAAATACAGAAAGAAAAGAAAAACAGTGGATGAACACATGATAAACCCTAGTGTCTTATATTTTAAAAATGCTCATGTCTTCATCCTCAATCTTTCAGTGGGGTCTGTGCAAGTGTGGAGCAGTTGTTGTTATATACAAATGTGAGGTATGGCAGTGGAGGCCAAAGGTCATTATCTGTTTTAGAAGGCAGGGCCCTGGACTGCGGGGGGACAGATCAACCAGGGACAGCACACAGTTTACAGTGAGTGCTGGTTTCTGTGTCATGTAATGCTTGAATAAAAGTCACATCATTTTTAACTATGAGCTCTTCTTGCTTTAAGGCAATGAACAACATACTTCAACAGAGCTCCATGCTATCTATCTATCTATCTATCTAGTTGTAGTTACCTAGGTCCTTGCAGGTTAAGGAAATAACACAACTGCTATCATTAATTAATTCTGGAGGGAAATCTTTATGTCTCTTGTGGTTTCAGGGAGAACAATACCTCTTCCACCCCCCGCCCCATCCCCACCTCCCCCAGAAAAGAAGGTGTCTTTACAGCTTGGTTATTGTGTCTGCTCATAAAAGGGTGGAACAACTTGGCAGTAATCAGTAGCACTATAACATTCGTTTACAGTACACAGTACCTCTTCAGAACACCTCTAGATGGTCATTTTTAGGGTTCTTATAACCTGTGGTCTAGCAGGAACCTGAGGTGGTTGAAGGGAGAATGATGATTCTCTCAATGCCCCCAACTTGTCCCTATGGTATGGGGAAAGAACCTAAAGGGCTGCCTATGGATTTTGCTTGGAAACTGAACATTCACAGACAATTATTTTATTTTAAGTGGATGGGGAGAAATGTATTTCAATTCAGAACTATGTACATTTCTCCTTGTTGATCCGCATTTCCTCCTCCTGACATTTCTACAATAAATTTTCATTTCCATTTCTTCTCCATCCCATCGCACACTCACGGCAAAAGTGGTAATGCTTCTTACAGGGCTCCAGTCTCAAAGGTCTCTTGTTGACATTCAGAAATTCCCAGTAAGTTAGGAAGTTGACCCTAAGTTTTCAGAAATATTCCACTATGGTTCTGGCTTTTCAGCACTGGCTGTTTAAATCATGTTCAAATCCAGGTTAACCAGGAACTGTCTTTAAGAACTGTGTTCAAACATTTTTATCCTACAAGCACAAATAAGATCGAAGTGCACTGGTTGTCATCTGAAGATTCCTAGCTAGCATTATCTAAGAGAGTCAACATATTTCAAGCCCCTTTCCTCCCGGTGTAAAATAATCCTAAAGTTGTCACACGTTTAGTGGGGAACATCTGGCTGCATGGATAAAAGCACACCACTGTCTTGTACAATTTATGAATTCATTTCCATGCCTATACCTGGGGCCAATATTTTTGTTTTGTTTTTATTTCCCCCGGCCCCTCCCTACAGCCCTCACTCATATAACTTTGTCATTTTTAAGTATTTTAAAATGGTTTTCACTTTCTGCCTGTCCCAATAAATCCACCCTAAATTCCTCATGCTTGTAACTGCAGTTTCTGCTCAACTAGCAGATTTATAGTTCATTGAATGGTTAAATTCCAAATAGAGCTGTTTTTATAAGAATATCAACAGAGGGATATTTGAAATTAGAGAGAAGTCCCAATTCTTTTTCTTTCTCGTTTTTTACTGGAGTTTTATTTAATCTTTTTACATTTCAGCAAAGTTAAACAAAGCCAAAGTTAAAGAGTTAAATGCTGTTGTTATTGAATTGCAAAACAATAATATTGAGGGAATTTGTGGTTAAAATAATACATTAAATAATGTGTAACAATAATATGTCAGGTAAATGTATGTTTTTCCTCTGTAGATCACAAAGTGGTTTATAGAGGTGGGTAAATATGAACATGGAAAATGAAGGCATAGAGGTGTAAAGTAACTTGTCAAGAATCCTATAGATTGTCAATGGAAGAGCTGGAAGTAGATGTCAAAAGTGAAATTTTGCTGTTTCTCTTAGAGCTTGTCTTCAGGGCAGGTCTACACTTAAAATGCTGCACTGGTGCAGCTGAACCCCAGTAGCACTTCAGTGAAGACACTACCTAGGCCAACGGGAGAGCTTCTACTGTTCATGTAGCTAATCCGCCTCTGTGAGAGGGGGTATCTGTGTTGACGGTCCCGCCGACATAGCGCTGTCTACACCAGGGGATAGGTTAGTATAACTGCTTCGCTCAGAGGTGTGGATTTTTCACACCCCTGAGTGACGTAATTATATCGATTTAAATTTGTAATATAAACATGGCCTAAAAGAAGCTCTAAAACATTATAGTTAAAGCAGTACAACCCTCCTACTGTGGGAACATTTATGTCAACATAGAAGTGCTTTATACTGATATAGCTTCCCCCATACCTGAAGGGGAATAAGCTACATGGTAGATAACAACTTTTATATTGATTTAACTGCATCCCCACTAGAGATTGTAGTGGTATAACCATTCCAGTAAAAAAAAAAATCACACTCCTAACTGAAATAGTTTAGACCAGACGTTGCACTAAACTGGCTTGAAGGGCTAACAGTCTTTGCATCCTACTGAACCTGAGCTGCTCCCCTAGAGCCTGTCCAAGCTACATCAACCTCCCCTGACTGCACAGAATCTCCTTATTCACAGCACTACTGCCCCTCGCATGCCTGCACCTCCAGCCTCATGGCAGAATAGCCAGGGCTTGCGAGGGATCCTTGGAGAACAGATTTATAGCTGTCCTCCATAATTCCTTGGCTGGCTCAGGGTTTTTTAGAACACCTTTTCATTTATCCAGTTCTTTCAACTGGCATAAAGGGCCCATAATAGGAGTGAGGATCTCACCCCATGGCTGTTGATAGTCAATCCTATGCCCATTTCACATTATCCAAGTGAATACATGTAATCAAATCTCATGCTTCAGGACATAAACTGACCCAGCTGCAGGGGTCTGGATGGGATTCTATTCCCCTACACCAGTGTTTCCCAAACATGGGACACCGCTTGTGTAAGGAAAGCTCCTTGCAGGCCAGGCCAGTTTGTTTACCTGCCCCGTCCACAGGTCTGGCTGATCGTGGCTCCCACTGGCTGTGGTTCGCTGCTCCAGGCCAATGGGAGCTGCTGGAAGTGGTGGCCAGTATGTCCCTCGGCCCGTGCCGCTTCCAGCAGCTCCCATTGGCCTGGAGCAGCGAACTGCAGCCACTGGGAGCCGCGATTGGCCGAACCTGTGGACGGGGCAGGTAAACAAACCGGCCCAGCCCACCAGGGGCTTTCCCTACACAAGCGGCATCCCAAGTTTGGGAAACACTCCCCTACACCATTACTCCCATCCATTAGCAGCATTACAAAATAGACTATGTGTAATATAAGGAGTCATCATGTCCCTCTTATGCATCTAGTGTTGGACTGTGCTGGAGGCAGTATGCCAGATTAGATGGTCTACATTCTGAGCTGTAATTCCATTTCCCTAAACAGTGATTCCTATTATAAGATCTGGATGGGAGAGAAGGGGTGGAGTATTATTGTCTTTGGAAAAAGCTGCTGACTTTATGAACCTTTCCAGTGCCTATGTGTGTGCGTGTGTTTTAATGTTTGTATAGTTCCTATGTTCCTGCCAGTCTATATTAGATGGGCTACAGATTCATTCCTAACTTTCACCTTATCATTAATTGCAAGTCAGTTCAGGATTTGCTCATTCCAAAACGCCATGATTTTTTCTTTATGTCTACAGTTGCCAAGTCCTTTAATTCACAGAGACATTCCTGTTATTTGAATAAGCATCTAGGGAAGGATCTCTTGCCCAGTACTTCACAGACACATTCCTTTACTTAGGTACATATTATATTGTAGGAATGAGAGAACAGGTTCAGTTAAATTAAGAATTGAAAAAAGACTATAATTGGAACCAAACTGAATCCAAAAGTATTGTGAAATCTGGAAAAGTTTGGTCAACTTGAAAAAAAAAAGAAATCTCTAGATATATGTATAAATATTAATATTATTGATATTTATTTGTACTCCATTAGTACCCGCATATGAAAACGTCATCTCTGCTCAAAATCTAAAGAAGAAAAGAAGCATCTCAAGAGAAGGAGAAATACTGAAATACCACCGGAAAGGAAATTCTGATGGTATGTCTTTCATTATTACAATGAGGCAATATGAGAAATCTCATGGGGAAACCTGTTCTCACGAGACTTCCTGCCCAAATTCCATTCCATTCCAGATCAATTCCATTAACCTTCAGGTTAACTGAACCACCCTGCTATATATTTAGCATTGAGATGAGCCCAAACCAAAACCCTACATCTGAAACCAACACTGGGAAAATTCAAATATGCATCTAAACTTCACACCTACTGCCACACTCTATGCCTGGCTAAAATGGAATGAGGATAGGAACTACAGAGAATAGAGCTGACTGAGAAACAAAACATATTTTTTGTGAAAATATCAATTATTTTATATTTTTTACCTTTTGTACAAAATTCAAAATTTCTATGAACACTTGCATCAAAATTTGAAAAAAAAATTAACAAGCAGCTCCACATTTTTGATCAGCTGGTCAAAAAAATGTGATCCTGGCCAACTTGGAGGTACACTGCTGTCAAAGTGGCTTAGTCCTTATTTTACTCAGAATCGGATTCTAATAAGGATCCCTGTTGAACATAGCTCTGAAGAAAAAATCTGTCCATGGTTTTCTTGGTCAGTTTCAATTGTGAACTGAATTCTAAAACCATGGTTCAGGCCTGTCTGTTAAGAGCAGTTGTAAGGAACTTCTGGAAGAAGCTACTCTCAGTGCAAACCGACAAGTTGTATTGGTCCCACAAAAACCTAAGAACAATTTACAGATACACAGATGTAGGAAACTCGTGTAATGCTGGCAACACTGAAAAACCATCTTTGTACTTTTCTAGCAAGAATAGTGTTGAAATATGACCCTGACTAATCCTGTTTGAATGTAATGCAGATGGAGTTTTAGCTAAAAAGGGCCAGATACTTAGCTGGGGTAAACTGAAGTAAGTTGACTTCAGCGAAGTCAATGGAGCTCCACTAATTTACACCACCTAAAGATCTGGCCCATCGTTGTAATATGTAATCTCTGTCTTCTAGAAGGGCTACACTATGAATGAAGGACGATACCACAATGTCTTCACATGCAGCTCTATTACACAAAACCTAATCAAAATAAACAGGGTAGGAAAAAGAACCGGCATTGGTGGGAGTTGACATGATTTTAAATGTGATAGTTGCCTGCACTGACCTTCCACATAAATCACCAGGATAAGCACTGTAAGGAACTGATTGCAGCTCAGAACATTACCCAAAGGAAATGGTACAAATGTTCCGCAAGTAGTTATTGGACAAGCTGAAATAACATGTTACTCAAATCATATAAAAACACTCAAACTGTAATGTTAGAGAAGTATTTTCTTTAGGCAAACAGGTATTCAAATTATCTCATGTATTTTTCTCCCAGTTTGTAAAAATATACCATGACACTCTTTAATCAGATACTGTAAGGCACTGCAGGCATCCTATGGGGTAGATCCTCACCTGGTGTAAATGTTGCCATTGATGGCGCTATAACCATTTACATGAGGTGAGGATTTGGCCTATAGATTTTGCATTGTTCAGAGCTGGATTCTGGTGGTAAATTTTGATAATTTTTCAGGATGGCTGATGATTTGCTTCAACAGTAACTAAATAACAACAATATTCTGCATTTCTGTGTTTCCCCTCACCCAAGGATCCCAATTTGCTGTCAGCTTCCCTACAAGGTGGGTACAGGATGTTCTCTCAGTTCTGGCCTGCCACATGGGTAATCTGATGCACAAAGAAGTTCAAGTGATTTGCATAGTGTCACAGAGAACTAGTAGCAGAATCAGGAAACAGAACCTGACAATACTCAATTCACATAAAGTGTCAAGTACTTGATATTGCTCTTACAGCCCAAATCCAGGCACTCTGTTTTTTGAAACTGAGGTCTGAGTGCCAAGGAGACATTCAATACACAAACACAATTATATCAATCATAATCAATCATATCATATCATGATGTTACAATCCTCCACTGCTCATGTTACCGTGAACCCATCCAATACACATGGATGGGCTCCTAAAATCATGCACTAGTGAAGAGGGGTGGGGTGGGGATCAATATGATTATCATGCACAACTTCCCTTTATGTAATATTATTTCATTCTTGTTTATCTTTGTGTGTGTTTGCCATGGACTAAGCTATCAAGTAAATATAAACATTGGAAGCAGAGATCTACTAAGGAAGCAGTAAAAGAGAAGGCAGCGTAGAGTGCCAGAAGGAAACTCTGGTTTCCTAACAATATTTTTTCCTCTGAATTTTATTTCATTATTTACTCATTTCCCCCTTCTTATTTCACACCTTCCTTAATATCTGTTTAATGAGGCCTGCACCCACCATCGAAGTTGTGATCCCACCACGAAGTTCCAGTTTATGAACCAACCTCCTGCCATTGCATCCTCCACAGCAGCAACATGAGCCAACTCCCTTTGCTGTTTCACAGTCTGAATACTTTCCTCTTCCCAAAGGGCAATCCTGCTACTGGCAGATCAGGCCAGGGTAGCCTAAGGCATTGCAAATTGTGTTTGAGATATAATATATTACAGACTATATTCCAAAATATTTTTCAATTCAAATGCAATAATACAGTAACAGAGGTAAATAATTAGAAGCACAGAGGGAGAGAGAAATATTGAGGTTCAGGCAAGGGAGGGAGGAAATGGACACATTTTCAGATGGGATGTATAAAAAGATTCATGGATGTATAGATTTAAGGCCAGAAAGAATCATTACATCATCAAGCCTGACCTTCTGTATATAAAAGTCCATTACATTCCACCCAGTTACCCTTTTATTGAGCCCAAAAAATTGTGTCTGTCTTTGGAAAATGTTTTCCAGAAAGGCATCTAGTTTTGATATGAAGAATCAAGAGATGGAGAATCTCTCTCTTCATTTGGTAGTTTATTCCATTGGTCAATCATTCTCCCTGTTACAAAAATTGTGTCTAATTTATAATATGGGATTTGTCTGGCTTCAGATTCCAGCCATTGTTTTCTTTATGTCTTTCTCCCCTACATCAGGAGCACTTCAGTACCTGGTATTTTCTCCACATGAAGGTACTCATACACTGCAATCAAGTCACCTCTCAATCGTCTTTTTGATAAGTAAACAAATTGAGCTCTTTAAGTTTCTCATTGTCAGACATTTTCTCCCAGCCTCAAATCATATTTTGTGGTTCATGACTGCACCCTCTTCAATTTTTCAGCATCCTTTTTAAAATGTGGACACCAGAACTGTATGGCATATTGCAGTATTGTTGTATCTATATAAGATATCAAGATTGTTACTCTGTGTGTCACTCTGAATTCTAGAATATCGGTTGAGTCAGTGAGAAGTGATGGCTAGAAGCATGGCTGAGAGCTCTTTATGTTCAGAAAATCACCAGGTTTAACCATGACTGGGGTTCATGGTCTATTATTGTCCATTTTTTAAGTTCTCAAACATTTTGAGTTTACGAATTACACCTATGTGTTATTCAGCTACAGTAAGGTATGTATTTATGCCATGCAAGAGTCCCAGAGAATTGTGATATCAGAGGGAACTCAGTCAATCTCCACCCTTACTCCACAGCTAATTTGCATGTAATAATTTCATTGGTTATAGTAGGGAGACTGCCCGAGTGGTATATTACTTGCCCTTATTGCCATACCCATACAACATCATGGTCTTTCATTTATTAGTACAGAGATAAAATTACCTCCCTACCCCTACTTACCGCATCTCTACATCATGTTGAGTTGCCTGTCCACTATGACCCCTAAATCCTTCTCAGACTTACTGCTCTCCAGGATATAGTCCCCCATTCTGTTGGTTTGAACTGCATTGCTTGTTCCTAGATGTATAATTTTGCATTTGGCTTTAATAAATACATTTAGTTTGAAAGGGGCAATCTTACCAAGCCATCCAGATTGCTCTGTACGAACGTCCTGTCCTCATTGTAATTTACCGCTCTGTCGATCTTTGTGTCATCTACAAATTCTATCAGCAGAGATTTTATATGTATTTGTAAATCATTGATAAAAATATTGACTGCATCTGGCCTCGTCCCATCCCTATGGACCTCATTAGAAACACATCTTTTCAATGATGATTCCCCATTGACAACTACTTTTAAAGATGTGCCATTTATCCAGTTGTTCTTAATTCTTTTAATGTGAGCTTTATTGATATTGTATAGTGCTATTTTTAAAATCAGAATGCTGTGCACTACTAAATCAAATGCCTTAGAAAATTATTATATTGTCCGTATACAGTTACCTCTATCAAGCAAACTTGTAATTGCCTCAAAGAATGAAATCAGGTTTGTTTGACAAGTCATAGTTTCCTTAAAACTATGTTCACTGGTGTTAATTTTATTCTGAGCATTTAAATCTTTATCAGTTGAATTCTGTATCAGCTTTTCCTTCATTTTGCCCTGAATTGCTACCAGGCTCATAGACCAATAGCTACCTGCTTGCCATTTTAGGATACTGACACAACATTATCATTCTTCCAGTCTTTTTCTTGGTACTCCTAAGTGTATTAATAATTAACATAATCAGACCAGAGATCTGCCAACTCTTTCAGGACTCTTGAGTGCAGATTATCTGGGCCTGCTGATTTTAAATTGTTTATCATTAGTAGTTGTTGTCTAACATCCTCTTTGGTTACTGATTGGAAAGGACTTCATCACCCTTACATAATAGGAGTGCACCATCCTGCTTTTTTCCAAAGGCAGAAAAAAATATTAATACCTCCACCTTTTCTGCATCATTATTAACAATTTTATTATTTCCACCTAATAATGAGCTAGGATTTCTTTTACTCCTAATTAATTTAAAAATCCTTATTGTTCTTGAGCCTACCAGCTATGGACTTTTCCCTGATGGCCTCTGTTTTCCCTATCAATTTTCTGCACTTCATAACTTCTAATTTATAAATTGCTAGATATCCCCCCCCTTTTTCCATTTGCTATATATTACTTTTATATCTCTAACTGCTGCCTTCACTTCATCACTGAACTAGGATGACTTTTCGTCAAAATTGTCCTCTTTTTTGATAAAGATGAAGAGCTGATGCAGCAGGAAGATATAAAAGGCAGTTATAGGTGAGAAGAGGTGCAGAGGGGAAGATTCTGACATTACAGCTTAGAAAAAGTAGATTTTTTTCAAATGTTGACATAGCAAAAATTTTCCTCTGAAGTTTGAACATCTGCAACATTTTTAAATGATATTGAGCTGATCAAAATATTTGATTTAAAAAAAATCAAAATGTCAGAAACCAGCATAATTTTTAAAGTGATTTTTCATGATGTTTTGACCAGTGCTACTATGAAGGAGAGAGAACATTTTCACACTAGAAGTAACATCCTGGACCTACTGAAGTCAATGGTAAAACTTCCATGGACTTCAATGGCGCCAGGATTTCACCCTTCTTCTGGGGTTAATTTCTGAATAGATACTTCCCTCTTTACAACCAAGAACATTTTCTATTCCTGCAGGACTGAAAAACACAGATTTTCTACCTCTCTGGTAGGGGAAAGGGAAATGGTTCTCCTTAGGGATCAACATGCGAATGGTGAAATTCCTCTTTCTGAAGTCACCATGAAATTCAAAGGTCAGTTTTCAGTGCACTGGTAATGTTAATGATTCTTCTCTGCTTGGCTGCTGTATTCTTCAATTTCCTAGCCTGAATAGACTATAAAAAGACTGGATCCAATTTAATGGTCTTGAAAAATGCCAAATAGGATGTGCTGGAAACAAAAGTCCTATTTATCTTCCAAATCATACACATTTAGGTCAGCAACAGGCCAAGCTTCATCCATTCATCCAGCGCTGGCAATATCACCTCTAATCTGGAGAGACCACCTCCAGGGGTGAAAGGGGGCTCATTCCCAATAGCCCATATAATCTTTTGACCCTCTGCTGAGACTGCTAGCAAGGGGCCACTTTGGCATAATCATTTGTGCACTACGAAGTGGATGGGATCCTACCAAATCATTTCACTTAGACAACCAAAAAGACATGACATAATAATAATTTTCAGTCACCCACTACTGA
Organism: Chrysemys picta bellii; assembly: GCF_011386835.1. NCBI lineage: Eukaryota > Metazoa > Chordata > Testudines > Emydidae > Chrysemys > Chrysemys picta. Next base: position 119,878,506 of record NC_088794.1, on the reverse strand, counting down.
CCTGAGCAGATGTGAACACCCAATACACAGATATAAGGATGCATATCCCATTGTGATTCCTTTGAGGGGTCCATTCTCCTTATTATTAGTCAACTCAAACAGGTTTGTTTCTTGCTGTGTTTTAAAGGGAGACCTAGAGACAGATGGAAAATTCAGGAAACTCATGCATAAGGCAGGAAAACACCTTATAAAAAACCCTAAAGCTTTTTATATTAAATAATGAGCTCCAGCCCAATATTCCATAAGTAGCAAAATGAGATGGAAAAGTCCTATTGGCCAGGTGATCCAGTCAACCCTCCAGCTCATGTTCTGAGCGTACGCAGATTACAAATCATAAAATTAATTGATACAACAGATTGTAAGGGCACAAGTTCCTGAGCTGGTTAACGTTATCAAGAAACCGCTATTTTTTATAAAGTGACTGTATTTATTTTGTTCTGCTTAAATTGAGTGGCAGTAAGGCCTGACTGCTATAAACACGGTGTCAAATACAATGACTTTCCCATTACTTCAGGGGGAAAAGTCAAAAGACAGATGGAAAAAGCAAGTGGCAGAATGGTGTTTCTGTCATAATTATGTTTTATGCAGACATGACTCTGTGTCCATAATAATCGACAGGCTGTTTAGACATTTAGCAAACCAACAGTCAAATGTACTTTTCAGGGTGTGAATTTTTTTTTATTATTATTTCATGACTTGTAGAAACGGGGTTTGAATTCCTGTTCAATTTAACAGGCGGATAATAAAACATATTTTTTCTCCCACACCAAAGCAAAAATGAATGTGTTTCTATCCTTCAGAATGCACCGGAGACTGCCAAGAAAGCAATACACTGAAGAAAGGAGGCTTGAACAGGAAGGGAGTTAGATGGAGCTCATAAAGCTCCCGAGAAGGAATGGGCAAACTGATTCATATACATCTAGAATTAACCACTCCCTACCATCACCACAGAAGTGTCATACAAAGGTTAAACTAAAATGTTGAGGTTTAAAAGAGTTTGTTAAATGGTTGATATCTTTATTTTTATTCCTCTTCCTCCCTGGTCACAGCTTAACAGGAAGGTGAAGTGACCAAGTACAGGAAGAGACCCTAGAGGACATTGCAAGAAACTCCATTAGAATCCTTTACCTGGCTATTGCTTTCAGTTGGCAGCTCATTAGACCCAGGAACCAAAACAGACCAAAAAGATGGTAGCTTTGTTCCAGACAAAAGTTTTGTATTGCTTTAATTATACCAGAATAGGGCAAGCAGTACAATACCCACAGTGTAGATGCAGTTATACTGCTATAAAGTTGGAAATAAACAATACTTATATAATTGTGTCCACGCGAGGTATATATAAATAACATCCCAACTGAAATAGTTGTACTAGGACAAAAAATTTTGTGTAAACCAGGCCTTATCTTCCAGCTTGGAAGCAGCTGATATTTTTCAATTGAAATTTCTGGTAGAGAAGGCTGCCCTTTATTTCTTGCCCAAATAAGGAGCTCCTGAAGCAGCTGGAAGATAACATGGTCTTCTTAGCAACAGAACCAGGCTGCCAGGGAGTCAAGGTGGCTATGGTGGGGGCAGACCCTCTACATGAATGGCCTTGGCTTCCTGTGGCTCCCCAGGAGATCTGTGATCTTCTGACCTGGACCCTCACTTTCTCCCAAGGGGGGGGGGGGGGGGGGGGGCGCAAACCTCTTATGGGAGAATACAAAGTAAAATCTGTGAGAGAACATATGTGGATTTTGCTTCATAGCAGCACAATCAAGCCCTAGGTAAGAATTCCAGGATGTAGCTCCCATTTTACCATGCACGTTTAACAGCTTGGTGAAGTGTATCGACATGAGCAACAGAGAAGTCTTCTTGTCCCCCCTTGAGGGCTATATTTATAAGCCATGGATGAAACACATTTCATACATTGTGTTTCCAGGACATCAGGCTTACATCTGCACAGCAATTATACGATGAGGAACTTAAGGGAATAGCTCACAGATTTATATCTTAAAATATGAAGAAAAGATGAAGCTCAATTATTTATGCCAGGAATAGAATCTAATACGTCTCTTATTTGAGGCAGGTGCACCATTCAATGATGAGTAAGCATTCAAGATACATTAGAGCTGGATTTTCTGCTCTTTATGGGACAGTGTCTTATTGACCTGTCTACAGTGGTAGAATCTGTGCCCTCCATCCTTTAGATGAATGGTTTATTAGGACGGGGATATTAAGGCAGTCAGAAGAAGCGGAGGGAATGTGTGTGTGAGTGCATAGGTGAGGGGGTATGGGTGTGGCAGGGGCACAGGAAGTATGAGAGAGTAAGGCTTGTGTGCAAGAACGTATGTTTTTTGTGTGCATAGAAGCATATGTTTAGGTGTTGGGGTGGATATGTGTGTTAGATCTATTCTATGAGAATGGGTCTGACTGTAAGTTGGGGAGTAAGGGTTATGAGTAGAACTGGCTGGGATATTTTCAACAAATTGAAATTTGCTGAAATATGCTGTTTCACTGAGTCAAAATGTTTTGTGGAGCCAAGTTCACTTTGATGAAACTGAGACAGTTTTTCAGGGCTCTGTGGTCACTTCTAATGAGAGAGAAATCCTAATTTAAAAAATTGTTCATTTTATCACAATTGTATAGTTAAAAATAAGAAAGGTTTTTAGTTTTATTCCAATGAGGAATGAAAACAAATGTTCAAAACCTCAAAGGTTGTCACAAAATGGACTTGTCCTCCAAACACCTCTAGTTATGGGTGTCACTGCCTCTGTTTGTCTGTGTGTAAGCATAGGAGAAGTTAGACACAATTCCAAATATAGGTCTTTATCCAGGAGAGGACTATGTAAAAGCTGAACAAACTCAAACTGTAAAGACTGAGTAAGAATACCATCATTTAGCCTCTGAGGAGGTGAGGTAAAAGCAACCTTGAGCCTCCAGGTGGAGTGAATCAATCCAAGGTTCAGTTGCATTCCAACCACATCCTTTATTGTGTGAGTATCAAAGACAACTCTCAGTAACACTTTACAACAAGTGGTTGATCATTACTAATTCCTCTGGTATTCATTGTATGGCAATAAACATTAATTGTAATGACATAACTTGGTTTTACAAGTGCGATTACAGACTGTGCTAGAAAGGCCCGGTCACTAGTGCTGATGTGTTCAGGACTGTGCAGTAGCATCTGCAATATTCAGTTCAGGGCTAAGGGGCTTTATAGTGAATCAGTCAGAAAATTGCCCTCTTCTCTGAGATTTCATATTATAAAAGAGCCTTCACTTGGGTTAAAACAATATTTATTTAGACCTTTATATTTCAGTTACTAAACAGCTTTTAAAATATTAAAGTTGCAATAAGGTTTGTAATTTCAAAGCACTTTTTTCCACGGGTAGGGAAAAAATAATATTAAAACAAATAATAATTCTTGTAAATTTCTGGTCTATGTGTGGCCAAAGTAGAGAAATGTCTATTTTACATAAACAGTTTGTTGGTTCAGTCTGTTTTATCCAACAAAAAATGTCTTAGCATGTTTAACAAATAGCTACTATGCAACGGTTCTAGTGCATCTGTGCAGAATCAATGTTCCTAGGTAACTGACACAATACTATAAAACAAGCAGCACATTGAAAATAAACTAGTAGCCTACTGACAGTTAGCTGCTAGGAAAAGGATGGTACCTAATAAAACATGGCAGCAGCAGCAAAGCCCACTATTCAACAGAGGTGGCAGTGGGAGAGCGTTAGGAGAAATAGTCCAAATTGTATAAATTCAATATTAATTTCTGATGGTTAGAGAAGGAAAGATAAAGTCAGGACTAGTGAGTTCTATTCCTGACCTGTTACCACCTTCTTGTATAAAAAAAAATACAATGTTTAAGTTTGGGGGCCTTTGTTTTCCAATTTGTTGACCTTAAATCTCAGTTTACTTGATACTTTCTGTACCTGCATCTCAGTACAGATTAAACAATGTTAGAAAGGCACTTTGAAAACCTCAGGTCAGAGGCATTACATGCAAATTATTATTTATTACTTATGCATGGGGATGGTTTCTATCTGACTTTTCCTTGTAATTAATGGCCCAAATTCATCTGTGTGCTCTGACTCCTTTGTGCTAGTTCAATGACACAAAGTAGATTAGATAAACAGCTGAGTTTAAGACTGTTTTGCAGCATGGGAGAAGCACAAAGCCGCTGGGATGTATACCTGAAACTGTCCCTGCCTCTTTATTTTGGACCCTCAGATTCCAGTCATGAATTACCTGGAAATGCCCCTCCTCTTAGGACATTATTATTTAAGTATAAGCAGAATGGAAAGCTGGGAGATAAATCAGATAATTAGATAATGAGGGGATTGAGGCATATTTACACCATAGTGCCTTTACATTGCTGTTAGAATGTAAATAGGCCTTAAAGTGGAGGTAAATACAATTTACAGATTGCTTAGGGATCTGTAATTAGGATTAGCCTCTGATTCATTTACTCAGTGTAATAAAAATATAACAAATTTATAATTAAAGGTGGGTCCAAACCAATACTCTGGAATTGAACATCCCAGAGTTTTGGATTGTTGGAAATCCAGTTCTAGATTTTGCAGCTAAGGTCTATTCCTGTTTAACAGAGATGTAAGAGGACCTTCATTTTTATGCAACATATAATTACATTGGGGAATTCACAGGCAAATAGCTTAGTAACTTTCATGTGAACATTCCACACTGAAAAGAATAAGAAGTGTTGGATGCAGTATTGTAGCCATTTTGCTCCCAGGATATTAGAGAGATAAGGTGGGTGAGGTAATATTTTTTATTGGACCAACTTCTGTTGGTGAGAGAGACAAGCTTTTGAGCTACACGGAGCTCTTGTTCAGGTCTGGGAAAGGTACTCAGACTGTCACAGCATTCGCCTTGAATGGTCCCTAGCATATGCTTAAATACTATGTGTTTGATCTTGTATTTAGCTGTGACACTCTGGATACGTCTACACTGCAATTAAAAACCTGAAAAACCTGTGCCAGCTGATTCAGACTCACAGGCTCAGGCTAAGAAGCTGTTTAATTGTGGTGTAGACATTTGGGCTTAGGCTAGAGTCTGGGCTCTAGGACCCTGTGAGGCAGGAAGGTCTCAGAGCTTCCAAATGTCTACACTGCAATTAAACAGCTCCTTAGCCTGAGTTCCCTGAGCCTAAGTCAGCTGGCATGAGGCAGCCACAGGTGTCTAACTGCAGTGTAGACATACCCTCTGAGTACCTTTCCCAGACGTGAAGAAGAGCTCTGTGTAGTTCAAAAACTTGTCTCACTCACTAACGAAAGTTGGTCCATTAAAAGATATTACCTCATCCACCTTGTCTCAAGAATAAAAAGAGCGTGCATCTGTAGTTACAGCACATCACACTCACTTCAGGGCATAAGCTTATCATTAGTGGGTGAAAAGGAACACGTACTCCCAAGGTTATAGAACTGCACAATAATTTGCATTATGGAGATTTATATTTGATTTAATGAAATATCTATTTTTGACCACTTTAAGAGACTAGATGGGCTATTGGCTCAGGTCTGACATGGCAATTTCTATGGTACATATTAATTCTATTCATAAAAGTTTTGTCACACATCCAGGCTTTGGCGTGCAACCTATGCTAATTATTGATTATAACTGGCCCAGAGCTAAAGGAAACATTTTCAATGCAACTGGCACAATCACTGTTTGTTTCACCAGTGTAACAAATGTAGTTCAGAAACCCCTTACAGGCTTGTGAAGATTTTTTTTTTGTGTGGGATGCAAGCAAAGTGGCAGCGGTTCATTAATTCAAACCAAAATAAAGTTCTCCTTGTAGACTCAAAAAGACGAGCTGAACACTGACCTCTGCTCACTAGGAACTGAATTCTCTGGCATATTTATTTTTCTCTACGAAAATTAAATGTATGGGGAAATTAAAGGTCCATTTTGAATTGTAAGTGCTTCCACTTGACTCTGGAGGTCCTCAATCACAATCTGAGATGAATCAATGTCTCATTGTAAATAACACCATGGATAAACACTTACATGGCTATTAAGAAGTGCAATAAATTTATACTAAACCACGTACTCTCTTACTAAAGTTGCCAGATATTTGTCATGGGGGGAGGGACAGGGTAAATATGAAGAAGGATTGCTTATGACGTCCAAGGGGCCATGAACTAGGAATTAAGAAAAATAAAAATATGTAAACTGAATATCAAGGAAAGTTTTCTGACAATGAGCTTTACTAGGCCTTGGAATTTTCTCTTTCAGGAAATCAGAGAAGCTTAATCATTTGAATAATTTAAAATTAGATTGGGCAAAGCTGAACTGACAGTGAAGAATAGTCTAAAATACCCAATAGGTTTTTCCTCCACTTTAATTTCTATGATTTCTGGGATGGCCAATCCCTATTTCTGGCAGCTTCCTACAAACTGAACCTTCAAGACAAAAATAACCTAGGAATAGGTCACTGATTTGACTGTTATAAAAAACAACCAGAAGCACCACCTGCGAGGTGAACCACACCCTGGATTGAACATTTCAAATTCAATTGTGCCAGTATATTTATGCCTGTATCTGTAATTTTCACTCCATGCATCTGAAGAAGTGGGTTTTTTTACCCATGAAAACTTATGCCCAAATAAATCTGTTAGTCTTTAAGGTGCCACCGGACTCCTCAAATTCAATGTCTTCTTTAATTAATTAAAAAACTAGTGCAAACAACCATGCTGTAGCTAATCAACATACCCAGGGCCGGCTCCAGGCACCAGCCGAACAAGCTTGTGCTTGGGGCAGCAGATTCTACAAGGAGGCATTCCGCTCAATCCTAGGGCGGCACAGCCGCTTTTTGTTTTGTTTTGTCTTGTTTTGTTCGCTGACCTGGCCACCCTGTAGGGGGGCGGCGGCGCGGGCAGGTTTTTTTTTTTTTTTTTGCTTTGCCGTTCTGGTCACCCTGATTTTTTTTTTTTTTTTTTGCTTGGGGCAGCAAAAAAGCCAGAGCCGGCCCTGAATATACCAAGTGATCTTATTTTCCATTACCTTTGTCCTCTGTGCCCCCTTTCCTCGTTTTGTGTGTCACACTCACTGTTATGCATTCATTTCTTCAAATTGGACTCTGATCCTCCAACTTCTTGCATGCAGGTAGCACCCAGGCACAAGCAATTTGCCACACACAAGAAGTGGCAGGACTGCGGCCTTAGACTGCAAGCTGTATAGGGTACAGACCTTGTCTACCTATGAGTTTGTACAGTATCTAGAATAATGCAACCCCAATCTTGATGGTGGTCTCTGGATGTTGCTGTAAATAATTATAATGCAATAACATTTTCTGGGTGGTTCTGCACTCCAGTTTCCAAATGGAAGTGTGTTCTGTATAAAACTCATGATGCCACATTTTTACAGTCTGTCTTTAGGACTGCAGTAGGAATCAGAGCCATGAATGGAATTAGATGTTGCAACACTGATCACCAAAGTGCCTAACTTTTAGGCACCTAGAAAATCATAGGAACACCACTGTGATCTGCAAAGCTGAGTTAAGTTCCTCAGCTCCTGATACAATGAATGGGGAGAGATAGGCACCTTAGACTGCAATCCACAAATCTTAGCTAATCTTAGCTAATTAATAAAAGATGCCAATGAGAGGGGTTTATGCGAAACTCCACCCCTCTCTTGGAGATAGGTGCCTAAGTCTGGACTGCAGGGAGGAGTTTATCTATGACAGGGGTTCCCAAACTTGGTTCGTGCTTGTACAGGATAAGGCGTGCCGCTTCCTGCAGCTCCCATTAGCCAGGGATGGTGAACCACAGCCACTGGGAGCTGCGCGTGGCTGTACCTGCAGATGCCCAGGTAAACAAAGTGTCTCGCGGCCCGCCAGGGGCATACCCTGAACAAGCCGTGAACCAAGTTTGGGAACCCCTATCTATGATTAGTGAGCCACAAACAGGAACCAGTCACCTGACATCAGGTGGTTTAGGCATCTAAGGTGTTTCTTGTAGGAGTGAGGTAGGTACCTCACTCCACATAAAATGGCCAGAAGAGGAGAAAGAGATGATGCCTACCTGATAACTTTTAGCCCAGTGGTTAGAATATTCACCTGGGATGTAGAAGACCCAGCTTCAATTGCCCCCTCTCTGCCAGAGGAACAAAAAAAAACATATTCAAACAGGAGGTTTCCCAAGTCTCTGGAGGGTGTTCGAGCCACTGAACTATGGGTTATTCTGAACTGGAGCTCCCTTGATCTCTTCTGTTGAAACTGTTGCACTGTGAATAAATAATGAAAGAGTGATTGGAGTAGGATGACTGGACCTGGGGTCTTCATGTGCTAGATGAGCTCTTTAACCACTAAACTACAGAGTCATTCTCACACACTTGCTTTGTGTCTCTGGCCCAATGACTCTTTGACATTATTTTCCATTGATATCCCATTCCTGAGAGTAACTAAGGCACAGAAAGCATAGCTGCTACTGTCATTTTGAAGCTGCCAGGTGGGTATACTGTTAACTTGTTCACTGAAATGCTGCCAGCTGACCTCATCGTGGAGTGGTTTAGGAAAGTGTCCTACCGCAGCGAAAGAAATAAGGCAGTCATATTTAGAAATCTTTGGGAAAGGATTGAAGAGTAACTCCATGAAAATTTAATCAAGATCTCTTAGAATGATAAAGGGATATCTTTAGTACATCTACAACTGTTCTGCATGCCTGTCCCCTCCCTACCCCAATGGGGCAATGAACAGATGCCAATTCTATCTCTGTTTGTTGAACCACTACCTTTTCTCATATGAGTAAAACAATGAAAAGTCAAGATCTTCATTAACTTGGGGAAGGGTCAGGGTCCATCTGTAAATTTAAACATTGTAAGGGAAAATACATGCATACACTTTCCCAGGGTCCTTTTATCTTCATCGGGCTTGTCCATGTTCAACTGGTGGGACTAGCTAAACTGTGGTAGAGTCTCAAACAGGTTCATGGCATGGTTGAGGTCTCCCAAAATGCATCCCTTTTCCTCAGTGTTCATGGCAGGGCTAACTGTCTCAGGCTCCTCACGGGTATCTACAATGGTCTGTAGGGCGCTGGTGGGGCTTTCAGTAAGCATGTAAAAGCCTTGTAGAAGCAGCAGGTCTGAAAAATGTCTTCACTTTCATACAGCACTGCTGCTGATCCCTGTCATACCCTTTAGACTGCATCCCCTATACAATTTTTTTGTCCATGTTTCTGTGGCTGATCCATAGCTGTGTGTGTAATATCTCCTCTCTACTCCAGGCAGGAGTGTGTCTAGTGCATGGAACTGGCATGGTCAATTGGGCAGTTTCATACAATAAGAGAGAGCTGCCCGCCGAGGTGGGAAATGGGGAAAAGACATTTCCAAAATACCCAGATGGTTTTAAAGAAGGGGATGGTTTCTGGTCATGACCCCTGGGCAGTGGAGTTTACAATTATGACCAAAGAAGTCACTGTCGCAGGTAATGGGACACTGTGGGGCATCTGCTTGAGGACTGTTAGCATTGACACAGGCCATACTGCGTCAACCTTGGCTCTAAACCATTTGTGGGGGTGGTTTTACTGCATTTCCCTAATGGGTAACTTATTTCAGCTAGAGATAAGAACATAAGAATGGCCATATTTGGTCAGCCCAAAGGTCTATCTAGCCCAGTATCCTGTCTTCCGACACTGGCCAGTGCCAGGTGCCCCAGAGGGAATGAACAGAACATCACCTGTCGCTCATTCCCAGCTTCTGTCAAACCAAGTGTAAATTTGAGTGAAGACACATGCACAAATAGGTTGATGCAAGGCAACTTATGTCAACCTAACTTTATAGTGTAGACCAGGCCTCAGTGGCTTATGAGAGGATGGCGTTTCACATCTATTAACAAATAAGGGGATTTAGCATTTTGAAAGTGTATTAGTTAGTATTAAGAAGACACATGCAAAAAAAAATGTGTTAGGAAATCAGTAGCAATATGAGCTCCAGAAAGGAGAGCACACTATGCCATTGTAAAGGATGGGGCATCAGGAGTGCTACCTCTGTGCACCAAAGTCAAGAATAAAAACTGAGTAAATCCTGATTTAGTACTTTAAGCATCGCCCCAAAATTTGCTTTATAAGGGTTAAAGAATGAATGTGTATCATTAGTGAGATTTTTCTTCCAGGATCCAAATAAGGAGAAAAGTTGACCCAACATTATTTAATGTTAAAAATATAGCTTGATATATTGATAGATATATGTGTGTAAATTCCTTGGTGCCTCTCTACTTCCTAGTTTCAGCCAGAAGTGGAAATACTGAAAAAAAATGTACTTCTGATCTGACTCAAAATAAGGACATGCTGGAAATATCACAAGAACCTCTTTTTATCTGAACAATGTCTATACCCAGAGAGGTTTGACTAATGGTCTGAAATCCTGGAAACATCTGTGAATTTTTTGAGGTTCACCCATCACGAATTCTGTACTAATACATCATGTACAAAAAATCACAGACTTAGCCTGAGGTATTCATTGCAACAAGATGTAACTGAGTCAAAGAACATAGCAGAATTCAGAAAAATAAAAAAAATTGACATTTATATGAACAGTGAAAAAATTGCTGAGGATTTTTAAAAAGTTTAGAAGGGACATACACCTTCATGCTTCAGGGCATAAAGCAGTATCTAAATAACAGGGGTAAGAAGCTTCCTGTATGGACAGAGTATTCCATAACTGCCCATTGTAAAGTTCTTGCACTTACTCTGAAATATATGGTCTAACCACCATCAGAGACATGAGACTGGACTAAAGCAACTAATGATAAGATCCTGTGAGCCAGATCCTTAGCTGGTGTAAACTGACATAACTCCATTGACATCAATGGGGCTACACCAATTTACACCAGCTGATGACTTGACCCTAAATTCCTATTTCCAGGCACTGATTTTTGCTTATCATATCTGAAAGGGAAGATCTGGATTAAAAAATAATAATCTCAACTTCAATTGGTTTCTCAAGTGCATTAAAATAAAAGGCACATATTCCCATGGAGGAGTATTTGTTCACACAATGGATTAAATATTCAATACACTGAATAGGAATTTTGCTTCATTCCTGCACTCATCTTATGGAGATATACCTGTCTCATAGAACTGGAAGGGATCTTGAAAGGTCATCAAGTCCAGCCCCCTGCCTTCACTAGCAGGACCAAGTACTAATTTTGCCCCAGATCCCTAAGTGGCCCCCTCAAGGATTGAACTCATAATCCTGGGTTTAGCAGACCAATGCTCAAACCACTCCCCCCGACCTTAGTAGGGCTTCATAGCTAATTCCTTGTGCATGGTGCTGCTGAATACAGTATAAGTCTTATCTCCCTGTTAAATTACAACTGACATAGCTACAGAGACATGGCACTGGGTGACGGTACAGGCACAAGAGGAGTATTGAAGTATGTGTCGACAGGTGACACACAAAGACCCATAGTTATGAGGCAGTCATCTGCATCCATCTCCCTTTTCTTTCTGATGTGATTTTTCACACAACTACTCATCACCTCCCACAAAACCAGCAAGTATAAGTTTCCTTACAGTCAGACTTGTAGTGCTTTTATAGTGCCACTCATGAGCTTGGAACAATGCCAGAAAAATGCCACTGGGTGCCTTAAACCTCTTAAGTGAAAAATTAATTTCCCGTAATATGACTTATCATTATCTGCACTGGATCTTAAAACTATTCTATTGTGCTCCTAGGGAAAAAGTTTACCGAACTCCAAACAACATATTGCCAAAGGTTCAAGCAACTGAGTAGATACTAAGCAGTTATTAGATCAAGGCCACAATATATAATAGTTTTGCATTGTTAAGTGCACACTGTACATGTTGCCTGCTTGTAATATTAACACTAGGGATGCATTGTTTACATACTGTTCAAAGCCCTGAACCAATAAAGTACTCAGGCTGGGATTAAGAGGCCTAAAGTATTTAAATGTTTGACTCCCATTGAATTTCAACAGGTTTTGACTACCTAACTCTCTTAGGCTCTTTAGAAAATCCCACCCTTACGTATGTACATAATTTTAGGCATATTCTCATGCTTAAAGTATACACATACTTAAGTGCTCTAATTAATGGATCCCAAGTATATGTGGCATTGCTAAGGTTTGTATAGCAGCCTGAGGATTTTAGATGCCCGTTTGCTATTAAAATGAAGGGGAACTGAGTGCCCAAATCTTCTAAGTGACTTTGAAAATCTCAGACCTGATGGAACACACAGTTCTTCACATGCTGGGACAGATGTTGAATGTTCATGTCTTCCAACTGTCCAAAAAACAAATATGTTTTTAACTAGCTACAACGACTTTCATTGGGTTAGTATAACAGTCACAAGAAATATAAAGTAACAACAAAAATGAAGGGAGTTATCACTCTGAGTGGGGTCCTGAGTTTGAAGCTACATCCAGTTCCATTCCTGGGTTCACTTCTCATGCATTCACCCCATTTCATTCTCAGGTTCACCTCTCAGGTTCAGCTGCAAGTATTGCCAGCTGGCCAGTTTTATGAATGCCACTGCACACAATGTTCCAAGTCTTAAAGGTACAGTAACCACATACAATCCACACATTCTTAAAACAGTTATACAACTTTCAGCACCTTCTCAGCATGTGTCAGGGCTTGGCAGTTTTGCTGCAAAATTCCTTGGGCCAAATTCTTTTCTACTGCAACTCTATTCAGCAGAGTCATACCAGGCAGTAATTGAGGCCATTATGTCAAAATATATGTCTTGCCTTTAAGGAACTGATAGAGTAATGTCTTCCACAGCCAAGAGGAAGTTATGTGACATTAAAAGTATATGTGCATACCTGGGAAAGATGTGGCTATTTCTGAATCTAAGGAAGAACTAAGAGACCTTTGTAGAGAGAAGCTTTTACATTTGTCCATTGATCCTGTTAGATATCTGACAAAGGAGATGAAGTGTTTGCTCCTTGAACCATATGTCCCCCAAGAAACTCATCAGAGAAAAGGAGAGTGCAATCTCAGAACACAGAAATTGACATTTCACATTACAGTCAATCTTTACTTACTTTATTGAGATAACTTTGAAAGTACTTATTACTCACATGCTTGAATCTGAGTTCCTTCTCAGAAAATCACAATTAGAGCTCGTCGAAAAAAGAAAAAAAAACATTCGTGAAAATGTCAAAGTTACTTTTAATTTGAAGGGTTTGGAACAGACCCATTTTTTTCCAAAATATTTCATAATTTTTTTTAAAACAATATTTTAATAGAAAATTATCCAAGCATTTATCAAAAGTTTACATTTGTAAAAAAAAAGTTTTCAAAAAATGAAAAATGTCATTAACATTTTAGACTATGATAATGATGCTTGCAATAGCACCTCAGAGCCCCAGTCATGTAAAAGGACCTTACTGTGTTAGGTGCTGTACAAACACAGAGCAAAGTCTGTCAATCTCTGCCCCAAAGTGCTTCAGTCTTGTTTGCTGAACACTTAGATAAAAATTTCAATGAAAAAAAAGTACAGCTTGTTCATTAAAAACAAAAACTGACACTATCATTTTTGGTGGAAAAATTGTCTTTGTAAAAAGGCCAAGTTTCAGTTAATTTTTGTTGTTGTTTTTGTTGTTCAAAAAAGTCCAATCAGATCTAGTTTCCATGGCTTTCTAGTCATACAGACAACACAATTACCAGCTTAGCGACATAAGGAATATAGATAAAGCACAGATCCTCATGCTGCCTAAATGCAGGAATCTGTCACTTAGGGCTTGATCCTCATAGACTCATAGACTTTAAGGTCAGAAGGGACCATTATGATCATCTAGTCTGACCTCCCGCATGATGCAGGCCACAAAGCCGTCCCAACCCTTTCCCTTGACTCTGCTGTTGAAGTCCCCAAATCCTGTGGTTTAGAGACTTCAAGTAGCAGAGAATCCTCCAGCTAGTGACCCCTGCCCCATGCTGCGGAGGAAGGCGAAAAACCTCCAGGGCTTCTGCCAATCTACCCTGGAGGAAAATTCCTTCCCGACCCCAAATATGGCGATCAGTAGAACCCCGAGCATGTAGGCAAGATTCTCCAGCCAGACCCTCATTGGCATTGATACTATTTACCAGCGATGGCACACTGTTCATTTGACTAAAATCATGTTATCCCATTAAACCATTCCCTCCATAAACTTATCTAGCTTAATCTTAAAACCAGACAGGTCCTTCGCCCCCACCGTTTCCCTCGGAAGGCTGTTCCAATATTTCACCCCTCTGACGGTCAGAAACCTTTGTCTAATTTCAAGCCTAAACTTCCTACACTTACAGAAGTCAGTGGCAAAGCTCCTATTGACTTTAATGGCATGAGATCATTTCCATAACCAGGAAGGCATCTCTGGTCATTAACAACAACTTACATATGCCTGTCATCTGTGCCTTTGAAAATCTCCACAATAGTTACTAGAAGGTCAGACAGTCACAGACATGTGAGTAGATCTCATTCCATTCAGTAGAAGGCAACAGAGCCACGTTCACCATCCAGGCATTGCATTGCATTGCATTGCATTACACATGAACAGAATTTATGTGGCTAAGCCCTAGATACTGTCTCTTGAGTATGACCTTGAAAAAAGCAAAGCACCTAATCAGTCTGATGTTTATTCAGCCCTGACTGCTTGTGGCTCCCTGTGAAATGCCAGTCCTTCAGACTTCTCAGCCTACTTAATCCATTTTGTTCTAATGCTCTCCTCCCGTCTTTATCTCCATACATCTTCATTACCAGCTCTCTGGTTCACCCTGTTGCTGCAGGGGTTAAGCAGGAGATATTTATTAAATCTAAACTCAAACAAATGTTAGATAGTACAGAGCCGCTACTGGAAGTATAGAGATAAAAGGCCATTTGCTGGCTTAATTAAAATTAATCAGAAATAATGGACTGTCTTCAGGAGGAATAATATAAACACATAACACTAATCTCACAAGCCTAAATTACACAATAATTTGAGACTCTAAGGCTCATTGATTTAATACAGTATTTAGTGCAGGAGAAGATTTAGGAAAGATCAGAGCCAGTTCCCCTACATGATAAAACTCTTAAACCTTTGATTCAGAATCCTTCCGTAATGTTTTAAAACAATTCCTAATTAAAGCTTCCTTCTGATGTTGACATCAGTAGGAAAGGCTTTTGTAATGTGATCTTAATAGGCTATTAATACCAGGACAAGATTAAGGGATTTGTTCTCCCGTAGATGAGCATATGCAGCTGCCATTACGCAGCCATATTGATCATTGAGACCCCATGGCACAGCATTTATGGTTCAACCCCATGCCCTCCCAACATATTCTTGGGGAACCTACTTGTTTCAGAAACACAGAAAAATCTCCAGATCCCCACCTCCTCCTTTTTATTTTATCCACTTCTTTTGTTTATCTGATTGTATTGGAAGGATGAAGGAAGGGACCTTCCCCGTCCTCCACAACTATATGTGGGTGGGGGTTTTCTGAGTAAACAGTGGCTGTTTCTGAAAATGAAGGAAATACATGTATGTGTTAAACCATCCATTTGGACTTATGTCACTTTGTTCCCATGTCAGATCCTGGGTTGATAAGCATATTGTAAATGTCTAGTTAGATTAGATTTGAAAGGATAGCTTGTTTTCGGTAGTAATCATCCCATATGACCCAATGGACCTGACTTTCCTTTCACTAACAAACTATCCATTAGTTCAAACTCCATTGAAGTCAAGTGAGTTATACTGGAGGAAAACTGGTGTGAAAGAAGAATTAGGCCAACAGTTTACAGTTACGGTCATTTTAGGCTTCTTTGGTAGCAACACCAGCTAATAGCTGGGATGAGGATGTTTTAAGAAACTGTTTATCTCTAACCCAAAATAGGTAAACCCTATTCCATTCCTGAATACCTGCAAAAGCAAACTCAACATGTTCCCTCAAGCAATCCAAGATCAATAAAGCGATCTAAATTACTGCCTCCAATGACCAGATTCTGTGGAGATAAGACTAGCTCTCTAGTTGGTGGACATTGAGACAACCTGCACTATGCAGGTGGGTGGTGTTTTTAACTGTGAACATTGTTTAGAGATCGTGATAGTTCCATGTTATGAGCAAGTAAATATTTGATCTATGAGTGTAAATGAAAAAGTAATTCCTGAATAAAGGGTTTGTGGCTACCGGCCCCCATTTGAGAGTGGTGAGGAGCTGCACTGCCTTGGGGTCAGCTCAAAGAGAGACTGTTTCCCCATGAGTCACAGTCCCTTCTTCAGCTCCCAGATGCTCCAAAGCAGTGTGGCTACTGCACTATCCTTTAGGAAGGTGCGGCATGCTCTCCCGTATGTGTCTGTCCACATCCACTGGCTGGTGCAGCGAGCTCGGGAAGGTCCATGGTCCCACTCCTTTCCTGCACCATCCTGTTCCCTTGGGGGTCGCTTGTGTCTACTGGGGCTTTAGAAGGGAGCAGCCTCAGTAGTTAGGGGAGCATAGGGACTGCAGGTGTGTCTTTTACTTTCCAAGGTACATTTGTGAACCTCTTTGAGACCATTCTGGATATTATAAGTCATCAAGCCAATCTTAATGAAATTCCACTGAAAGATACCACCGTTTCTCTGCCAGCTGTGATGAAAGTATTTACTCTTTCAAAGCCACCGACCTGCAGATGTGCAATATAATGTACAGTGCATACCTTATATGATAGTCACATCGGGGGATGGGAGAGATCCATAACCTCTCCTCCTTCCTGCCCCTCTGAGAGCAGCTTGTGTCCAGACAGGGCACTAGCAGGGATCAATCCCTGCATTCAGTAGACTTCTGGAAGTTCAATGTTGTTGGCATAGAGCTGAAGGCATAAGAAGGCAGGAAGGCTCTTTGGGTCCCCATGCAGACAAATGCCACCCAGAGTCTGATCCTTAATGTTTTTCATAATTTCTTATTGGGATAAAACAATATCCAAGTATTTGGCAATACTGTATTTGCTTTGTTCAGACCTGTGGTACTGTAATTCTACATGTGATTCTAATAATGAAAGAAAGAAACTAAATTAGTTAGGTCCCCTTCTTTCCATATATTTTTGGCACTGTATTGCATGCAACTCAAAATAGTCATTTATGGGGGGAGACGGGGGGAAGAGAGAAAGAGAGCGTGAGAGCTATGCAAAGAATGCTCATTAGCTACTTTTGAAACATAAATATTTAAGCTATTAAAAACCCCTCCGTGTAACAAAAGGGCACTGAGTCCATATTATAAACCCATATTAAAAACCAGTCACCTGTAATGCTTTCCAATTATTATTTTAAAGAAACATAGTAAAAGTCAGGAGGTCTACATTTTGACCTTCTTTTTTCATACACCTGCTTGCAAACTCCATGTGGCTCTTTGAACCCCCGCTCCTCCCAATTTCTCTGAAAAAACATTAGGACGACATACTCTCGCTGAATCCTGCATTTAAAAAAATGAAAAAAATCTCCCACATCCATAAGCCCAGTAACACAATGAAAGTGTACATCTTGAAAATGAAAGGCTTATTGGAGATACAAGCTCAGACAGAGGCAGGAAAATCAAACTTTGCCTGTGGAAGAGGAAATCCTCTTTCTGTATCAGACGGAACAGCTGTCACAATACAATACTACAATGGAATGTATCCTGTGATACAAACTGCACCCCAAAACTCTTTGCATGATCACATAACTACAGTTACATGTCTGTATATCAATGATGGGCTAAAATGAGTGCCTTGGATCAGAATCACAATGAACCTATTCACTCTGTTTTGATTCTGAGTCAGATCTAATACCATCAGAAGCTTATTTTATGCTTCTAGTTTGGATGAAGCAGATTATCTGATTTCAGGAGACTCCCACTTTTGGGGGGCCACAAACTCAAGTGAACATATCGCAAGGTTTCACTACCACTAAATTCAAACCTAAACTCTGAAACTTAGACAATAAAGTCCTCAGTGCAGAGACTGATTTTAGTTATGTGTTTGAATAATGTCCAACACAATGGGGTTCTGGTTTACAACTGGGGAGTCTAGGTGCTACCATGATATACATAGTAAAAATAGCCTAAACAGTCTAAACTTAATCCAGACCCAAACACTGACCCCTTAGCTCTGATATACATTCTTGTGCAAATCAATCTCTTTCAAGTCTATTTAATAAGGAGTGATAGCCCTATATATACCATTATCATTATTATTTCATATAAAATCCCAGCTAAAAGGGGATGGGGGCAGGGGAGAAAAGATGGTTATTTGTGTCACTGGTAAATGGCTTGTGAAGTCAGTAGATGTCTCTACTCATCTCAGAATTCCTTAACTTCATTTCACATTGACTGTGCCGTCCTTCGTCACTAGTGTCCCTTGAATCGGAGCTCTCTAGAGTCCAGACTTCAACATTGTGGGGAGTTCCATGTCCTCCTTTCTCACCTGTGCAAGAAATGCAACCACCTGATGCCCATTCTTCATTTTTCTCAGGATACAGTTCAAAACTTCCCTCATTGATTTTAAAACCCTCCATGGATTTGCTACAGCCTTCTTCAAGTAATTTGTTTCTTCCCCTTTCCCTCCTTTCATCTTCCCCTCCATCTCTCTCCCTTCACAAATGTTTGCCTCTACTGGTGTGAGAACCTTCTCCTTTTCAGCTCCTGGTATCTGGAACACAACAGGTTTCTCCCTTGACTATTCTTCTTAAATGTCCTCTTTCTCTTTATTACGTATTACAGAACTCAGCACATTTCCTTAAAGGCGCTTTACAAAGTAAAGTTTTATTGTGATATTT
Source organism: Chrysemys picta bellii (assembly GCF_011386835.1). Classification (NCBI taxonomy): domain Eukaryota; kingdom Metazoa; phylum Chordata; order Testudines; family Emydidae; genus Chrysemys; species Chrysemys picta. The sequence goes on along the minus strand of NC_088794.1, from coordinate 119,859,791 downwards.
ATTGTTACTGCTGGTATGATCTGATATGGGACAGTGTGTATTCCCAGAGAAATGATTCCCTTCTCCTCAGAGGAAACTTAATTTTCCTGCCTTATGGCATAGTCTAGGTAAGATGCTTCATTGCCTTTCCTATTAAGCTCGCCTTCCCCACCAGGATTGCTTTATACTAGAACATTTATAGTAAAACATTGTTAATGCCTCTGGAAAGTCATCTGTGCAACATGAATTTTCTTGTGTGTGACTGGTATTCTTATTATAGTATCAACCCCTCCCGCAGAGAGGCCTTTCTGGGAGATGAAGAGTCAGCAAAGCAGCATATTGTAATGTGATGTAGAGCATCATAAAGGGGTATGGACTTTCAATGCAGTTGAGAGCCAGAAGCCTGCAGCAGCCTCACAACAGGAGCAGTAGCCTCAGGAGAGCCATCTAATGAAAATGCACTGTAATTGTACAAATAGGTGTTGTTCAGCAAAGCTTTATTGCCGTTTGTCACTTTTGTTGGGCGGCTTTTGACTGTAGCAGGAAGATTGCATAGGGGCCAGGCTCCGCATCTGTCAGGAGGTGAACTGCAAAGTGAGAAATGAGGACAAATTGGAGTAGTCCTTTCCAGTGACAGCATTTGGGTGGCTGGAATGTATGCAGCATGCTCTATAGTGAAAGTTGTGCTGGTTTCGCCGTGTGGAGAATGAAGGCCTCTGTTTATATACAGAACAGGTACAGCGCAGGCAGTACCAGAGCAGCCTTCTCTCCTCATCCTTACAGCTCAGCCCACCAAGTTGCCTCAGGTTCACAATCTCTTTCTAATTCTGATGTTTTTCTTTGCTGGTTTTGACCATTTTCTTTCTCCCTCTCTAGGACTGAGCCTTCACATACTCACATAACAACTGCCACAACACACTCTGTGGTGCTACCCTTTGCAGGCTGTGTTCTTCTTGGGAAGGTGACAGAATCAGGGGCAGGGGGAAAAGGGGAGGAAAATAAGAGTTGCATCCTGAACCCAGGCTTCACAAAGACCTCACTTTTTCCCCTTATATATCACTCTCCTCTCCTTCCCATGCCCTACTCAACTAAAACTCTCAATTGGGCAGTGAGAATGTAACTGAACTGAGCTTAGTTAATGTTGCTGCTGATTGGCTATTGAAGTAACTACATTACTGTGGCAAGGTGCAAAGGCATTTTCACCTAAAGGGTTCCTGGCAATCAGATAGCTGATCTAGGTGGAATTATAAAGTGAAAGGGGAAGCAAAGTTGGCTATCACAGAGGAAAGGTGTATCTTCTCTGTTCTCCACTAGTTGAAGGTAGAGAGCCCTCAGGTATCTATGACTAGTAGCCTGAGTGATTTGCCGGCTTTGATTTTGGTTTTTGGCCATAAAACAATACCCGAAGAAATGATGTGAAGAGACCTCTTGTACTTTTATTTTTCTTTCCTTGGCTGGTCAGCCTGAACCCCAGCTTACAGTTACTTTTCCTCTCTGGAAGCACACAAAGACTAGCATTCAAGTGGGTGTTTCCATAAATAACATGGCATGAGATAGAGTGTTTCAACTCCATCCCCAAAATTTCAGACAGACCAGGTTTTTATTGAGGGTAAGAAGCAAACATCCATGGTCAGATCCTCTTCTGTATCAAGAGTCTATGAAGGTTGCTCAGTTCTTAGGACAGATCTACAACTGCCTCATATCCATCATAGGCTAGAGTCATCTGGAGACTGTGCTAATCTATGTCATCTGACAATATTCCCCCAAAAGATCATATGCTAGGGATAGCTGGATCACAGCCAGCTCCAGACATATACTGCCTTTTATATGCTTCTTATGATGGAGTGGGATGCATAAAGTGGCACAGGAAAAGGTATGCCAGCTCAGTGCAAAATGAGAGCTCATTTATTCCAGGGGAATTCTCAGCTGGCCATATACACCTGCTTTCTGGCCTTAGATTTTGACCTACTTCTTTCCTAGTGGTAAACTGTGCCCATGGCTCTCATACTTTTCCTTGAAACTAACTTTTTCATGACCTTTTTAACAGTAACCTGTGTTTCCTCTTACCAGAAGTTGATCATGCTTATCACCCCTATCTTTCTAAAGGGTATCAATGTCTGGTGATCCCTCCACTAAAAATACAAACACACATACACACACATTAATAAATTAGCTTCCTGGCCAGGTCCTTCATCCACTTATTCATCAGCTGGAGGTGACCTAAGAATTCACAACAAATAATTGATTTAACAATTTTCTTTTTCTATTTTTCTGTTTCTGAGTTAACAAGCAGATAGCAATATCACTGAATGTATTGATTAATCACAATTATTTGTGAATTTCTTCAACAAATAACTATTGAGCTGCAGATCATTTCAAAATATTGCAATCCAATAGGCAATTTGAAATTCATCTTGTAACATATAAATAACTATTTATATAGTTTATATAATTAAGTTACAGAGTGAACTGCAAATAGTTACTTGTATAAGCTACCTGTATAAGTTACTGAGCAAATTGTGAATTTTATATTGATTGTAATATTTGCAATTCATACTGTGGTGGTGGTTAATGTGCATTTTACAGTTGCATATGCAGTTTAAAAAATTATATGAGCATCTCCACTAAAAATAGATCTGATCAAAATATGGAATAAGAAAATGATAATGTTGTCTCTTTTCCCTCGACATTCACAAGAGTGGTGAAAAATGTTGTCAATGTTTCAAGTGTGTTTTTTTTTTTAAATCAACCATCTCCACTAAAAAATTGCCTTCATGTGTATTCTTTTTAGTAAAGCTTAAGCACCTGACTAACAGAGGAAACAAATATGAAAAGTTAATGAACTGGTCAAATTCTAATTTACTTTCAGATGAGATCAAATATGTGCACAGGGGGTGGGACAGGGAGTTTCTACAATGCACTGTACTCTATTACTACTTTCTTCCAGTTTGTCTATCACTGTGGATTCTATTCATTCAGAACCAAACAAACTCTTTCTGTTGCCCATAAAGGACATCTGCTCTCTCCTACCAATGTTTCAACTGTTATTTTTTAATTGGATTTTTTTTTTGCTAGGTATTTTGCTTGATCTCATCCTATACCCAATGAAGTTTATGGCAAAGCTCCCACTGACTTCAGTTAATAAAGGAGAAATATATTGTTAGAAGGCAAGATGCATCATGAAGTCTCTGAAGCCAAGCTGTGTCTAATTCTATCTCTGTTTGTGAAGTCCATAGATGAAGGCCCTCCACTGAGAATGCCTGCCCCCTTTCAGCTGCTCTACTCACTTCCAGAGACTGAACTTTGTTTCTTTTTAAAGCTGTGTATACAGATGGTTGAACGTTTTCTGACAGAATACTTTCCACTGGAAAATGCTGATTAGACCTAACCAAAACAGTCCATGGGAACCTGTTGATTCTGTCAGAACTTTAGACAGAAGCCAGCCAGGCAGGTCAGTTGCCCAGCTCCCCAGTGGGCAGACTGGCTGTCCAGCTGTCTGTCCCCCGGAGGCTGGCTCCCTGGCTGTCCAGCTCCCCAGGCTGCCTGCCTGGTGGGCGGGCTCCCTATTCTGCCCAGTTTCCTAGCTTGCCGGCTCCCTGCCCAGAATTTACAAAAATAGTTCTCTCAAAAAATTGGAAAGGCAAAATTTTCCATGAAAAGGAAGTTCTGGTTCTCACACAATTCTGTCATTGAGGGGAACTTTGACACAATACTATATGTATATGTGTTGAGATTTAAGGATGTGAGAGTGGGTTGAGGGTTACATCATAATGGCCCCAATTCAGGAAGATACTTCAGCACACGCCTAATTTCAAGAACCACCTCAGTGCTCACTGAACTAGCAAATATGGTTTATAAAAATACTCGTTTTGCTTTTGTTCTTTCCTTCAGTTCATGCCAAACCTGTTTCTAAGTGAAGAGAGTTTAAGGGTTTTTTCAACTCACTTGCTCAGTGCTTTGAAAAATTCTGGTGGAGTTTTCAAAGGAACTTGCCCAAAGGATGAGAACATACATCTAGGCATCAGCAAGAGCTAAAACCTTGATATGGTCAACCCAATATCTAATCTCAGTCTCTGCTGACTTTAAGGTACCTGCCAGCTAGAGTGAAGAAAATCTGCTACTGAAGACCTGGAGCCAGGAGCTCCTTGATTGAAATCCCTTGGAGGAAGTTGGGGACACAGATAAATGATCCATTTTCAAGGAGAGTCAGTGCTGATTTATGCTTTATCTGGGCTTGTTTGTGCATCATAAATGAATTGACTTTCTAGCTGCGTATCACTTTGTGCTTCCAGGATCCCGTCTGGCTGATCCAAATTAGCTACATGAGACACTCTTGCATTTGTTTGCCCAGCTGAGGTGATAAATCCTGGCTTCTTCCTGTTGAACATTTTTTTAAAGGAGGACTGGGGCCAGAGAACACCTGCATATAATGCTACCATCATGGTGATAAATACCAGGAGATACTAATGCCTTCAGTAGACTGACTAAGCTATGGTAAATAGGGCAATGCAGGCTGAAGATTTCAGAACATTTTTCTTGTTTTGACAAACCAAAGAAGGAAAAGAAGAGAGAAAAAATACTCAAATGCCTGCATCTGATGTGTTAGATTATTCACGGTTAAGTAAAATACAATTAAAAGAACAATATAGGATCTGTCGACAAGTGAAGGGAATTTAGACTAGAAAGGAAGTTAAATATAAATATGAATATCATTGTCGGTTAAAGAGTCTTTTGGCAGGTAATGAAAAAAGAAACAGTGTTGGTGCATGTTAACCTAAGGGAAAAGTGTTCACAAATGTGTGGAAGGAGAATAATCAGCTTCTGAGACAGCAACGCATTGTCTGCCAGTGGGAATGCAGCTGTTTGCCTAGAGATTCCTATCGAAGAATGTAGGCATTACAATATAAACAAAATATGTGATAGGAGATTCCTTCAGGATTTGCAAGGTGTTAAATGAAGCGGAGAAGTTTAGAGGTAGAGAAAAGCATATGTCTGCAGCCATCATGTGAGGTACAGCAGAATCATATTCTCTCTCACAACTAGATTGTAGAGCTCTGTGGATAACTGACTTTTTGGTTTGCTGGCAATTCTGAAAAATTGAAAAAAAATCATTTCAGTCCAATTCAAAACAAAAATTTGGGGCAAACTAAAAGGTAGAGGAAAATAACTGTTTGGGGTTGAATGAAACATTTTGTTCATCCTGAAATAAAATGTCTTGTTTTGATTTTGAGCCTTTGTTAATGTTTCTTCATTCCAAAAATAAAATCAAAGGAATTGTAAAGCTGTTTCGAATTGAAATAATCTAAATGTATAATCACTTCCCTCGATCTGCTGGCAATGCTCCTACTAATGCAGCCCAATATGCTGTTAGCCTTCTTGGCAACAAGGGCACACTGCTGACTCATATCCAACTTCTCATCCACTGTAATCCCCAGGTCCTTTTCTGCAGAACTGCTGCTTAGCCTGTAGCAGTGCATAGGATTCTTCCATCCTAAATGCAGGACTCTGCACTTGTCCTTGTTGAACCTCATCAGATTTTTTTTGTCCCAATCATCCAATTTGTCTAGGTCCCTCTGGACCCTATCTCTATCCTCCAACATATCTACCTCTCCCCACAGCTTAGTGTCATCCACAAACATAAAGATGTTGAACAAAACCGGACGCGGGACCGACCCCTGGGGCACTCCTCTTGATACCGGCTGCCAGTTAGACATCGAGCCATTGATCACTAACTACTGAGCTGGACATCGAGCCATTGATCACTACCTGTTGAGCTATCCACCTGTAGCGCGGTGGTTACCCGCTCCATCCCAGAGGGGTTTAAAGACAGCTCTGGGAGAGGGCTGTGGCAGTGAAAAAGCTACTAGGCTGATTAGGGAAGCAGCCGCAGCTGGGCCACACACTAATCAGGCCTCAGCTGGCCCTATAAAGGCAAGGAAGCCAGGGACAGACACAGTCTCTCTCTAACTGTAGAGGGAGATGGGCCTGGCTGCAGGGAGCTAGAGACAGGGTACCTGAGTGGAGCAGGGCTGGAGAAAGGCTGGGGAGCTCCAGCCTGGAAAGCCCCAGGCTGCGGACTAGCATTGGGCTAATAAAAAGCAACAGAGGGTCCTGCGGCACCTTTAAGACTAACAGAAGTATTGGAGTATAAGCTTTCGTGGGTGAATGCCCACTTCATCAGACGCAAGCTTACCCACAAAAAGCTTATGCTATTTCACACACAAAAGCTTATGCTCCAATACTTCTGTTAGTCTTAAAGGTGCCACAGGACCCTCTGTTGCTTTTTACAGATTCAGACTAACACGGCTACCCCTCTGATATTGGGCTAATAGGTACTGGGGGTTGCAGAGGGCAACCCAGGGGTAGGCAAAGGCAGCAGGTCCAAACCTAACCGTGCCAGTGATGAGTAGGCTGATACTGCATTCTGCCCCAGGGCGTGGGGGCTTGACAATGATTGGCATATACTGAGGTGAGGTGGGGATAGTGGGTGGGGGTTCCCCAACAAGGGGAGACCCTAAGACTGAGGGGTTACTGCCAGGGGGCAGCACCCCAGATAACAGGGCACTAGGGTCCTGGGAGGGACACAGGGGCCAGCGGTAAGGCAGATCACCAGGCTGCAGGGGGCGCTCCAGGATGCTGGAAGAGCTAATTCCCATGGACGACCAGCAGGAGGCGCCACAGGGTGAGTCCACACACTTACACTACCTTTCGTGGGTTCTTACCCACGAAAGCTTATGCTCCCAGTACTTCTGTTAGTCTCAAAGGTGCCACAGGACCCTCTGTTGCTTTTTACAGATTCAGACTAACACGGCTACCCCTCTGATACTTGACTACCTTATAGTTCATTCATCCAATCCATACTTGCATGTGCAGGAGTAAGCAAAGCAGAGGGTGCATAGGCTGGGGCTCCATGCTCCCCTAGTTGAAGCGGTGTGATGGGGATCATAATTTACTTGTCTAGGACAGCAGCAAGGGACTACCCTCTCTCCACTCCCCCACATGAGAGAATGGAGGAAGTTGGGGAGGAATTGTGATACAGAAAGGTGTCTCTGAACTACAATGTCCTGGAGCTGGTCCTGAGGCAGTGCAGCTGACTTACCACCTCTTTCATCTCTGAAGTTACAGTTTAACTATTTCTAGCAAACCCATCACCATAGTGTCTAGGCACCACTACCACAGGCTATTTATTAAGCCATTTACAAAAAAGTAATAAGGCACCATAGGCTTCAAAAACAATTAAAACAAGCAAACAACAGCTGGGGACAGCAATAGTTACTCTATTGTACTAATATTACTAATTCTCCATTAGTGGGCATCAACAATGTTTTTGTTTACACATTTCTGTATTAAAAACAGCATCACCAGGTTTGTGCACCTGCCTACTCAGTATGGCTAGGGACATTGGATAGGAAGCACAAGTCAGCTCATTAATAAATTATGTGAGCATGCTCTAGGTAATTGTTTCTCCAAAATTTTCATCTTAAATTAGATATTGTTTCATGAGCCCCCTCCTTTCCCACTCCCAATTGTGAAGACAACCTCCCCTCCAATTTACCCTCTCATAACATCCCCAAGACAACTACATTGATTGCATACCCAGAAAAGTTTTAGTTAAAAAAGTACTTTTTGCACTATATTTTAATGCAAGCAAGGAGCTAGAAAAAAGGAGGGGCATGCGACCAGCTGGGTCTCCACAGATCATTAGCAGTCCATGGACCACATTTGGGGAATCTCCACTGTAGAGTGTATTTAGAATGGATGGAAGAATCAGTTAGGCATCTGCTACAGATCTGAAGGCACATTAGAAATGCCATAGGTAGACACAGAAGCAACCTGAGACAAAACCTGAACCAAACCTTTTAAGAAGTTTGTAAAAGTCTGATTCACTTTTCTTGTAATCATTATTTTACATTTCCGTGTTCTTGTGAGAAGAGAAACAGAAGTTCTCAAACATCAAGAGGCTGTACTCAAGGCAATCCTCACTCTACTAGGAGAAGGGAGTACTGGGAATGTCACAATCAGAGAGCCTATTCTTGCAAGATTTGCATCTCAGATTTGTGCACCCATCATCTCCCACCCTGCTTAACTTTACTCTTGTTAATAGTCCCAGAGAAGTCAATGGCACTACTCATGTGAGTAAAGTTTATGTGTAAGTGTTTGTAGGTCAGATAAATATCCAGTACGTTCGGGAGTTTCTTTCTCAGAATTAACCCAAAGCTCTCAACCTTTGGTCATCATCAATACATTCCAGTGCATTTCCTGTTTTGGCCGCTGATGTGCTGGGATCACTGCTTCCTAATATTGTCACATTATTTCCTTGTGTTCCACTGTCTGTCTATATTCATCTGTTGAATTTGTCTTATACTTAGACTGGAAGCTCTTTGGGGCAGGGACCATTTTTTGTTCTGTGTTTGTACAGCGCCTAGCACAATGGGCTCCTCCCCCATGAATAGGGCTCCCAGGCACAATGGGAATGCAAATAATAAAAAACAATAATAATAATGTCCCTGTTCTTTTGCAATTACATTTATAGATAACATATCAAAAGGCCTACTTTTTATTGATCACCTCCAAAAATGTGTTGCTACGTTTACTGGTGTGGATAATTCTGACTGTGCAATCAAGTCTTTTTTTTTCTTCCATTTAAGTTTAATTTAAAAACAACCCTCCCAAAAAAAACCTAAAGCTGAACACATTCCTCTTGGTTTAACACTGTGGGTGGTGAATTCCTTGCTGTGTCCATAACCTTTACATTCTATTTAAAAATAAAGTTGTTAATTAAAGTTGGCATTTGGAACTTTTTGCTGGCAGCATTGAGGAGCAATGATCTCATTTGACAATTTGGGAGCCCAAATGTGAGAGGCTGGTAGTCAGTTTGCATCCTGCTGTTCTACGAAACCCTCATCAATCTACAAACACAGAAAGACCCCAATCCTGTAATAGACTTCAAAGGGAGTACTCTTGTGAGTAAAATCAGTCATGGTCTTAAATGTTTGCAGGATCAGGGCCATAAAGGCTAATGCAAAACCCATCAAATGTAATGGAATTCTTTCCACTGACTTTAACACACTTTGTATCTATGTCATAGACATTTAAGTGAGGTGACTACCGCAAAAGAGCTTTCCATAACTATTTGTTTGAATTTATTAATTAATTCACTTAATCTGTGTTCATCCTCCTTTTGTGTTTTTTCCACAATTAATTGTGCAACCAAGTTTTACTAGCAGTTATCACGTGCTCAAATACTAGTGAGAAACAAATTGTAAAGGTCTGTGAGCATCCACCCCCGAAAACTCATTTCAGACTATGCTCATTCACTCTGGGAGAAGAAATAAGATGATGTGATTACATGACACACGTATTATCAGACTCAAATGTGCTACTACCTTTGTTCTAACACCAAGCTCTACCACACCGTGCAGCCACGCTCTGCATCCCAGGTTTCCCTAGGACCCATCATCATTCAAAATCCTAAAAAAAAAATCTCATCTCTAGCGTTGCCAACTTCTACTTGCCCAAAAACCTGACACCATTCCCGTGGGGACAGATTGGCCTGAGTGGACCCAACGGATCAACATGTGTAGATGTTTCATGAAGATACCTCCCTGAGCAAACTGATGCAACCTTGGAAGAGAGCAGGTTCCACCTTCCTATGAGATGGAACAATCTGCTTCTGCCTGGTACGCCAGGCCCACTGGTCGGCCCAGAACACGGTGTGGGTTATTGCTATGCTAAGTTCAGGGGACTAATATTGCACCTTTGTATTATATATAACATACAGGGGGCAGGGATGGTTTCTTGTGTCCATTCTCACTAGTCCCTAGACACACCTGCACAAATCAAAATCGTGCCTGTATTGTGGCAGAGCTGCCTATAGTATCCAGGTCTCCAGGCTCCCACAGCAGTGTTTAACCTACACAGCTTTATCTTATAACAGGTTCAATCCAATCATTAAGAACTGGTCCAAATCCCTTTAAAGCCAATGGGAGTCTTTCTGTTGATTACAATGGGAGCTGGATCGAACCCTAAATCTTCAGCCTGTAGCTAAGGCTTTAAAATATTCATGGTCATCTTAGGAACTCACGTACTGTCCAGACTTTCAAACACTTTTACCAGCAAATGCCATCATGCTTCACTATAGCAACAGTACAGCAATTTAGCAATCCTGTGCATCTGTGAGAAACACTTTGCTTATAACTCTGACCTGAGCCTAACAGGCAAATGGAAGTGTAAGCCCATAGTATTTCATGCGAGTCCACAGAGAGCTGTTCAGAGCCTTGATCTCTGCCCCAGAGGTGGCTACAGCTTTAGTTACCATTATTCCTTCATTAAAGTTCATACTTACATTATATGGATGAAATAAAGCTCTCTTGCTAAAAGTACTTCAGCTAAATAAGGAAAAGAATAGTTTAGCAGGGCCTGCTGCCCCTGTCTGACTGCATCATATCAACCAGGAGCAAAACAAAGGATCTGAGAGACTATCTGCTGCTACTCATAGTAATTTTGCAGGCGTTTTTGTTTTATTTTGTTGCCACTGTACGTTTCTATCGATTGAGTGGCACTTTCTCTCTCTCCCTCTCAGAGTATAATGGTGTGCACTGAGCAACCCTTTTCTAAGAATAAAAAGTTTCTAAGTGGTAAGTACAAGCTGGAGATCTGTTACCTCCACTAGGAAGTGTTTGACACAGCATGTACTCAGCAGAATATCTAATTTTTCTGTACACTCAGTGAAGCAGCAAGACATGTAGCCTTCCCCCTCTGATCAAGGGTAAATGAACTAGCTACTGGAATTGAGGAAATGTCCAACCTCACAGGGCCAGATCATGGCCTACCCTTCTCCCCGGAGTAAGGGATAAAAGGGAAGGCATCCTCCTACACCATTCCAGCACTTTCCATATGCAAGGGGAAGCAGACTATGAAGAGCCACTCCTTGTGTAGATGGGCGCAAGGGAAAGCACAAGGAGGAAGCTGTCTGATGTCTGCATTTCCAACATGCCAGACATTTTAAGCCAGAGCATCAGGAAGTGTAAAAGGTATAGACTTTCCCAAAGGAGCAGGGAAAGCTCCCCGGGGCTTCAGGAGCAGCCCTATAACACATGGCCCCTTACAGTGGGCTAGATCTCAAATTGACAATCTAGCCTAATATTAGCTAAAGCTCTCCACACTTTATGGGCCATTTGGGATTGAAAGGTGTAATGAGTTGATACTATTATACAGGAAAGCTGGTATAGAAGGGGATGCTGAGGTAGGAGCACTGAGTCAAATTTTCCAAAGTCAGTCCAGAATAACTCCACTGAAATCAAGGGAATTACATTACAGCACTGTAAATGGGAGCAGAATTTAGCCCTTAGACTTACCTTGCACTTACAATTTTCAGCAGAAAGGACACACACCCACACAAAGATGTAAATGTTAAAATATAAAATAAAAATGCTGTAATTTCCCAATTTTTCTTGAGCTTCTTCCTTAAGAGGAAACCTCTTTCAAAGGAGCTACAGAAATAAGGCTTAAGAAACAATAGGGAAAGAATAAATAAATATACTCAGGAAGGATGGGGTGTATGCTGGTACAGCCTTTCATATTTTAAACTATTCATTTTTGTAAAGATGTCTGCAACGACATCTGCTAGGCAGAGACAGCTCCTGGTGTCTGCAGGAACATCAAATTAAGTAGCTAAAAATGGGGCTTTGAAAGGAGAAAGTAACGTCACCTTCGGAAGTGCTGCTTTTGTTGGTTGAGTATCTGGGAGTGGCAGCATCCAAGATAGCTGGCGCATAATGGTTTGGAACTAGATCAAATGGGCAACAATTCTGCTATTGCCACTGAACACTCCTCTACTTCCTATCCCTGCCATTCTATCCTCAATTCGACATGCAAATAATTCATTTGAAAGTACCAAAAGGCTACCCATTGTGTTCAAGTCATCTCTACAGATAATTGCCCCATCCCAATTCTGGAGGTTTCAGTTATTGCCGTTTCTCTGCTTCCACACTCAACATTCATTTAGACAATTAAAATATTGTGCTTTGAGTTGATGCAAATAGAGACTATCTTGGTGGGTAATTTCTACAATTTACAATTCAGCATCTGGCTGATATGTCAGTAACACATTCTTAAACAACTGGAAATCACCAATATCCCATAGGGAATACTTGGAGGACAGATTTTTATTTGAGATTGTATAATAAGAAGCCAGCAGCAAAACAAAACAAAAAGGATCCAACAATAATAAATTAAAATGCCATTAAACTTGCTTGTTCGATTCAGTCAAAGCCAGAGTTGCAGTGAAATGATCCCTTCAGAAGTTTGTTAGTCCTTTGAATGTGTGATCAATATTCTCAGTCTCTCATTTTTATTAAAAAAAACTGTCAGAGAACAGGGAGCCATGGCTAGATTTCAGCATCAGGAGTTGATATAAAATCTGTTCAACAAGACGATCAGTGTTTTTTTTAAGTCTAGGAAGTGTCTGCAGCATCAAAGTGGACTTATAATGTTTAAGAAATTACAGTTTTATATGGTTTTCTCTGGTATAGGAGGGCAATTTATTAGACTTATGCAAAACTGAAACATTTTAATGCAGGAAGGCCAGTGTTCACCAGTGGTGGAAAATTATGTTCTATGCACTTTCATCCTTTTCTTTTGATAGGAGGATTAAAATGAGCCATGCCTATTTACTCTGAGGTTGTCTAATAGTGAAAGCATCTCTTTTGGATGTTCATTACTGGAGTCTCAGACTCTGATGGGATTCCACATGTTACTAAGAGCATGTAAGCTTGAACTCCTTAGGTCTCAATGCAAGGGGATCTCAGAAGAGTGTGAATTGATACCGTATACATAGCTCTACCTACAAAAGTAGTATGTTTCTATTAGGGGTGAGAGAACTGACAGTTAGGGTACAACATAAAACGTACTCAGAACTTTGTCAAGCTAAGGAACGTAAACATAAGAACGGCCATACTGAGTCAGACCAGTATCTTGTCTTCCAACAATGGCCAATGGCAAGTGATTCAGAGGAACTGAACAGACCAGGCAATCATTGAGTGATCCATCCACTATTGTCCACTCCCAGCTTCTGGCAATAAGAGCTTTAGGGACACTGAGAACATGGGGTTGCGTCCCTGACCATCTAGACTAATAGCCACTGATGAACTTATCCTCTATGAACTTATCTAACTCTTTTTTTAACACAGTTATACTTTTAGCCGTCACAACATCCCTGACAATGAGTTCCACAGGTAGACTGTGCATTGTGCATAGAAGTGCTTCTTTTTGTTTGTTTCAAACCTACTGTCTATTAATTTCATTAGGTCACCCTTGGTTCTTGTGTTATGTGAAAGGAGTAAATAACACTTCCTTATTCACTTTCTTCACACCGTTCACAACTTTATAGACATCTATCATAACCCTCTTAGTTGTCTCTTTTTTTAAAAGCTGAAAAGTCCCAATTTTTTAACCTTTCCTCATAAAGAAACTGTTCCCTACTATTAATCATTAGTGTGTATGTGTGTGTGTATATATATATATATAGAGAGAGAGAGAGAGAGAGAGAGAACAGATGGGGTGACCAGAATTTCACACAGTATTGAAGGAGTCTGCGTACTATGGATTTATATAGTGGCATTATAATATTTTCTGTTTTATTAACTATCCCATTCCTAATGGTTCCTAACATTCTGTTAGCTTTTCTGATTGCCGCTATACATTGAGCAGATGTTTTCAGAGAACTATTGACAATGACTCCAAGCTCTGTTTCTTGAGGGGTAACAGCTAATTTACACCCCATCATTATGTGGTAACAGCTAATTTAGACCCCCATCATGTACATATAGTTGGGATTCTGTTTTCCAATGTGCATTACTTTTCATTTATCAGCATTGAATTCATCAACCGTTTTGTTGCCCAGTCACCCAGTTTAGAGAGATCCCTTTGTAACTCTCCACAGTCTGCTTTGGACTTAACTTTCTTGAGTAAATTTGTATCATCTGCAAGTTTTGGCATCTCACTATTTGTTCTTAACTTGAACTGAACTTCTAAGATTTGAAAAATAAAAACACAATTAATTTTTGTATTTTTTCCTTCTCATCTTCATGACCCTATTTCACTTCTAGTTCTGGCTGGGTGACAAAATTGCTCTTATTTCTGGCCCATCTAAAAGTACCATATGAACTAATGGAAATCTCATGTTCTTGTAAGATTGCTCAGACCAAAGGACTTGGATAGAGTGTAGATGAACATATCAAAAAATATGGGGAAAAATCCTGGCCCTGTTGAAGTCAATGGCACCACTCCTATTGATTTTCATAGGGCCAGGAATTCATCTAAGATGTTTATCCCAATGTAATCAAAACACTACACATTCTGAGGTTTCTCCATCACTACTTGCTATGCCATATTGATGATCTCTAACAGAAATAAGTAGCATGACATAAGATATGATTCCTAACAGGGAGATGAGTGACGTGTGTCACTCCCTTCCCTCATCTTGTTGATATTCCCTTCAATGCTACAGCAGGACTCATGAATTTTCATTTTCATTCCTTTCATTCTCCCCCCTCTAAATACTTTTCAGGTGATTGTACCTCAGCTACCAAAAAGATTGAATTTCCATGGCTGCATTATCTGGCTTGATTAACTCAACACCAACCTAAAAACTAGCCAGATAGGATGGACCCATAATATAAAAATATTCACCATATTCTCTAGCTTTGATAGTTGTGCAACTAATTGTCATAATATAAATTAACTATAAATGTATGCAGTGATGTCTGCCTGAGTCTGCAAGCCACCTGAAACAATAGCTTTATGAAGTGTGAATTCCCCCATTCATCTCACTGGGGTGTTAACTCTGAACTCTGACAATGTTAATTTCAACACTGTTAACACTCTTTCTGCTGATCGGTGTATGCAAGAAGGAAGTGAGACAATCATGTTATGAAGAATGCACAGCCTACTTTGGAGGTGCATCTTGTGTCATGAGTGGATGAAGCTTGGTTTACAGATGAAACAGGGGAGCAAGCATCACGACTTTTTCCCAATTGAACCTTGTTTTTTAAGTCCCATGTGAACTGTGTAAGGAACAGGGTTGTTTAGTTCAAGACTAAGGAATTCTGTCCCTGAGCAAGTTCGCTCTCACCTTGGCTGTATTCCAAGCCTGGTATAAGGATGTTTCTAATTGGTTCAGTTCTTCTCTGATCACCTTTCATTTGGCAAAGGTTGGTTTACTCTGGGCCATTTGGCTCAGCTCTATGTTTTCACTGGGATATTCACTATTCTAAAGCAGCTAGATATATTACGAAGGTAAACAAACACATTCCATCACTACTTTCACAGCTTGTATGCATTATATCAATTCTTTCTGACAGATCGAATGGCCTGGATACAGTCAGCATAGGTTGAGGTGGTCAGCAACAAAGCTAGGTTTCACCACAAGCACCCCCAAAAGCTAGCATTTCTCAGTAGTAAGCAAATCACATTAGGAAACTGCAAAAATATTTTGCTTTAATAAATCCATTTGTTTTCTGATAAAAATCACTTCTTTCTGGCCTGGAATGTCTTCATTTTATTTTATTTTTGGTGGGAACGGTGAACACTATTTCATTCCAATTACATTTTTAAAACTCCATTTAAAAAGAAAAACAAAAAAGAAGAAATGAGAATATTCAGCACAATGAAAGGTGACTGAATTATCTACTATCACTTTTCCCCTCCATTGCAGTTCATAGATATCAACTATATATATTCATATATATGTGTATATACTGTATTAATGAATATGTTTTTAAAAACAGCTTTTTCAAATCCATTATTACTGCAATTCATTTCAAGTATGAGAGCTGAATTGTTCTTGCACCTTTAGGTGAATAAGATAGACAAGCTAATTGCCTTTTAGCTTACAAAGTCTTTTGCTACAGGATCTCATTATCATATTCTTTCATGACTAAATGTGTCTTGGATTTTGAGGGAGAGCATACTTCCCTTATCACATAAGCACACTTATTTGAAATACCACACCGCCCCACATCTTCACATATGACCTCTCATATAATGCCCCCCTTAATGAATGATCCTGTGCTTATACTTTTTTTTTTCTTGCTTCATTCTATCTACCTGCCTGTTGGGAACTTTTATAGCACTAATTCCCATAAAATCTAGGTACCAAGTTCAATCAATGTTTCAGTTTGGTCTAGCGGTTAAGTGGAGAAGACTGAATGATAATTCCTGTTGTCGGCTTTGCCACTCACTACTCTGTGACTTTAGTAGTTCCCAGTCCTAAAAGGGATATACTTGTGCTTATTTTCACATGCTGAGGAAGGCCATTGAAGTCAATAAGACTACTCACATTGTTCAACGTTATGCACACGCATAGGTCTTTGCAGGATTGCTAATTTCCACTGAGCTGAGATTAGCCATCTATAAAATGGGTAGAGTAACACCAATCTCATAAGAGCGTTGAGGCTTTAATTATGAATATTTGTGAACTGCTTTGGAAATCTTGGGTACAATACCCTATGGAAGTGCAACATATTAATTTTTAATATTTTAGGAACTTGAGACTGTGTATAGAGCACATGCCAATATAACTTCCATTATAAAAATATAAAAGTTTAGCAAAGTACTTAATTAAATAGGAAATATTTAGCTATTGTTTTCAAAGAAAAATGAAAATGTGAACTGAAGACAATATGCTGTGTGCCTAGGCAATCATGTCACCATCTCTTATATTCTCTTACCTACAAGGTTAAGCCCTGCCCTAGACCCCAAAACCTAGATTTCTGAATTTGCAGAGCACATTCTTGTTCTATTGACTATAATGGAAGGTCATCTTAAATTAGTAGCACACTTGGAAGTACAGCAGTAAAGGGGCTAACTCATATCCTCGGTCATGACATGCTCTTGGTAGGGTGCAGCATGTCCTCTCTACCATTACTTACCAGCTCTCCGTGCTATTGCAGAAAGGATTTGAGACCATGATGTCTGGTACCTGTTCCATCACATGGGGGTGGGAGGTGCCAGCCCAAAGTAGCCTTTATGCTTGGAAGAGTCCAACATGTATAATTGCACAAGGAACACAAGAGAGGCATGGATAGGCTGATGGTCTCTTCCCCTCCCCCCCACCCCCAGACCTCCACCTCTTCCCTGACCATCCACCCACCTGGCCACATCCTTGACCAAATTCTATAACTCAGAGGAAGTCATCAGCCTCTCTGTATCTTGAGTTTTCTATGTATAAAATGGGAATAATAATACTTACCTCCTTACAAGTGCTGTACCTTATGGGAATATTTGTTCAGTTGTTCAGAAGATATGCTACAAAGCTTTACATAAGTGCTAAGCAGCAGTAGTATTAAGGTGGCCTGAATGAGGCAGAGAAAAAGGTCTGAGAATATAGGTGGGTGCTATAAAATTTGAAAGATGATTGTGTTTAGCATTATTGGATTTTTTTCTTATTTATTTTTAAAATGCCTGAAGAATTTATAGGTCAAATGATTACTACACTGTTTATTTTGCAGAAATTACAGTATATGCTATAGACTTTAAAAAGCATTTTAGTGAAATAAGAAAAAAGCAGTGGAGATAAGTAAATATTTTCTCCTTTTAAGAGAATCTGCCATGCTAATCCTAATCATATCCTATGTTTAGAGAATATCATAAGTACCACCATCACTCTTGATTTAACTTAATAAAATGTGCATGGCAATATGATAGTAGGGGCAAAACAATAAAACTAAAATAAAGTATTGTGGCTATGTCTATGGACTTTTCTACTATAACTAAATTAGGAATGGCTGGAAAAAATTGCAAAAAAAAGAAAAAAAGGTTCTAAATTTGTATTCATTTCACACTGGAGTGTAAATGAGACCTTTTGGGTTTTTTTCAAGAGAGCAACAGAGTTACCCCCAGCCTACTCAGTAGCTTGATGCTTAGGTAACTCTCCTATGATGTGGGAAACTGAGATTCAAGTCCTATTCTGAATTAGCTACTCTTCCATATCCTATGTGACTGTCCTAACCACCAGCCTATAGAGTTTCTCTTTCTGGCCCAATGAATGTTTAATTATTTATACAAAGTGATACTGCTCCATCAGGTGGGATTGAGAGGTATCCAATTTTGCGTGTGTGTGTGTGGTGGTGGTGTGGGGGGGTATTTAGAGTCAGTATTTTGTCTGTATCCATTATAGGAATAACCAGCTAATCTCAGGGTAAATAGAAAGAAGGCATTTTATTCAGTCATAGAGAATTGTCACTAGGTCAGGGATTCAGGATACCATTGCTTCCAATACTTCTACCTATTTGATATAAGAATCATAGGGTGAGAAGGGACCACAAGGGTTCTTTAGTCTAACCCTCTGCCAAGATGCAGGATGTGATGTGTCTAAACCATCCAAAACAGATGGCTATCAAGCCTCCTTTTGAAAATTTCCAGGGAAGGAGCTCCAGAACCTCCCTAGGCAGTCTGTTCCATTGTCCTACTCTTCTTAGAGTTAGGAAGTTTTTCCTGAGATTTAATCTAAATCTGCCATGCTGTAGTGTGAACCCATTGCTTCTTATCTTTCCCTCTGTGACAAGAGAGTATAACTTTTCTCCATCTTTTTTATGGCAGCCTTTCAAGTATTTGAAGACTGCTATCATGTCACTTCTTAATCTCCTCTTTTCCAAATAAAACATACCCAGTTCTTTCAGCCTGTCCTCATATGGCTTATCTTCCATCCCTTTGCTCATCTTTGTCACTTGCCTCTGGATCCTTTCCAGTTTCTCCACATCCTTTCTATACATTGGTGACCAAAACTGGACACAGTATTCCAGCTGAGGCCTAACCAGTACTATCGCCTCCTGTGACTCACATGCTATGCCTCTGTTAATGCAACTTAAATTGTATTTGCTTTTTTTCACAACAGCATCACATTGCTGACTCAAGTTATTTGAAACTCTGTTCTTTATTAAATACATTTATACTTGTTTTCACTATAAATTTATCTAAGTGCTGTGTTTCAAGTGGGGCTGTTTTTGAAGGTATAACTGGTAAGTTGGGGTGTACTGATCTGTAAATACTGCGAGAGTGTCCAACAGAGCAGGGGCTGGGCACTCCAGGGGGATGCTCAGAGGGCTTGGGGGTTGCAGTGTGCCTCTCACTAACCTGCAGAGGGACAGCAGAGCCTGCATAGGCAGAGAGGGAAGTGCTTGTGTTGTCTGTAGAGTCAGGGAGCTGATCCCCGGCAGGCACAGACAGGGCTTCCTCTCCCTAATGGCAGGTGGTATCAAGATGCTTCACCTTCCTAGGTGTTCCTAAGAAGTGTGACAGGGGGCTTGTAAGGCCCCGCAAAATGGGGGAACACTCCCACAGCAGGTTATTTTGGAAGGAGGGACCAGTAAATTAATTGATTGCACAAGTTCCCATAACACCTGCTGTCTACTGTGTTAAAGTTTTTGATGGGAGTTAAATCAGCTCCTTCCCAACAGAAAATATAAGGAAGCAGAGTTTCTAGCTCTTGTTATTTGTCCAATTTATATCTGTAACCACATTCACAAATTTATGCAAGCAAATGCACATACATTTGCGCCAGGACCTCCGGTCTTCCATTTTGAAAATTTGGCCCTTAACATATCCTGCTCTGCAGAAGACACCTTCTTACTCAAGAGATCTCTTCCTAACGTGTACTCATATCTGCTCTCCACATTATTTAGCATAACTTTCACTACTTTAGGCACTGAAGAGCCAATAGAGTTTTAGAATCATAGGATTGGAAGGGACCTCGAGAGGTCATCTAGTCCAGTCCTCTGCACTCATGGGGACTAAATATTATCTAGCCCTGAAAGATGTTTGTCTAACCTGTTCTTACAAATCTCCAATGATGGAGATTCCACAACCTCCCTGGGAAACTTATTACAGTGCTTAACCACCTGACAATTAGGAAGCTTTTCCTAATTTCCAACCTGAACTGACCTTGCTGCAATTTAAGCCCATTGCTTCTCGTCCTATACTCAGTGGTTAAGGAGAATAATTTTTCTCCCTCTTCCTTGTAACAACCTTTTATGTACTTAAAAACTGTTATCATGTCCCCTCTCAGTCTTTTCTTCTCCAGACTAACCAAACCCAATTTTTTCAATCTACTTTCATAGGTCATGTTTTTTAGCCCTGTAATAATTTTTGTTCTTCTCTGGTCTTTCTCCAGTTTTTCCTACGTCTTTCCTGAAATGTGGCACCAAGAATTGGACACAATACTCCAGTTGAGGCCTAATCAGCGAGGAGCAGAGTGGAAGAATTATTTCTCATATCTTGCTTACAACACTGCTGCTAATACATCCCAGAATGATTTTTTTTTTTTTGCATCAGTGTTACACTGTGGACTCATATTTAGCTTGTGATCCACTATGATCCCCAGATCCCTTTCTGCAGTATTCCTTCCTAGGCAGTCATTTCCCATTTTGTATGTGCACAACTGATAGTTCCCTCCTAAATTGAGTACTTTGCATTTGTCCTTATTTAATTTTATCCTATTTACTTCAGACCATTTCACTAGTTTGTCCAAATCATTTTGAATTTTAATCCTATCATTCAAAGCACTTGCAACCCTTCCCAGCTTGGTATCATTCACAAATTTTATAAGTGTACTTTCTATACCATTATCTAAATCATTGATGAAGATATTGAACAGAACTGGATCCAGAACTGGATCTCCACCCTTCCAGCTTGACTGTGAACCACTGATAACTACTTTCTGGGAATGATTTCCCAACCATTTATGCACACACCTTATAGTAGTTTCATCTAGGTTGTATTTCCCTAGTTTGTTTATAAAAAGGTCATGCAAGACAGTATCAAAACCTTACTAAAGTCAAGATATACCACATCTACTGCTTCCCCCCTATCCACAAGGCTTGCTATCCTGTCAAAGAAAGCCATTAGGGAGACTGAGCTGGATTCTGTCCTGCCTCACACATCATCAACAGAATTATTAACTAAGTAGCAATTGCAGAGTCCTTATTGCTGTTAACAATATATAACCCCCAAATAAGTCAGCTTGACATTCAGATCCTAGGTTGAATTTGCAGCTCTGGCCATTAGAAATAAAAAGCCTTTTTATCTAGAACATGAATTCACTGAAGTCACTGACAGACACAAACTATGGAACCCCAAGATGTTTATTTACTATATCACTTTTCAGAGTAATAGGTTTTCATTGAGATGAAAAGGGGAAGTTCTCACCTCTCATTGCTGAACTGTCTGTTTGCAGATTTGGAAGATAAAATTGTAGAGGTATACATTTGGGTAGAAATAGACTAAAAGATTTTCTAAAAAAAAAAAAAAAAAAAAAAATTGGTGCCTAATATTTAGGCTTCTGAACTGAGGAAACTAACTTGGGCTTTTTTTTTTTTTGAGATTCAAAAATTTAAAGCTTTATAAAGCAGTAAAACACAAATTATCAACATCACATGTCAAAATATACAAATTAAATATCCTTTAATCAACAACTCTACCTGTTTTCACTGTTCATTCATTAATACATTTGAAACAAGCCAAAACTCACAAATCTAAATGACCTGCGTCTGACAAAGTGGGTATTCACCCACGAAAGCTTATGCTCCAATATGTCTGTTAGTCTATAAGGTGCCACAGGACTCTTTGCAGCTTTTTGCAGCTCCAGACTAACACGGCTACCCCTCTGATACTTGAAATCTGAATGCCTGTATTTTGGCTCTAATAAGTTCTCAAGCAGCATTTTTTCTTATTTTGCCTATCTGTTTTTTTTATTTTGCTTATTTTCAATGGAAATATTTTTGTCAGTTTGTGTGTGTAGAGTAAAGTTAATGTTTACTGATGCTTACGGATAATCTAATTCTTCTAAGTCTCAATACAAGCCTGGAAGAAATATATTGTGCCAGGAAATTTGAAAGCAGCAGTTGTGAAACCCAGCAGAGGCCTTGCCACTAATTATCAAATGTAAGGGTGTGGATGATTTGGGGGGGGGGGGGGGGGTCCTGGGAATTGTGGAGTAGAAGTTAAACAGGCTTTTCAAGGAATTGTATGAGGAGGAGCTGACTCCACAGGTTCAAATAGGCATTCAAACCAGACAATGAAACTGTTTGGCTATCACAATGGAGCATAGTGCAATGTGATTGGCTTTATACCATGATGGCAGAACCACTCATGAGGCCTTCTCCAGTTCCAACAGACACAACCTTACAGGCACTTGGAAGGAATGCTCTACAGCTATAAGGTTTGTTTGTTTTACATAATTAACTGCCAATAATTGTTTGAGATACCAAGAAGGAATAATTGGGGCATCCTTTTTGAAAATTTTGAACTTTTCTTTTTTTTTTTAAATAGTGAAACCCTAAATTCTATAAAACTGATGAGGTTGACAGAGAAGCATCATGAGAGCATACAGACTGAATCCAGTAGAGGGATTTCTTGATGATCTCAATTTCTATCCACAACTAACCCCACCCGCACCCTTGATCATTTATGAATGCCATCCTGCACTCCTCAAGGTTCCTTCAGTCAAATGGTAAAATATTATGCTGCACCCTCTCTCTTTCTTTTTGCTGAACAACTCAATGACTTCCTTGGGTATTCTAACATATCACACTTTTCTGTTACACTGAGTGTTGGGCAGGTGTCAGTGCCACCATTTCTTAAACTGACTTAATTATTGCTGTGTAGTACATTACATTTGACTGTTTATTGTAAAATCAATATGACTGACATTACAATCAATATTTGTTCATTGTTTTAAAATGTTTTACAATGACCAGCTTGTCATATTAATGGCAGACAAGCCTGATTGTGCACTATTAATGAAGTTTTAGCATGTTACATTTTCAGATTCCTCCACTCATGACCTTATGACTTTCAGGTAAGAAATCGAGCAGTTACTCACCCTCATTAAATAGCCAGTATGAGGTTGTGATGAAGTAAATGCATTAATAATATTTGGCATTTAGATAGCACATTTCCTCTGAGGATTTCAAAGCACCACAAAAACATTAATGAATGAAACCTCATGACACCACTCAGATGGATAGGCCAATTGACATAGGAATAATGGCCAACATTTTTTGGAAGACAATGCACATAGCTGCACATTTCATACACCCAAAGCACACAAGGAGGCCAGAGCTCTGTCTAAACAAAATCCCAGCATTCAGATACACATTGGATGTGTGTCACATGAAGCTTGTACTTGTAAACTTCTGAACACACACTTTTGAAAATGCAATCAAACGTGATTTCCAATGGTCACACAGTGGGTCAGTGGCAGAACTGGAATAAGTCAGAAGTTCTGATTCAATGTCCCCCACACTGACAACTAAGCTGAATTTCTTCTCATGAAAACAAGTGGTGAATTGGAAAAAAAGAAGTAGAGGTAGTCTTCTAAGCTCTGCCCACAATGTATTCTCCACCTACCTGAGACACCACTCATAATAGATTGTTCAAATGTTCAAAATATTATTTTTGAAAAGAAGGAGAAGATCATTCTATGGTTTATGTTTTCAAGCATATCTCAGCAACCAAAACACACAGAGATTTAATTTTTTAATGAAAACTTAGATTCTGTAGAACAAGAAAGCAACATAAAGGAGGTGTTGGTACACTACACCACCACATACCAGATTAGTCCTAGCCCTTCATGAACTCATTTATTTTTCTACAACATGCATCTAAATGGGTTACTGGAAAAGTGTGTCTTTGTGTGTTTAATTTGTAGTAGACTGAAAAGATCTTCATGATAGGAACCTTGTCTTCTTACTAGAAGCAAGGGGAGACTAAACACTTGAATTCAAACTTTACTTGCACACATACTAAATCTGTAATGGACTGAATCCAAATACTTGATCCAAACATTCTCCAGATCGGAGGTTTGGAATCTGGCTCCAAATCTGAACTCTCATATTTCAAGGTGTTCAGATTTGTTGCTTGGATTCAGCTCATTGCAAACTGTGAAGGACCATCACATCTTCTTGTACAGAATGTTTGTAAAGCACCCTAGCACCCATTCCAATTTAGAAATAATAGCTAGCAACAATAATAATACTCTTCCAACAATCACAGTCAGCAGCTGTGATGTGTCTGGGTCATTGCATGTATTTCTTACAGAAGTGGTTAAATCCCCATCATCTGAGCCATTTAAAACTCCAGTGGATAAAGCAATAGAAAAGGTATTTTAGGGAACAATCATGCACTGTTTGGGATGGATTAGAATACCTTGTAGGTCTGTTCCATCTATAATTTCTATTATAGTTTCTTAAGTTACTTAAGTTTCACTAACATGCTACTCCAATGTAGACATGGATCTGAAAGCAGACCCTTCTATCTCCAAGTGGGCTTTGCAAGTAATGAATTCTGCCATTCAATTATGTAATTTGACTATTTTTACATGTTAATAAAACCTATCCTCTTCTTGAGTGGCATGTAAATTATCATTGGAATAAATTAGTGGCATCTGCCATTGGTTTGAGATTTCACCAGATGATAGACAGTGCAGCACTGGCAGCAGTGATGAGAAAACAGGTTACCTCAGAGATATTTTTTCTTTGCTTTTTCCTACTCAAACACTACCTTTTTCTGCTTGCAATTATGATAATGTTTGCTTCAGGTACCATCCAAATTATTACCCCTGGAGCTACCACATGAAATATTTAGTGCCATTGGCTCCTGGGAAACAAATAATTTCCCTTATGATAAATGGCTTATAAGTGGGGGTGGGGAGGACGGAACAAAGATTGTGACACTGCTGACTCCTATTAAAATATTCTGGTTTACAAATGGTAATAAACTATTACTGAGTATAATTGTCAATTTGATTTACCTTGCTTCATCAAAGCTATTGCAACATTAAAGAATGTAAAAATCCAGGCTCTCTGCTGAGTGTAATGGGATGTCATATTTTGCATAGACAGTCAGTGGTGAGAATACTAACAAGTATTAATTTGTTAACATTAGACATAACCCTATAGTGAGATCTCAAATAAAACAAACAGGAACAGCTGGCTGGCCTGCATAGTCACCATTTACTGGGTTCCCTGGATACTCAAAGGGATATTGCAAATCTTTACATGGGTGAATAGTCCCATGAAAGTCAATAAAGAGTGAGGGCTTCTACTCATGTGAATATGGGAGTGAAAGGGACACAATATAAACATGGAAGAGAACATGGGTGAGTGAAATATATGAAAAATATGAGGAAAGACATGGCTGTTCATAGTGTCTGAAGCTGATATCACAGTATCTCACGTGTTCTTTTGTACCTCACAAATCAGACTACACAGCCACAAGGTCATGAATAGATGTCACATAGGAATGTGTAGGATCCCACTGAAGATGTGGCATGACATTTGGCCCCTTTTTTCAAATCAGTTTTTCACATCTGTCTTTCTTAGAGTGTTTATAACATTTACTGATAGTTGCTTTCCATTCAGGTCTGTCCTTTGCTGTGTCTTCAGAGTCATCAATATTTATTCTGCATGAGTTGAGATTCTGCTTCAGGGTGTCTTTGAAGCATTTATATGGATGAACCTTCCTGCACATTCCAAGTTTCAGCTCACCAAAGAGGACTTTTGGGGGAGTCTATCATCATCCATTCTGATAATATGACCTGTCCATCTAAGCTAAACTTTGACAATCATTGCCTCCATGCTGGATGTTTTTGCTCTTTCAGTGATGTTAAAGTTTGATACCTTGTCTTGCTAGCACACCTTGACAACAGAGCAAAGATAGCACATGTGACATTTTTCAATTTGCTCAATGTGTGCACAGTAAACTGTCAATGTTTCACATCTGTATAAAAGGGATGCCATCACTGCTGCATTTTATAACATCAGTTATGGTGATAGTTTGATGGTGTGCTGGTTGAGTATCCTGTGGTGAAGTGTTTCAAAAGCTTGGCTTGCCTTTCATAATCTGTTTTATATTTCTTGATCCAGGGAACTGCCACGTTATATAAAGTGGTACACATTTAGTTTTTACCACAGTGGTAGTGGTTGATGGGGTTGGTCAGAAGACGACTTCAGGTTTTTTTCCAGGCTGATGGTAACTCTGAAATATTTAGTTGCCTCTGAGAGCATGTTAAGGACAAGCTGTTGGTCACTTTCATTATGACTAAGTAGAGCACAATCATTTGCAAAAAGGGCTTCACAAGTGTTCCTCAAGAACTTTTATCTTTGGAGTAAACCTTCAGGGAATAAAGAGTTTTCCATCAGTTCTGTACCTTATGTATGGGCCCTTTTGAAGGTTGTCACTTGTATAATTCAGAATGTCTGGAAAGAAGAAACCATAGAAGACCAGTGCCAGGATGGAGCCTTGTTTCATCCCCTAGATATGGGAAATGGTTTAGAGAGACCATAACCTGAGAGTACTTGATCAGTCATTTCTTCGTGGAATTGATATTTGATGTTAATGAATTTGATGAGGCAGGCAAACTTTTCTAGGATTTTCCAGAGGCTATTTCTGCTCAGTGTCGAACACTGTTTTAGATAAATGAAAACAGCATGTTTTGTTCAAAGCATTTTTCCTCAATATATCTCACAACAAAAAAACATGGCTGTGGCGATCTAAATCCACATTGGATCTCTGGTAAAAGCTTCTCTGATATTGTTGCAATAAGCTGATTGAGCAAAATATGAAGCTGAAGACTTTACCACCTACAGATACCAGGGAGATAACCCAGCAGTTCCCAGAGTGAGATTTGTTGCCTTTATTTTTGTATAATATAACTGATTGCATCTTTGGAAATCTGAGGAATTTTCTCAATTTCCTACATATCCTTCCTAATTTTGTATAGATAGGTGACAGTTTTGGGGCTTCCAAGTTTAACACTGTCCTTGCCTGGTGATTTACCTGACTTTGATAACTTTTTTGCACTTCTTCGGTGGTGAGTAACTGGGCAATTTCTTCATGTAATGAGTTATTTCCTCTATAATAATATAGCACCTGTGGTTTGACAGTAGAAGGATAGTAGAATAGCTCAGTAAATTGCTGTACCTATCTTTCAAAGATGCCTCTCTTGTCCATGATTAAGGTAGATCCATCTGAACCCTTTAATGAAGCAAGCCCCAATTTCAATGAGTCATAAATGGTTTAAAGGGAGTCATGGAGCAACATTGTGTTGTTTGTTATCAGCACAATCCTCTATTTCTTTTTCTTTCTTTTCCTACCAGTTATCCTGTAGAACAGAAGTAAGAGCAGACTCAGGCAGTTCTAGTCAGTGTTGGCATGGAGACATGCTTCACCAGTATATGCACCATGTAACCTTAATATAGGAATTAAGAGATGTAGAAGGTGTTCTGCTGTCTCTCTTCATCACAGGTGAATGTTACTCTCCGCGTGTATTTTGTTGTAGCATTCAACACTAAAGGGGGGGGGGGACAGATAGCTCAGTGGTTTGAGCATTGGCCTGCTAAACCCAGGGTTATGAGTTCAATCCTTGAAGGGGCCACTTAGGGATCTGGGGCAAAATCAGTATTTGTTCCTGCTAGTGAAGGCAGAGGGCTGGACTCAATGACCTTTCAAGGTCCCTTCTGGTTTTAGGAGATAGGATATCTTTATTTATGTAAGTGTTAGCCATTTAGCAGAATCTCTATCCCATGGCAAAACTCAGTGTGTTTGTGTCCTGCACATTACCACAGTCAAGACTTAATTAAAACTCCTGTTGATTGTAGGAAACAATTCTATTTAGATAAGCCAAAGAGCTCATTCCCTTCAATCAAGTCTTCAGGAGGTGTGCAGAATTTGTCTCAAATTAAACTAGAGCTAGACATTTCTAACATACTCCTCAGGTGCCTTCTTTCTGTTGCACCTAATCTACCTGTGTGCACTGAGATAACTTGATCCAAACTGCCTACCTTAGGAATATAGGTACTGTGACATTACACCACATATTCTTCATGGAAATATGGTTATAATATGAATGTGGTGTATCATTGGAAGCTTATGATTTACTGAATGTGTTTATCCAATTTGTATGCATGTATCATTTTTGTATCTGAAGCTGGGAATATTGACCATGTCTCTGTATTACAAATGTGCTACACTGGATGAGGCCAAACAATGTTAGTGGCTTATTGAATAAATGCACACAAGCATAAGGATTACCCCAGGAACTGTGTGCAATAGAAACCTCTCAGAGATACCTCTACACAATGGGAACTGTTTGACCTAGGTCACAGAGAAAAAGCTTTCCAACAAGTGGGGGGAAGATATAAAAGAGGAAAAATGACAATGGAGAGGATCTCATTCACCCTACAACAACACACCTGAAATCATCTGAGGACAAAGACTGAAATGTGGGAAGTGATGGTCCCAGGTTGGAAGGATTTTTAGCCTGGGTAAGAAAACCTGGGAAAACCAAGGCAACTTGTGCCTTAAGAATCAACAACCAAAATAAAGGTTGTTTATCACTCAGGGTGAGAATTTGCTAATTTGTATCCTACCTATCTAGTGAGTTAAGCTCAGTTTGCGGCTTTTGTTTATTTACTAAGGTAATCCGCTTTGTTCTGTTTGCTATCCCTGTAACCGCTTAAAATTCACCTTTTGTAATTGTTAAACTTATTTCTTGTTTATAATATAACCCAGTTTGTGCAATTCATAACTGGGGGGGGGGAGGAAGAGAGCAAGAAGTCATGCACATCTTTCTTCACATTGAGGAAGAGGGTGGATTTTTATGAGCTTGCATTGTGCAGATTTTTCTATACAGTGCAAGACAGTATTATTTGGGGTTTATCTCCTAAAAGGGGTGTTCATGTGAGTGCTGGTGGGAGTCCTTTCACACACAGCTGTCTTCAGTCTGTCTGTCTGCTGCAGGGCGTGGCCCTACCTCTGTGTGTGTGCTGCAAGATGCCGGAGAGCCTAATTCAGCAAAGCAGGGAGAGGGAACCCAAGATGGTTGAGCAGGAAAGGCTCAGTGAAATCTCAGTACATCAGGTGGCGTCCCAGAAGGGAGGTCCAACCCATCACAGGTACATAGGAATTTTCATGGCATGCCATGCCAGAACAGTATTTCATTTTCCTTAGTACCCTCTCTAACAATACCAGATGCTGCAGGAAAAAAGAACAAAGGTACAAGAAACATTGCAGTAGGCAGTTATGGAATAACTTACTCATAAGGAAACTTTCTTCCTCCTCCATAACAGAGATTGGTTTATGCCCTGAAGCATGAGGGTATTGCATGTGCAAACATGCAAGTTGCAGGTTTCAAGAAAAAGTTGCTGACCAGCTCAAACTAGCAATAATACAAGATAACATAATAGTTTCAAAAGGAAAACACTAAATGGAATATTGTTGTTATAGTGGTTTTATAGCCACAAAGCCCCTGCTCTGGAGCATTTACATTTACAGAGAAATGACAAAGAGAGAGCTGAGAAAAGGGATAAAACAGAAACCTTATTGTTCATGTTCCATTAAGTATCTACCTAAGTACCAACTTTCCCTTTAACTAGCCATTATTTAGTGGACTATGTCTTGTAGGTGACATATAAAAGTGAATCTTAAGGATGAATTTCAAAAAAAAGGGGGCATAGCCTTGTGAACCATTTTTTTTCCTGTTAACAAATTGCTTGCATTTTTACTCTGCTATCCATTGCTTGTTCAAAACTGCTCAATGAAAATTTTATATAAATTTCAATGTACACTATGAGTATCTTGCAAGTTATTCAGACTCCCTCTATTTATTATGACCTACTAATGGTGTGTGACTGGTCATCTAAGTCACATGGTATTGTTTCTACTCCATTTTTCAATGAATAATGAATAACAAGCTTGCTTACAGCTGCATGCCCTTGTTGCTCGTCAGCATGATAGACAAACAAATATTCCCCAAATTTTGGTATGAGCAGAAAGCAACTTTTGTGAATGTTCAAAAATAAAAAGGGGTGTTAACTTTTTTTTGAACCAAAATGCCATTCAGCTGTTCCGAATATGAATGAATGTTAATGAACTCTGGCTTTCAAGGAGTTTAAAAGGAAGAACTAGCCTGAACGGTCATGAAAAACCAGACTCTGTCCATAGAATTTTCTAAAACAAAAACCAGATTGTTTTCCCCCTTTTCTTCCACATTGTATGTCATATTCTGCATTAACTAGTTCTTGTTTGGCCAGAAGATGTTAATAATACCAAACAACTCAAAGAAAGAGCCTGCACTCAAGAGATTTCTCGAAGAATTTTACAAACATTTGAGATTTGTGCAGTTTGGATAAACTTTGCAGCAACATCCAAAAATCTAGGGCATTTATCCAGAGCTTTGAAGGTTCTCTCATCATTTGTTAAACACACAGTTTGGACATGAAAATAAAAGCGGGTGATTCAGTTGTTTTAACTTCTCAGTTACATAATTAATTACACAGAACATTTTAAATAAAATATCCAAGCATTTAAATTATTGAATAGTTGTCCAATGACCCATACAACTTGTATAAACAACATCAAATAACTAGTTGACTCTTGAGTGCTCACTAGCTGTCTTTATGCATTGGAAAGTGTGGGAGGTTTTTTTGGTGCGCTTTCTTCATTATTATATTATTAGTGGAAGTGACAAATTAAACCATTTCATAGGCTAAGTTCACATCACAAGAGTCTTTTTTGTCTTTGGTGTTTGGTTTTTGGGAGTACCTGAGTTAAAAAGAGAGAATTTTCTATTCTAAACAGTTATGCTGTGGAAGTGGCTTCATTTCAGTGGGGATTACAAAAGTTCATGTTTTCTTGTTCTTCATCTTTGATTTGTACAGTGACAAAAGTGTGGTGTAGTAGAGAAGACAGTGGCATCAGAGAGCCAGTTCCAGCTCATGGGGCCAACCCTAGCCCCGACAGTGCTTCTAGACAACTCTAAAATCAGCCGCTGGTATAGGGTCAAGGCTCTGGCTGAGTTAGGAGGGAGCTGTTCTCGTAATCTGCAGCCAGAATCCTGCCCATTTATGACACAAGTGTCACAAAGTGACCAGATCTCAGAAGACACTCTCAGCTGATGTGTGAGTGATCCACATACACAGAAAGACATATATATGTTAATTTGATCATTAATATTATGCATGAGTATATACATGCACACGCATGCTGGCATGTGTGTACATATATATGCATATGTTAATTTCATTGTTAATATCACCAGTTTATAACTATTAACCATCTATCATTTATTCCCTCCCTTAGACAATAAAGTGGGCTTTATGCACTAGACTAGAGTCACTGCCAGTGTTAAGCCAAACAGGTACTTAATAGTCAAAAATGAAAAGAAATAAAAAATCATTACACAGATTAAAAACAGAAAGTTAAGAATGCCCTATGCCATTAAAACTGCACAGGGAATTGGAATTTTAGTAGCTAGAATAATAAGTGCATCAGTTAGAATGCATCCAAGAAACCAGGGATAACACCCATACTCCTGAGAAAAGTGGCTTTTGATTTTTAATGATCAAAGGCTGTCAGTACTTCTGGTTTGTGTACCAAAATAATAATAATGGTGGCATAAGATTTAAATTTCACCTAAGAGAAATATTACTGTTATAAAACAGTCTTAAGCGATTACTGCCACCCACTCCATACATTTCACTTAGCACCTTTTTTTAAACAGTTACATCACCACTGTAAACACCCCCAGCTATGAAACACAAACAATATGTAGGTTATGCTGTGGATGCAGCAGAAGCTGCTACAATCAGCTTTCTTCAGAGGGATCCAATTGTATGTAGTGAAACACAAGGCATTTGCTACCTTCACTATGACTTAGGGAGCATGTTCATGTACTATGTAATTGTGGCCTCACTATCTCAAAATTGGATTTGTCTGAAGTGAAGATTTTTTTTTCAGTTGAATATGATTGCCCCACCCACCCAAAAGAGTGACCCTGAAAAAGACTTTGTAGTCATGGTGGAGAATCAGTTGAACATGAGTTCCCATTTCAACACTGGACAAAAAGATTAATGTGGTCCTTGGATGTACAAACAAGGAAACATGGAGTAAGAAGGTTAAGTACTGGTGTCCCCATTTCAAGTAGGATGTTGATAAATTGGAGAGGATTTAGAGATGAGGCATGAGAATTGTTAAATAATTAGGAAACATGCCTTATAGCAATAGATGCAAGGAGCTCAGTCTATTTATCTTATCAAAGTGAAGGCTAAATGGATGATTTGATCACGGACTATCTCTACTTACATTGTGAATAAAAAAATGATAGTAGAGGGTTCTTCAGTCTAGAAGAGAAAGTATAACAAGATCCAATGGCTGGAAGTTAAAAAGAGACAAATTCAGACTAGAAATAAGGTGCAAAATTTTAAGTGAGTTTAGTTAGCCATTTGTCTAGTCACTCTGGACCCTATCCAGCATATCTACCTCTCCCCCCATCTTAGTGTCATCCACAAAATTGCTGAGGGTGCAATCCATCCCATCATCCAGATCATTAATGAAGATGTTGAACAAAACCGGCCCCAAGACCGACCCCTGGGGAACGCTGCTTGATAACTGGCTGCCAACTAGACATCAAGCCGTTTATCACTACCCCTTGAGCCCGACAATCTAGCCAGCTTTCTATCCACCTTATAGTCCATTCATCCAATTCATACTTCTTTAACTTGCTGTCAAGAATACTGTGGGAGACGGCATCAAAAGGTTTGCTAAAGTCTAGGTATATCACTTCCACCGCTTTCCCCATATCCACAGAGCCAGTTATCTCATCATAGAAGGCAATCAGGTTGGTTAGGCATGATTAGCCTTTGGTCATTCCATGTTGACTGTTCCTGATCATCTTCCTCTCCTCCAAGTGCTTCAAAATGGATTCCTTGAGGACCCGCTCTATGATTTTTCCAGGGACTGAGGTGAGGCTGACTGGTCTGTAGTTCCCTGGATTCTCCTTCCCTTTTTTTAAAGATGGGCACTATATTTGCCTTTTTCCAATCATCCGTGACCTCCCCCGATTGCCGTGAGTTTTCAAAGATAATGGCCAATGGCTCTGCAATCGCATCAGCCAATTCCCTCAGCACCCTTGGGTGCATTGCATCCAGCCCCATGGACTTGTGTATATCCAGCTTTTCTAAATAGTCCTTAACTTGTTCTTTCGCCACTGAGGGTTGCTCACCTCCTCATCGTACTGTGCTGGCCAGTGAAGTAGCCTGGGAGCTGACCTTGTTCGTGAAGACAGAGGCAAAAAAAGCATTGAGTACATTAGTTTTGTCCACATGATCTGTCACTAGGTTGCTTCCCCCATTCAGTAAGGATCCCACACTTTCCCTGACCTTCTTCTTGTTGCTAACATACTTGTACAAACCCTCCTTTTTACCCCTCACATCCTTTGCTAGCTGCAACTCCAATTGAGGTTTGACCTTCCTGATTACACCCCTGCATGATCGAGCAATATCTTTCTTCTCCTTCCTAGTCATCTGTCAAAGTTTCCACTTCTTGTAAGCTTCCCTTTTGTGTTTAAGTTCACCAAAGTTTTCTCTGTTAAGCCAAGCTGGTCGCCTGCCATATTTGCTATTCTTTCTGCACATCTGGGATGGTTTGTTCCTGAACCCTCAATAAGGCCTCTTTAAAATACAGCCAGCTCTCATGGACTCCTTTCCTCCTCATGTTATTCTCCCAGGGGATCCTGCCCATCAGTTTCCTGAGGGAGTCAAAGTCTGCTTTTCTGAAGTCCAGGGTCTGTATTCTGCTGTTCTCCTTTCTTCCTTTTGTCAGGATCCTGAACTTGACCATCTCATTGTCACTGTTCCCCAAGTTGCCACCCACTTCAACTTCCCCTACCAATTCTTCCCTGTTTGTGAGCAGAAGGTCAAGAGGAGCAAAGTCCCTAGATGGTTCCTCCAGCACTTGCACCAGGAAATTGTCCCCATCACTCTCCAAAATCTTCCTGGATTGTCTGTGCACAGCTGTATTGTTCTGCCAGCAGATGTCAAGGTCTGTCAGGGTGCTTCCATGAGGCCAATAGGGGAACTCAGGGCCTCCCTCTCCTCTGGATTCCAGTCCAAGGCCCCTATGGTGAGTGGATAAGGTCTCCCTCAGCAGCTTCACTGACTCCATGGACTTCTTTCTACCTTGCCCTTCTTAAAGCCCTTTTCCACCACCCCTCCCTGTGCTTACTGTACATCTTCCTCTGTTTAGGTCTTTCCTTCACTTGCTAGCATCCAGAAAGTGGCTGAAGAGTTCTACCCCTCTTTCCCTACACCTCCACCTTCCCCCCTAGGCTTACCACTTTTAGGCTTACCACCCAGCTCCCTCTCTCCGGGGCCCAATTGGGCTTCATCTTCAGACATTTCTGGCCCACCCTCCAGGTGCCACCAGCTGCATTAATTGAGCTCCCTAGATCCAGTGCCAGTATGGGGTATATACCTCATCACATCCTCTTTGTCTTGAACTTAGAGTACTATTATCTTACTCACCCTGGAATCCCATCTTTACATTTCAATTGGGTTCTGTCATGGGCTACACCCCAGACAGTTTGCAGCTGCCAGGAATTGACTTGCACTACTTTGCCCATACTCTTGGTAGATTTTTCTGCCACTGGGAACCCACAGGCCAGGTTCTGCTGCTTAACTCAGATGAGTAACACCTCCATATGGGTTATGCAGTTCCGATAAGAATTATCCAGGCTCATACTCTGAACTTCTGCAGATTGAACCATTTTTAGTCCTAGAATAACTACTTCCAGAAAATGGCCATATACTTTCTGTCACCCTACCATTGTCTTCCCTGTTCTGCTGCATGCAAATGGCATTTTTCCCCGTTTGTGTGAACAATTCATTACAAACTCCTCAGCAATGCTCTTAATATTTACTTCAAGCATATGACATCTTGTTCCCCTTCAACTACTCCATCCAGATGCCTCTAGTGATGCACCCTAATGGTGATGTCTTGAGTGTTAGTTAACATGATGAATAATGCATGATGAGGAAAGACACATAAGTAAAAAGACCAGGAGAAAGTATAAGAAACAGGTTTGGGTTTTTTCGTTTGTTTGTTTTGTTTTTCAAATTCATTGTATATTTTAAGATTCAAGCCAAATCATGAGAGAGCTGTTTAGGGTATGTAACAGGGTGCTGGCTAGGAGAAACAAACCAGGCCCCTGTTAGCCCTGTTCCAGAGGAAGAAGGGTATTAGTTGGGCTGGCTGAGGGGCCATGCCCTAATTACCAGAGTGGATCCACCTACAGGCCTGGGTAGCCAGCCTGCCCTATAAAGCTGGCTAAGAGACAGGAAGCAGGGGGAGACAGGAAAGGGAGGAGCATAGGCTCTAGATCCCTACTGGCTGGGAAGCTAGTAGTCTCCCAGAGTGTTGGTCCCTGTAAATAATAGGTGGTGGGAACATCCTTTGCTGTTCCACAGATGAAGGGAAAAATTCGGATATGCGTATAGAGGCATAAAGTCAGATATGGAAAAGAGGCATATCAACCCAGGATCAGGATCATTCCCTGCAGTATAATATATTCCCCAATGCTTAATCCAGGCCAAGTCTGAATGGATGCAGAAATGACTCAGAAGGCTCATTTAGCCATTTAGCCTTACAGTGTTAGCTGTAAAGCCATAGAAGTATTTTGTAATTTATTTTACATATTTCTAAATAAAATGCACCCTCCATTTGGCTTCCATGATTTTTCCCCTTGAATTTAAATGGATTTAGTTCTTGTGAAAGGTGGCAAATTGACATCCCTGGAGATTTAAGCCTTCTACTCTCCAAAGAACACCTTTCTGTGAGGTACTGAGATCATAGCTCAACAGTGAGGGCACTCAGAGTGAAGTCTTATCCGGGAGCACATGAAAAAATGAATTAATCCACCCTGTTCCTCTCAGTCTTCACTATTTTTCATATGCCACACAGTGATGAAAACAGAAAAAAGTCAGTTATTTTTAAGAGATTCATTTACTAACATTGCTTGAAAAAATTACCAGATTCTTGTACAATTTTTCCATAAGAGGAGATACCTCTGAAGACAGTAATTCCTATAAAATAATTAGAGTGCAGCTTTTTTTTCTACTTCTCCTGAATTGACTTTTAGTACTGGGGAAAGGTGCCAGATTGGCAACACTGGAGATAAAGTCCTATTATTTATCTATAGAAATGCAGCATGGGTAGCAGTAGTGCAGATATAAGCAATTGGTGAATGTTTATCTGTATCACTGAAATAAATAGCAGACTTACTAACATGTGTTTGATTCATCAAGTGGCTGGTCTACAGCACATATAAGGCAACAGTATATGTAGATACTAGATAACCCTACAGATAACACAGATTCTCACTCAGCTCAGGTGTGATTTTTGAAAGAGAAGATCCTTAATTCTATTTCCATGGATGATGGTGAAGCCCATTCAGATACAGCATGTGGTATTGATGACCATGAAGTGTATGATATCATGTAATTGTATATTTATTATAGCTTTTCATACACTGTCCCAGCAACGTGCTTTCTTTAGGCCCTAATCCTTGCAGTCAGTGGGTATGATTACACTTCGAAAAAAGATAATTTCAGTTAGCTAACTCATATTATGTAATTCAGATTTAAACAACAGTGAAGACAAGACAATTCCGCTTTGAACGCAGGCTAGCAGCTCAATTTCAATGCCGGTTTCCTTGACTGGCTTTAACTTGAGTGGCTAACCTCAGTTTAAACCCAGTTGCTGCATTTTCACAGTTATCAGAACCTAAGCAAGCTAACATGGGTTAGCTAATCCGAAGAACACACGAAGGTTTTTTTTAAGTGTAGACATACCTCAGGGGAATATTCACATGCACAGACATTCTTATCTTTGCAAGATTGGAACCTTCACAATGGCTGAAGTGCAAAAGGTTTGGAGTTTGGAAATACATTGGATAAGCACCAGAGATTTCAGATACTTTTGTGAAGCTTTAAACAAAACGTTTGGAATCTGCATAATTTGGCTGGATATTTTATTAGACTAGACATCCCATACTCCCTGGAAATCCCAGAAGAATAAGCTTTATCATGATATGTCAGTCTGAGCTGAAGCCCAGAAGGCAGTTCACAAATGGTTGAAATAGGAAAAGTAAGTTTTCCAGACTAGTTCACCCTTGCTGAGTTTGGACGTGCCCCACAAAGTCTGG
This sequence comes from Chrysemys picta bellii, assembly GCF_011386835.1. NCBI lineage: Eukaryota > Metazoa > Chordata > Testudines > Emydidae > Chrysemys > Chrysemys picta. The sequence goes on along the minus strand of NC_088794.1, from coordinate 119,822,776 downwards.
GTATATCCTATTTTCTTCCTATCCCCTTTTCTCCATTCTTTTCATGTTTTCCTTTCATCTCAGCATCACCATGTCTTTCCCTTGACCCTACTGTCATGTTGTCCAGCCATTTAATTCTCTTAGTCTGATCCCTTACTTCTTTCCAAACAGTAAAAATGTCTGATTTCCCATACCTGATGCAACTTTTCTTCACCAAAACTCTTTCATTTTCCTTAATGTCCTGTTAAGTACAGCCTTTCAAGTCCATCTCCCAATGCACTAATGTAATTCTGCACTCTGACTGAAATAACACTGTATTTAAGTTCTTAGCCATTTCCTTCTATCCTTTTATTCATATTATGTGACTGTGTGGAGCTGTTTCTCCTCTCAGCCGAATTTACTTTACACCAGCGTTACATCACTGGTGCCACCCTTGATTTTCACCAGTGTGAGTGTAGCCTCAGGCTCTGTGTGTTTTAACTCCATCATAGATACATTAGTGTACTGATCTTTTAGATGTGCTGATTTCCCACAACTTCCACCCCAATAAGTGGAAGCTGCAACTGATTAGTGTCTCCGAAAATCATTCTTTAAATCATCACCCACCCCTAGAATCACTACCTACATTCTTGTTATAAAAGTATCAATCAAACCGTGCCTCAGATGTAGCCACTTTGGGTGAACTCGTGTAAGCTTTTAGTCATGCTGGTGAGCACTCAATCATGCAAGTAGTCCCAATTACATCCAATCCTTAACAAGGTTAGCGTGTGCGTGTGTGCTGTATCTTCATGATACAGTAGCTTGGGGTTGTTTGATGTTCTAAAATTTTTATAGTTTCGCAGCCAGAACTGTATGCATTTTCCATAAATACTGGGGAAAGAAGGCAATAACTTTGATATTTGCGAGAAGTGGTACATAAAACAAAGAGCAGATGGTACATTTTTTTCCATCTTAAATGGAAATGGGTGACATTTCAAATATTCTTGACACTGAATCTAACCCCTTTCCCTGATAACAGGCATTACTCATAGTCCTTCACTTTGTTTCTTCAATAAAAGTACCATTACACTGGGAACAATTCTGTCTCTCTGTTTTCATTGTTCTGTAGTGTGTATGTATAATTTATTGACTGAAGGAATGCTCAGCTCAGCTGTATCTTTGATTTTTTTCCCAGCTAAAGGCCTGATCCTCAGCCCATTAAATGGCAAAAGTCCTATTGATTTCACTGGAGCAGGATCAAACCCTTTCCTGTTCCCCTTCACCAGTTTTATAGCTGGAGTCTCTGAAGAATAAGGAGTTAAGTGACTTGACTAAGGTATTGAGTCAGTAAGTAGCATATTCCTTTTTAGAACACAAGATCATCCTTGTTCTCTAGTTCTTTGGTCTAAAGACTGCACCTCAGGACCACGTGCTCAGAACCACCTTTCTAGTACTCAGTGTGTCTGAGGTTGGGGGTGTCACACAAAGGTGGCTGTCAGGAGCAATTTATAACAACCACAGAACTGCTCTAATTTGCACCCAATGTAAATAGTACCAACAGGCTGTTCTGACAGGTGGGTATCATTGGGGCACGGGAATAACATGGCCATACCCCCTTACACAAAGCAAGTCTCCTTAAACTAGGGAAACTCTCAAGAGGATGACAAAGCCAACTTTGCACCACTGGAGCAGTGTAAAGCAATGTTAGCAGTGCCAAGAATCTGGGCCAAGGTGTCTCAAACTTGCCACAGTGTAGTCTCAGTATGTTATCACCTGATGAGATTTTAATTGTTGAGAACATGCTACTCAGCTCCCATTATTCTTAATGAGCTGTGTGTACACCATAGGTATTGCTATGCAAACTTCTCAGCCTCATAAAAACAGAGCCATCCTTTGCACTCAGTCTTTATTTGCCCTTACACCAGGATCTTAAATCAAATCCATGGTCCTAGCCTTCATAACCACCAAGTCTCTATGGTGTTAGCCAGGTCTTTTTAAAGCACCTTTAGGATTCCATCATATTTGCTAAGTACTTTGAAAATGTACAGTGTATATAAGTGCTAAGTATTATTATAATGCTAGTGAAAGATGCTGGCTAGGGCCCTACCAAATTCACTGTCCATTTTGGTCACTTTCACAGTCATAGGATTTAAAAAATCATAAATTTCATGATTTCAGCTATTTAAATCTGAAATTTCATGGTGTGGTAATTGTAGGGGTCCTGTCCCAAAAAGGAGTTGTGGAGGGGTCACAAGTTTGTAGGAGGGTTGTGGTACTGCTACCCTTACTTCTGTGCTGCTACTGGTGGCAGCGCTGCCTTCAGATCTGGGAAGCTGGAGAGTGGTGGCTGCTGGCCTCGATCCCAGCTCTGAAGGCAGACCTGCCACCACCAGCAGGATGGATTAAAGATAGTATGGTCTGACAGTGCCATCCTTACTTCTGTGCTGCTGCCTGTAGAGCTGGGCCATCAGTGAGCAGCCGCCACTCTCTGGCTGCCCAGCTCCAAAGACAGGAGCGCAGATATAATAGTATGATGGTATGGTATTGCCACCCTTACTTCTCTGCTGCCCATTCATTCCTTGGCCTCTCCACTGATCAGAGTCATCACCTGGGTCGGGCAAACTGGGGCAACCGCTCCGGGACTCATGCTTTGGGGACCTCCGCAGGCCAGTGCGATTGGCCGATGCAGTCGGTCCCGGAAAAGACGAATCCTTCACTTCTGCCCCTGGCTCCGTGCACCCCTAGGGATGGCCCTGCTGCTGAGACAGCCAACAAGAGTATCCACTGTGATGCTGGGTTCGCATATCATTTTTAATTTAATATTTGCGAAAAACCTTCCACTGGAGTCTAACAGACAAAAAAAAAAAATACTTTCCCGCCCCTCCCGCTTTCCTTTGGGTAGTCAGAAGTCCCAACTATTTCCTACAATTTATGGTGGGTTTTGGCTTTAGATTTCAAACCAGATCTTGATGAGAAATGACAAACCAGTATTTTTTTTTAAAGTTCTTTTCATTGGCAATCTATACTTTATCCCTCTTTTAGAGATTTTATATTTCATGCAAAAGGCTACATAGGTATGCTTAATTCAACAAGTTATTGGGCTGAATGCAAACATTGCAGGCTGAAAGTCTATGATCATCTAGTTTGACCTGCATAATACATAAAGGACCTTACTGGCTATAAAGATCTGTGAATCTAATAATGCAAGATATTGTTGGCTATTATTTTGGGGGTACAGAGGATGATTTGTAGTGTTTGCAGCAGCAATGGCATAAAAGAATTGGCATTGTGGCATTGGATGGCTATCCAGTGATGAAATGTCATTGTCGTTAGGAGCTATCCTGACACCACCATTTTAGCAAAAATCACCACTCTAACTAGTACCCTTAATGGCAATGACAAGAAAGGGAATATTTTGAAGTGGGAAGCTTGCAGTTCTGCAGCTGATATTGTCATTCTGGCAGGAGGTGTGCAGTTCTAAAAGCCTGAAACCTCTGGATGCTTCTATGATGTTGTTGGGGTCTCCTATGTGTTTCAGAGTTACATTTGGGGCACTGGGATCTTGCTTTTGACTTTACTGTGCTGTGGATTAGGCCCTTGGAGAGCATTCCATGCCAGTGGAAAAAAGTCACCTTTTACTCCACTCCACAAGCAGATAGGCTTTGCAAGTAGTGTGTTCAGTGTAAGAGCAAAAACAACATTTGTGAGGGGATATTTGAGATGGAGAAGTTGAACCAGCCTATTAAACAAAATGAGTTGTTTAAAAGCTCAGGAGTTATCCTAATATGTTTAAGTATCTACAGCAAGTTTTCTAATGCTTAAAAAAAAAACTTAAACCTCTGGCTTGTTACCTTTTATGGAAATAATTTTGTAATCTCAAATAATTTTATTCATTAGCATAAAGTGATGGCTACCATAATATTTGGGAGTACACTGAAGGCAACAAGGCTGAGCAAAGTACATCCACCTTGTTTTCACATTTGTTTGGAGATATGGGAGGGAATGAGAAAATCCCAGTCTGACTTCATTGATTATTTGGGGACAATGATCCCAAAATAATGTATCACTAAATTCCTTGTTGGAGGAGGATTTTGCTACGATTTGTTACTGAGAAGAAGCTTAAAATTTCAGAAGGCCTGATCCAAAGCCCATTGAAATCAATGGGATTTTTTTTATTCAGTTCAGGGAACTGGATCAGGCTCAGAGTAAAAAAAAAAAAAAAAAAGATTTGCTAATATGTATGCCTCATATGGTGCCTTGCATTTAAGGAGTTTAAATTGAGGCAACACTGATATAGCAGGAAAATGGCTAACGTAGAGGGAGGCCTAAATGGGATCCCAAGTGGTTTACTGCTGCACAGCTCTAACTGGAAACTGCTCTCCTTTGGGGAAGTAAATCTGATAGGCCGTAGGGCCATTACTTTGTCTTTGATAGGAGATATAAATCTGAAGTCTTTGGAACGGCACCAGTAAGGGAGAAACTGAAACCAAACCCAACTGAAGTCTGGATTACAGGAAACATTATGAGAGGTGTCTGGCTCTGCAGCTTTGGATTTTCATCAACATATAGCCAACATTTAGCACTAAGTGATTTAGAACAAGAGGCCAAAGGATTGAGAATTTTCAGGTTGAAATTAACCAGCACTGAAATTCAAAATTGATTGGGGGAAAAAAAATGTGTATTTTTTTTTTTGTAACAATAAAGAACTACAGTTATTTCTTCCAAGGAGACAATACAACCAAGTATCAAGTGTGAACCATTCCACCAACCAAGTATCAAGTGTGAACTCCTCAAGCACTACATCAGGCTTGACGTGGAGTTGCAAACTGTCCCCTTGTATACTCCGATCTAGCTTGCCATGTAGGCAAGCTTGCCTTTGTGATAGATGGTCTCTTACACCAAGAATCACAGTAATATTCAGGTTACTCCTAGTCTCACGGGACCAGTTTACTTACACCAGGTCAATTGTACTGTAGATTTCTTACCGAAAACAATACTTGTAGCCAAACCTGTAATAAACTAACCAATGATTGAATAACTAGGAAAAAGAAATGAGTTATTTGATAGGGTTAAAGTAGGCAAACATACATGCACAAATGAGTTACAGTCTTGGTTCCAAAAGGTGATAGTAGCTGCTATATATGCAAGCTCAGTGTGTCCTTTAGGGCTAAACAAACTAAGCAGCTCTGGAATCCCTTGCTTATGCTTAGAAGTACTGCCCTCTCCGAATTCTATGCAACATAGTGATAACAATTTTTCAGGTATTTTTATCCCCTTCCCCCAGAGCTCAAGCTGATGGCATGAGGGTTTGTGGGATGAGGGTTTTGTTTCCACTTCACAGATATGGGAGGAGCAATCAACAAAGTCTTTTGTCTTCTGATGTTCCAGAATGGCTTGTCTGATGTCTATAGGCCTTATTTTGTTCAGAAGGAAATGACACCTGTTGTGGCAAACTAGTACTTCACACTTTGTGATGCTTTTCTCCTGACTGTGAGGATTTACAGTCTTAGCAAACATTTTTATAGTTAACACACACTTAAAAGTTATCTTCTAGCATGGGATACTGATATTCTAAGTAAGATTAATACATGCAGCATCATGCAAGCATTTCATAAAGTCTAAACACTAAACACATTCTTGTAGTCAATATCTATTTTAACAATTCTAACACAGGAGATCCAGACTGTTTTCCAGCTATGTATTTGTCAGTGTTCCGTGAAGCCAAGGATCCTTGGCATGAGCTGGCACCTGGTCTGCCAGAATCATAAAGGGTGTGGCAGCAGCTGTGTTCCACCCATAGTCCAGGAGCCATTATGTCTACCTTAGGCACAACACCTCAGCTGGGTCAATGCATGACCACAGAAACCCAGTGCAGCTAGAGTCTTTACAACAATAGTCTGGTTCCATTTGTTTAACAAATGGGTTAAAACAGCTTTTCTCCTGAATGCCTTACAGAACTATATAAAATCTTATAACAGCAAGTGATTAGAAAGAACTCTAACTCCCCATTCATCACCTACTTCCAAGCTAATAAGCAAGCAGTTAAACCTGAAATTCTGGCATCTTTTGACCCAGAGAGAGGAGAGGACAATATTGCATTCTACTTACCAGCAGAGACTACCATCCTCACTGAACTTGCTAAATAACATGAGTATTTTATCTATTTGATTGTGCTGCAACCAAATTTTTGCTACTAGAATGTGTCAACAACTTCACTTGTTTCATTTCTTGTTTGACCCTCTGTGCCTTATCCATTATACTGTCTATATGTTCCTTCTTTATGCCATCGGTCTAGCCTGTATGTAAGAAAGAAAATCTATAAAGAAAGATGGTACCTCAGGCAAAAAAAAAAGTGCCTTCAAATAGCAATTTAATTTAATTAATCACAAAAAGAACATAATGTGGGGGTGGGGTGGGCAGGGAAGAGATGAAAACTTCTCTTGTTATTTCTCAGCACGCTGCCTTATTCAGAGTCACATTCGTGTAAAACTGTTACCCTGGAAAAAGTTGTATGACTGAGAATAATTAAATTAATCCAGATAGTCATGTGGTGTGAATAAACCTGGCTCCTTTGACTTCAGAGGAATTATGTTAGTTTACACCAAGTGATGATCCGGGTCCAATATATTTAATGTAATTGGATTCTAAAATAAATGTCCTAAATTCCCATTGACTTTAAGGGTGCAAGATCAATACCCCATTACTCTGCACCTCCAAGAGCTGGGATGTGGTTATAGGGCTGCTTGAAGGTTAAATTGTAACTCACAGCATGTAGTCCATGGGCCTTAAGCCATTACTGACTCTGTTCTGGAGGCAGGCTGTCAGTGAGTGGTTTTTATTATTACAACGGTAACTAAAAGGAGGAGATTGCAGAACAAGGCACCTGCAAACCCCTCCCCATCCAAGGCCCCATGGCAGATCAGTGCAATCCTAAAAGTGAACAATCCTCTTGGAGGAGGGAGTGTCGCCAGGGTAACCTAGAATGTGCAGATTCAGCACATCCCTCAGAAAAGCTTGTGTCAGCAGGGCTCCCCTGCAGTACTTTAGCACCATGGGTGAGTGGGGCAATACAAGAAGTGTATTAGCAATAGGATAGCAAAGTGACTTTGCTCTACAACCTCGCCGATATACCAGAATCATGACCAATAACAGCATTTGTAAAGAAAAGTTCAAGCCAGAAAAGCTTGATATTTATTTATTTATTTGCTCATTCAGATGATATTGCCAAGTTAATGGATGAAGGGAATGCAATGCAGTAAATGTCATATATCAGGACTTCAGCAAATCATCTGATATGGTGACAGGGCCGGGTCTGGTTTTTTGGCCACCCCAAGCAAAAAACAAAAACAAAAAAAACCCCTGCGGCGCAGCCGGAGTGCAAATGCAGGGGGACCAGCTGGGGCGGGGGGGGCGCAGTGGAGGGAGCAGGCGGGAGAGAGAGAGAAGGGAGCGGCCAGGGCTACAGCAGAGGCGCTGCCACGCAGCCCCTCCTGCTGCGCCGGCTCCTGCCGCCTGCCGCGAGGGCTCCACTCCGGTCGGCGGGGAGGCAAGGAAGAGGACTGCCCTGCAGGGCGCTCTGGTTCTCCGCGCCGTCGCCCCCTACAGGGCAGCCGGAGCGGAACAAAAAAAAAGTGGCCGTGCTGCTCTAGGATTGGGCAGAATGCCGCCTCGGACAATCTGCCGGCCCAAGCACCAGTTTGCTCAGCTGATGCCTGGAGCTGGCCCTGTATGGTGACTCATATCAATAATTCAGATTGGCTTGGATATGAGCACTGTCAGTAGGACTGAAAAGCTATACACAAAAAAGCAACAAAAAATGACACAATACACAAGAGAGGGATTGAGAGCACGATTGGTACCAGGCCTGGTCTTTTGTCATATATTTATTAATGATCTGGAATATGGATATGCTGCACATTTTCAGGCTATGCTAATGTAGGCCCTCAGTTTAGCATGTGAGTAGGTCCATTGAAATCAACTGGACAAGTCATATCTTATGCTTAAAGTTAGGCATGTGTTTAATTACCTCGCTGAGTTGGGGCCTTGATAAAGTGTTACAGATAATTGTGGAAAAAGAGAAATAGTAAAAAGGGACTTAGAGAGGTTACATATTTGTGCAGGAAACAACAAATGAAATTAATCCTGGATCAGAACAAACTAATACATCTGGGAAAATCAAAAAAGACTTAGGGTGGGACAGTGCAGAGCCAAATATGAGCTTCCAATGTAAATTTGGAATGTACCATAGGCATAATGTTGCAGAATTGGGAGGTAATCGTTTATGCCTGCCTATGCAGGGTGGTGAATAGCTTTGTGCACCACAATACCAGGAGAATGTTCACAAATTGCAGATAACTCAAGGAGGCAGAGGGGTAATAAAATAAAGAAACTTCTGAGATTGATTTAGGAGGTAAGGTTAAACAGATTAAATATCTATATGCTATTCTGGTTATATAATAGCTAATGCCTGGGTCTTGTAAACACTTATGCACAGGCTTAACTTTAAGCATGTGAGCAGACTCATTAAATTTAATAGGACTATTTACATGCATAAAATTAAGCACAAGTGGTTGCAGGACAAGGGCGTAAAAGAGGATATGGAAACAATGGAGCTGGTGGAAAAATGCCGGATATTTTTCATTGGAAATTTTGAAGAAAATAAATGTCTGGGGAAAATAAAAAACAAAAACAAAATCCAAATCCCAAAACAAAACCCAAATGCTTTGGTTTTCTAACACAGTGTTAGGTTTTGGTTCTAATTCAAAATATTGACACTAAACTATGGAAAAGCTTAAACTGAATGGGTGTTTGCCAGAAGAATGGTAGTTTAGCAAGTGAACACTTGTAGTCTCTTTGGGTTCTTAGACAGATCTGGTTACTGTAGCAGCAGAGGACCTTGGGGCCTTTCTAAACCACAAGAGAAAAGAAAAGAAAGAAAAAAAAAAGAAAAATCCTGACAGATTGATCTATTAGACCCTGAAGCATTCCCCAAGGGAAGTGAGAAATGATACAAACATGTAAAACTCTAACTAATCACAGATATAATTCAGGGAGAAATCCTGATGTGCATGATGGACAACATGATCTAACAGATCTTTTTCATCTATGATTCTGAGATATACAATGAAGTCTGCATTATTATTAATTATTATTGTTATTTGAGACCCCAACCAATAACAAGGCCCCCTTGAGCTGGGTTCTTAATATTCACATAATAGGAGACAGATCCTGTCACAAACACTTTATACGATAAAAGACAAGCTAGACAAACAGTGGAGAAAAGGAAATATTGCTATCCCCATTTCACAGCTATGATAGTGAGGCAAAGTCACACACAAAGTTTGTGGAAGTGAACACTGCTCTCATGAGATCCATGTCAGTGCCTCGGTGTTTTAACCATAACCCCCCCCCCCCCCCCCTTTTCTCTTTATTGTACATTCACTATATGACCAGAAGAAAATAAAAAAGATCAAGGTAAGTCTCTCTCCCCCCCTCAAACACACACACAATCCCTCAAATTCTATTTTCCATATATAAAAAAGAAACACCCTACTCTAGCAAGGTAACATGTTGTACAAATTGACATCTGAGTTTTAAAATTCTCTATGGTTCCCTTTGTTTGGATTTAGTTAGCTTAGAATTATGACTTTCTTTAAAAGTTATTTTTCAAGGGCTTCCAGATAATGCATGTGCCAGACCAAAGCAGAGGCAGTCTCAGCCAGCCTCACAATTTATCCCCACAGTAAGCAAAATCTCACCTTTTAATTTCTTAAAATTATCGAGGGCTATGCTCAAAGGAGACATGGTGAAAGCTTTGTAGGAACTGCCCAACCTGCAGCCAGATGCACATGTTTTAGATTTTAGAGATTAAAGGTTCAGAGTTTATCAGAGCTCCCTGAAAGCCAGATTATAACCTCTGGTCATGCACATTTTTCTTTTTGTGCCAGTGGAATTTTAGGCAGAGGATCATGTGCTCCAGTTCATTTTCATACACATGTATGTTATCTGAGAAAACATTTTCTTTTCTTGAACCTTTCCCTTAGTTAAGGTATTTGCTTCCTTGATTCATTTTGCCCTTCATCAAGTAATTAAGGTGGCACACTGGATGGACTAGTGACAAGATCCCTGGTTTACTATTTCTCCACGTATGAGAACTTATAACCAAAATAATTACATTACTCTGAAAACATTTTTTTTTAGCTGATAGGCAGAGTACCAAAGTGATTTAGTATTGGTCTACTTGGAGTTTCTTAGGCATTCAGAGCAAACAGGTTATTTACCAAAGGGGGAAAAGTGATTGCTTGAGTTTTCTTAGTCAAGAATGATCAAAGAAAGGGATAATGTATGTTCTTGCAACACAGTTCACATATTTGCTATTTATCATTACTAGAGCATACTTGGCAATATGACCTTTCTATTAAGTGATACGGACTTTGATCGTTGAAAACCATGCAGGAGAAATATTATAAAGTATGGGATTTTATTTTTCTTCTTCCAGTGTGTATTTGAATAGGGAACAGCATCAAAAACACTATTACGCTGCATGTGTACACATCCTTCTGATAAAAAAACGGTGTTCATAAAACATTACATAGAAAGCTTTATTAACTTATACTTTTAATTATGTTTTCTATATTCTATTTTCATTTTGAATATTTTATTGTTATGAACTAGAAATAATTCCTTCTGCAGCAGGCTAATACAATTAGATTAACTCTTTCCACCATTTGATGGCTGTCTGTGGAGATACTGGCCCAAAGGGAGAGGTCAAATGTCTGTTTGATACCAGTGCCTCCTTCCTGACAATGATAAAGGCCATAATTCAGCAAAGCACTCACGTTCATCCCTGTTCAGCGAACTACATAAGCATGTGCTTACATTTCATTGATGAAGGCCTTGATTCAGCTAGCTATTTAAACATGTCAACTTCATTAAGACTACTACATGTATTGAAAGTTACACAAATGCATAAGTGACTTTCTGAACCAAGGCGCTAGCAGTTAAACAGCACTCGAAGGCAAGCCCTAGGGATGTTAAAACCATGAATCTAGATAAAGAAATCTAAGTCCTCTCTCACTGTCTAATCCAGTGTGCCAACTCAGCAGCTTCAGAGGAAATCCAGCAGCATTCACAGTGTGTAGTTCTGGCAACATAAGGTTCTTGTTTTTGTTTGAGCAAACATGCCAAACCCACAGAAAACTGTTTGAATAATCATATTTCTTAACCAGATACAGTTCAAGTATAAGATACAGTATAATAATAGCAAGGGCTTCCTCTCTCCTGCTTCATATATTCAGATTTAAAGAAACTGAGTTATTAAGGAGTAATAAAAAGGTAATCACAGGATCTGGGTTGTAAACAAAATAAAATAAAGGAATGAAATAATCTCTCAAAACTAATTTATTTATATATATTCATTGCTCCTTCACACTCCTCATTTTCAAGGCCCTGCATATGTCCTCGCACATTCACATCTCTTCTCTCCTTTTCTTCTTTATGTCCTATACTCTATCCAATCTTTTCTGCTAAGTGTTCCCTTTGGTTTTGTACTGCTATACCTATATTTGTTTAGAAACAGATATAGTGAAAGCAGGACAACCCCCTAGGGTGGACGGAGTTACACTGGTATAAAGATGCTTATATCAGTTAGGCATATAAACTATATTGTTCCTAAACTGATAAAGTGGTGCAAACACTGGTTGTAAACCAGCCCTATGAGCAATGGGCTGGAGCAGGTTTCTGCTAAATTGAGCTCCCAGACTGGAGTGAATAGAATGGAACAGGGCATATAACCTGTGTAAGGCCTGTTGTTTTTTTCCTCACTCAGTCTCCATTCTCCAGGTGCTCACATTTAGCACTAGGAACCCAAAGGACCAATTTGCTCTCAGTGAAGAAGTGGTCTCCCCAGCTAAAAGCAAGCATTTGGGTGAGTTTCCAGAGGGATATTAGCACCTTGTCCGGTAGGTCTTTCCAAGGACAAGCTGAGCAATTCACTTTTGGCTAAATAGCATTCACTTACACAGTAGGAAATAATAATTCCCTATACTGCAGGAATGGCTGGGTGAAATTTAATAGCCTGAGTTATGCTGGAGGTCAGACAAGATGATCATAGGGGTCCCTTCTGACCTTAAAATATATGAATCTATGGCTCTATGCTTGAAAGAATCCTCTAGATATTAGATACGGACTAACAGCCAGAACAGTGTGCAGAAAGGTAGGAAACTTTTTCTTTTCTTTTCCTTTTCTTTTCTTGCATAAAGATCTGGCAGAAAAGAGATTGGCTGCTGTATTTCTTTTCTTCCCTTTCTTTTCTTTTTTAAAATCTTCCCCCATATGCATTTCAGACACAGTGTCAACTCTTTCCTTTTTCCTAAGGCAACCCATGATTTTAAAAGCTTCTACCTTGTTTGAGTGAATTGGTTTTTATTAGATTTAGGAGTTACATATAATGAGTATGTACCATTAAAGGACATACTGGATGGCAGAATGGAATGTGTACAAGGCACTACACAGTATTGGATATAATCACTTGAAATTAGTGTGATAATCAGGCAATACTGAATCACGTGGTTCAATTGCCTTCAAAACTGAGAGAAGGGGCAGATTTGAACTCTCCTTACTAATACTTTAAGAGCTAACCATAAATGGTAAAGAGCTGACTGTTATGGACTTTCACTGCAGTGTACATCATTTAGTGCCTCCTAATTTTCATGAACAGCGAACAAATGAAGGGTAGACAATGGACACATTGTATTTATTTTTACAGATTAGCTTTCCAATTCAAACTGTTTGCTGCCTTCCAAAAAGTACAATTTGCTAGCTTCAAAATGTGGTCTTTCAATGAGAAAACAAACAAACAAAAACAGTGTCACCAAGTGGCCATACATATCTGTTATCCATATACATTAAACAAGGAACCCACACTTCCCCTGAAACTCTGGTACAGGCCACTGTCGGAGATAGGACACTGAGCAAGATGGACCCTGGCCTGACTGCAGCTCATATTTTCTTATGTTCTAATGGGTGGGGGCCATTACCACTTTAGGGCAATTTGTTTCCCCACTCAGGATAGTTTTCTGATGTGATTCTTTTTTTCTTCCCCATGGAAGCCAAAAAAGGAATGTGAGGCCAAGAAGAAAAGAGTGCATTCAAGAGGGCAATCACAGGAAAATATGAAGGTTCCTCTGTTTATGGCGAATTCATGTTCTCATCCACAGGTGATTTGTGCTAAGTCTCTACAAAGACAAAATGCTTCAGAAGAGAGGGATTATTAGATAACTCAGTGTTTTTTTTTTAAATAAAGAGATTTTGACCTCTAAGAGTACATCTTCACTGTAAAGTTAGCCTGAACTCTGACCTCGGTGTTGCATCTAACTCCCTGATCCACACATAAAACCCTCAGGCCGGAGTTGGTGGTGCTTTCAACTTGACCTAGCTGGCCGAACGGGTTAGAGTCCAGGTTTTACTTTCGGTGAGGCTGGTAACCCACCCTCCTTGCAGCGAGGATGCAGGCTAAATTATTTGAGTGTCAATAGTCCTCCAGTGCTTTCCCACAATTCCCCCCCATATCCCAGAAGGACAGACAAGTTCTCCCACATCTTCCTGGGCAGAATCATAGAGTGGTTTGGTTTACTGGAGCACAAAGAAGCATGGGGTATGCCCCCATAAAGTCCTAGTGGCACACAAGTGAGTGCAGCACCAGTGAGAATACAGTAACTCATGTATAGTCTTGCTGGCTGCTCACATCCAGGCTAGGCTCAGACTTGGCTGCCAATCACCTGGGCTAACTCTGCAGAGAAGACATATCCTAAGGCAAAGCAGTAGTAAGCAAAAGCCGCTACCATCTGGTTACTGTCAGTTGATCTGCTTATCTGTCTTAAATATGTATAAATTACCAGTCACCCATATCATCTAGAGATCCAGTTGGTGATCACAGTTCAGTCACTACCAGACCTATCAAAATATTACCATCATAACTGATACACAATATAGGAGCCAAAGACTAAATGGAGCAGAGATTGAACTATCCTGGGTGAAATCCTAACACATCGCAAATTTTCACACCACAAAAACAAAACAAACCCAAATAAAAAGAGTTTTGAAAAATTCAAACTATCATGAATTCTCTTTATTCACAATTACAAAAGTCTACTAATAAAAAAATAACCAGTGCTTTTGGGTTCCTCTCAATTGTTTGCTGCCAATTTGGGACAATTCAAAGGGCCCTGATTTTTCAGAGGATGGATGCTCAGCTGTTCCTGAAAATCAGCCCCCTTTCATTTATCTCAAGTTAGTGAGGGGGGGGGGGGAAAGGGAGCTCCCCAAATCACTAGTCACTTTTGAAAACAGTGGGCCACATTTGTTAAGTGCCTTTCTTTGAGAAAACCTTTCCCTACCCTTCCAACCAAGGGCCAGTGCTACAAGATGCTCAGTGCCTCTTGCAAGGTTCTAAGCATCTTTGAGGGTGCTGGGTACCTGGTAGGTTCGGGCCTTTAAGGCCCAATGCTGATCCTCTGAAAGTCAATACAAAACTCCCAAAGGACCTGTGCAACATGGCTATGTATCAGACACCTCTGGGTTGAAATGTGGTAACTACTCAATGGCACATAGTAACATCAAGCAAAAACATTAGGACAGAAAGTGAAGAATATATCCTATTGAAATTACAGTGAGAATTTTATGTAGGCCAGATGTAATTTTATATTTTAGTATCATAATTTAGGGTTTGTTGATGATAATAAGGCATGAAATGAAAAAGAAAGGGAAAAAAATTCCAAACACCAATTCAGTTTTTGGTTCAGACAGTGGTTTGTTTATAAAGCCATAATGACTTCCACATTTTCAGCTTCATCTGGGGAGCTCCACACCATTACAGTTAGCTGTGGATGGACTATTCGGTGTTTGTAGAGCAGAAAGAAACCACGTCTACAGATTGCTTTTCTTCTAAAGCCTTCTGTCCCATGAGGGCAACAAACTGGCTTTTTACGCTGTTAAAAATGAAAAGCAGCATAATTTCTCAACAATTATAAATGACTGCAAATGCCTTTGCAGTTTTCATTCAGCACTACCTCGAGAGACATGCTGTATCCTAACAGCCAGAACTGATGGCCTTTCTGTTGAGTACTTTGCAGCCAGTATAATCCTGGCTTCTTTTTTGGCGATCCAAACCCACTGTTAAAATAGCAAGGATCTGCAAACATCCTCTTGCTTAATCCCTCTCTTTCTTTATTTCCCACTTCACAATGTATTACTTTTTGTCCACTCATACAACTTATGAGCCAAGGATCTTGGTGTAACAATATTTGTTTTCACAAGTATGGACCTTTTTGGTATACACACTTGTGACAGACTCACCTCCGTGGTACCCTGCTGGGTCCCCCACTATTCACTTTCTTTGTTGTGAGGACTCTAGTGGTCCATTGCCCCCTCTTACGGGTCTGGTGCAGTGGTGCTCTAGCCTTCTGGGTGCACTTCCGTTGCACCCCTTCCAGGGTATTAAAGTCCAAAAATAAAGGAATACTATAAACACAGGGTTGTCCAAGACATTTTTGGCAGGACCCTAACCTTCTATTCATGGTTTGTCTTCATTCAGCCAGTCCTTTTATTTAGTCCTTCTGGGCCTGGTCATCCCATCCACAGGGAGGCTCATCCAGGCATCAAGCTGTCTCAGATGGTTGACTGCAAATAGGTTTCCCTCACCTAGGGGGAAGCGGAGCTCTGCTCTCTTTGTGGATAGCGCCAAACTGAGCTAGGCTTTCTCCTTTTAACTCTGCTCTCCACTACTGCATCTGCTACCAGTGTTAGCATTGGCCAACCTGATCCTCATTAACCCTCACCTTGCCAGTGTGGATCCTGTATTCTCCATCACAGTACTAAATCAAATATCTTCATATTTTTAGGGATTTGAGCCCTCCCCCACCCCATGTACATAAAAGAATGATTACCAAAGAATCTGCTGTTTTTCGGAATGAAGGTTCCTGAGAGACCATGAAGTTGATTCTGCCACACTTACTGTGCGAGTTGCATAGTAACTTCCTCTGCAGGCAGCCCTATTGAAATAAAATTTGGAATTGAACATGGCAGCCATTTAACAATGCACTGCAATAAGGACAGGAGATGAAGGAGAGAGCTGCATGCACTAAACACTGCAGATTGTATGTAGCCAGATTTGTCCAGGACAATAGGATTAACATCCTTAACTTTTGCAAAAGGGTCATAGGAATTTTAACATACCTGGGTAAACAGTAACTGTATGCATCTTAACAGCACAATTCCCCCTAGCACCAAGATGAGGTGTTCGTTAACTACCAATTCAGGGAGAAGACTCCCACCTACTGAACAACTGACATATGCCCCTTTTCTTAATTTGTGCAAATGGAACAATATTTTGCAAACACTGCATCTTTTTTAGAGCCCTGAGATACATTTCACTGTTTATTCAGCAAGAAAAGTTTTATTCAAACGCAATCTACCACTGAAGAGAGCTAAAGATTGCACCTATTGTTGGCATATTCAGACCAATAATGGAAATATTATTTAAACAATCTTTTCACCATGTATTATTGAACATAGCTTTGCCACTGGAAAGAGTCCTGGCCTTCTTGTTTTTCAGACTTGGTGGATAAACCTGGGGATGGATGAATGTTTTAGGGGATGTCCCTGTCTGGAATGTATATTAACAGCATTCAGATTACTGGCTAGGTAACTTCTTAATATTAAATGATTATGAGGTTTGTGAAATAATAAAATACAACTTAGATCTGAATAGGATGGATTGCATTAAATATGTACTGTACTGTTCTGAGAATTGCAAGTTCAAGCAAAGTTCAGAGACTTACTGCTTCGGTGAAGAAAAACATGGGCATGGTATCTTCTGACTTCTAAACAATATACATTCCATACCAAACACATGGGCATTGGAACCAAGGTATAAATCCTGCTGAATGCCCTCAACTCCTCCACATTAATTTAAGACATGTGAGGTAATTCTAGGGGAGAAGATTTTCAGGCCTGTATGCCCTCAATGAAGGCTGTAGTCAACAAAATCTTTTTGGTCTGCTTCAGTTTCATATAATTAAGATCTGTCAATCATTATGGACTGAGCTAAACTGAATGTCCTCTCTTCATAATGTGTGTTTTTTGGTGACTCTCCAAGTCATAGGTATTTCAAGTTACTGTATTAAAATGCATTTTCTACTAGCGTATTTAGAAATAATAAACCAGATTTAAAAATTAAAAACAAAAGCTCTATGAACTTCCTCCAGCTGACCTCAGACCTCATTCTCTCTCTCTCATTGTCTGGTACTTGTATGGCTGAGCACCTCACATTCTTTAATGTATTTCTCCTTGTTGTGGCCCATCATTTTAAATGGTGCCTGCTGAACAGAGATGTGCTTTCGGCCTTCATTAAAGTATGTTTGTTCAGCCTTTTAAGATCTTTGGCTAAGAGGTGTTATGGAAGGTGTTTCTATGCAAAACACTGTAGGGTATTTGGTTAGTACACTGCAATTAGCTACTTTCTTGACTGAATCCAAAGTTCAGCATTGGATTTTGGATGAACCATGAAGCTCATTCTGATTTACTATTGTGTAACATTTTAGAATACCTAATATCCCTATGGGCTCTGCTTCATTTCATCACCAGTCATGACTGATGAGCCCAGAGTCTATGCCACAGCTTCAGGGAGAGCAATCTAAACCCTATCTGAATGGTGTCAAATTACCCAGCTCTAAAGCAGACATTCTTCCTCAGATGTAATTAATGAAGGCTTCTCTCATCCAGGGCTCCCACAGGGATTCTGTTTACAAATAAGAAGAGCAATGTATTGCAGCTTCCTCGCTCTCCCTTCTGGCTGCCAATTCCTCTTCTCAGACAGGCCCAGCAGTCCCTGTCTCACTTTCTTTTCATTGTTCTGTGAACATCATTGAAAATGGCTTGAAGTGAAGCCTTTAAGATGAAAAAAGTTAGTTCCAGTTCCTGTCCCTTCACCTTCTTTGAGACAGCCAGCTCGCAAGCCAGGTTTGATCCAAGAAGGACCAGCAAAAGAGTGGAGTGAATAAAGAAGGATGTTCATGAAAAACCACAATAGATAGTGGGACACATGGGCAGAAGAGAATGAGGGCTGGCACAGGTGAGTGTGAAATGAGGACCTTGGAAGAGAAAGAAAAGACACAACCTGTTGTAGTTGGATACATCTTGCAAAACCTTTATCCTGATTAATGGTGCAACCACCTGTGATAAATATGGGCCAGAATCAAATCTGCATCTAATAAACAACATATAACTTGTGGCTTGTCCAAAATACTCTACCTCTTGCTGATTAAAGCATGCAAATGTTTGTTTATGTGTATGGCTATACCATGTGCATATATTTAACACTGCAGATTTATAACAAAATATTTACAAATCTTGTTTAAAGAAGACACTCAGCATACAGCGATTATCATCTGCAGTGCTCCAAGGGCTTCATGGAGCTAAGTCTAGATTGTGCCTATGTGAGGGCACAAGAAATGGAGAAGTTGCAAAGACCTTATTTCTTCATTGCACTTGCATCTCTGTGCTCAAGCACAACAGAATCACAGACAGTCCTTGTGCTTTGTGCTGGTTTTGAATTTTCCACCCAAATTATTTTTTTCATTGGAAAATGCTGATTCTTTGAAACAAAACTGTTTGCAGAAAAGTGGCAGTTTTGATGTATCTCCTGATAACCACTGGTGGGATGGGAAAACCATTTCCTGCCCAGCTCTGCTTGCACTCATCTGAATGCTAGGACTGCACCAGATTAGCACCACTAGTCAACACAAAGGGTTCAGGAGTTGCCATGGATTGTATCTTTCAGAAGCACAAGAGCTCCTTGTAGCCCCCAGGGGACATAGCAGCTTCACAGCACCCAAAAATGGGACTGGGCCTATGTGTCAGTTTTGTTCCTATGTAGGTAAATGTCATCCTCCCCATTATACAAAGGGCAATCGTTCCGGGAGTGGTTTCCTTACTCAGTGACTGGCAGATGTTCAGCACCATGCAGTTTCAGGTACTCTTTCTGTATAGTGCTAAGCCCACCATAATCATTCAATAAACAGTAAACCCAATATTGTCATCATAAATAATTATAAGGAATTATTATAGGTGAGACATTTCCTGCCTACTGGAACCTGCAGTCTCTGTTGACCACACCTGCCGATTGCAATTTAAGGTGACTACAGCACATTTTGTACAATTCTGGGTGCCCGTGCTTCCTCCATGGACCACACTCCTTTCACTCCTGCACTCCGCTGTAGGCTACACAGCTCTCATCACACTCCTGATCTCATTTTACTACAACCCAATTAAACTGCCATGCACATTTTTGCCATTTCTTTTCCCACCAATGCTGATGTGTTTGTGTCACAAACCCAGCCTCCATTTTTCCACCTCTGTCCTTCAGTGATCTCAGAATCAGATGCTTGTGACATCACAGTCTTGGTTTGCTACCATGGAAGTAGATTGTAATGTCTTCAAAATTGTCTAGTGCCATCTGTCAGTGAAACAGACAGGAGGAAACAGGCTGCTTATAGAGAATGTAGCTTATATCCAGACACAAATCTCTAGATAACCCTCAATAATAGGAAGGGAACATGCAGAAGAAGAGTATGACAGTTAAATGTAAATTTGCTTGTAAAACTGAATAAGCTCTTTTATTAATGCTATGTGCATTAACCGGGAGGTATTCCATTTAAGATTTAATGGCAGATGGAATTTTATGGGAAGGAAATTGGATGTAACATGTCAGGGGAGGGAGGCTTCATGCAGCATGAAAATGTCAAGGAGAGCCAAGTATTGTAAGAGTCATCTAGATTTCATGTGATCATATTTTTCAGTCTAGCAACAAGAAGATCTCTACAAGTCAAATCCCCATGTTCTTGGGCAATTCAGAAAATGCAGAACTCGGTGCATGGGCTATACCCTTGCCAAATACAATCAGAGACATTTCTGCTTCATTCATTAAATACCCTATCAGGAAGATAACCAGGAACAGGGTAAAAATAAAGTACAGCCTCAGAGTTATGTGCATTCTTTTATGGGGCTGAATCTACCAGTCTAATGATGAGATTCCAATCGTCCATATGTTAAATTAGAGGAGTGGCAAGGGAGAGGACTATTTGCTTCCAAAGAGACCCTGCTTACTCAGGGTAACCATTACACCTAGAGGCATGTGAGAAGACAGCAGTGATATTAAATACACTGAAGACTTAGGTTTTCCATTTCATTCTGAATTTTCTGAAATGGTTTGATTGTGGAAAACAAAACAATACAAAATATCCTTTCCTCTCTCTCAAATTTAAGATATCCACTACAAATGGGAGTTTTGTTTTCAGTGAACTACTTTCCCTCCAAAACTGGTCTCAGTTCAGAGGGAAGAAAAGGCAAATACTTCAAAATTTCATTTGGACAAAAATCTCTTTGGATGAAAAGGATGCAAAATTTTGCCTGCTGCCTGATTTGAAAATGGCTATGTAATGGGGGGAAAATGTCTGGGTTGTGAAATGGCCCATAATGAAATGATGAATGATTCAAAAAAAAAAATGCACAAAAAGCCTCATCGTTTTTGCACAGCTCCTGTTTACATTTGGATCTCTCTCTCTCTCTCTCACACACACACACACACACACACACACACACAAGTGGAAAGGAGAAATTATAGAGATGATCAGCAAAATCATTGGCATTCCTTGTAGCCCTTACTGTAGACTGGCCATTATGTTTACTCCTGAGAAGTGTGCCCTACTGTTTACGGGTGGATGTTATTCTTTTTTGTGGAGAAACTATCTGACCATCCATCATTATGTCAGCCCTTGGCTTTACTTGAGTGTTGTCTATTTTCTTGGCTTGTTGAGGAAACTTTGTTGATCCATTGTGGTTCTATTTTCCTATTAGCTGTTTTCTCTGTTGTGGTATTGATGGTGCCCACAACAGTCATTGGGGATCTGAGCCCTCACCTATTGAATGGCCAGACTTTCATTGCTTCAGTGGGTGCTGAAGTGAGTCTTGATTGCTCTTCTTCATCTATATGTATTTTTATTCACTGTGTGTTAACTTCCTTATTGTCATTGTTGACTTACAAAAATGTCTTTACAGTGAAGGATGTTGCTCATTCTGATAAATAGAAAGGGAAGGACTTTGGACTTAATTCTGCTTCTAATGACGTTAATAGGAGTTTTGCCACTGACTTCTGTTGAGGCATGATTCTACCTATAGTTCAGGCACTCTAAAAGAAAGTGTTAGTGTTTTTATTTTTTCCAGGTTAAAAACCAAATGATTTACACAGGTGATTAATGTGTTACAATTAAAGAATTGCCATATTATTTAGTACTATTTTGGAAAAATGCCACCCAAGTGCTTTCAGAAAGCTCTAGCTTTTTAAGATGATTATTTGAGTAAAAATTGTTCATTAAATATCTGTTGGCACAGGCCCCTGGATTGAATCTTAGTGTAATGCAGTTAGGCTATCAGCCCGCTGCATCTAGCTACCTGCTTGAAAAAAAAATGTGATAAAGCTCTGTAGTTAGGTCTGTGCAGAAATCAGCAGTTTTGGGTCAGAGGGATGAATGTTTTCACTGGATGAGAGTCACATGGTGGTTCCAGGCGGGCAGTTTGGCTTTAAATTCTCAATTTTAAACAAACCCAAAAGCTTCAAGTGAAACTCACTTCAAAATCATCAAGTTCCTCCTAATTGTACATCAAAACCAGGAGAAATGGCAAGTTCCCTGTTTTTCACGCTATGTCTGGATTCTGCATAGAGAGGAACCTGAGTTGGACCTAGGGAGGAGAATCAAACTCTTTGCCAAAAAAACCTGTCTGTTTTCATAGCTGGGCCTCTGTTTACAATGGTCAAACCTGCAACACTAAATCCAAGCACCTCTGAATGTATATAGTTAAACCCACATTTTCCAGTTCAAATCCACTTTAGATAAAACTAGACCCTGTATCAAGCATATCATGAAACTTAAAATTCAGTATGTTTTGGATGGTTTGGGTTTCCTTTCAAACACTTCTGCACAGCTCTGCCAGAAACAAGTTAAATGTTGTACCATGCATTTTGAAAGTTGTGGTGAGGGGGGAAAATGGATAGTTTTCTACCACTGAAAAAGAAAAGAAGAGGAAAGCATAATGACCTGTTTGATCCATTTGTGTTGCATGAGTGTGTATTCCAACCAATAATACACACCACATTGTTTTTGTAAGGAAATGTATGTCCCTGGCTTTCCAATTCCCTCTCAGATAGCACTATACTCAACAGGATGGCATATCCCCCCCCGCCATTTTCTCCCTACACACCTATTTCATCCCTGCATGGTAGGTTTGAGAGTCAAACTCACGTCTCATGCCCTGAAGGTAACGTTGTTGAACTACATTGGAAAGCTCAGTTTCATCATAAACAACATAGGCCCATCCTCAAAGGCTTGACTGAATGAGCCCTGCAGAAAGCCTAATGAATAAATAATCAACTTCCTTACGAGATGTTTATTTCTTCTCCATGCTGAAATCAGGTAGATGTTTTGGTTTTGTTTCACATACTATGTTTTATTTATTTGAACAGAGTCTGCAACAGGGATAAGGAAACAGTGAAATTCATCCTGAGAATTAACCCAGCCAAGACCTGTGCACCATTTAAATCTCACGTCAGCCCTCTGCTTGGCAATGAACTTCATCCATTGTGACTAACCATCTGATTTCATGGAGCTCCCATGTTAATTAAATTTCATGTAATGAATCTTTATGTGTATGGGTTACTGATGTCCATTGTTTCATTCAAAATGCTGCTGCAAAGATCATTGTCCTGGCCATGTTGAACCATGCCACCTCTCTCTCTTTGCTTCCCTCCACTGTGTCCCGCTTCTCCATCACGTCAAACACAAGCTAATTGTTTTCACTTTCAAGGCCCTTCATGGCCTATCACCACTCTACTTCTGATCCCTCATTCACCACTGAGATGTTGAATCCTGCCTCTGCTCTGCATCCGATGCCAACATTCATTGATCATGTGTTAGATTTTCAAACACCACCTTTTGCTTTCCCCCTGTGCTGTCCCTCATGCTAGGGAGGAGCTTCCTGTAAACATCTGACATTATCCTCTTTCACATTCCCCCTTAAAACTCTCCTTGTTGGGAGGCCTACAAAAAAACTTGACAGTGTTTCAGCACTTGGTGTGCAGTGACCACTGCCTATCATGCTGCCCAGCACTGACTCCTTGTTTCCTTGTCTTTCCCTCGTCCATATCCACCTGCTGTCTTTAGACTTAGATTCTAAGCTTTCTCGGGCAGGGACCATCTTTTATGTTCTCTTTGTACAACACCTAGCAGAATGGGATCCTGGTCTGTGATTGGCACTCCTGCATGCTACCACAATACAATACACACAATCAATAAGTAATTTTAAAACCCATTGGCATGTGATTAGCCAGTAAAAATTAAAGCCTCCAGGGATCTGATCATTGACGCTTAACATTAACATTTAAGGTGTCTGGTGCCTTTCAAGAGATATCTGATATCCCAGAAAGCATCAGGCCCTTGCTCTGCCATACATAAATCCTTGTTCTGAGCTCCTTTCTGCTTAGCTGTTGTGCCATTTTTTCTTCATCAGCAAAAAATACACGTATAAAATAAGAACACTGCCAAAAGCCTTAATTCTTGGAAACCTGCTAACAAAGTTATGCCATCTGTTAAGGCCTGTCAGTTGCTCTGAAAATTTTAAAGCTTGCAGTACATTGTGGTGAGCACCTAGTTCATTTAGAATGTAGCATAAACGTTTTGCCTTCCATAAGATCAATGGCTTCATTTTTTTTAAATGGCTGGTGAAACAAAAAGTTATCATTTGTTTTGCATTTTTCTCTAATGAGTGCCCTTGGGCGAATGTGCATTAGAGATCTACTTTTTCCTCTTAAGTCAGCTTGTAGTGTTTATAACTACAGTTTGAAGCTTCTGCATCGTGACAGGAAATGTAACCCAAGGCTTCAGCTCTCAAAACAAAATAAATAGTTTGGTCTGATTACATTTTGGACTCTTGGGTGAATTTCATTCACATGAATGGGGATGTTTGGAAACTACAGTAAACCCCTCCATTACCAGAGACCATCAGAGAAAGAGGAACGTAAGAAATTAGAAAGTGGCTAGAACCACCACTTACATTCTCTCTACTAATCTTGCATCATTTCTTAGACCCCAAACTTGTGCTACAAGATGTTTATCTAACCAGATGTTTACCAACCTCATACAGCTGGAAGACAATACTCAGATATTATAGTTGAGGCGAAGTACGGTCTTGTGGTCAAAGCACAGGATGGAGAGGCCAGAGAGCTGGATTCTAGTCTTGGCTCTGCCACTGAGTGTGTGTGACCCTGGAAATTCACTTAACCTCCCTATACCTCAACTTCCCCATACGAATAATGCAAATAATAGCACATCCCTCATCTCACAGATACTTGTGATTCTCTGTTGTAAAGATCTCTGAGATCCCTGGATGAAAGGCCAACCAAGTAGAGCATATTAAAATAATAAAAATAAGAAATTGGTTGAAATTGTTTCCCTGTAGTGGAATATTCATAAATATTAAATCCTAGCTTTCTAGATTTCCCTTGTGCTACCCTTGGTTAAAGTGTTTCTTTTGTTCTTCTCACTATGGAAATCAAAACATCAAAATCTACACTCAGTAAAGTGCAGGGACCTGCAGTTTCCTGGATCTTCCATAGACATCTTTTTGAACAAAGGATTACATTAGCTTCTCTTCAGTCCTCCCTTTTCTTTCCAAAGGGATTTTGAAAGTCTCTAGATAACCTTTTTTGATTGCTTCTCCACTTTATTGTCTTTCAGTCAAAGGTATAATTTGTAGGTATCTATAGAAAGACATATGTCCCTAACATAATGCATAAACCTTATGTATCTATACATATTGTATAAGAACAAACATTGAGCCATATACTGCTGTTATAGCATGAACCAGTGCACAGCCATATATAAGGCAGTTTTGAATGTGATACTGGAGGGAAATTGCTCTAATCTGAAAATATTAGGAACAACTATTGTTCTGACTTGTGCTCTGTGCAACCCTGATAAAGTCACATACTTCTGTGGACTTCTCTCCACCTAGGATCACAGAGAAAAAGAGAACCATCTGATAATGAAGTACCTGTTTTAATACAGATGATGAACATGTTATAGATACATAGCTAGGTCTGCAGAGAATTTGCCCCTTACTGTCACATTATTATCTGATCATTACTGTATAGCTGAAGAGGACGAAAACCATTACACAGGGTTGTGCTGGAACTTTACCTCTCTGGGTCAGTACAGGTTTGATGATATTTTGTGACGTTGTCTCCCCATTAGATTCAGCTACCACTAGGTCAGCATCCAAGTTTCTAATGGTATCTCATAGACATTCTGGGGCACCTTTCTTGCCACTGCTCCTCTGATGCCGCTATGCTTTTCTATCACAATGAGTACTAAAGAATTAACTATTTGCATGTTACTCAAGGATATATCACCTCCCATCCCCCCACAAATCAGAGTGACAAGAAGCTCAGATCAAGTGGCCTTTACATACTGCACTATTGGATAAACATTTAGGAGGCAGTATGTCATAAGGTACTCACTCACCATGGGTGGCACCTCCTCCTGGTTGCTCTGGGCAATAGCTCTCTTCCAGGTCTGACATCTCCATTTATAGTCTCCCCACCCATTGTCCTTCCTCTCACTCTGTGGCCCTGCTTTCACTCCAGAACTGTAGCTTCTTCTTTGTGACTAAGCCTTCTGGTCAGGTCACTATGTCATTTACCCTTCAAGAGTTTCACTGGACCTGCTGTCCTGGCACTGCCATTCTGCCAGTGGCTGGTAAGGGAATCTGAGTCCGCCCACTAGTCTGGGTTCCAGCCTGGATGCCCTACAACATGCTGTCAAGGTCTGTTCAGTCCCCACTCTTGCTGCTGTCTCCCCCAAGCTGCTTCCTACACACCTCCCGCAGGGGCTCTTCTCTACCCTTCTCTCTTCTGGGTACGCATTTCCCTCAGGGCCAGGTTTCTACTTTTTCCCTGGGTTACCCTTCTTCCCTCTCTAATGCACAGAGAGTAGCTGCAGACTTCCTCACTGCAATCATTTCTGTTGCCAGCTTCCTGGCTTTATACTAGCCCAGCCCCTCACCTGCTCAGCTGAGCTCCATTTTCCAATCAGGGTTTGCTTCTCCAGCCTAAATCCCTCATCTCTCTCACTTATTGGCTCTTTCTCAGCTTCCTTTCCCTTTCAGGGCTGGTGTGGGGTGAATACCCCATCACACAGTGGTGTCAGTTTTTCTAACCTTTATTTTAGAAAAACTAATGGGGGAAAGTAAACAAAAAAATAATTAAAATGCCTTTCACTCACATTAAGGTCTTTAAAAAACAAATAGCTCAAATGTGGAAGCTTTATTAGGAATCATGATGAACAATGACTTGCAAAATAGCTCCATTGCTACTTGTTCCTATTACCTTAATCCTTACCTAATCCTGAATACCATTCATCAACTTTGTTAATTGACTCCGTGGAAAGAAGTGGCAATAAAATGCAGGTTGAGTCCGTAACTCAAAGATGGAGCCCATAAAATGCTTCAGAGTTGTCTTGAAAAGTCAAAAAAAGAATGACAGTGGAATGAAAGCCTGCCACAGTTTTGAGGTATAAAGCTGTAAAGTGGGAGTGGAGATATAATTTATGCAGCTACTTGAATAGGGAATCCAAACAAACAAACAAATAAAAACAGATCATCCCAGCAGCATGTATAGCGAAAGTGGTCAATTTTAATAATACCTACATGATTAGGTGTAATTTATTTACTGATCTACATGGACACCATAACTTTGCAGAAGTTAAAATATACAAATATATATTCAGAAATCAAAATCCTTGTCCCTGTGAATTTACTGTCCAAAGCCCAAGTCAGAAACTGAATTCCACATGAGTGAACCTTTATATCTGTAGAACCCATAAAAAATGGCTTCATTTGAAAGCAGGTATTCCCCCACACAGAGCCCACCAGTGAGAATGGGACCTACGGTCTGATCCTGTGCTTTCTAAAAATCAACAGGGGTCTTTCCATTGACTTGAGTGGGTTTTGGATCAGACCTCAGAGCTATGAATATGTACATTAAAATGCAGCAACAGCAAATAACTCGCATGTGCTCTTTAAAGGAACACTAAACTAAGTCAAATGAAAACCAAAACAACACATAGGAACAAATTATTTCAAATGTTTTTGTATATCAAGTACAGTGGGAAAAGGTTTTTTAAACAAACAAGCATGCACCGGTGGTATTTTGCAACCCAAACTATGTAGTATTGGTCTAGTGTATCTCAATCTAAAAGTGAAACTGAGTAGAAATTAGAGCTGGTCAAAAGATGGGAAAAGAGAAATCCACAGACATTTTGGTAAATTGAAAAGCATTTCCCATCCACCATGTTTTTTAACAATCCAATCTATTCTTTTGTTTGTTTCTCTTTATTCAAACAGAACTCCCTAATTTAAAAAAAAATCTACATTTTAATTTTTCTGATTTGGAAAATAATCCCACCATGTGATTTAGCAAACAAGCATTACACAGTAAGAAAACAAACACTAAAACAAAAATCAGGAAAAAAAATAACAAACAAGAAAAACAAAACAAAACAAGGAAAACCCACCCAATTTTGCTTAAGAATCAAAAGGCTGATATTTTCCAGTTTATTTATTTAGTCACAAATATTTGAGATTTTATATCTGAAATCTTAGTGCAGTGATCCACCTAGTATGTCTGCAATAGTGCCTGAATCATAGAATATCAGGGTTGGAAGGGACCTCAGGAGGTCATCTAGTCCAACCCCCTGCTCAAAGCAGGACCAATCCACAACTAAATCATCCCAGCCAGGGCTTTGTCAAGCTGGAACTTAAAAACCTCTAAGGATGGAGATTCCGCCACCTCCCTAGGTAACCCATTCCAGTGCTTCACCAGAAGCACAGAAGACAGAGGAGATGGCTACAATGATAAATTGGAAGATATAAAAATCCTGCTCTATTTCCTCTCCCTTTCCCCCCGCCCACTCCTCCAATATTATAATGCACCTACATATGCAATACTTTCCATATCATTGATAGAAATCGTTTTGGCTAAATTCTGCACAGATTGTCTAACTTTACTGAGGATTTCCCTTTAAAGGCTATTAACGTGTGGTCTCGATAGACAGTCAAATGTCCCCTGCAGAATGAGCAGGAGGTGGGGTCTTCAGTTTCTGCCATTGGAATGACTGCTAAGTGGACTCAAAGTGGTATCACTCTCACATATGTTGCTCCTTCCTTAACCATTGAGCTTCTGGATTTCATGCAACCACCTGGGCTGCTTAAAGAACTTTCATTTCTTAGGACCTGGGCAGCCTGCCTACCTTTTCACACACTTAATCAAACCAGACAGAGGGAACTTCAAACTTAAAAGGGAAAAGAAAAAAAATTGCTGATGGAAAAAATAACACAAGGTTGTTATTCTAAAGAGGGTTCACATTTGTTTTCAATATGGACCTTGAATATACTGTGGAAAATTGAAATGGTATGTTTCTTCGAAGGCAGCAACAACATGAAAATGAATGGAAAGGGTGATTCAAGACTGCAGAGAATATCCGGTGCACAACACCATTTTGATATGAGTAATTTCCAAGCCATTACTTTGCTTTGGTTGCATTACATTACTTTACTTGGTTGCATTTTTCATGGGGGTAAAATAAACCAGGCTAATAATTGCTGCAGCCGGGCTATGTTCTCCTCATTGAAACACTTTTTTCTTTATTTAAAGGAAAGCTATTTTTACCCATGCACTAAAGGTAATGCCACTGTTATTTTATCCACTGCTTGGCTTTTAGCATAAGCCAGAGGTTGTGGTTATCAGTAATGCCAGGAAATGAAAGGAAAGCACAGCATCTTTAGCCCATGAGGTAAAATAACCCTCTGAAGTGAGTCATCTGGTCTGTTTCACCCTAGAGTAGAAGAATCTGTTATTTGCTAATTTCTGTTTATTTATTTTTGTATCAGATTTGCCTGAGCTAGAACAAGGCATCATTAGTAATACCATATGCCGACTTCACACCAATAAAGCAGACATTAAATAAAAGCCAAATTTGTTCAGGACGAAGATTATATGAGCGTCTGTTAGTGGTTCTGCAGCCCAATACATGGTGTTTTTGTCTCTTGCATTTCTCACTCCTCCCAGGGATGCTTCTAGACTAAACATGGCTTGTTGATTAACTTGATGCT
Source organism: Chrysemys picta bellii (assembly GCF_011386835.1). Taxonomy (NCBI): domain Eukaryota; kingdom Metazoa; phylum Chordata; order Testudines; family Emydidae; genus Chrysemys; species Chrysemys picta. The sequence goes on along the minus strand of NC_088794.1, from coordinate 119,793,541 downwards.
ACATCCTTGGCTTTTGAAAGTTTAGTTTCCACATCTCCCCAATTCCTCTCAATGTTGGCATTTTGCTTCCAAAGTTTCTTTGCAATAGTATTTTGTTGTTACTTTTTTTAAGAGTGTGTCAAGGAGTAAGCTACCACCTTCTGTCAACCTAATTGTATAACTAAGCAAACTGCTAAAACCTTCATAGCCTGGGTTTAGGGGCACAATTTCTTGTTACCATGCAAATGCTTTGATGGGAAAGGCCATGAAGCCAAAGGGAACTCAAGCAAACACCAAACTCTAAAGAACAATAGAAATCAAATGTAAGTTATTCTCCTGCTTATCACAGATGAAAAAGATGAGCTCAAATTTGTTCTGAATCCAGTGCAGAGTATGACTAATATTTTTTTTTTTATTTTTTTTTTATTTTTCGGAATGACAGTCAAGGAAGTTCCAGGAGGCATCCTTAGCACTTACTTAAATTCGTTCATGCACAGTTGTCTAATCAAATATAATCGGGGTATGCCCCTCATAGTTACTGAGCAGTGAGCATCCACACCTCCCACTGAAGTTAATGGAAGGGTACTCAAGACCTCTGAAAATCTAGCCATTTATTTGTAAGGGAATATAGTGGGATTTTGGAGGTTCCTGTTTGCTCCAGGGTGTCTGTGCAGCACCTTCTACCTAGGGTTGTCACTGGTGCAGTTTTGTTGCTGGAACAGGTTTGTATATCATGGCACATCTTTGCATCAGCATATCATAAAACATCAAAATACCATCACAATTTGAGGTCTCTGGAGATTAGTTCAGGACCTGTTACAAATCTACAGGATTGAGGGCTCTGAAAATAAAATGCTTTTATCTATTGCATCAATAGATCCTTTTATGGTGCACCTGACCACCTATATAATCCAAATATATGGGTGGGTGGCTATAACTCATCCCTGAGGGGCAATATATGCCCTAGTATTACACCATAGACAATTCAGATAATAATAACATGCTGCACTGATATTCCCAAGTATGATATGCACATAATGTGCCAGGAAATACTCATTTTAAACCAAGAAGGGCAGGCAGGGGGGAGGTAGAACCACTAAGACCATAAAATCCCAGTGTCTGTGAAACTTAAAAGGCAGAGAAGCTATCTGAATGACACAAAACTGAAATCAATCCTTCTTCAGTAATCACCGATGTTAAGTGTATCAGAAATATTAAAAAGCAGCAAGGGAAAATCCAGTCTAACACATTTAATTTTTCAATCAAGAGTTCAGCAAGTTCTTTTTTTTAAATTTTATCTTATCATGAAAAAGCAACAGATAACCACTTACCAGAGAAAAGTTTAACTTAAAATATCATCCATTCTATGGCCCCTACTCCGCAATCAGATCCTTGAGGGCAGACCCTGGGGCCTGCATAGAGTCTCAATGCAGTAAATAGGGCCCCACACAGGCCCATTGGTCTGCCCAGTCACAGGATCAGGGTCTATGTTAGGTGACATGCCATATCTGATATGTCATATTAGCTCAGTGATCATGGTCTCACTTGTTTTTCCTGGGGGATCATTAATTTGCAGAAATGTAGATGGAAGATGTTTTTTTTAATGGGGTAAAGGAAAGGACAACAGTTTAATTTGGGTTTTCCCACAATATGTTAAGTAATAGGCATAGCAACGTAGTGAATGATTTTGAAAGACACATTTATTGATTGATGTCACCTCTTCTTCTGTTCTTGAATTATCTGTGAAAAGTGGTGAGTCTCAAACGTATTTGTTATTTGTAATATTTTGTGGAAGAGTTCCTAGAAATCTTCTTTGGTATATAGCTCATTCCTATGTGAAAACATTCGTTATGCATGTTCAGAATTCAAGCAGTTTTGACAGGGCACTGTCGTGATTACAGTGGCTAGCTGTACCTCTGTATTGGTTTCTCTGGGTACACCCATTTCAGGTCTTAGACATCTAGCTCCTATCTGCGTCTGGGTGGGATTTCACAATTCTCCCACACTTTGACCATGGTCACATTGCTCAGTGTATGTCAACCACTTAATGCCCTGCAGCTCTGACTGGGTTTGGGGCACCTCCATTTCCTCCCTTCAGGGATGAAATGACCAGTGAATAATACTGCTAAACAGCCATGTTCTTGAAAGAAAACAAAGTACATTTATTTAGGGGTAGTATCAAAGCATTCAAGAAAAAATAATTATAAAACCACCCATGTGCAGGCATGTCTATCATACTTAAAGCATTGCCATCCCATAATGGAGATAAAGACAGGCTTATCCTCTTCAGAGATTCTGGTGGGTTCCTTTTTTGGATTGGATCTCTACCCTACCCTGCTCTGCTCCCCATCCCCAAAGCATCTTTTTCTTCTTCAAGAGTTGGTGGGTTCCCCCACCCCTCCTACCATAGTCAAACTGTTCTTTTGGCTCTGTGGGATGGGAGGGAAGGGGGAACTGGGGTCGGAGTTAATAATTTTGGTATTGTCCCTTAACAAACCTTATATGGAAGCTGTTAGATAACCATTATAAGCCATCTCCTCCTTCCATTCTAGAATTGTCCCAGATGATCTCTTAGGCCTTGTCTTCATTAGGAAAAGGTGTGTTCTTCCCCTGTGTTAGCTAACAAGTGGTAACTAATATGATGTAAAATCCTAAAGAAGATAAGCAATTTGCAGTTTTAACTAGGGCTGGCCAGAAAATAATAATTCCATTTTGTGAAACATTTTGAGATGTGAATGTTTGTTTTCATTCCTATGTGAAAATGTTTTAACCAGTTCTTCTTTTTACACATTGGCAGGTTGAGATAAAACCTAAGCTCCACTGTAGTGGTTACCTCAAGCTATTAAATTGTTTGTAAGCTACAGACTGCCTGGTCTTCATGAGGATCTTACCATATTAGATAACACATGGTAAGAAACTAGCTTTTTTTGCCTAGTGAAGATGCACATGGAAAAAAAGACACTTATTTTTTCCATTTCCACATGGAAAAAAAAGACACTTATTCCAAAATGTGTCCAGAAATAAAAAACATGACAGTGGCAAGCCAATATACAGCACTATCATCACTAAGGCCATGTCTACACTAGAGAGTTTACACAGGTGTACCAATGCAGTTGTGCTGTTGTAAGATCTCCTGTGTAGCCACTCTACGCTGACAGGAGAGATCTCTCCTGTTGACATAATTAAACCACACCCAATGAGAGACCATAGCTATTTTGGCCGGAGAGCGTCTCCCGCCAACATTTCACTGTCCACATCAGGCTTCCGTTGGTATAACGTATGTCAATCTGGGGGGTATTTTTCTACATCCCTGAGTGACATAATTTATGCCCACAAACGTGCTAGTGTAGATATAGCCTAAAGAATCATATTTGTGGCAGGTGTATCACATGGTATTCCTTCTGTTCCCTGACCAGCTAATCTTAGTTTTTAGAAACTGGTTTCTAGTGTGAGTAATCAAGATTATGAATTTGAGATTTACTTTCCACAAATAGTCTGCAACATCTGCTGAAAATTTGCTTTTATCGCTGGGCTCCTGGCAGCAAACTTGTTCACAGAATATTCATGGGGAATGAATGAAAAAGGGATATGAACACAGTCAAAGTCAATTAATTTCAAACGTTGAGCAAATACGCTTGAAAGGTTTTTGCTGTGTTTGCCCTGCTCTAATAGAAATATAAGAACTGACTTCCCCTATAAAGCATCTAAAGGTACTTTGATGAAATGACTCATGTAAGTAAGGGATTGAGCCCTAAAAGATGTGGCTAAAGAAATACAGGGCTTGTTCCCATTGAAAGCAATGAGAATTTTGCTGTTAGCTTCAACGGGAGCAGGAGCAGGTCCGTAATACTTAGCACTTTTCATCTTCACCGCCCTTCAAAAGCATTGGAACAGATTTCATGCAATATTCTGTATCCTAGTACTCTGACTGTGCCCATCTCCCCCTGCCACACCACACACAAACTCCATTCAACAGAGAATCTGGGCCATTAACTAAATACTTACAGTGTGGCTGGAAGGGGAGTCTTAGCCAGTATTACAAAGGAGAAAACTGACACAGAAAAGTTATGAGAAATCCCCAGGGCCACAGAAGTCAGTGTTGGAGCAAGGGTTATAAGAATTCAAGAGATCCTGACTCCTAGGTTTGTACTTATACCACTAGGCCCTATTTCATCCTGGCTGACTGATCCTTAATCCACATTAGCTCTCTGCCCTGTCCCTCTTATTCAAAGGCTCTATTCAGAGATGCAATTCCAGAGGTCCTATATGACTTTGAATCCAGAGGCTCTGAGGCAGTATTTAGTCTCTCCTTACTCGCATTAATGTCCATTAGAGTTTGCCAGAGCAAAGGGTAAATGAAAATTGCCAAAGGGCCTCAGGATTTGGCTCTATTTGCAGATCTTTCCCGAACATATCTACAGTATTTTGATATTCAGGATTTTAGAGTATTTAGTCATTCCCTATAACAGTTCATGTTCCTATTATTAAGAGCATAAGAATGGCTTTACTGGGTCAGACCAATGGTCCATCTAGCCCAGCATCCTGTCTTCTGACAGTGGCCAGAGCCAGGTGCTTCAGAAGGAATGAACAGAAGAGGACAAGTTATTGAGTGATCTATCTCCCGTCATCCAGTCCCAGCTCTTAGCAATCAGAGGTGTAGGGACACTCAGAACATGGGGTTGCATCTTGGCTAATAGTTCTTGATGGACCTAGCCTCCATGAACTTATTAGTTTTTTATCTGAGTTATACTTTTGGCCTTCCCCTGGCAATAAGTTCCACAGTTTGACTGTGTGTTGTGTGAACTTCTTCCTAATATTTGTTTTAAACCTGCTGCCTAATAATTTATTGGGTGACCCCTGGTTCTTGTGTTTTGTGAAGGGGTAAATAACATTTCCTTATTCACTTCCCTTATTTATGATCGTATAGACATCTACCATTAGTCATCTCTTTTCTAAAAGAGATGGGGGGAGGGATAACTCAGTGGTTTGAGCATTGGCCTGCTAAACCTAGGGTTGTGAGTTCAATCCTTGAGGGGGCCACTTAGGGATCTGGGGCAAAGATTAGTACTTGGTCCTGCTAGTGAAGGCAGGGGGCTGGACTTGATGACCTTTCAAGGTCCCTTCCAGTTCTAGGAGATAAGATATCTCCATTATTTTTTTTTAAATGACCAATCCCAGTCTTTTAAATCTCTCCTCAGATGAAAGATGTTCCATTCTCCTGACCATTTTTGTTGCACTTCTGTGGATTTTGTTTGTTGTTGTTGTTGTTATTTTTTGGATTTGTGTGTGTGCAATTCTAATATATCTTTTTGCAGATGGGATGACCAGAACTGCATGAAATATCCAAGATGTGGGCATACCGTGTATTTCTATATGACATTATTATATTTTCTATTTTATCTATCCTTTTCCAAATGGTTCCTAATATTTTGTTATGTTTTAGACTGCAACTGCACATAAAGCAAGTATTTTTTAGAAAACTTACCTCAATGACTCCATGATCTCTTTCTTAAGCAGTGACATCTAATTTAGATCCCATCATTTTGTATGTATAGTCGGGATTATGTTTTCCAGTGTGCATTATTTTTCATATATCAACACCGAATTTCATCTGACATTTGGTGAGATCACTTTGTAACTCTTTGCGGTCAGCTTTGGACTTAACTATCTTGAGTAATTTTGTATCCCCTGCAGACTTTGCCATCTCATTTTTTACCCCATTTTCCAGATCATTTATTAATATGTTGAACAGCACTGGTCCCAGTACAGATCCCCAGGGGGCCTTGCTATTAACCTCTCTCCACTATGAAAAATGACCATTTATTCCTATCCTTTGTTTCCTGGTAAGTAGTAATTGATGCATGAGAGGACCTTCCATGACTGCTTAGTTTGCTTAAGAGCCTTTGGTGAGGGATTTTGTGAAAGGCTTTCTGAAAGTCCAAGTGTGCTATATCAACTGAATCACCCTTGTCCACATGTTTGTTGACCTCCCTCAAATAATTTTAACAGATTGGTGAGATAATGATTTCCCTTTGCAAAAGCTATGTTGACTCTTCCCCAAATAATTATGTTCATCTATGTATCTCATAATTCTGTTCTCTACTATAGTTTCAACCTATTTGCCTTGGCTTAGGCTTACTGGCCTTGATGGCCTGTGGAGCCTTTAAAAAAAAGTGTTACATTAGCTATTTGCCAGTCATCTGGTACAGAGGCTGATATAAGCAATAGGTTACATGCCTCAGTTAGTAGTTCTGCAATTTCGTATTTGAGTTCCTTCAGAACTCTTGGGTGAATAGCATCTGGTCCTACTACTTATTACTGTTTAATTTGTTCAATTTGTTCCAAAACCTCTACTGACATCAGTCTGGGATAGTTCCTCAGATTTGTCAACTAAAGCTGCCATTACCACAGACTGCCTTTGTTAACATTCCTAATTGTAGACACTAGATGTGAGAATGACCTGGTGTGTCCACCCTGCGGAGATGATTGCAAAGAAGCACTCAGGGGCTGGGACAATGTAGCTTGAATCTGTGACTCTAATATACAGTACTATCGTAACCTATTGGGGCAACTCTTTTCTGCAGATGCCTGCTGCTTTGCATTGTGCACAGTACGCTTTTTCCCTTGTGTGAGTGTGTAGCAGCCACTCCACCAAGGGTAATGCAGGTGGAAATAGCTTTCAGCTATTCAAGCTTGTCCAGAGTCCATGGAGGCTGATTGCTGTCATGTTTGAGTCCATTAGGAAGGATGATTCTTTGTGTGTGAGTCCTCACCCTCTGAATGTGTGACTTGTCCTTTCGGTTCAGGCTCCACTTCACTGGTTTGATTTTTCTTCTCTGTTCATAAACTCATCATTCTCCATACAACTTTTTCCTTACCCCACTCGATTAAGTGCCTATTTCTTTTTTTCCTTCCTCACATCCTTCATCTTTGTCCACATGGGTGTGTTTATTACTGGCGTGCTATTGCCATAGTATCAGCAAAAGACACACAATGAGATTCAATTTGGGAACATGCACTGCATCTTGTGTAATCTGTACAATTTAAGAAGGTGCTCCCCAACCTTGACCAGATGCCTGCTTGTCAAACAATGATCCCCAATTATGCTTTCACTTACAACTGATGTCACTGATGCCAATGGAGTTACTCCTGATTTACACCAATGGAAGTGAGAACACAGTTTGGGGCTAGTATCTGCAGTCTGTCTTCTGATCATGCTTTGTAATGGCTATTACATGACAGTGATAATGAATCACAAAATCACTTTCTACTAAAACTGAACAAGGAACATCACTGGAATATGAAAAAACAGCATTATCCATAAAGCTGGCTGATAGAGAGAGAGAGAGAAAGAGAGAGCATACACGCGTTCTCTCACTCCTTTCCCCCTCCAAACCCTTGCTGTAAAGCCTATGTCTTGAACCATCCTCCAGCCCCTTCATGTCTGGCTTTCCACCATGGATTTAAAGAACGTGTATACATTCCTCACAATGGCTGGTGTTACTATTCCAAAGCTGCATAAGAGAGTTGACAAAAACAAAAACAAAAGAAAACATCCTTAGCAGCTACTGAGAGCTAAAGAAGAGGAAAATGTTTGCGGTTATTATAAACTAACAGCTGCTGCACTCAATCAAAACCTATCTTCCTGGTTCTGAATCATTAGATATCTCCCAGATGAAAATATACGGCATGTTGCAAAAAAACTATCAATAATAACAATACATTGTACTTTTGTAATACTTTTCACACAAAAATCTCCAAGTACTTTACAAAGATGGATAAGTATTATTATTATTATTTCCATTTTACAAACAGGTAAGAAAAGGCATGAAGTGAAATGCTCCAAGAACTATCTGGGCAACTTAAAATAATAAGGGTAATAAAACGTCATTGCTGTCAGCAGAAGCTGCCTGCCTTCCAGGGTCAAGAAGGAACTTTTTCTTTGCTCAACTGGCCGACTGTGTTTTGATGATTGTCTTTATCTGAAGCACTTGATATTAACCACTACCCAAGATAGGATGTAAGACTAAAAGAACAAATGGTAGATTCAATGTGGGAAATATTTTACAGTCACTTCACCATTTATCTTTGTATCTGTAAAGGTTTGTAAAACAGGGGGAAAAGACCCTCTGACAGGGGGCACTCACCTTTTGAGTGCCACCTAGCGACTGGGAGTGGTACTGCAGTCTTTTCCCCACTCTGGCATCCAAACCTCACTAGGTGGGTCTTCAATGGCTCAGACCTCCAGCCACGCCATGCCACACCATCAGAATGAACCCTCCAGCATACCAAGAGTTAACCAAATTGTCTGTTCTCACCAGGGTCTTCAGCCGCATCTTTGGGCCCTTTAAACCCAGCGTTTCATTCAGACCTCTACAGAAGCCTTGTCTCCTGCTCACGGCTTAGGCAACTTTGCCAGTGGGGTAACCCAGCCCACCCACTATTCCAGGTTCCAACCCAGGGATCCTATAAGCAGCAGGCACATACAACTTCCTTTAATTAATTGCTGCTGCATTTCCTGGACCTCTTCCAACCTGGTCCCTTTACCTTTACCTGTTACCTTACCGTTAAAGTTCTTAGGTGCTCTTTCTCCTGGGTCCAGTAAACCATGTTAGTGAGTTCCTTTGGCCAGAGAGGAGCACCCTTCCTTGCCTTTTGGTCCCAACCAGGAACTGATCTACTCAGCCCCTTCAGCTCCTTTTATCTGAGCCAGCTGGGCTTTGATTCCATGATGCCTTTCTAGGCAGCCTTGGAGGACCCACTTCCACTGCTCCTTCCTGGGATAGGGTGCAGTAGGACAGCAGGGCTTCCAGCAGGGGAATATGAAGGGCAAAGTATACCCCATCACAGACCCAAAATACATGACTAGGGACTATTATTATACAAAGCAAGCTGCCTATTTATTTTTAAAATTGAATATATAACAGTATTTTAGATAATTGTCCATGTCTTAATGTTTTCAGATTTGGGGACTATTTTGAGCTCAATATGAGAAGGACAACATTAGGTAAAATCTACACATGAAAAAGAAATTCACAGTAAACCTGCTCTGTCAGTTAAACATTTATTTTTTAAAAAAGTATACACTGATAAATAGAAAGAATTTCCAGACCCTTCCCATGTGTTCTGAAAAGTCTCTCTCAGTATTCGGACCAGTAATAGCTATGCTTGTGACTATTTATGGAAATTATTATCCCATACTGCAACCACAACCCCTGGAGCAAAGTATGATGGTAGTAAAAGAAAGTCCAACATTGCTGAACAACAACTCCTAATGGCTGATTTTAGTAATGATATTGGGAGAAGGGAGACAATTTTTCTTGGATGGAGTTTGGTTGCACTAATGCTGAGGTTTTTTAACAGGGGTATTGGAAGAAGGGAAAGTTAATTGTATATACTTGTTCATTAGCCTGTTCGTTTATAAGCCGACCCCCCCAAAATGGATAGGTAAAAATAGCAAAAACTGTATGATCCTTTCATAAGCCGACCCTAGATTTCAGGGGTTGGAAAACTTTGGCTCCTGGCCCATCAGGGTAAGCCGCTGATGGATTGAGATGTTTTGTTTACCTGGAGAGTCTGCAGGCATGGAGCCCCTCAGCTCCCTGTGGCCGCAGTTCGCTATTCCCAGCCAATGGGAGCTGCGGGAAGTGGCGTGGGCTGAGGGATGTGCTGGCCGCCACTTCCCGCCGCCCCCATTGGCCTGTAGCGGCAAACCACGGCAAGTGGGATCTGCGATCGGCCGAACCTGCGGACGCAGCAGGTAAACAAACCGGGCCAGCCCGGCTCGCCAGAGTGCTTACCCTGGTGGGCCTGTGCCAAAGGTTGCCGATCCCTGTATTAGATATTCAATTCAATGATTCCATAGAGTTTAAAATCATCAAATTTTGGTGTAGACCCATTTATAAGCTGACCCCCGCTCTTTGATGTGTCACTTTTTTACCTTCACAGAGATACTTTTCACTTCCACAAGACCATGGTCTCATTGAAAATCCCGGGGGTGGGGGGGTGGGGGGGAAGTATGCCTCTAGAATTGACTCTCATCAGAAACCAAGGCTCAGATCAAGCTTCACTGCTACTCCTACAGCTCCATCTGCACAGAATCTTGTATAACCTTGCACGAACAAAGCTAACAACAACACAGCATGGCTTCCTAGAACTGAAGATTTGCTTTCACAATAATGAACTTAGAAGACTACGCATTCTCTAACAGGGCCACCTGCTGATTCCTGTCTTAACAATATCAACCTGGTGAATGAGTCTAATTAAGTGGCAAATACAATGTTTTGTCAGATAACATGTATTCTCTTTCTTCATTTTTAAGGTTAAGAGTGGCATGAGGGTCATAACTAAGGCTAAGGGGGTGACATCTTAAAAGAAAAAAAATTAGCCTTAGTATCAAAGAAATATTCCTAACAGTGAGGTCTATCAAACTGTGGAATAATCTCCCAGGAAGATGTGGAAGCCTCAAAGCATGGCTTATTTAAACCTAGACTGAGTAAATCTCTGCAGAATATATACTGGCTCTCAGGACCTAATAGTTCTGTTCTCTCTGTAGCTATGGCAGGACAAATTCAGAGGTGATAAATAAGGAAGTCCATGTTCCATGCTGTAGATGGGTATGAGGATCTAAGGGAGAGTAATGGTGTCACTGGAGTAATTTACATGCTAAGGCACCAGGGGAAAGTATCAATTACACCTCCATAAACACTCTGAGCCAAATTAACCCCCCAGTTTAGCTACCAATGTCAGTTGAGTTATATCAGGGGATGAATTGGGCCCATGTACATCACAGCATTAGGCCTATAATTCCATTGTGTTACCATCTGTCACAACAACCAAATCATTCTTCTTCCCTGATGTCTTCTCCAATCCCATCCTTATAGCATCAGGCCATCATATGGGGGATTAAAAACTTTCTCCTGGTTCCATGCTTTGTTACCTAAGCTGCCATGCAGGGTTACTTGATGACCCCATTATCTGTACATGTTTGCGGCCACAGATCATTACACTACTGCTCTGCTCGTTAGGCTGATGAGTTCTGAGACAAATGAACAATCAGACGTTCAGCACTAGCCAGGATAACACCATGTCACCATCTGCTTCTGCAGTTTAAAAGAGCCCCATTATCAGTGTGCGTTAGCTAAGACATTAGGAAGCAAGACACTATTGTCTTTTAAAATAGTAGTAATAAAAAAGAAATCCTGTTTATTTTGAATAACAGCTGTCACCTGTTTAATACATAATTTAAACCTGGAGCAAATACTCCTGCCCCCTCCTATATTTTTGTTTATTCGGTTAGTTTTTGTTGTTGTTTGTTTGTTTTTTGTTTGGTTGGTTTTTTTGTCTTCAAGTGGAAGCAAGTTGGAACAACACAGTTGATGATAGGCCCTTGAGAATAAGCTGGTGAGTTACGATGATAAGAACCACTCTGAAGTATCTGAATGGTGGATCATCCAGGAGAGAAAAAGAAAGATTAGGGCCTCAAGTCTCTAGTGGGTAATTCAGTTCCTATCCAACATGCTGGATACTGGTAAATTTATGTTATTATTATTTGGAGTATTGGCCAAATTCTCTCCAAACAATTGTGATACTGTTAGCAGGATATTGTATTATGAGCTGGACATGATTTTATTAATACCTGCTTTCTGAAGAAGTGGACAGTTTTATTTTACGTCATTTTAAAACCGAATGACAATGGTGACATTATATTCGGAGGTTCCAGCTGCAGAGCATTGCAAAAAGATTGAAAAGCTGTGGTTTGAAATATAATTTCAAACACTGATGCATCTAAACAAAATAAGGTAACTAACAGCCAGCTGAATGTTAACAGTTTAATGCTCAGGATGGCAAAAGGTGAAGAGAAGCCTCAGTTGCACTGATGTATAGATAATAATAATAATAATAATAATAATAATAATTAATAATAATATGTCCATCCTATCCTTTTTAGTGTATCTATATATATGTCAAATATCAGGAGGTAGCTGTGTTAGTCTGTATCCACAAAAACAACCAGGAGTCCGGTGGCACCTTAAAGACTAGCAGATTTATTTGGGCATAAGCTTTCATGGGTAAAAAAACTCACTTCTTCAGATGCATGCATCTATATGTATGTCTCAATTGTGTTTTTCTTTATAGGTCTAGATTGGAGCCTCTCCCTGCAGTCTCGAACTTCTGCCCTGGGATTTGACACAATCTCTTGCCATGCAATTCCTGTGCACAAGGACTGGAGGACACTTGTGCCTAGAGTGGTACTAAGAAAATGATAGGGAGGAAGGAGGAGGGATTTCCTGGTGCTACCCCTCCCCACTGTACTGGCTGGTGGAGCTTGGTAAGTGCAAGGGAAGTTTGTGAGGCACCCTGTAAAAAGATGTAGCAGCTACAGCTCCTTCTGTGCCTTCCTGGAGCCTGTGACTGACTCAGGGAGGCTGTTACCAAGTTGTTGTGCCTTTCTGGCTAGCACTCCCCTATGTTTCATGATATAAAGCCATAATCTAGCCCACGTTAAATAGTACATAATAGCATATAGCACCTTCCATCCCAATCTGAGAGAGCTTTACAAATGCAAATACAAACCATGTGCAGGGATCAGTTCACCCACCACAGAAATGCAGCCACCCCCTCTCAGGTCCTCCAGATTGAGAAACACCAGTATCTACTTCTTGAGTTAAAGGGGAACTTTGATAGCAGCTACTTATAATAGTAGGTTACCATATCCGCTCTCTGGGCCATTTACTGAGAGGCCAAGAGCCCACACTCATTCATGCATACAAAGCCTGTACATTGTTGCATCCCCTGTGGAATCACCAACATCATCATCTTCTCGAGCAGCTAGGTGCTTTGGGAGATCTCCCTTCAAAGCACTGACCAGGTCCAATGCTGGGCACTAAATATATATAAATAAAATGGATGTTTATTCAAGTAAATCAATGATCCCTCCAGTTATCTGTATAAGGGTGAGGCCAGATCTGTTTATGGTCTAGCAGCAAGGCAGCTAGGCACAAACAATTGGAGGAAACCTCAGGAAGCCTGTGCACTGATCCCTTAGGCAGAGTATTTGCCAGAGACAGACAGAAACTACTACAATAAGAATTTTTTCCTGTGACTTTCTGTTCCATTAAATGATGCCACCACTGAACGCATGCCAAATTGCTAATGAAAGAACTCTAGTGCTTAGCAGACAGGGGTGAACACTGGATACTTCAATGTTATGTCAGCCTGCCTGGCTCCGGTGTTGGCTTTTGTCCAGAGAGGATATCTGTTTTGATTCCCTATATCAGAGCACACAATAGACTGAGGCATGGGGTGTGGGGGAGGAGGGGAAAGAAAGGCCAAGCAAGTGGCTCTATCCAAACTTCACAGCTGTCCAGCAATCTCAGTAATGGACTGAAGCAAATTCATGGATTCGAGCACCCTCAAAGTTTAAAAAAGTTTAGATTCAGAACTCAGCCTTGACTCTTTGGATATGTCAACTTCTTTTTCATTAGCGGATGAGGATACAGTTCTAGGTGTGATGGTGTTGGAATGATGGAGTGTAGAGCTGGTCCAAATTTTTTCTCCACCAAAATTTTTGAGTCTGGAGCCAACAAAAATTCTCAAACCAAAAGATTTTGGCTGAAAATATTTTGAAGAAAAATGACATTTTTTGTGGAAAGCAGACACTTTTTGAGAAAAAAAATTGTAATTGAAAACCCAGTTTTCTGCTGAAAACCAGTTTAGATGGAAGATTTTCAACCAGACATACCAGAGAGCCCTGTAGATACATGAAGTTATATACGTTACTTTGAATAGTAGAGCAGGTTTATGTGGCTGTATTCCTGTCATTGGAATGGTTGAACCCTCTACAGGTAGAAAAGAATCTAACTCATCGGGGAACTCTGACACATCTAGGATGGCTTAACAGACAGCTATAGTTCACATACACATTTGCTGAAGCAACAAAAGTTTGAATTTGCTTTTATTTCTTTCAGGGAACAATATACTTTGAACAAACCCAACCCCCGTGCCCATCCCTTTACTGCAAGTGACCTTCAGAGTGTAAGCTCTTTGCACAGCGGCCATGGGAGTGACCTTGCAGTTCTCAAACCAATCGCTTCATGACAGCCAGGGGACTCTGAGCTTTAACTGCCTATGCTCAGGGCTGTGCCCAGGCAACCTCCCTATGTGCCTCTGCTCCGTTGATTATTGGATTGCTTTATTTTTCCACACCACTCCCTCCTTCTGCTTATTCTCCTTGTGCTGCCAGACTCCAGGCATATTTATTCCTATCTAACACCACCCACCCACCAAAGCTACCAGTGCATGCAGCAAATCTTCCCTCTGGAAAAGAAATATTTAGAGAGGCTTTAAGTGCCATAGCAATTACATGTTTATTTAGACTTGTTTGTGCTGGTAGCTGGACCCCATAAGGCCCACTAGAGCATACATGACCCTGTGTGAGGAATACAAGGTTTAAAGTATGTCACCAAGCAGAAAGAAATATTCCTGGCAGCTGAATTTGTAGAAATGCTGTCCCTGTATTCCAGACAGCCATGGAATGGGAACTTAGTCCAAGCTATTGTATTGTATGTACAACAAGGTAAAGAATATACCATATGAACTGGACTGCAGCTATGAAATATAGCTTCTGTTTTGAGCTTATTCAGGTAAAAGCAGCCTAGATGTCACTATTAACTTGTAGTAAAAAGTGCCCCTTTCACATGGGATACCCTTTTTGCAGTAGTCTGTAAGGCCACCACTCTCTCTACTTTAATATCCCTCCTCAAGACTCATCTCTACTGTGACATCTAGAAGAAATCAGCCAATCAGTGACAGTTGGATTGTGCATCAGTTGACGAGAACTGACTGTATTTTATTTTTAACAGAAAGATTTGGTATATTCAAGATTGCTCAAGCTATACAATAGCTACCCTTGTAGGTTTGTTTCACTCAGCAGTGAAAGAAACAGATGCATTAAATAATACAATAAAACTAGTCTAGCAAGTGTGTCTGGCATATTGCCCACTATTCATTCTGTATGGTCAAATAAACCTAGAAAAGAAAAAAAAATATCAAGGTTTTCGTATGTATTCCTTGTAGTAAAATGAATCCCATAAAATCACCCCTCTCTTTGGGTAGGGCAAACTGAAATGTGTGTGTAAGGGAGATGAGGGAATTCTCTATTTTATGAAAGCTGGAAAATTTAGGGGCAATAAACAATGGACACAGAATGTTAGTGCAAGAAAATTTGCAGGCAGTAATTTAAACTTGTTTGAGCTGTAAATCTCAAGATATTTGATTTTTTTTGTAATGGGCCTTTTGGGGCTGTGTGTTTATGGTATATAATTATTATTTATTAATATTTATTTGCATGGGTCAATATATGTGCAGGGCACTTAAACAAAAGATGAGTTCCCTGCTTTAAAGAACTTACATTCTAAGTATGAAGAAAGAAAGAAAGAAAGAAAGAAAGAAAGAAAGAAAGAAAGAAAGAAAGAAAGAAAGAAAGAAAGAAAGAAAGAAAGAAAGAAAGAAAGAAAGAAAGTTAGTTTTCTTTCTATAATCATCATAGTCATAATAAACACATTTATAATTGTTTTTATTCCTCTCACAGTTGTGCTTCCTTGTCCCCAATAGCCTGTGGTGGGACCGAGCTGGTGACATCATTGTCTTTTTATGGGCCGTGATATGGTCTGAGTTCTTCATCCTGTCAAAAGGGAGTGTGACTGTCTGAAGGGCAAGGATATATTGGTGCACCTGGGACACATTTGTATAAATGTACTTTTCCTGCTGCCTTTCTGCCTCTCCATTGTCCTCAATCCCACCCACAGCCCACTTGACATGAGGGAGCAAGAAGCAAGGGGAAGCCTTGCAGTGAGAGGGACTGAGGGAGGACGCTGACTTGAGAATGCAAACATTTTTTTTATTTTTGTTCACAGGACCAAAACAGTGATTTATGGATCTGTCCTTTTTCCCTGTCTGACTCTTGTTCAGTTATCTCTCATTATGACCAGTGACATATATAAAATATTTGATTTGTCCCTTATCTCTGCACTACTCTATACATACATATGGCCTAAGCAGAGAAAACATATCTGCAGTGTGTGTCTTGTACATTTCCCTCTCACTAAACTTAAGTAAACAGACTGCAGTTCAAATCTGATACACTCCTTCTTGTTCCTTATTTATGTACAGCACTATCTCGGCCTTAAACAACAAATACATGTAAGCCCTACATTAATAATACTCAGCTTCTGACTAAAAGGGAACAAATGCTTTTCCAGTGTGCTCATATTTGGCAAAGACTCTGGACTGGAGACATCTCACATTTTTCGAAGCTGTACATTGTCCATTATATAGTATAACGTAAGTTTGTTCCCTACTGTATTTGCTTTAATGTGGGGATTTTGTTTATTTGATTTTGTTTTTATATCCCTTATGCTACAATCAGGGATGGATGAACTAGCTTGGATTAAATTAGTAATGGCCACAAATCAACAACCCCACCCTTTAACAGCCCCCTTACTTGAGGTAGATTAATGTCTCATACCCACATCTAAATTTTGCTAATGGATCCTTCCTTTATAGCAAGCTATCCCAAAAGCCCAGCTCTGAACACGTAGAAACATTAAAGCATTTGAAACTGAGATCCAGATGTCTATTTGTAGGTTCCAAAAATGTTAGGATAACATTATTATATTAATTAATATTTATATTATTATTCCTGTTCACTTTAGGTATTTCTTTATATCCCAGTTACAGAGGTCCTAAAATAGTGTTCCAAAATCCCCACAGTATTTCCAGCATATCCTGAAACATAAAATATCAGAAATCTCATGAGAAAGTTCATTCACTTGATATTTCCCACCCAATTTTGCAGCCCCACAAGAGATGATAATGAACACTTAAAGTTTTCAGTGGCCTTTCAAAATAAACCAAAGTTCCAATATTGTTCAGCTGTGCCGGTCTTTAACTGCAAAGTAAGTTGTTTCCTTTTGTATATTTAAATATTTTTATTCTATATGAGGGGCTATATTTCCTTATAGCCTTTGTGTCATAACATTGCCAATATTAATAGTTTTTACTTTAATAAAATAATATTGCACTTATATATTGCCACCTTTTCAAGGATCCAAAAGTGCATTACAAGAGCTAATAAATTAAGTCTTGAAAGCTTTCCTGTGTTGTAAAATTTATTTTCATAGATTAAAACATTTTCCTACAGCTCTCAAAATATTGATTGATTAATTCCTCCTTACAGCTATAGAAAGACTTTTCATTCTGTATACGACCAGCCTTCGGGGTGAGCGATGTGGTCAGGCGGCCTTGGACTCCCGGATTGGGGCTGTTGCGGATGAGCTTGGGATTGGAGCCACTGGCCAGCCAGGTGGGGATGAGGCGATGCTGCCTGGATCTGCCAACCTGGCGGGGAAATAGAGGCAGCAGGGTTCACCCTCACGGAGCCAGCAGCCTCCCGTGGGCCTCGGCAGTGGTCACACACCCACTCTCCTCCTGATAGGTTGTCAAGGGATGTGTGGATGAGGGATCCCAGGGTTCAGAAACTCCTCCCTGTGCAGCCCACCTGGGCTTTGGGGCCAGGAGCTGGTCCTCCCTCCCTGCGCCCCACATTGCTGTTCTCAAACTCAAATAAAGGGCACTCATGTAAACCCCAGTAAGATTACAGGGAGGTATGCAGAGGAAGGTGGAGGCCTCAAAGGACTATGGGGAATTTCACAGCCAGCAAAAAATATTCTTTTGAGGACTCTCCTCCTCAACTGCCTTTTTCTGATTTAATACTGACTTTCCCTTTGTACTAACACAGATGTTTCTGATGTGTGGGTGTAAGATATAAGTTCTCCATTAACTTACTTCCCTCTTTGCCAAGTGCCCTGAGAAAGAACCTGAGGCAAGGCAAGGGAAATGAGGAGAGTGCTTCTTTTAATATTTTTTAAAACTCGTAACGAACTGTTTTTTTTATCTTAAAAAGCAGCAAAGATGGGAATGAAATACACTAGAGAGAGTCCCAGGCCTTGTCTACACTACGAGAGTAGTTCGATTTTACTTGCATCGAATTTTTGTAATCGATATTGCAAAGTCGAACGTGTGTGTCCACACTAAGGACAGTAATTCGACTTTGTGCGTCCACACTAACGGTGATAGCGTCGACATTCGAAGCGGTGCACTGTGGTCAGCTATCCCACAGTTCCCGCAGTCCCCTCTGCCCATTGGAATTCTGGGTGTAGCCGGCAATGCCTTCTGGGTAACAAAATGAGTCGAGGGTGCTTTTGGGAAACTGTCGTCATCCGTCCATCACTCCCGCCCTCCCTCCCTGAAAGCGCCGGCGGGAAAACAGTTCGCGCGCTTTTCCAGTCATTGACAGCGCGGACGCCACTGTACTCCGAGCATGGAGCCCGCTGCGACCATCGCTGCAGTTGTGGCCGCTCTCAACGTCTCGCAGCTTATCATAAAGGTTTCCCTGAGGCAGATGCAGAAAAGTCAGGCAAGGAGGCTACGGCACCGCGGTGATGTCCTGAAGTCTGAGAGTAGCACAGACCTGTCAGAAAGCAGGCGACCCAGCGCCGAGGACATCACAGTGGCAATGGGTCATGTTGATGCCGTGGAACGGCGATTCTGGGCACGGGAGACAAGCACTGAGTGGTGGGACCGCATAGTGCTGCAGGTCTGGGATGAATCCCAGTGGCTGCGAAACTTTCGCATGCGGAAGGGAACTTTCCTGGAACTTTGTGAGTTGCTGTCCCCTGCCCTGAAGCGCAGTGACACCCGGTTGCGAGCTGCACTGAGTGTACAGAAGCGAGTGGCCATAGCCCTGTGGAAGCTTGCAACGCCAGACAGCTACCGGTCAGTCGCGAACCAGTTTGGGGTGGGCAAATCTACCGTGGGGGTTGTTGTGATGCAAGTAGCGAAGGCAATCGTTGATGTACTGCTGCCAAAGGTAGTGACCCTGGGAAACGTGGAGGCGATCATAGATGGCTTCGCAGCGATGGGATTCCCAAACTGCGGTGGGGCCATAGATGGAACTCACATCCCTATCCTGGCACCGGACCACCAGGCCACCCAGTACATTAACCGAAAGGGATACTTTTCCATGGTGCTGCAAGCACTGGTGGACCACAGGGGACGTTTTACCAACATCTACGTGGGATGGCCGGGCAAGGTTCATGACGCTCGTGTTTTCAGGAACTCTGGTCTGTTTAGACGGCTGCAACAAGGTATTTACTTCCCGGACCACAAAATAACTGTTGGGGATGTGGAGATGCCTATAGTCATCCTCGGGGACCCAGCCTACCCGCTAATGCCCTGGCTCATGAAGCCCTATACTGGCGCCCTGGACACTGAAAAAGAACTCTTCAACTACCGGCTGAGCAAGTGCAGAATGGTGGTGGAGTGTGCTTTTGGCCGTCTCAAGGGGAGATGGAGAAGCTTACTGACTCGCTGTGATCTCAGCGAAACCAATATCCCCATTGTTATAGCAGCTTGCTGTGTGCTCCACAATCTCTGTGAGAGCAAGGGGGAGACCTTTATGGCGGGGTGGGAGGTTGAGGAAAATAGCCTGGCTGGTGATTACTCACAGCCAGACAGCCGGGCGATTAGAAGAGACCAGCGGGAAGCGCTGTGCATCCGGGAGGCTTTGAAAGCAAAGTTCCTGAGTGAGCAGGGTAACCTGTGATTTTATAGTTTGTGTACTGAGAAGCTAAACCTGCCCCCGTTTCTTTACCCAGGTAATGTTGACTATCCTATCCAGTTACATACCCCCTTCACCCCCCCTCCAACACACGTGTCGAAATAAAAATAGTTCTACTTTGTTAAAGCACACCGTTTTCTTTAATACTGTTTTAGCGGGAATTTTTTAAAACTGGGACGCAGACTGTGGTGCGGGGCGGGTCTAGTGTTGTGATGCGAATGCAGCTTCTAAACTCAAGGATTGACAGGCTCCGCTGCGGTGGGATGCTTGTTTCAACGGAGCCTGTCACCCCTCCTGATCGGGACTGTGTGTATGGGAGGTCTATTTGACTTTGTGGCAGGGGGAGGACGGTTACAGATCCCATGCTGTGTGGCTCTGTGATCCTGTCTAAGGACCGGCGCTTAAGATCTGTAACTGCCCTCCCCCGCCACAAAGTCACAGAGCAACCCACCCCCCCCAACATTACATCAAAACAACCTCCCAGACTAACCGGGGCAACTAGTCACTGCATCACTGCACTGTGTATATGCCCTGCTGCTGTGCCTGCCCCCGACTATGTACCCTGCCAAAGGAGACTGTCCTGTCCAATTTCCAACCCCCTTTCCCCTCCTCCTCCAAAAGAACATGATTGAAACAGTAGTTAACAGAAACGAATTTTTTATTATCAACTACACATGGCATTGGGAGGTGAAACTTGGACGTGGGCTTGTGTCAGGCGGGAAGGAAAGAACTTTTCAAATTTTGGGAAATGAGAGCCTTCTGCTACTAGAGCTCTCTGCAGGGGTGGAGTGAGAGTTAGCAGGGACTCTGCCGCCTCTCCTTCTTTGCACTTTGGGTGAGGTGGGTATGGGACTTGGTGGCGGGGGAGGGCGGTTAGAGATGGACTGCAGCGGGGCTCTGTCCTCCTGCCTCCGTTCCTGCAGAACATCCACAAGGCGCCGGAGCGTGTCCGTTTGCTCCCTCAGTAGTCCAAGCAGCGTTTGAGTCGCCTGCTGGTCTTCCTGCCGCCACCTCTCCTCCCGATCCATGTTGGCTTGGTGCATTCGGGTCAAGTTCTCCCGCCACTGGGTCTGCTGTGCTGCCTGGGCTTGGGAAGAGGCCATAAGCTCAGAGAACATGTCCTCCCGTGTCCTCTTCTTCCTACGCCTAATCCGCGCTAGCCTCTGGGAGTGTGATTCCAGGCTAGGTTGTGAGACAGTCGCAGACGGGGCTGTGGAAATGGGAAAAAGGGAGTGAATTCCTCTGAAAGATAAATGTAGTTGTGAACAAAGAACATAGTCTTTCTCTGTGAACAAGACCATGCACAGCACCTTTCACATGCGCACTCAGCACAAGGTCGAATTCTCGGCCTTCGCATTCTGTGCCTGGGGTCTTGAACAGCACATTTGAGAAGCGAGGCAGCACAACGGAATTTCTGTTGCAGGCAGACATGGTAAGCCGTACACTTGTGGCAGTTTAAAACTTTTATATTACCACTGGCCTCATTTCACATTTAAATCAATGTCAGTCCCTGCTGCCAGCAATCCGGCAAGCGGGAACTCTGCCCCTGTCCCACCCCCTCGCGGCTGTCCCCGGGAATGATCCCTTTCGGCTGCCCCTCTCCCGCCTCCACCGCGTGGCTGCAAACCAGCGGTGACAGTTCTGTAAAGGAACGGGAAAGCAGTCCCAACACTAACATTCCCCTACCTAATTAAAAGCAGGTCACCATGGCCGACATCACCCTGATGAGGATCTCCGAGAGCGACAAAGAGAGAATGCTCCGGGAAAGCCTCCAAAGACCAGGGCCGTATGCCGCCCTGCTGTGCAGAGCAATGATCCCCGAGTACCTGATAATCTCGTGGCGCGGCAACGTGTCGTACTTCGGAGGACCCAATAAGGCCGCTCTCCCCAAGAACCTCATGCAACGGCTTTCAAGTTACCTCCAGGAGAGCTTCATCGAGATGTCCCAGGAGGATTACTGCTCTATCCCCGCACATATAGACCGCATTTTACTGTAGCTGCAGTAGCAGGGAATACACAGTAGAGCGGCTTGTGCAGGACAATCACTGAAAACCGGACATTGCTAGATTTCTTTTCAAAACTTGCACTGCCCCTTACTAAACCGTTAAGCGCCTAGGGCACACTAATCATGAACAACCCATTCTTTTAATTGTTAATATTCCTGTTTTGTTAAAAATAAATGTTTAGATGTTTACAACACTTACTGGCTGATCCTTCACCAGATTCTGTGTCCGGGGTAATGGCTGGGGACGCTTCGTAGGGGATCTCTGTAAGGGTGATGAAGAGATCCTGGCTGTCGGGGAAATCAGCGTTGTGAGATCTGCCAACTGCCTCGCCCTCCTCATCTCCTTCCTCATCTTCCCCGTCCCCTAACATGTCTGAGGAACCGGCCGTGGACAGTATCCCATCCTCAGAGTCCACGGTCACTGGTGGGGTAGTGGTGGCGGCAGCACCGAGGATGGAATGCAGTGCCTCGTAGAAACGGGATGTCTGGGGATGGGATCCGGAGCATCCGTTTGCCTCTTTGGTCTTCTGGTAGCCTTGTCTCAGCTCCTTGATTTTCACGCGGCACTGCGTTGCATCCCGGCTGTATCCTCTCTCTGCCATGTCTTTAGAGATCTTCTCGTAGATCTTTGCATTCCTTCTTTTGGATCGCAGCTCGGAAAGCACGGACTCATCGCCCCACACAGCGATGAGATCCAAGACTTCACGATCAGTCCATGCTGGGGCTCTCTTTCTATTCCCAGACTGCATGGCCATCACTGCTGGAGAGCTCTGCATCGTTGCCAGTGCTGCTGTGCTCGCCACGATGTCCAGACAGGAAATGAGATTCAAACTGGCCAGACAGGAAAAGGAATTCAAATTCAAATTTTCCCGGGGCTTTTCCTGTGTGGCTGGTCAGAGCATCCGAGCTCGCACTGCTGTCCAGAGCGTCAACAGAGTGGTGCACTGTGGGATAGCTCCCGGAGCTATTAGCGTCGATTTCCATCCACACCTAGCCTAATTCGACATGGCCATGTCGAATTTAGCGCTACTCCCCTCGTCGGGGAGGAGTACAGAAGTCGAATTAAAGAGACCTCTATGTCGAACTAAATAGCATCGCAGTGTGGACGGGTGCAGGGTTAATTCGATTTAACGGCGCTAACTTCGACATAAACGCCTAGTGTAGACCAGGCCCCAGTGTATTGAACATACTGTCACAAATGCCAATTTGGAGATGGAACAGCCCGCTTGCCATAGTAGGCATACCTTGATTAAAAAGAAATGTGAAAAGCAGGGTTTTTTCCCCTATATGACATTCCCTGGAAGGACATCCACTCCAGCCTTCCCTGTGAGCTCACCTGCATGTAGCCCATATGTTCAAATCAATATTAAATGAATATGCCAGAACACTACACTGTGTGTGTGTGTGAGTTAAGGTTGCATACATAACAAAAAATTAGAGAAAGAAAAAGTTATGGTATCTAAGGTAATGTAACCTACTGCTCCTTTACCCAGAGACCCACCCCTCTTTACATATAGAACAACCATCACACAACACAGACAAAACATCACTTTATATAGAGATGTGAGCCTTCCAGCCACTCCTCGCCAAAACAAGCTAGACTCCTCCCTTACTCTCTAATCTGCACTTTTATGGAAAAATTACACCTCATTCATGTTTGGGGAATCTTGATTCTTTATCTTGTTTCTTAAGGTGACTACTCACTCTCTGCCACTGATTACAGCTTCTCCAGTTTTTTTCCATACCACGGCCAGCCCTTTTTCATGGAATGCACTACTGCGCCTTATGTTTCATGATATAAGCCACCAATTAACTACATTATGGGGTTAGGAAGAAAGTTTGTATAATTGTCCATTATGGAGGTTTTACACCTTACAGAAACTCCTCTTATTGGGGATAGGATGATAGATTAGCTGGACCATTAATCTGATCTAGCAATTAATATATTCAAGTCTATTTAATTATGAAGAGCAACATTACACAACAGTTTAGGACAGGATGTAAGGAAGACTACCCCATTCATTTCAAACTGCAAGGGGGAGCAGAGGGATGTGTATGTAATTTCCTACATTGGAATTTGGCTAGGATATTGGTTATCAATCCTGCACTTGCAAAAAGTGCCATACGGTTTCAATATTCTTGAATTGTCAGAAGCTCAGTATGGTTAGAAGACAGCTTCCCAGTATCACAGTCACTCTAATGAGATATTGAGGCATCAAAAGAAGTAGTAACTCAGACTCCCTGGCGAATCATGAATACCACCACTTCTTTCAGACTCAGAATTTTCCTTGGAGCTCTCCCATCCAAATCCTATCTGATTAACATGTGAGCTCCAGCATGGTCGCAATGCAAGGTTGTGTGACCACAGGTGGTATGCATTCCATAGCTTCAAAATGGTATTTTACAAGTCACCCTTTGTCAGGATTCTCTGCTGGAGAGGCAGAGGGAAAGACGTCACTGTAAGTGCAATAAGATTTGAAATAAATGATGGAGTTATGTTTAGAAATAAAGAGGACATTATGGCAAAATATGCAGTAATCCTCTTTATTTATGAACAAGCCAGTCATGTAAAATCTGCACCCTGTGGAGTAACTGTAGGTGTTTAATTGACTGCCTGTAAGAAAACCATTACAACTCTATTACTCCATCAACTGCAGGGAAGACACAGTGGGAAAAAATAACTTGTAAGTAAAGTTTTCACACCCCTGCTTGGTGGTGAACTCCTCAGCTGCCTTTTGCTGAATCTGTAATGTATCTCTTCTTTTATACTGTGTGTCTGCAATGTTGGCATACACAGCACACCCTGCTATGACAATTGTGCCAGACAATTAGAAACAAGTACAGCCTTGTGTAAAAATGTGCAGTTACTAGTAAAGGCATTGGCTTTAACAGAAGAATTACCAGAGCAAGAAGCTCAAAAAAAGGCCCATTGACATTGTTTTACTTTTAAAGAGCTATTACATGGCACTGATGGAGATTCAGTTCTTCTTGTTTATCATCAGTTTGGATCTCCCTGGTGATCACCTCCCTGGAACTAAAGAAAGCTGCAAACAGAAGGGAAAAAAGTAGAGAGGTAATAGATATTTTAAAAGATAAAATCAAACTTTTTTTATTGGCAGTAAAATATACGTTGAATGTTGAAAGTTCTCTTGCTAACATTAGGAATGTGTGTAGCGCTGACCTTTCCATCTTGAGCTTATGGACAAAACTAAGATTTTTAGATCTGGGCCACTATGCAAAGAAATATCAAACCTTGCATTCCTCCACTGCAGCCTACCTCATCCTAGTTATTGACTTGTTTGTTTCAGCTACCAAAATAGATCAGAAACAATAAGACATAGGAAAAAAATAGTTATTTTCTATCTCCCGCCAATTAGTAGAAAAAATCCTAAAATCCTAAATTAGTCCTAAAAAAATCCAGAGTCTTCATGAACACCAATGACCCATGCAGGAGCAGGATTGCATTATGGGAAATGTGCCCCAGATCTCTGAACTGCCCAGCATTTCTATGATTCAGACTCCTGAGGCTATGCATTTTTTTGAATGCATGAATCAAATCAATCAAATCAAATCACATCAAAATTTAAAAAATGCAGGCTTTTTTGAAAAGTTTCCGAAATTCCTGATTCTAGTCAAACCAGAAATACCAACCAAAGACCAACTGGAATCCCAAAGTGAAGCAGCAGAATTGAACATGGAAAAAAAGTCATAGCTTGTTACAAGAGAGGTGTACTCTTTTGAACCCCAGGAAAGATTTGGTTCGGATTCAGTTCAAGTTGCGGAAAAAGTTTGGGTTGGTTCATGTTCCGCTAGAATGAGTTCACCTTTCTCTACTTATAACTTTAGATTAGGTAGTTCTTTCCTATGGTCCATGGACTCATGCAGACATGGTGCAAACATGAAGAAGCAAACAGCTTTTAGAGTAGCTGGTCAGGAGCAGGCCCAAAAATATGCGTTTCCCTTTTGAAGCAATGGGCATGGAGAAGGCAGTTGTTGCGACTCAGATTTTTATAAGTCTTATGATTCTGTGAATCCTTATTATCGCTGTTCTCCCAACAGATGCTCAGTTCTTTCTGTAGGACATGATCACTATGAACCAAGGGAGTGTTGGATGGTGTGTGGATGGAAAAGATTTCACTTTGAGCTCTGAATGCAACTGGAGGCTCAGCCTCAGATTTCCAGGAGCAGAATAATTCTGCATTCCTAAATCACATATTGTTGCATTTGCTCCCCACAGCCTAGCCATCAACATTTGGTGGGAACAAGTTGACCAAAAAAGTCTCAGCTGAGTCTTTCTGTGTTGAATAAAGCCCCTGAGGATGCAATTACCTCAGGAAATTTGGGGTGGAGGGAAGATACAGAAGGAACCAGTCTTTTCTCTTCCAAAAGAACAGCTTGCAGGTGTCTATGCATATGTTTTACTACCCACACATTCATCTTGTTAGCCTTGATGAATTTACCCTTAATGCTTACAATTCTTTTTAATTAATCCATCATAAGAGACTTGCCTTATACCACTGGGAGAGACAAATATGGTTCTACATTTTTCTGTGCACCATTTTCTCTCCATCTTTCTGTTTTCCCTGTTGCCTTTATGTTTCCACGATAAATCTCAAAACAAGCTCAACACCACTATATATCTCCTTAAAAATTGACACCATCTAAGTGAATGATCTACAGCACATGAAATAAAGAAAATCCCCAGTAATGTGCAGGGAAACATCTCAATATTAAGGTAGTGGAAGCACAGTTATGTCACTCACAAACCTAACATCTATAGCAAGCTTTTCACCTTGATTTTCTCTTTATCTCTTTTCCTTAGAAAATTACTCAGAAAACTGGGGCTTGTTCCTAGTTTTTATCCCCGAGAAAGTAAAGAGTGAAACATAAAGTTCTCAGTTCACACTTTTCAATCTGCTTAATTGCTGCACATAAATTCTGCTTAGAAACTGAGAATGAGATTGCATAGTGTTTTCTGCAGGGGGAGTGTGAAAAGAACCTACCCCCTCCCTTGGGCATCCCAAGCAAGGGCCCATCATAATCCCAGCCCTTGAACCTTTCTGACCACAGGGTCTTCTCCAAAAAGATAAGGGGAGAGATCTAGACCATAGTCTCAACCATTGTATTTCTCCCTGCCTTGTTTTGGTTATTGACTTGTCTGCTTTGGGCTACAAAAATAGATAGGAGACAATAGGCAAAACGATATAACTTTTTCCCCTCTCCCTTCATGGGCTGCAGGGGTCAAAGAGACTACATCATTCTCATGGATGGTTCAGCCTGTGTAGTCCTGTGCTCCAGGCCACTCTTTAGAGCCAGGAGTTAACTGGCCCTAGACAACCATCTATTGAACAGATGGAAAGTGAAAAGAATAACAGCTCCCCATTTTAAGGAGGGGCCTGATTCTGTGTGGTGCTGAGCCCTGCTAATAAGTATAGCATTCAGTGGGAGTGGAGAGGAGAAAGCACCACCCAGGATTGAGCCTTTGTTTTATCTGATTTATTCACAAAGCTTGTGAATGGACTTGACTACTCCAAACTGGATTTTTGTTTTACTGATTTCATTGTAATAAGCCAGGGGGTGCAGTGAAAGGCAAACCAACAAAAGCATATTTATACAGACAACTTATAACAGAGCTGTCTTACAAGTAACAAGAAAGAATGAAATCTTCAGTCACCCTCTTACTCCTGAGAGCCAAGGCACCATCATGTGCCTTCTCTCACTTCCTTTTCCCTGGCAGGGAGCACAGCTTTTATCTGAGGATTACAGATGTCATCACTGCAAGAAGCCTCATATATCCTACTGCTGTGGATTTCACACTCTAGTCTAACCTGTAGTCTATCATTGCTAAGCAGAGACCATCTTTTGTGTTCTGTAGACTGAAATTTTGAGAGTGAAGCATAGAGTTGGCAGAGGAGGTTAGGTGGGGATTTGTGTCAGGCTTTCTCTTTCTCCATACAAACAAAGTGGTGCATAGAGTGGAGGAGCTGTGGACATACTGGTTCTATGTCCACCCCACTTCGAGTGCAGCATTGTTCCCTCCAGTTTATTATCCCGAGTTTTCCTCATTTTAAATTGTCTCCGGAAATAGAGGTTTCACCATCAGAAAACATTTTACAAATAGTGATTCAGCCCCACAAACCCTCTGTGGGGTGGGTAAGGTTTATTAGTTCCATTTTAAAGATGTTACAATTGAGGCACAGTGAAGTGAAGTGATGTGTCCCAAAGTCACACAATAAGTCAGTGGGCAGAGCTAGGAATAAAACCCAACTCTACATTGCAAGCTGTAACTCTCAGACCACAATTCCTCTCTTCCAAAGTTCGCAGTTTAGTTTTTCCAAGGTTTATTCTTATACTGCTTGAGGGGAAGACATTTCTTGTTTCTGTATTTTATAATGAAAAGCCCATGGACTCAATGTGTATTCAGAGATGTTAAAATGGCTTTCAGTATGAGACTGCTGCAGCCTTGAGATCATAAAAATGAGCCCTCAAACACACTGTCCAGTCTTTTTACTTTAATGTTGTTGTTTTTTTCATATTCACAAAACAGTGCCTGTCCCCAGAAAAAAATAAATGTGCTCCCTGGAGATTCCACTCTTGGAATAAAAGCATGGGTGCATGCATAGTATTAGTGGTGATAAATGAGGCCAGGTATGTTTTAATAACCTTCGCTGTGGAAGGCATTTTTGCACTACTCTTGCACTCAGTCAGTCGCTGTGTATCTTGGCAAAGCCAGGTCTGTTTCTGAGGAAAGAAAAGTATTTCCATCTTTAATAAGTCATTCCAAGTTTCCTGTGATGTTATAAATAATCGGGCAAGCAGCCGGCTTTATTCTGCTTAATTCGATATGGCAGATTTGGAGAGCAGAAAAGTTCAGTCTCAACATAAGCTCTGGAGCTGGACTTTGACCAAGTCTCCCCCCACGCACCCTCCCGATGAGATAAAGTTTATCATAAAGCACACTTACCAAGGCAGCTGAGACAGGGCCTGGCCTTCGCGTCTATTTACCGAAAGTGCCCTGTTCATATTCAAGCACCCTGCATGCTGTGGACATGAGGTCACACTGTGCCAGATTTTCTTTGGGGAGTTGGCAGCTGCACTGACAGTGTTAGCTAATACACTTGCCATTCAGGGAAAAGAAAGTGTTGCAACACAAATAAATTAGTTTATGAGTAATTGAAAAAGGAAATATAAAGTCACATGCCTTCATCTGCACATAGGGCAATGCTTACAGTGCCTGGATAGTTGTGGAGGTCAAGTGCCCTCATGCCAAATTGAATGCCTTTTCTGAAGCTTGGGGAGATGCAGTATTCTTCAGGGGACATTGGAAGGTTGTATATTCTAGGCATGTTAGAAGGTTGCATAGCTCATTTGGATGAATATTCATGAAGGAAAAAGTTGACTGAGGAGATGCATTCCTTCATAACAGTGAAAGAATGAGTGGCAGTATGGTCTAGTGATTAAACTGGAATTTAAGAGACTAGGATTCCATTCCTAGCTCTGCTTGTGATGTTTGGCTTGATCTTGCGCAAATTATAGAGTTTAAAGCCAGAAGGGACTACCAGATAATATTTGACCTCCTATATATCAAAGGCCACCAACACCACTCACCCGTACATGCTAAACCCAACAACCAAAATTAGACCCAATGTATTACAGTCCACAGAAGACTAGACTATTATGTGCCACAGGCAGAGAATAGGAAGGAGAGAGGTGCACCAGTGCCCAAGGACCTCAAAATGGCAGGGAAATGGCAAGTCACTTAAGATCTCTGTCTCAGTTATTCCTTTTGTAAAAAGGGGAGGATAATAATCTATCTACCTGACTCACAGATGTAGTGTGAAATTAATTAGCTAATGTTTGTAAATTGACGTACAAGTCCTAAGAATTATTACTATAGGCCAAGGCAGTACATTGGTGATGACCATTACTTTGAAATAACAGGACCAGATTTGTTTTTGTTTGAATGCCTTGGGTTATATTTGCAGATCAAATTCATTTCCAAAATACAACCCAGATGTATTGTTATGGATTTTGTAATAAAATTATTGCTTAAAGGTAAAACATAATAATACAAAAACAACTTTCTTTGGTGAGTCATAATATTAAGTAATTTCCTTTTAAAAATAAAAGTAAAACCTCAGTTTGTTCCCATAGCTCATCTGGTGCTGTTCCCGGGGTGATTACACATCCAACTTGGATCTAGTATTCTTTCTAACTGACTCAGCATTCCTAAGAAAATGCTCATATTGGGAATCAGAATATTTTCTGGTTGAATTACTCCTTGGATCTGGAAAACTGGTATGAGGAAAGCAAGATGTTGTGGATGAGTTATGACATGTCTTCCTATAGCTCCCACAGTAATGACTTGCTAAGAGAGTCCCAGATTAATCTTTCTAATCTTCTCTCCCTTATCTATCTTGCAATCAGGCATTTGCCAGAATTTAGGGAATTTCTTTTCAGGATTGAAAATGCCCCCGTGGCTAGTACAATGTAGTATATAATAAGAGAAATGTGTTACATTACTCTATGTAAATCAAGTTATGGTTACATAACACAATCTGACTGCTGCCTAGAAATTCAGGGCCTGGTTCTGATTTACTGTTCAGGTAATGTAAAGGGACCTAAAAATGGGAGTACACATTCTATAAAGTCTGTTTACATGGCTAGAAAAGTGGAAATTAGCCGGGGTGAAAATCCAAATCATTCCCTTATAATTTAATCCTCACATGAATAGAAAGAACATAGGCTACGAATTTTAAAGGCTCCTAAGGAAATTAGGCCTCCAACTTTCAATGGGAGTTGAGTGACTAAGGCCTTGGCTACACTTGTAAGTTAAAGCACATTAAATCAGCCGTGGGCACCCTAACTCCTGAGGTGTCCACACTGGCAAGGCAGGTAGAGCGCTCGGACTCCGCGGCTGGAGCACCCTTGGTAATCCACCACCACGAGAAGTATAGAGCTTGCTGCACCCCGGCTGGAGTGCTGCGGTGCCAGTGTGGACACCCTGGTCTATTAATGCATTCTGATTGGCCTCCATGAAGTGTCCCACAATGACTGTTCTAGCTATTCTGGTCATCACTTTGAACTCTACTGCCCTGCCCTCAGTTGACCAACCATCAGACCCGCTCTTTAAATTCTCTGGGAATATTCAAATTCCCCTTCCTGTTTGCTCAGCAAGGCACAGGGTGCTCTCAGTGCATCTTTCCAGGTGACCATGCCTCCATGCACCAGTATGGAGCAATGGCAAGGTGCTGGACATCATCAGTGTTTGGGGGGATGAAGTTGTCCAGTCCCAGCTGCGCTCCAGCTGTAGGAATTATGATACCTACAAGCAGATATCAAGGGCCATGATGGAAAGGGGCCATAACCAGGACACACTGCAGTGCAGGGTTAAAGTGAAGGAGCTGAGGAATGCCTACCACAAAGCGCGGGAGGCAAACCGCCGCTCCGGTGCTGCCCCCACAACCTGCCATTTCTACAAACAGCTGGATGCAATATTTGGGGGTGACCCCACCTCCACTCCAAAGAGCACCATGGACACTTCAGAGGTGGTAGCAGCCCAGAGTTCAACAAGGCAGGAGGAGGAAAGCGTGAGAGAGGATGCTGAGGAGGAGGATGGCCCATAGCCAAAGGATGGCCCGGCATCCCTAGATGCATGCAGCCAGGAGGAAAGTAGCCAGTTGCAGCAGATGGTGCTTGGGGAAGAACAAACAGCAGAGGAGGTGCCTGGTAAGTGGCTTTTATTTTGGGAAGGAAGTTATTCGGTGCGGGCTCTTGTGGCAAGGAGGGTTAGGGCTGCATGCATGCCTAGATGCAGAATAGGGTGTTGATGTGCTCTCTCACATCACGGTAATCGGCCTCAGTGATCTCTTCAAAGGTTTCATGCAGAAGCTGGGCAATCCGCTTGTGCAGGTTCCTTGGCAGAGCTACTGTGCTCGTCCCAGTAAGGCTAACGTGTTAGCACCACTGTGCCGTGAGGGGTGGGGGGACCACTGCTGAACACAGGCAAGCGGCATAAGGGCCAGGGCGGAAGCTGCATTGTAGTAGAAGACCCTCCCTTGCTTCCCAGGTCACCCTCAGCAGTGAGATATCTTCCAGGATGAACTCATCCTATGGAAAATGTGGGGACAGTGTTCACTATAGGGGCCCCCTACAGCTGTTGGCTCTCCCCAAGGCACAGAACCCCAGAGGACAGTACGGTCCTGAAACAAGTTCCCCCTTGCCCCTGTGCTTATTCTCCATTTTGGGGCTCCTGTGGGTTATGTGCGCTCACTTTGGGACAAGCACTTTCTGCTATTGTGTACATTGTACTTGTCTTTAAGTACAGCCGAATCATTGCTCTCTCTAGTGTGAACAATGCTGACTCTGTTAAGTGTTGCATTTTGGCTTTACAGATGCAACCTTGAGATCCCAGCCATCCTTGTTATCACTGGCTGAAAGACTCCAAAGAATCAGGAAGCGTCCGCGAAGAACCAAAGAGGACCTGCTGCAGTCCCTTACTGAAAATCAAAAAGTACAAAAATGGTGGGAAACTGAAAGGAGGATCCGCCAGCAGAATGTGGATTGCCAGCACCAAAGGAGTGGCTCCTAAGCATTATGGAGCACCAAGCAGACTAGATGCAGGCGCTCATAGCACTTCAGACGGAGCAGATCCACGCACACACACCCCTGCAGCCCTTGTCCCAAAACTCTTTCTCTTGTGTCCCCATGTCACCACCAACCCACTTCCCCCAACATCTGGTTTCTTATCGCCACAAGCTGCCTCAAACACCTGTAGCTTCACCAACCAGCCCTGCAAACTACAACCCTTACTCACTGCACTCAACCCCCATCACCATGCATTTTAGCCAGCTTGAAGTGCAGCACTCATTGTACGGCAGTCCAGACAGGAAGGCTGAAAATGATAACTGGACATATGCAAATCTGTGATTGTCCTGTTCCCCACCCCACCCCCTTCCCTCCTCCCACACAACACAGATGTGTCATGCCATTTCTGTTTCCCAAGCCACTGTGTTTCTTTTCAATAAATGATTTTTTTGGCTTTAAAAACATTCTTTATTGCATTAAGTAAAAGATACCGTAGCCCAAGAAAGCAACAGGCACTGCAAGTGAGTGCATCATACATAGCAAACACAGATGCCTACTAGCATTGGAACCACTGCACTTCACTCCCGTGCAGGGCACCAAACATTACTGGTGGCTTTCAGCATCGAATTGCTCCCTCAAGGCATCCCTAATCCTTGCATCCCCATGCTGGGCCCCTCTAATAGCCCTGGTCTCTGGCTGTTCAAATTCAGCCTCCAGGTGTTGAACCTCCGTGGTCTATGACTGAGTGAAGCTTTCACACTTCCCTTCACAAATGTTATGGAGGGTACAGCACGTGGCTATAACTGTGGGGATGTTGTCATCGGCCAGGTCCAGCTTCCCATACAGACAGGGCCAGAGGTCCTTTAAACAGCCAAAAGCACACTCAACAGTCATTCTGCACTGACTCAGCCTGTTGTTGAACTGCTCCTTGCTGCTGTCAAGGCTCCCTGTGTAGGGTTTCATACGCCACGGCATTAAAGGGTAAGCGGGCTCTCCGAGGATCACAATAGGAATTTTGACTTCCCCTACGGTATCTTCTGGTCTGGGAAGAAAGTCCCAGCTTGCAGTTTCCTGAACAGGCCTGTGTTCCAAACGATGCGTGTCATGCACCTTTCCAGACTAGCCTGTGCTAATGTCCATGAAATGCCCACAGTGATCCACAAGCGCCTGGAGAACCCTGGATAAATACTCCTTCCGATTTATGTACTCGGAGGCTAGGTGATCTGGTGCCAGAATTGGAATATGCATCCCATCTATTGCCCCTTTGCAGTTAGGGAAACCCATTTGTGCAAAGCCAGACACAATGTCACGCATGTTGCCCAGAGTCACAGTTCTTCTGAGCAGAAGGCGATTAATGGCCCTGCAAACTTGCATCAACATGATTCCAATGGTCAACTTTTCCACTCCAAACTGGTTAGCAACTGATTGGTAGCTGTCTGGAGTTGCCAGCTTCCAGACTGCAATAGCCACCCGCTTTTCCACCGTCAGGGCATCTCTCAATCTCGTGTCCTTGCGCTGCAGGATTAGGGCGACCTCAGCACATAGTCCCATGAAAGTCGCTTTCCTCATCTGAAAGTTCTGCAGCCACTGCTCGTCATCCCAGACTTGCATGACGATGTGATCCCACCACTCAGTGATTGTTTCCCGAGCCCAAAAGTGGTGTTTCACTGTGGTGAGCATGTCCACGAATGACACAAGCAATCTCGTGTTGCATGCGTTACGCTAATCGACATCATTGTTGGGCTCTTCACTGTCACTTTGTAGCTTAAGGAAGTAACTTGACTGCAATTTGTGACTTGCTGGCGAGACGCATCAGCATATTCCTCACAATTTCAGGATCCATTCCCACAGACCAAAAGGGAAGACAGAGCACGCAATACAAAAATCGTTGAAAGGTGGTGCCAAATGTGGATGGAAGCACACGGATTTCTGGGATGCGAAGCAATGCATCACGGGGCATTGGGACAGGACCCAGGATGCCCCTTGTTCCCCCTCCCCCTTCCCACAAGCCACAGCACCAGAATGGGAAGAGGTGCTCTGTGGAATAGCTGCCCATAATGTACCGCTCCCAATGCTGCTGCAAGTGCTACAAATGCACACCACTGCGCTTGCAGGTGACAGTGTGAACGCACAGAAGCGCTTTCCCTGTTGCTGTCTCCAAGGGCTGGTTTAACTCCCGGTGCTCTACATCTGCAAGTATAGCCATGCTCTAATTCCCTTAGGCCTGTTGAAAATCCTAGCCATAATGGTTAGCCTGTGTGACTGACTGTGTTGTTGTTTAGTGGCTGGCAGACTACTATTATGCAGAGTTTCCTTTTGGTAGGGGCTTGTGTTTCAGGGACTCAAAGTCTTTGATTCTACACTTGATGCTGCATGTTTTCAGTTTAGCTGGCAACTGTATTGTTTTTACCTATGGTTTTCCTACAATATCACTTCTAGCAAGCTAATCAGGGAGAGATCTGGTCAGATCCCCCCAAAAAACACCAGATATTCATAATCCTGTAGGTGTCACCCCTCTCTTTAAGTCAATAGTGAACCAGTGCCCCAGAATCAACCACACAACTTGCAGGCAAGTAACCTGTAACAAACCAATTATCTCTGGGTCATCAAATTTTGATCCATACCACTATTATTATTTGTATTACAGTAGTGTCTAGAGACCTCACCCCAGATAGAGCTTATTAAATGCTGTACGTACACATAAGAGACAGCCTATGCTCCAAAGAGTTTCCGATTTAAGTAGAGAAGACCAAAAAAAAGGGTGAGACGAGTAGCCCAAATGGGAAATGGCAGCTCCAAAAAGTTAAGTGACTTGCCTAAGGTAGAAGTAGTCAGTGACACAGATGTGATTTGAACCCAAACCCCTGCTCCTGGTAAAGCCTAAGCCACAAGACCATCCTACTTCTTTAGTCTCAAGGGACCGACTTAAGATAAACATAAACCTCTGGTAGCCTGGGTTCTCTACCAATGGACATCAGAAATATAAATAATCTCTATCTCACAGAGATCCAAGTTGGCTTGTGATCCAACCGAGGAATGGTGGGTACATAAAAAACATATTCAGTCAATATCTGAAACAATCATAGATGTAAAACAGACAAAGGCCCTTTCTGGAACATAAAAAGCTAAAAGTTCAAGGTGAGTAATGATGATGGACTCTATCGATCCGATTAGCAAACAAACCCCTAAACAACTATTCTTTGTTCTAGGGAGGCAAAATTCCCAGTACACTCAGTGTCTGAGAATTTGTTAATTTATTAAATGTGAGGCAAGGTAACTGGATATTTTCCCCAGAATCAATAACATTAGAAAATATATTAATTCCTGGCCTCTGTAAGAGTCTTGCAATCAGTAACATGGTTCTTGGGGGAGGATGACTGGGAAGAGCCAAAATAAAATATAGAAAAATTCATTTCTAGATCACTGGTTTGAATCCAGGCCAAGTTGTTAGTGATCAAAAGTTATTATAATCTGGAGCCCAATTTTCGAGCTTGAGTGTCTCAAGTTAAGTATCTATATCTATATTTAGTCATCTAAGTGCTGATTTAACCAACTACATTTACATTTAATCCCTAAATCAAAACTTAGGTTCCCTAATATGGATGTTAGTGACTAACTTTAGGCATCCATGCAGAAAAACTGGGCCTCTGTGACTATCTGGTGGATAGTGTAACATATATTTAGGGATATAAATCCAGTAATAAGTGTAGAGGTGACCCCTATAGTTCCATACACAAAAGAAGGACTGGCTGGGCCATGGAGACTGAACAACTTAGTTTTCACCTCTAATGGGACTGTCCCTTCTGGTAAGGGTTGAGGCATATTAGCAGGACAGCTTGCACAGTTATTGTCTTCCTGCTGTGTGATGAAATGGCACTGTTGATAAGCATTACATTAGATTTTCTGGTAACCTGTGGTGATGAGCAATGCACCCAACTGCCTTCTGAGGCTTCTTAAAACAATAGTCTTTAGTAGTAGTCTTTTTATGAACCATGAATCATCACTTGATGATTACCTGTTCTGTTCATTCCCTCTGGGGAACCTGGCTCTGGCCACTGTCGGAAGACAGGATACGGGGCTAGATAGACCTTTGGTCTGACCCATTAGGGCCATTCTTATGTTCTTATGAAGATATTTGGAGAGAAAAATCATTTCAAAACAATGTTCGCTGCCTCTGTGTAGTACAGTCTATCGTTTAAAAAAAAGCCAGCATAGAACTCAATCCTGCAATCCTGAAAGTTTTAAACACTGATCTACATAGCATAGCTGGCCAAAAGACTTAATCATTGTAAACCCTTGCTTGGTACTACAACCGCAATTATTTTATTTATACAAAGAGCAAAAGAAATGTCCTGGTAGAAAAGTACATTTCCTTGAGATTCATTCATTTTTGACTGGTCCTTTATCCTGTGTGAATGTAGATCACTAGACTCTCTGAGGAAGAGCTATTACCACATTTATATGGGTGCACAAAGCCCCCCAAAGCATCAGAACCATCTCCCTCTTACTGCACAGTGGCAGGCAGTGTGTCCTGGAGACACACGGGGGACTCCGCCTCTTGCATAGCAACAGCAGTCTCTGGAGGGACACACAGTTTGGGGACGTGCTGGTCAAGAAAAGTGGTAGGGGAATAGTACAATGGCTGTTCATCCGCACAGATCCACTGACTAAAGCCCTCACCCAAGGAAATATGGACGAGACCCAAAGGTCACCCAATCAATCCCCCTATGGGACGAGATAATTTTCCATCTTCCAAATGACAAGTACCAAATTTCTACTACTTCCCTTTGGATGTGATGGGGGGGGGGTTGTCTCTTGGTTGGTTTTTTTGTTTTGTTTTGTCCTTCGTAAAATCTACAGATGGACCGAAACCACAAAAGTTAGATCTGTTTTATGAATTAAAATAATAAAATAATAATAATAATAAAAACAGTGTTTCATTTTCTCAGCAACCCAATCTAATTATTACCAGCAGGTTCAGTTGGCAAATTTGATATTTTTCCCCTGAGTTTGTAAGTGAAAGACTTCAGTCTCCTATTTATTTTCCTTTCCACCAATGCTGTCAAAGTGTTCCATGCCAGCTACTCCTACCACCTTCTTTTCCCTTTTATAAGGTTTGATTTGACAGTAAAATAAATGCATACTATATGTATTGCCATAAAAGCTCACACTTCTGCATTTGTTTCCCCCTTTGTTAGCAGTCCATAGTAGCCACATGTTCACAGCATGGATTGTCTGGCAGGATCACCCTTCATTTAATTTCCTAGCACAGCCCTTACAATGGTGACAGACTCAGGTCAGCCAAATGCATTTTTCCTTCTATAATTGCTCAAAATGTTTTCATAAAGCCTTTGAATTTTTACAAACAAGGGAGTGATCACCAGAGACTTGTCCAGACACATGAAGGATTGATGGTCAGCAGGTCTGAGGAGGTCAAAGAACATTATTGAGAAGACAGGAGCTTGCACGTCAAGAAACAAACGTATATTTTAGTTTTTTTTTTAAAGTGTTGTTCAATCATTGTATTAATGTGATTTTTTTCTAATTCTCAAAGGTCCCGAGCATAAGAAAGATCTGCAGCTTGAAAGAGACTCAAATGTCAAGAGTTTAAGGGGTCACTGGCTTAGAGCTGGCAGCAGAATGATGGAGGGTACACACTAAGGGTGGGGAATTTGCACAGAATAGACATATTTTGCCCACTTTTTGGCAGCTGTCAATGCTAAAGAAAAAAGAATTTAAATGACATTGATTTTAGCCTTCAGTTCTCAGAACTGAGGATAGGAATAGTAATACTCTACACTTCCCCACTGAACAATTTGAGGGAAATACTTAAGGGGAAACTCACAGTTTTCCTACTCCCCACACCTTTTATGGGAGGGGACGATCACCCAGAGATATACACAGTACACTTTATTGTCACTGTTCCGCTTGCACTTTGTCACCAAGTTAATTTAGCAAAACATCCTGGAGTGGAATAATTTTAGTCCTATAGGTAGAGGGGGACCTACCAGGTGTGTGAGTGCTGTTGCTTATCTGACCTTAATCTAACCATTCATAGTACAGAGAAGATAGATGGAAGCCTGCAAAACATTAATGCCAGAGATTCAGTTTTTCACCTCAGCCCCATTGATGTTTCAGCTTTCAAGTCTTTTGATGCAGGATGCCATTTGTCTTGCATCCAGTTGCCTCATGCAGCCTTTTGTACAATGCAGCTATGTGAAACTTCTGGGATCAGGAGAAATGTTTTTGGTAGGTGGGACAGGACACAATGTAAAAAAAATATTTCCCCAAACTGGAAAGAAACTAAGAGGAATCTTGGTCTGCTATTCCAATGATAGGAATATCAATGATGATTTCTTTAGTCATGAAAATTAAGGACTACATTGTAACAATACAATCCACTCTCAGTATGGAGTGGTGCTCCAGGTACAGACCAGGGAATGAACTGTTACTCCGAGAATTAGTCTGGTCTCTGCTTGTTCCAGGGTTAAAGTACTAACCCATTACCAGGCACAGATGA
This sequence comes from Chrysemys picta bellii, assembly GCF_011386835.1. Taxonomy (NCBI): domain Eukaryota; kingdom Metazoa; phylum Chordata; order Testudines; family Emydidae; genus Chrysemys; species Chrysemys picta. Next base: position 119,754,769 of record NC_088794.1, on the reverse strand, counting down.
CTTCTCCTTCCTCACAGCCTCAGCTGTGCAGTTCAGTGTGTTTTGTGGGGGGACGATCGAGTCAAGTCTCCACAGATTTCCCCCCTCTCAAAGCCCGCTGCTCTGTGCTTCCCTCTCTCATGCTGAGACCATGTAGAGTATTAAAGAGGCAGCTGAAACCCCTTTCTCCCCTGCTTGAGAACATACAACAAGTAACGATCTTGCCCTGAGTTTCCAGTTCAATCTCTGCTAGGTTTTCTGCTCGCATGTTACACAATCCTGGGTATATTTATCTCCATGGAGTTAAAAAACACCTACAGTGTGCACTTTGTCTTTAATAGAAAACTCTGGACCAGATTCTGACCTCAATTACACTGGCATAAACCCACAGTAACCCCATTGATTTGAGAGGAATTACTCTGGATTGAAAAGGCAGAACACGGGTCAGAATATAGCCATATGAATCTAGCAAAAAAACTGCAGAGCTTTCACATACAATTGGCAGGTGGGATTTCCAAATGGCTTTTTCTTTTTAATTGCACACTTAAAATATCAATTATTCATGCCCTAATCCAGTTTATGACATTATCTGGAGGATACAAATCACTATTTCATAAATTTCCTTCATTTCATTCAAAGCCTTAAGCAGTTTTCAGCTTCTACTTAGGTTTTTTGTCCTTTGTGACTTCAAAATGTAAGAGGCAGGCAATTTTTTTTTTTTTAGTTTTGTTTCTAACATTAAAATGACACAAGTCTTAGTGGGGAAAAAAAGCTGTAAGTGCCACTATGTCTATGCAGCCATGCTCCAAACACAAACATTCCTTCCAACCATGAGGCAGTCACTAGGGCAACTTCACATTATGGCACAGCCAGTGACATGTTCCCTATAGTTATTAACAGGGCAGATATTTTCCTCAATGTACTTCAGTAGTGATGGTTCTGCTTCAAAAACCTGTCCCTCCTCTGGAAGAAAAAGTGCTTTTAAAGGTTTACTCTGTTATATGTGGCTATGTAATCACGTGATATTCAGATTCTTATTTCTGTGTACTGCACCTTTAAATCTAAGGAGTCTTGCTGCTTCTAAGCTATTCAGCAGAGATAAGAGGGGATTCCAAGTGGAGGATCTCAGAGAAAGAGAATGACTCTGCTCTTTCAATCTCTCTCTCTCATAGACACTTTGGACCAAATTTGCTACTGGTATATATTGGCACTGCTCCACTGAAGTAAAATGAGCTGTTCTACTTTACACCAAGAGAGAATTTGGCCCAATATTTTATTATTTTTGTTTGCTGTGCTCCAATATCTAAAACTAAAATAGTCTATTATTATTATTATTTATTTATGATTACAGTAACATTCAAAAGCCCCAAATCAGGGCTCATATCCCACTGTGCTAGACCCTGCACAAACACATAGTAAGATACAGTCCGAGCCCAAAGATTTTACAAAGAAAGAGGAAAAAAAGGGCGAGGAGCATATAACAAGGTTTTCAGGGAGACGATAGCCACATTATGCTTTTTAGTTTCTATACTTTGATTTATTTTCACCCCAAGAAAAGTAAGATATTTTACAAATGGTGTGGGACAATCAAAATACATATTTGTTTATACACATTTGTTATATGCACATATTGAACTGCATTATTGATTTAAATACCATACTTATACAAACTCCACATCAAAGTGAACCTATTCACAACTTGGGTCCACACTGATGTACATAGGTGATAAAAGTAAAAATTGACCAAAGCACAAAAACTTGTCCCCTATAACTCCAATACATAGCAATTGATCAGGAGACTAAGCAGCTTAAAAACCTCCACTGTGGTTTCCCACCCACAGGTGTCCCAACCCTTTCTCAATGTCCATTGAAAGAGATGGACATTCACCAAAAAAAACAAAACAAAAATCAAAAACACAGACACATCATGTTGTGATGGTTCTCGGGGTATCCAGTACTGAGAGTCACTTTCTTAACCTCCTGGCTCCAGCAATAGGAAGACTTGTTGGTGTTTAACTGCGTATCCTCAGGAAGACTTGGTGGTGTTTAACTTCCTGACATCACCAGCCTGTTAGCCACTCAAACACTCTCTTCTGAGCTATCTCAGCCCCTATTTTGCCATGCAGGTTAACAATAGATGTACCCCAGTCCCCAGAGTCCTTTTAAAGCATTCCCCATAGTCTCCAGTGCCCTTATCCACTGAACACTCACAGAAATGCCAAGTGGACTGTCCCAAAGGAACGATGCTTTTGTGATTCATCTCAGGATCAGTATCTTGTATAATATCACAACACTGAGATATACTTATAGTGAAAAGAGTGATAAGTTTATTATCAAAGATTTGAGATTCAAGAGGAGGTGAGTAAAGATAATCGAAACAAAAGGGTTACAATATCAAATAAAATCATAACATGATTTCTAGAGTCTAAACTTAACTTATCATGATAAAATTATGTCTAAAGAAGATTCTCTCACCCCAAATGTCCTTTGTGGCATTTCTACCAAGCCTGATTGAGATTCCATTTTTACATGTGTAAACACACTGTCCATTTACTTTCTAGTTGCAGGATTCAGCAATATCTCCTTGCCTTCTACTTCTATCTCCAAAATTCATTGCCTGTCCTCAGGAAAGTAAAACAAAAACAAAATATTGCTTGTAATTTTCCTGCATCCCTGCTTCTTTCCTGTTAGTTACACATCCTCCTATCAATTCTATATGTGGATGTGCAGCCATGGTTTTGGTTTACAATGCTTAATTTACATGCCAAACAGATAGACAAATGAATAAACATCTCTTGTCTGTCAGAAAACCTGTCTGTCAATTCTGCCGTGCTGCAAACATTAAAAGATGAATTCCATATGCATCCATAACTCTTTATATAGTATCTGTACATACATTTCATAATGATAGTAATGATCAGCATGATCTTGGCTTTCATTCAAGATCTCAGATGACATTCTTTGGTGAATCAGAATCTATATACCAAGATCAGGATATTCTTGTAATCCCCTTTGCCAGTTGGCATTGAGGGGTTCATAGGTCACACATGTACATACGTGCGAGATCCTCAGTCTAACAGAGACGCAGACTTTTCTAGACATACTTTGTTCTTTGCAGATGGAAAACATAAAGCTTTTGACTACAAATTATTGCTATTTGGAAAGTTGCTATAGACTTTCCTGGACTTTGGGCCCAAACTGATGTGAACATCCTCAGATTTTATCTGTCAAGTTCCTTGCATATAATGGTGCCATAAAAATAATCATCAATAATAATGCGGGGATGTTTGAACCAGGATTTAAACCTAGTATCTCAGACCATTTCTTTTGTATTGAATGTGGGTGGTGTTTGCACCCCAAATGCACTTTCCAAGATTATTTTTTATGTATTTTAGTTTCAATGTTTGAATTTTTTAATATTTTATGTTTAAATTTTTGACTGGGTGGGCTATGGGGTTTTGTTTACAGGCTCTTTGACTTTTTTTTTATTGTAACTTCATGTTTCATTATTTCTGTTAGGATGCCAACAAACCCTAAGGCATGGACGCTTATACATTAAAAACATTATTATTATTACTACTATGATTACTAAAAATATTGTGTTAAGCCCCTTGGTTCATGAATGAAATGTACAGTTTTAGAAGAAAGGAAATCAATCGTTTACATTATCACTAGAATGTAACAAAAATGCACAAGTCTTTTCATATATAACAAAAATAATAATACGTTGCACTCACATAGCTTAGCTGCGGAGCTGAGTATCTCAAACACTTTACAGTCATTGATTAATTAAGCCATACAATCCCTATGTTACAGATGGGATAGCCAAAACATATTCAGGTGAAGTGATTTGCCAAAGGTCTTAATGAATCATTGGCAGAGTCAGAACCCTAGAGTCCTGAATGTCTGTGGCTTGCTCAGTCCTCCAGAATAAGGTGAAGTAAACATTTTTAAATGATTTTAAATATTTTTCTCCAAACATTACTTTTTTTTCTTTTTTATACAAGAAAACAAATATATATCTGAGCTACCCCCCCCCCCCAAAAAAAACATTAAAAATTAAAATAACCCTTAAAAAAATCTTAATTATGAACAGTCACAAAGGAAACTAGCATGTTTTTTGGAAGGAGATAGTGTATACTGTTCAAATGATAAAAACATTGGCTGAGTCGTCTCATTAAGTTTGCCTAACATATATAATTATTATGATTGATACCACATGGTATTCAAAAATCAATTCAGTCTTAAAAAATGTGGATTTTTTTCAAGTGGGTGGTTGGCTTTTATGCGTATGTGAAGTTTTGTATTCCTAACAGTATCCAGAATTATGTCTATGATACAGCTGGATTTTCTCTGTTGTTTCTTAGGAGCCACATCCTCAGCTGGTATACATTGGTGTAGGCCCATTGCCTTCAACAGCACTATGAAAATTTACCCCAACTGGGGATATGGGACCTTATATTAAATAAAGCAACAGTGGTGTTGCTATTGACTTTGAGCAGTACTCAGATCACCTTTTTTTCCATACATGTTTTGAGTGTGGATGAAGGATGCCAGACTAAGATCCCTAGAATGAAATCCTGGTCCCATTTAAATCAGTGGGAATTTTGCCATTGACTTGAATGAGGCCAGGATTTCATCCCTGGAGACTGAAGTCCTCTGGTTAACTCTTAGTACATGTATAAAATGGTGTTCAGCATTGATTTCAAATTCCCTTTTGTTTTCCATTCATGCTTTCAGTGTATTTACAGTGTGGAAGAAGGACACTAGCCAAAGACGGGCAGCAGAAGTGAAAGCTTCCCCTCCACCATCTTGCCAATAAATTCTGTACTAAATGGACCATATCTGTGAAAAAAAGAGGCTTTACATCTCCACATGCCTTTTAACCTTTGTCACCACAATCTAAGCTGTCAGCAAAAGGTGTCATTTTCATACCAATTTTGTTTTGGACACCTATATGCTAGGAGCTGGATCAAGCCCAGCCATCTCATTTCAGCCATCAGGTGGGAATGCTTTTGGGTTACTTCAACACAGGCTTGAATTGGTCATGACACACAGATGAAAGGCTCTTATCTCATTACCATTCTCTGAGCCATTCAGTCCAATTTGTACTGCACTTTGGGCAATGTCCTGTGCACTGTAGGAGCATGTAGAGACATTCCTCATGTTATTGTCCATGCTTCACACAGTGCACAGTCAACCTGTGGAACTCCTTGCCTGAGGAGGTTGTGAAGGCTAGGACTATAATAGGGTTTAAAAGCTAACTATATAAATTCATGGAGATTAAGTCCATTAATGGCTATTAGCCAGGATGGGTAAGGAATGGTGTTCCAAGCCTCTCTTTGTTAGAGGGTGGAGACGGATGGCAGGAGAGAGATCACTTAATTATTACCTGTTAGGTTCACTCCCTCTGGGGCACCTGGCATTGGCCACTGTCGGTAGACAGGACACTGGGCTGGATGGGCCTTTGGTCTGACCCAGAATGGCCATTCTTATGTTCTATGCCACCTCACCTTGAGTTTTGTGAAAGGCAAATGGCAGCAAATGCAAACATTCAGAGCTGTGCTACTTTATAGAGCAAAAGATTTTTAACCAAAAAGGAAAGCTTTGTTGGAATAATCTGCTAAACCTGAAAAACAAAGCTTTGCAGCAGACTAACAATTCTTTGACCTGTGTGTTTATGTAGGACTTCTTTTGAACAATCATAGTTTGTTGATGCACAATGTGCAGTTCAATTTACGTTTTAGAAACAAACCGATTCTAGACCAATCTCCTGCTTTTAGTTTGCAAAATCACAGTGTGTATGAACAAATTGTTAAGGTCCCACAAAATGTATTTTTATAGTATGTGTGTGGATATGTATTTCTGATGCTATAATTATAGGACTGTCAAAATTTATATTTACAAACCCATTCATCAGGAATTTAAAACTCTCCCATAAAACGCTTATAAAAACTAGCAAATAATACTTTCAGTACAGATTCATGGTTTGATTATGCTTTTAAAAACTGAACTTTATCTTGTGTTTTGTGGAAATCTCCCTTGTACTAAAGAAGTTAGTAGGGCTGCCATGGAAACATGTTACCATTTGGGGTGCAATATGATCTAGTGGATTGGGCACAAGCCAAAGATTCAGGAGCACCTGAGTTCTATGGTAAGCTTCTAAAAATCACTTAAGTGACTTAGAAGTCAAAGGCCAGTTTTCAGAAGTGAGCTAGACATTTAGAAGTAGAGCTGCTTGGAAAACTTTTCACTGAAGGTTTTTTTTTTTGCAAAAATGTTGTTTTTGTCAAATTCAAAATGTTTCGAAAAAGTGTCAATTTTGACAAAATTTCGTTAAGAAAAAACTGAAAGTAAGTTTCTGACAATGTTTAAGTGTCACATTTTGATAGTTTTGTAATATTTTTGATTTTTCATTTGGAAATTACTTTTTAAAATAAAATTAATTGGTTTTATATACACACAGTTTAAAAAGGTTAAAACCAAGATGAAATACTTTACTTTTTCTCTAAATTAAACTGTTTGATCAACTTGAAACAATTTATTTTTACATAATTTCATAGGATTTTTTTTTCATTCCATTTTGGAATGGAAACAAAAATTGAAATAACAGAATTTCCCATTAAATGGAAAATCAAGTTCCTGCCCTGCTCTACGTAGGTGCCTAAGTCCAACTGAAAGCCAATAGTGTGACCCAAGAACTCCTTCCTGTCAACTTGATAAGGGGGTTACAGAAATATCTTGATTTTGAAATGTACATTCTGGTTCACCAAATCATGTCACGTGAGGTTTTAGAAAATGATTGTCAAACATATTTCTGCTTCACATATGTCCACACTACAGAATTGTGTTGAGTACAGGCATCCATCCTGATTCCAAGTCACTACTGGATTCAGCATAGTTGGGCAGGATGGGTGAGGAGAGTAGAAGTCCATTGAGACAAAAAAGCCTCTAAGGATGTTACCCCAAACTGGGAAGGAATAGAGACCAGTATCCAGAAACCCCCACCTTCTGAGCCATGGGTGGTCAGGAGGAATGCAGATAAAGAGACCTGGGCTTCTGGTATTTGTTTACAAATAAAAAGAGTACAAAAACAAATTGAGTTGCTTCCCATGGTTTTTTTGTTTTGTTTTGTTTTGATTTGATTTCTTTACCAAAAATTGCTCCATTGATCAAAGTGACAATTTCCAAGTCCATAATATGGTTCTTTGCCTCAGGGGTGTCTTGGAAAGAAACAGTAAGCAACAATTTATTTACTCTAGAAATACTGTTTCCCGCACATATGCACCAGGGTCTTTTTCTTTTGTTTCTTTTCCCAGTTGAAATTTCCAGAAGGTTTTTAAACATGTGAAATTAGTGCTCACTTCAATCAAAATAAATATTCAAAATCAGCTTTCTAACAGTCCCTTGACTAAGGATGTGTGAGCGGGAACTTGATGGCTCCAAAGAAGTCATTATATTCCATCAGATCAAGAATATACATGATTTTGTAAAGCCTTTACTCTAGGACACAACACAAAGTGTATGACAGACTGTAAGTATAACTCCATGAGCTCTTCCTCAGGTCTGAGAAAAGTGCTCAGACTGACACCCTGAGTACCTTTTCCACACCTAAGGAAGAGCTCTGTGTTGCTCGAAAGCTTGTCTTTCTCAACAACAGAATCTGGTACAATAAAAGATATTTTACCTCACCCACCTTATCTCTCTAATATCCTGTAACCAACATGGCTACCCCAACAATGCATGCTATAATTCTAAGGCAGAAGTATGGTTGACCGGATAAATGATAGGAATTTTTAAGAGTCTCCAAGTCTGTACACACACATTCATCTATTTAAAATAATGGGCCTGATTTCGCAGGCATTAATCAGGCTAAAATCACATTGACTTCAGTAAGAATTTACAGAATTTGGGGGCAAAAATATTTTATTGGAAGGCTAGTGATGTGAAATGTGCAGTGAAAAGTACCATATTGTCATGGAGAATGAGGCCAGTAATCTGAAAATCATGCCTCAGACAGCAGAAATGTCAGATTCCTCCACACCATTGATATACCTCAAGATTGACCTGGAGATACCATCTTTAGGAGTGAGAAAGATGTTCAGTTTTCATGACAGATTCAACCCCTCATCTTTTTGTTGGGATGTGGTAACAATGATGCCAGTTCATGCCATTTGTGTTGATGATTTTGTCTCTGGACACTAGGAATTGGATTCAATCATCTTCTTTCCTACCAAAGAGCAGTGGTTAGAGAGTAATGGTTTACATTGACTAACAAATAATAAAATAATAATAATAATAATAATAATTAATAAGGTTGGCTTGATATGAACTTGTAATGATGAAGTGGGTGGTTCTGTAATCCTAGCAGGGCCTGACCCAATACGCAATAAAGTCCCCACACTGACTTCAGTGTTGGGATAGGTCTCCTGATAAAAAAAATTAAAAATATTTTAATTTAAATGATAGCTCATAAATGTTCCAAAGGATTTATTTTTCTGTTTAAAAATGTTAACTTTTTTTGGCTTAAACCCTGAACTGTCAGGAAATTCAGCACTATTCCTGAGACTTCATCATTAACACACTTTCTTGTGCTTCAGCATTCTTGATGACGTGATTCCCTAAAAGAGGCCCTCAGAACAGTGTGTGTGTGTGTGGGGGGGAATGACTTTATATTTCCTGTCAGCTAAAATACCCAGGCACAAGAAGACAGATTTAACACCAACATGCTATTTTTACTAACACACACACAAAATTGTCTAATCACAGTTCTCCTCTGGTGGTCGCTCATTTCCAGTCAGCAGGCAATGCCAATGTCATGCTGTGGTCTGCTAGCATGGTGCACCAGATCTGGCATTACAACAAAAACACATGGCACATTAATCAGGAAGGAGTGGGGAGGGGAGAAGGGGGGGGGAAACTATTTTTGTTCTCATGTTCATTCTGAAGCACAAATTTGCCTACACACAAATTATTTCACAAAGCATTTAATTTGCACTTTAACTTCTAAATATGTTCTATACATATATCTGTGTAACCCAGTTTATCTAAATCTATAGTTTGTTATGTACATGTAGCTAAATACATCAGGTTTGGGAAATTATTTTTATGGGGGCAGGAGGGTCTGAGTGGTCCTTACTGTATTACACCAGATATACCCGGGTGCAACTAGTTTGAAAGACTAGTCAGGAAACAAGTTCACACAGTGGTAAATCAGGCCCTCAACAAATAAATGACTCCTTCAGGACCTGATCCAATGGTCTATACTCAAGCAAACCTCGCACTGAAATCAATGGGCCAAATTCTGAAGACTTTAGTTAATCTTTATTCAGGCAAAATTCTCATTGAACTCAGTGGACTCACCTTGAAATCCTTAGGGCCAGATTCTGACAGCCCCTTATGCAGGTAATCATGACCCAAAGAGAACTTTAGTGCCTGAGTTCAGGGCATAGATGCTGGAACTAGGGGTGCTGGGGGTACTGTCACACCCCCTGGCTTGAAGTGGTTTCCATCATATACAGCAGTTTAGACATCAAACTTGTAAATAACAGACAACTAATCTAAGAATATGGTGAGTTCTCCATCGTTTGAAGACTTTATATCAAGAGTAGAAATTTTCTAAAAGATATGTTCTAATTCAATAAGAATTTATAAGCTAGATGTAGACATTATTGGGAGAAATGTATGAGATCAGACTAGATAATCATAATGGTCCATTCTGGCTTTATAAAAATCTATGAATCTATTGTCTTTCGACACATTTGATCACTTCTTTCTGTGTTATGTCCAGCTGAAGGTCCTATTCTTCAAGGTGACCAAGATCATTGGAAGATGTTCAGAACTTCTCAGGTGGCACTCAGCATTTCAAGGATCAAGAGCTAATGACCTCATCTTTCGCATGTGTTTAGCTTTATTCACGTGCCTAGTCCCATTGTACTTAATGGAATTGTCACATGCCTGTGTGTAAGCATTTGCAGGACTGGGATCTTAGACTGCAAGATCCTTCTAAGTCTTTTAATGAAATATGGAGAAAAGAGCATGGGGTTGGGAGTCAGGGAGTCCCAAGTTCTAGTCCACCTCTGACACTGTTTTTGGTATATGGCCATGGGTTAGTCACTTCACCTCTGCCTCAGTTTCCCCATATGTAGAAATGGGGAGAATAATTTCCTTCATATCTACCATATGGAGTTTTTGTGAAGATGCAATAGTTTATTTATACAGCACTCTGGAATGCTTAACAGTATATAAGTAGTAACTGTTTTTTGGTTTTGGTTTTTTGATTTTGCAAAGCATCATGCATTCCTCTGGCACCTCAGCTGTGAATAATAACTATAAATGTTTTCTTTCTTAAAATCATCAGCATTTATTCATAATTTTTTTGTGTTATAAAGAAATAGTGTGCATTTTCCCTCTGAAGTACTGCATCAACACAGCAGTTTGTTTCATTAAGTGATATCTGCTCAGCATGTGTCACAAAATTATAGCCGAAGAAGATGAATCATACACAAGGGTAGAGGTCAAGGAGCAGTTTATTTTATGAATGTCACTAACAGACATAATATTTCTCTGAATCAAGGAAATAGTTGACTCCCATCATTGCAAGCCTCTATACAATAAAAGGGTATCTATACTTCCCAAGGCTTTGTTTGTATAACATTGGTTTTTAGAAGGGGGGGGTGACCCTCTCATTTTGCTATTTTTGTGCTGCAGCATTTCTTAAGTGACAGTAGTTTGGATGCTTAAAGTGTCAAGGGTAGGATTAATAAATTCAAGTTATTTTTAAAGAGAATCAAAGACGGTCAGGGAACTGTTTAATGGCTATTTAGCAAAACTGGATAGGATATTTTTAAATTGAGCCAACAAGGTTTATAATGTGAGCTAAACATTGCAAGTTGGGCTGGGAAAATATATCAAATAAATCACCAAGTGCCATCCCTTTTATAAACTTACTTGGATTCCCAGAGTATTTAACAAAATTGTTACCATGTGTTAGTTACAGTATGTGGAAATGTAGTAAGAAATGCATTCACTTATCATGGAATAATGAATTTAAATGGTCATTATTACATTTATAGTCAATTTGTATCATGGCTGGAGCAGTCACAGAGATCCAAGGCAATGCCTAGTGCATCTTCCACTCAAGGGTTCCTGCTGGCTAGGGCAAGAGTCCACCTCCTGATGCGCTATTGAGCTGCTTCTAGAAGCAGAAAAAGGAGCCCAGTGCTCCCCTAGTATGCTTGTTATCAGCAAACACTTGTTCCTTATGGCAGCATAAAGAGTAGCTAACTGGGTGCTAGACCATGCTCCTGCTTGCAGCATCTCTTTGAGCATGAAGGAGAGATTCTGCTCCTCTCCTCATGTCCTTCTTTCACACCAGTGCAGCAGGCGGAGTTGTTAATCCTAAATATATCAATGAATGTGTTGTCAGATATGTTTGGCTGTGTGTGTGTGTGTGTGTCCCTCTGTGTCCTGTCCCAGATCTGTGCAGATAGCTGGCACAGTAGACCTCGAGTGAACTGCCCAATGACCACAAGATCCATTAAGGTATGAAGACACCTGGCCAGGTTTATTGTCAATGAGGCATGATCCTAGTATCCGGCAGATTCTACAGGACCAATAACACATGTATGCTCATTACAATGGACACAGCTCAGTGAATGGTGGGACTTCCCATTCCCCCTTAGGCTGGCCCAAGACACTCCCTCTGAGATACCTCTTTATAAACCGACACAAATAAGTTACATATTAACCCTCTGACGTATCTGGGGGCCACCCTTTGATGTATCTGGAGGCCGCCCATTATCTTGTACATGTTGGTTCAATCAAAACATCTCTATCCAGTATGCTGTCATCCTAATCTTATCTTTTAGATGGGTCAGTGTGTTCCTGTTATCTTTGGGAAATGTGCTGGTATTGGGGTGTTCTGGTACCATCTTTCTGGAATGTGTTTGCATGTGTGTTCTTGTGCCTAGCACTGTTTAGGAACGTGTTTCTGCAATATCAGCCCTGTTCTTGCCAGATTCTGTGAGCAGGCCTCACCTTTTGTTCACAACTTAACTTTGTTTTACAGCAGCAAAGCTTTAACCAGTACTTTAGTTTAGGCCTCAAGTGTCATAGCAGGTCTCTAATCCAAGGGCTTATGTTTCAGACTCTCTTCCTACTACAGGATGAAAATGGATTGAACAAAGGGGGAATATTATTTTGATGGTAAATTTAAAAATACGTGTGATCCTGATCCCACTGAAATCAGTGAGACCCTATATTGTTTTGCAAAGGACTTTCATGGGAGCAGGAGAAGAACATAATATATGTAGGATGCAGCAAAACATGTATTCAAATAACAAATGCCATTGGTATTGTGCTAGGTGGAACTGTGCTTTTGGGACCCAAATGTCAGTGGGAAGGGAGAAGTGGCCTGCTGAGTTTAGAGACAGTAGCAGGCCAAACCCTTTGCTTGGGGGAGATTAGACCTGAATCCAGACTCAGCATCTTCAACCCACGTCTACTAGAGATCATCATTAAGGAGGGGAGGGACAAAGATTGACCGGGGAAACTACTGAAGAAGTTTGGTCTGAGTCTGATACCTGACCTCTTCCTTCCACTGCATCTCGTTAGTGTCATATACCATTCCCTTGATACACATGTGCACCTACAACTGATGAGTATTACTTATTAGCCTCAATGAAAGCTGCACTGACAGATCAAGGACAGTGTGTGGGCTCTGGCTGACAAATGAATTTGTTATCATTAAAGGACAGTGTACCAAGATAAACCCTCAAGTACAACATTGATGCCTACAGAAAACACTTCACCTCAAAAGAAATGTTAAGATACATTCTTTATCAGGGAAAAAAAAAGAAAAAGAAACCTGCTAATTTCTGAGTTTCCTCATATAGGAGAAATGGGGAACCGTAACTGAGGGGGAAGCAAGGCTGGAGAGACAGGCCAAGTAGAAAGACAGAAATGGGGCTGAGGATGAAGAATAGGGAGACAATATTTACATATCAGGACGATAGATGCATTAGATAGATAACTTAGCTGTACTACTAGAAAAATGTCACTTGTATTAAGGCCAAATCCTGACTCCTCTTACATGTCTAGCCACTGTCCCAGAAGCAGAACCACCATGCGGCCTGGGAAGGCTCTGCAGAGTCACAGTACATTTTAAGAACTTTGAAGGCTATTCCCCTGTTGATCCCTCACAGTGGAGCTTGGTCTTGGAGCAGTGGAATAGCAGGCATGGGGATGTTGGGTCTGTCATCATGTTCCATAGAATAGAGATGCAGCAGTAAGAGAGAGCAACCTGAGAGACAGTACAAGAGAAATTTTGTGGGACCAAAGTATGGTTACTCTGTTTTCATATAGAGTTGGAGAGTGATTATGGCCATAAAGATGTTAGCATGAAAACACCACGTAACCATCCCTACTGCTCATCCGCCACCCAAAGACATCACCTTTGTTTCCATGATTACAATGTTGCAAATAGAAGATTGTGACCTTGGGTGAGGAAGGAACAGTGGGAGCAAAGGATGTCTTCAAAGAAGGAAAGATCCTGTTTCCAAGCAGATGTCAGTAATAAAGAAGGAGAGAAGAGAAAATATATGAGGTCAGAGGCAGGATGGTTGTTGCTGAGTCTAATGTTTTTGCAAGTTTTCCACTAGCTTCAGCAGTTCTTTTTTTTTTTTTTTTTTTAAAGAGGCCCCTTTGTGTCTAGATTGAAAGACTGTCAGGGCTGTAGAAGTGATTCTTTGCCAGCCTAACCTGAGACTATTCAGTTTGTTGAATATGAAAGTGAGACCTTTCTAACAAAGTGATGAGGAAGCTCCAGGACCTTAGCAAAATGAAATAAGCAGGAAGACAAAGGGGAATCTGTTTTACTACTGAGGCATCTAAATGGGGTTATGATCTCCAGCCCAAAGACGCGGCATGTCAGAAACCTGCCATGCACATTTCTTCCTTGCACTGCTTTATGAATCCCAAAGCAGCCGCTATACCACTGCTGTCAGGAAAGCCTCACCCAGCTTATTGTTTTGGACTTTATGATAGTAAATATTAATGATATAAAATTAGAATTCTTCATGCCAGGGCCATTAATCTGTCCCACGGGCCTTATAAACTATAGATTTATGTTGATCTTTGACTTCCAGATTATATTTTTAACCTCTAAATTCAATGGATATATAATCTTAAAGGTTAAAGGAATTAGCTGGCAGTCACACATACATATACATCATATATATTCAGACTGCCTCTTCTCATGGTTCATATTATTTATATGTGTATGTGTGTATATAACCATGAGAAGAGCCAGTCTGAATTCAAACCACCTTGTGCAATGCTCCTGTTGAATCTCCCTAGCTAAGCACAGCTATGCCTTGTATGCAGTGTTGTAGCCATGTCAGTCCCAGGACATTAGAGGTGGGTGAGGTAATACCTTTTATTGGACCAATTTCTGTTGTCTCTCTCACCAACAGAAATTTTTCCAGTAAAAGATATCACCTCATCTCTCTAAGATCAGGACTTGGACAGTGTAATGGTCCTCACTCAGGGTCTGGTTGGGAAGTGTGGCCTAGTGGTCACAGCCACAACCCTGGACTGCAAAGGAGGTTGTGGGGATAGGAGCCTGGGCCCTCCCACTCCACCAGGCTCCGACCCAGGGCTTCTTTCTCTCGTGTCTCTCCCACTCCCTCCTGGGGTCAGCTCAGTCCAGGGCCTTCACGGGGTGGGGAAATCCAAACCAAAAGCAGTAAAAGATAGTTACCAATGTCCAAGGTCACAGGATACTCCCTCTCTGGCTGTCTCTGAGGTGGGTCCTCCCTTCCTTCAAGGAGGGCCCCTTTCTGCAGCAGTGTGAAAGCCTTTAGGCTTCCCTCTGCTCTGCTGGAGCTGCGGGCTGCAGGTCTGCTCACCTCCAGATCTGCCCCCCAAATGAGCTACTTTCCTACCTTTTAATTCCTCCAGCAGATGGAGCATTTGCTGCAGGTGTGGCGGAGTGGGGCGGGCTGAGCCCAAATTGGTTCCTTAGTCCCTTGTTGCTCAGTGTGGGGTTTATAAACCCCATCCCACACCCTCCCCTTCAAGATGGAGCCTGGGGAGCTGGGGATATCCCATTGCTCCCCCCCGTTCCCTGGAAAAGACATCAGAGTTCTGGTGGGCTTTCCTGGCTTGATGCAGAATTTGGCATGCGTAGGGCTGAAGAGACAGGTACCCCAGCGCATCAGATGGGGGGTTATGTCCTTCATTGTGTTTAGCCATCTTAAAGGGGCATGGTCAGTGACAAGCCTGACTGGGTTTCCCAGGAGATAGTATCTGAGTGAATCTACTGCCCATTTTACTGCCAGGCCCTCCTTCTCTATGTCAGAGTAGGCTTGTTCTTGTGGGAACAGTTTGCGCTCAAATAGAGCACAGGGTCTTCCTCCCCCTTTATTTCCTGAGATAGAACAGTGCCCAGTCTCACATCGGAAGCATCTGTCTGCAAAATGAATTATTTGGCGAAATGTGGACTGAATCGGACCAATTCTGTACAGAGACATTCTTTCAGTTTTTGAAAGGCTTTTTCACAGGCCCTAGGTCAATGCACTTTCTTGGGGCTGTTGTTTGTAACCAGATCTGTGAGAGGGGCTGCAATCATCAAGAACGTTGGTTCAAACTGGCAGTAGTAGCCAGCAAGTTCCAAAAAACTCTTTACCTATCTCTTGGTGGTAGGGCATAGGGTGTCCTTGAGGGCCTGGACTTTATCTATAAGGGGCCAGATCTGGCCTTTCCCTAAAATGTATCCCAGGTAGGTGGTTTCTTCTGTCCCTATTTTACATTTTGCAGGATTTGCTGTTAGTCCAGCCTTTCACAGGGAGCGGAGCACGGCCGCAACTTAGGCCAGATGTTCCTTCCGGGTTTGGCTGTAGATGACTACATCATCTAAATAGTCTGTGGCGTACAAGTTATGGGGCTGCAAAACCTGGTTGATAAGGCGTTGGAACGTCACGGGTGTCCCATGGAGTCCAAAGGGCATAGTTTGAAACTGCTAGAGGCCAAATGGAGTGGCAAAGGCAGTTTTTTCTTGCAATTCTGCTGTGAGTGGGATTTGCCAATATCCCTTTGTTAAGACTAAGGTGGTGATATACTGAGCTTCTCCCAGCCGATCTTGTAGTTCATTCATATGGAGCATGGGGTAGGTGTCAAATTTGGAGATCACATTAACCTTCTGGAAGTCGATGCAAAACCAGACAGTGCCATCAGGGTTTGGGACTAATATGACAGGGTTTCGCCACTCTATGTGGGATTCCTCAATGACCTCAAGCTCCAGCATGGTCGGGATTCCTGTTTTACTGCCTCACACACTTTCTGGGGAAATGGCCGGGGAATCTCCCAGACGATCTGTCCATTTTCAGTCTGGATTTGGTGGTGCATGAGGTGGGTCCTTCCTGGTTGGGAGGAAAACACTGTTGGGAATGCTTTCACTAGGCTCTGCACCTGGGCTATTTGTTCAGGGCGAAGTTGTTTCACCACCTGTATAGCCTCTGGGGGACAGGACGTAAGGCACTTGGGGCCCCAGTTCTGGTTCAGGGGTGCATGGGGCGATGAATAGGCTTTCTCATTCTTTCCACATCTTCAGCAAGTTAATGTGATAGACCTGGGTGGGCTTCAGTTTGTCAGGTTGTCTAAGCTCATAACTGACTGGCCCAATTTGGCACACAATTTCATAGGGTCCTTGCCACTTGGCCAGTAGTTTAGACTCCATACTTAGGAGTAGAAGAAGGACCTGATCACCTGGCCTGAAAGTGCATACCTGTCCTCCCTTGTTATAAGAGCATTCCTGGGTTTGTTAGGCAGTGAGGAGGTTTTCTTTAGCCAAAGCTCCCACAGTCTCCCCCAGAGTCTCAACACATATTGTAGGACATTTTGAGTTCTCGGAGTTTGTCCTTCCCACATCTCTTGGATCAGGTTGAGGATTCCCTGGGGCCATCTCTCATATAAGAGCTTGAATGGAGAGAAGCCTGTAGAGGATAGTGGGACTTCCCGAATGGCATACAGGAGTGGTGGTGGAGGGGGAATCAGTTGATCCCAATGGCACAGGTCTTCTGGCATAAACCTTTTCAGCATCTGCTTCAGGGTTCAGTTGAAGCATTCAACCAGGCCATCTGTTTGAGGGTGATAAACTGAGGTACAGAAGCTCTTTATTTTCACAAACCTGTTTCATCAAGCAAGAAGTGAAGTTTGTGCCTTGGTTGGTGAGAATCTCCTTGGGAACTCCTACTCAAGCAAAGAATTTCAATAGTTCCATGGCAATAGTCTTTGCATTGGTGTTACATAGTGGGATTGCCTCAGGATAGCGAATAGCATAATCAACTATCATCAATAGGTGTTTGTATCCGGTAGCACTTTTTTCCAGAGGGTCGACGAGGTCTATACCAATTCGTTCGAAGGGGACATAGGCGACTGGGAGAGGGACAAAGGGGGCTTTCATCCCACCTTATGGCCTGACCAGCTGGCATTCCAGGAAGAAGTTGCAGAAGTTTGGTGCAGGTGTGGCGGGGCGAGGCTGGCTGAGCCCAAAATGATCCCTTAATCCCTTGTTGATCAGTGTGGGGTTTGTACACCTCATCACAGACAGGAAATCTCCAAAGAAAACACAGTGTGCTGTCTGAAAATCCAATGGTTCTTTTGCTCGGATAGCTTGTTTTAACTCTGATGTCCTGAATAAATTCCATTTGGGGCAAAAACACTGCACCACCCTATTCTGCCCCTGCAGTTTTTATCTAGGAGTATGTGTGGGCATAGATGAGGTATTCTTCTTTAGTGCCTTTCCTAAACTGTTAAATAGCTATCATTGGTGGGAATGACAGAATCCGTGAAATCCTTAACTGGCTCTTTCTCAGGACCTGATCTAACTCCGACTGAATCAAAGGAAAAATTCCCATTTTCTTCAGTGGAAGTTGCATCAGGCAAAACAGTTAATGAGGTCTATGGGAGTTACAGTACACTGAAGACTGAGTAATAACATCAGCAGAAATGAGATTCTGACATTGATCCTAGCCCTCGTTTCATTGAGTAAATAGGTTTATTTAATGTTAGCCAATGGAGATGTCTACTAAATAATGCCAAAGGGAAGTTCTGCTTAAAAACTAACAGCACCATGTCTCCAAATAAGTACTGCTAGATTTTCCCCACAACCTATATGATATATCTGTTGAATAAAATGTAATTTGCTTGGGATTGTTTTGCTTAACCTGCTTAAAAATATTAAATTACCCCTCAAAATCTAAATGAACTGTGTACATAATCAGCAATATGTTTGCATTAATGAAGGATAAACCAGGAATCTTGTCATGATGTATAAAAATACATACATGGGCTATTTCTTGTCCAGAAAGAAAATAATTCAGAAGTTTGCTTTACTGTAGTCATAAATTTTAAAACTTCTGTCATCATGAAGTTTGCATTATACATGTCCCATAGGTGTGGAGAAAAGCAATGCCATTAATAGTGATAAATAAATAAATAAAATTATCAGAACAAAGCCAGCCTGTTAATAAGCCTCAGTCAATAAACCTCAACCTTCATTTTTTTTCCTCTTAGCTCAGAAATCAGCTGAGGAAAAGAGATACTGGAGACAGAACCAAATGGTCTCAAATCAACAAGAAGAAATCCAATAAACACAAGTGCAAAATACTACACTTAGGAAGGACTTGGGGGGTGCCCTGCCAGTCCCTGCGAGGGTGGCAGTCAGGCAGCCTTCGGCGGCATGCCTGTGGGAGGTCCGCCGGTCCCGCGGATTCGGCGGCAATTCGGTGGCGGGTACACCGAAGCTGAGGGACTGGCGGACCTCCCGCAGGCATGCCGCCGAATCCACGGGACCGGGGACCTCCCGCAGGCGTGCCACCGAAGGCAGCCTGCCTGCCGTGCTTGGGGCGGCAAAAAAGCTAGAGCTGCCCCTGCCTCTCCCCCCAAGTGTGCCCCATCCTTGTTCCGCGTCTTCCTGCCCCTGTTACTCCCCCTCCCCAGCGCCTCCTGTACACTGCTGAATAGCTGATCACCAGCAGGTGAGAGGTGCTGGGGGGATGGAGAGGGAGGAGATGATTGGCGGGACCACAAGTGGGTGCTCCAGCCCCAGAGCACCCACGGAGTCAGCGCCTATGACTATGTCCAATTCTGGGTTCTACAGTTTAGAAAAAAATGTGGATAAATTGGACCGGGTCCAGAGACAAGCAACAAAAATGATAAAAGGTTTAGAAAACCAGAGTTATAAGGAAAGGCTAAAACATACGGTCATGTTTAGTCTTTAGAAAAGAAGTCTGAGGGCAGACCTGATTACAGTCCTTAGATATGATACGGGTCATTACAAAGAGGATGGTGAACACTTGTTCTCCATGTCCACTGAAGGTAAAACAAGATATAGTCTACTTAATCTGTAATGGGGGAAATTAATGTTGGATTTTAGGGGGGGAAACCTTTCTAACTCTAAGGATAGTTAAGCACTAGAATGGGCTTCCAAAGGAGGTTGTGGAATCCTCATCACTGGGGATTTTTAAGAACAGGTTGGTCAAACACTGTCAGGAGTAGTCTAGATTCACTTGGCTCTGCCTCAGTGCAGGGAGCTCAACTTGATGACCTCTCAAGGTCCCTTCCAGCTCTACATTTCTATGATTCTATGATAGAGCATTGAGCTCCAGAATATTCTTTTGAGGGCTTGGTTCTTGGTGTAAATAGGTACAACTTAGATGAGACATATGGATCTGTACCCATTTATACAGGGGGAGGATCTGACTCTATGCTTTGCAAACACAAAGATAAGGAAGGAAAGTCAGCTGGAAATCAAAAGATACCCAAAGAGAAAGTTGGAAGGAGTAACACAGTGTGAGTTTTCTTTAATCAAAGAAGCTGCCATGCTATATCAAAACTAAAACTGCAGATCTTCCAAAGGCTGATGACCTTGTGCTGTATAAACCATATATAATAAATAGGGATGGGTGAACCTCAGAATTTTTGCAGGGCACTCAGAATTTTTCTACTTTCATCAAAAAATTTCCAATTATCTTCTACATATGAATAGGTTAGAAATCTAATGAGAACAGGTTTATTGGTGAGATTATCAGTATTTTCTAGTTTCCTTCAGACTGGAAACATACACATTCTGATTTTTAGCCTTGATCCTGATTATCATAATCAAATACGCTGCCTATTTGTTTACTTTGAAATTTTATTACAAAAATGGCTAAAGAAAGTGGTTACTGTCTGAGTGTTTGGAAAACAGATAGAAGTTGCAAGATGATCAGATTAGAAATAAAGACAAATTTTAGGGTAATTATTTAGTAACAGTTTTCCTATGGATGTGGTATTCCCTATCATTTGCAGTGTTTAAATCAAGAGTAGATGTCTTTCTGGGCTTGGCTACACTTGCAAGTTAGAGCGCATTAAAGCAACTCCGGGCGCCCTAACTCCTGAGGTGTCCACACTGGCAAGGCACTTAGAAAACCTGGACTCTGCAGCTGGAGCGTTCCTGGTAATCCTCCTCCAGGATAAGCATAAAGCTTGCTGTGCCCCAGCTGAAACGCCCAGGCGTCAGCGTGGATGAGGTGTTGCATTACTGCGCTGCTATTGGCCTCCGGAAATGTCCCATAATCCCCTGAAGTCAAGTGGCCACTCTGGTCATTGTTTTGAAATCATCTGCAGGCATGTGGATATCTCCTTTCAAAGCTCTGTTTCTGACAGCTGGCATGCTTATCTGCTCCAGGATAAAGCAAATCATTAGTGTGGAATACTGCTGTTGTGAGTGTGTGTGTGTGTGGGGGGGGTCTGCTGCTGTCTGAACTTACAAGACAGCATTCTGAAATGCTCTCAGCCCCCCAAAACACACTGTCTCTCCCCCCACACAACACACTTTCCATGACACATAACTCCCCCCCCCCCCGATTTGAAAAGCACATTGCAGCCACTTGCACACTGGGATAGCTACCACAATGCACTGCTCGTTGTGCCATTGCAAGAGCTGTTAATGTGGCCATGCCAGTGCGTTTGCAGCTGACAGTGTAAACACACGGCAGCGTTTTCCCTGCTGTGGTCTCCGAAGGCTCATTTAACCCCCAGCGCTCTACATCTGCAAGTGTAGCCAATCCCTCTGAAAGATACTCTGGCTCAGTCAGAAGTTTTGTCTTGTTGCAGGAATCACTTGATTAAATTCTGTCGCCTGTGTTAAACAAGAGGTCAGACAAGATACTTTCTTAACAGCTATGATCTCTCCCATGAATCTTATTGCTTTAAAGTGGATTCAAATCCTGTATTTTTTTAAGCTCTCAGAAATAGGGATTCAAAGCCACTTCAATCTCCTGCCAGTTCAGAACAAAGCCAGCAGACAGAGACCACATGAAGTAAACAAGCATCTACGATTCATAATAAAGCCAGCAGTTGGGTTAAGAGCTGATCTAAGGCCTCATTTTATCAGCCTGACCATTTTTTTCCCCAATAGCAAGGGCACAAGTAACAATGGAATTTTTAGGAGGTGACAATTTTAAGGGTTGTCAACCTTCACCAACAGTCATTTAAGTCACTTTTCTAAACTAAGACTATGACCCTTTCTTGAGATACTGAAATACTTAATACTTAGTCCCTGCCCCAATACACTTATCTTTTTGTTTTGTGTGTGTACAGCACTTAGCACAGTGGGGCCCCGGTCCCAGACTGGGGCTCCTAGCAGCTACCACAATACAAATAAACAAACAACAACATAGCTGCTGACCTGGACCTGATTCAAACCAAAGAGCTCAGAGGAAAGATTCCACTCCCCATACCAGGTTTTAATATAATATTGAACCTTACAGCAACTAAGTATATGGATCTATGTATTTATGGTTTGTACAGCTGGTCAAACGGTTGCAAGAATCTCTCTCTGAGATTCTACTGAGGCCTCCTTTCACCTCAGTATTTAGGCACTAGAATTGCTGCTCGATCCTCTGAAAGCCTGGTCAGGTCATATAATCTAGTTCATTGTGCCTCCTCTCTATTTCATTTTGCATGTTTCTACTGCCAGAATGGCCTCCCATTTCATGAACGTTTTGCCATTTTATTATCTATTTAAATCTACTCTTAGTGGGGCCAAGGGAAAAAGTGATTTGTTGTAAGCTGCCTGCTGAGTATTCCCATTGCCTATGGAAGTTCCTAGTGGGTAGTGCATACTGGGCTCATAGGCATCCCTCTCCAACCCCCCCCCCCCGCCCCTTCCCCTTCCAGAGCGGGAGGAATGACCTTAGAAGCATAGAGGTGCAGGGAGAAGTAGTAGCCTCCTGTAATATGGTCACCTGGAATATATCCATTGGGATCCATAGCGAGCTCTGGTTGCTGTCCTTAATAGAGAATCTGGCCCATTATAATTTTATTTTAATTATTCTTTGTACAGCCGTGACACTTCCTGAAATAGCCAGGGTTCTGGGCACCTCGCTAGCACCTTCCTTTAATGTGAGGGAGCCTTGCCTGTGTCTGCTGAGGGTCAGCTCCCTTTCTCCAACCGGCCCAGGCAACACAAGAACTCCCCTCTCAGCCCACACATGCTTCACCATCCCTTTGCAGGTAAGCAATTGGCACACTTCAACCCCCGAGTCCTCTGAGCATCCCCCTGGAGCGACCAGCCTCTGACCCACTGGATACTCACAGAATTTCCCAATCTTCTGTTCCCAAGGGAACAGTGCCCTGCAGCTTATCAGTTACACTGTAGGACACAGCTCCACTTGAAACACTGCCCTTAGATTTCTTTATAGAGAATGCAAGTATAAGTTTATTTAACAAAGAACAGAGATTAGAATGATAACAGAAATATTGGAAACAAAGGTTTACATATAAAATAAAATAATAAACTGTTCTCTATAGCCTAAATTTAATATAATGGTCTCCTCTTGTCTAATAAGGTACTGCTTACCCAAAGACCTTCTCACAGCATTTTTCAAACAGGATGCCAGAGGCCCTCCTTTCATAAGACCAAGACCTCTGGCATTTTGTTTCCCCAGATGAAGGATGTTCCAAGGGTTTCTCTGCCCCCTAGATATATTAGACTAGTCCTTTATTCTTCACCTGTAAACAATTCTCTTCCCCCCCACCACCCCGCAATGTTCACCTCTTCTTGTTAATTTCTTCTCCTGAAGTCCCCACATCTCTTCATTAGCATTGTAGGACACTCAACAGTCAGCCAGAGAGATAAATGTCTCCTATCTCCTGTCTGATGGAACTTGTTGCCTCTGTGTTACCTGACTTTAACTTTAAGGCTTTAAGAACATAATTTTATTATATATCATATCTCCTTACATATTATCTGCATATACATCTCACGAGGATTACAATGACCAGTGTAACACAGGCTTTGAGTAGCGACCTCATATGCCAGCCTTTAGTGAATTATTATGCATATAATTGACCTGGCCTGTTATTATTTTGTTTAATTATTCTTTGTACAGCACAAAAGAATGAGGGGCCTATTGCAAATGTGAATGGTTGATTAACCAGTGATGATGAATGATTATGGATAGTCCCAAATTTCTCCTCATACTCTAATTTCCCTCCCTCTTCACCGTTTCTCTTTTACTACAGTCATTTTAATGGGTTTTTGACCTATGTTTTTAAAAGCATGAATAGGGTTTTCCCCTAAAGCAGATATCAACAATAATGTGTGGCTCATCCTGCAGGCAGCACTGTCATTCATGGTATAATCAACTTGCCCCGAGAGGTATTTGTACATTACCTTTGCAGTGTGTCCCCGGAGCCGAATGACAATGCAAATTAGGTAACCCTAAATAGATCCACTACCAACCTCAACACTTTAGCATTTGGTACACACCGCTACCTTATTAGGACATATATGTCTCTCCTTCCTCTAGGTAAAATTTGTTGATAATGTAGCAAAACTGCCTGCAATAGTTTCAGACCAAACAAGAATCTTGTATTAACACAGAATATTAAAATGTGTTGTTGAGTTTATTTGGTTGCGGATGACCGTAGTTAGCGCATTGTGAAGTGTGTCTTTTTCCTTCCACTCCCAAAAGGAGAAGAAGCAAGTTTTCCAGACAGATCACTGATTAATGTTCACTACTCTAAACTTGCACTGGCTTCAGGAGTTGTTTATTGAAAATATTCAGCTGAGTCTCAAAGCCAACAACATTCCCCCAGGGTGCCCATTAGGCAGAAGGGCAGCACAGTTGTAAACAATCTATTTTGTAAAGTCGAGGAATGTGATAGAAAAGACATCTAAGTGGTATTTGGTAAATATTTCATACTCTGGAATGCACAGCTTGCAGGCAGAGAGAAAAATGTGGAAGACAATTTTGAAACAGTTTCCCCAGAAAAAGAAACCTCTCTACAAATATTCCAATAATAAAAAACAAACTGATACTGGCTCAGGTGACTGGTGAGCAATAACAGTTGCAGAGATTTGGAGATCCCTTTGTGTGTTCCACATTCCAAAATACAGAGTATGTACTTTTAAAAAAACCTAGCCAATTAATGATGGCTTGCAGGGTAGATGAAGCTAACTGGTACTTACTTTATGTATTTATAATATAATATAATATAATATAATATAATATAATATAATATAATATAATATAATATAATATATAAACATTATTATAGGTGATTGTGTCTTTCTCCTCAGACCCTTTGTACATCTTCTCAGATTATAAACTCTTTGGGGCACTGACTCTGCCTCTCTATGTGTTTGTATAGCATCTAGTGCAATGGGACTGAGGCCTCTGAGAATCACCACAATATAATGTATTACCTTTACTACTAATAATCTTGTCAATACAACTTGATGGAAGTTGGCAGTTTCAGTCGTCAGGTGATCACCGAGCCTAATTTTAGCACTGAGTTTCAAATTTTAATGAACTCAAAGATTTAAAGTGAAACTCAGCTGTATATCGTTTGTTTCTCCTGTTATTTTCATTGCTTTGGATGATTTGTGCATCTGGCCAAACTGTGGTAAACATGCATTATGGATGTGATTCTCACTTGCACTTAACCCCCCTTTTCACTGCAAGAATAGTGTAAAGGGGCCTTTGTGTAAATGACCTACGAATTTAGCTACCTCCATTCCCCCTGGTTTAAAAAAAAAATCACTTAGGTCACTGAGTAGAGAAGAAATATTAAAGATCCCAAATTCTTTACAGATATGGATCAAACACTTGTCTAACACTAGTTCAAACACATTCGCCTCAGTGATCCCCTTGTGATTCCTTGTGCAATCTGAGTAATTGACTTTGTACAGTAATGGAGGAGTAGCAACAGCAGCTACTCTGCAAGTCCCTGTCCCCCCCCCATCCCTTCCAGCAGTGGATCTATATAGCCAGAAACATACCCTTACTGCCCAGCCTTCTTGCCCTGCAGCTGTAGAGAGTCACTGCTGAGAAATTAATCTCAGGCCTGGTCCACACTAAGCCCCCAGTTCGAACTAAGATACGCATCTTAGTTCGAACTTAAAGGTACATACCACGGGTCCACACGTGGCATGCAGGCTCCCCCGTCGACTCCGCCTACTCCTCTCGCAGAGCAGGATTACCGGCATCGACGGCGAGCACTTCCAGGATCGATTTATCGCGTCTAGACAAGACGCGATAAATCGATCCCAGAAGATCGATTGCTGGCCGCCGAACCAGCAGATAAGTATAGACGTACCTTCAGTGCATAGGGAACACAAAGTCCCCTGCATGGGTATTCCGTGGGCTCCCCCAACTGTAGGGAATTGTAATGGCTTTTTTGTATTTAAGGCAGGGGACAGGTTTGGGATACACTACATGTGTTGAATTCAGAACTACAAATGAATTTTATCTTTTCTATACCTGCTAAATCCTACATTCAATCTCTAGACTTTTCCTTGCCAATCATTATTGAAACCATCTGAACACCTAAACCAAAGCATGTATCTGCACTGTATTTCAACATTTTGTGGGGAAACACAGCATCTTGACCTTAATCTTGGCAGGTACACTTCTCATTGACTGATTTTCAAATGCTTTGTTTTGAAAATCTATCAGTTTGCAAAAGACATTGAGGAACATGATCTCACTCTATGTCCAGCTACAACTGAGAAGGATTGCATTTTCCTGGAACTTATCCATTGCTTGAAAAATATTAAAGTTAATATGCTGATCAAGAAAGGAGAAAAGGAAAGTAATGAAGACAGAAGGGTGCCAGAAACTATGCCAGTGAAAGTCACATTGCCCCTCTAAAAGTACTTTCTTCATAGTCAGATTTAAAATGAAAACAAGATATGTTGGGTCTAAGATAACAAATTTCTCATGCTCAGATAATGGTTCGTCTTTCTGCTAAGAATACTGCATTGGCATCAGCTCTTGAGATTTTATCATGAATCTCACAGTATTTGTTGTTGTTTTTTTCTTAAAGTCCCAGCTCCTGGAGTCAGTTGAATACATGAGAATCTCAGCTTTCATTTTGAAAAAGAAGTAAGTTTGTTGTCTTTATGCTTACAGATAATACTTAAAGGTTAAAAACAAGATGGCAAATAAAAACAACCCTATATATATATTGTGAATTTTAAACCAATCTCCTGATTTTTTGGGGGTAGGGGAGCGGACTCATGACCTTTGAACATTTGAAGTTGGCAGTACTGATACTGACACGGGTATCAAATAGTGCCAATTGCTTTGACGATTTTTAATCCATTATAAAAAGGATTGAGATCATTCAATAACTCAACACAGGCCAAACCTCCATATGTTGGAGAGAACTTTAGGTCTCAAGATGGATTTGATTTTGAGGCAAAAGGCTTGGTATCTCATTACCATTCCCTGGAGACAACCAGTTTCCTGTCTTCAGCATCTTTAGCTCTATTTTATCTTATTACTCCTTCATGATGTGGAAATGTAAAAGTGAATTTCTTCTCTAATGTAAACATTTAATAGGCTAAGTATGTACTAAGTGCAAGGCTTTTGCATTATTTTTGGATAACTGGAACCTATAGATAATTCATTGCCTGCACTTCTTTTAACTCAGGAGAGTGAACAATTTTAATAAGATTCAACTCTGCATAACTTGGCTTACTTATAATTTAAGTAAAATGAGGTACCATCTGTGACGGGATCGGTCACAGAGACCCCCTTGGGACTGTCACCTGACGTGCTGAAACTACCTCTGAGCCCGTTTTCCCTGTCAGCTTGGCACTCCAGAACCCTGTCTTGTGAGCCAGACACGCGAGCCTGCTGCAAGACAGACACAGGGTCTGAACCACATCCCAAAGGCTGCAGGCTTTAACTGAGTACTCCTGTCTTCAGCACCGAGACACCCAGCTCCCAATGGGATCCAAACCCCAAATAAATCCGTTTTACTCTGTATAAAGCTTATACAGGGTAAACTCATAAATTGTCTGCTCTCTATAACACTGATAGAGAGATATGCTGTTTGCTCCCCCAGGTATTAATCAATTACTCTGGGTTCAATAATAAACAAAAGTGATTTTATTAAGAATAAAAAGTAGGATTTAAGTGGTTCCAAGTAATAACAGATAGAACAAAGTAAGTCGCCAAATAAAATAAAGCAAAAGCACACAAGACTAATACATTAAGAAACTGAATACAGGTAAATCTCACCCTCCGTGATGTTCCAATAAGCTCCTTTCACAGACTAGACTCCTTCTTAGTTTGGGCCCAATCCTTTCCCCTGGTACAGTTCTTGTTAGTTCCAGCTCAGGTGGTAACTAGAGGTTTTCTCATGACTGCAGCCCCCTTTGTTCTGTTCCACCCCCTTTTATAGCTTTGGCCCAAGGTGGGAATCCTTTGTCTATCTGGGTTCCCACCCCTCCTTCTAAATGGAAAAGCACCAGGTTTAAGATCGATTCCAGTATCAGGTGACATGGTCACATGTCACTGTAAGACCTCATTCTTCATTACCCACAGGCTGGACCCCATGTTCACAAGAAGGCTTGTAGGTAAATAAACCATCTACAGCCAATTGTCCTAGTCAATGGGTGCCATCATGATTTTAAACCTCCATTAATGGCCCACACTTTGCATAATTACAATAGGACCTCAGAGTTAACTTCATATTTCTAATTTTAGATACAAGAATTATACATACATACAAATAGGATGAACACACTCGGTAGATTATAAGCTTTGTAATGATACTTACAAGAGACCTTTTGCATAACGCATATTCCAGTTACATTATATTCACATTCCAAGCATATTTTCATAAAGCATATGGAGTGCAACGTCACACCCTCCATCTACTTGGTGGTTTGTATTATTTATCTAACCTAAAATTGTCTCTTTGGGATTTGGTTGAATAGATTAGAATTGATAAGACATAATTTGCTCTTCTACAGCAAAACCGTTAACAGAAAATACTGTTAAAGATAGGCTCCTGGATAAAATTTTCAAAGGCACTTAAGTGTTTTAGGAATCCAAGCCCTCTTGACTTTCAATGACATTCAGGCTCCTAAATGCCTAAATCATATTTAGAAGTGAGACTTAGGCACTTCTGAAAGTATTAAACCATGAGTCCATAACCTAAGTAAATGGCCTGATTCTCAAAAGTGTTTTATTCCTAACAACGCTCACTAAAATCAGTTGACACTGTATGCACTCTCTGCAATGGAATTAAGCATCTAATCCAGGGATCGGCAACCTTTGGCATGCAGCCTGTCAGGGAAAGCTGCTGGCGGGCTGGGACGGTTTGTTTACCTGCAGCATCAGCACAGGGCCAGCTCCAGGCATCAGCCTGGCAAGCAGGTGCTTGGGGCGGCCACTCCAGAGGGGGATGGCACGTCCAGCTATTGGGTGGCAATTCAGCGGACGCTCCCTCACTCCCGCTCGGAGTGAAGGACCTCCCACCGAATTGCCGCTGCAGATCGCGATCGCGGCTTTTTTTTTTTTTTTTTGGCTGCTTGGGGCGGCCAAAACCCTGGAGCCAGCCCTGCATCTGCAGGTTCGGCCAGTCACAGCTCCCACTGGCTGTGGTTCACCGTCCCAGGCCAATGGGGGCTGCTGGAAGCGGTGCGGGCCGAGGGATGTTAGTGGGGTGGTGGATCAACCAGATTTGTATCAAACTAGTTCAAAACTTCCAACTGGCAATAAGCAGAGGCCTTAAATAAATAAATAAAAGAAGAAGGAACTCTTAAGTGATGTTCAAGTATAAAATAATGCATGTGGGTTACTGGAAGTACAGGGCCTATTTTTATCCATGTAAGGGAATGAAATAAAGGATAGTACCATTAAGCCATTATTTTTGCTTATGTGCATTTACCATGGGTACAATGTCTTTGCTGGACTATTAAATCCTTAATTAGAAACATTTCTGCCAAGCTTTGCTACTACATTCATAAGAAGCAAATAAGATCAAAGACTTAGAATTTCTTTTCCTTTTTTTCCCATTTGTTCTTCTTGTTAGTGAGGTCGAACATAAGCTTGTTATCCAAAATTATGTGCTGAACAGCATTGGGGGTGGTTTGTTTTTTAAAGGAGAAATACTCTCCATTAATAGTTGTTCTAGATAGACTATACCTCTGATGCAACTCACCCCAAATACATACTGTATGTAAAGTACTCTAATCAAGTCAACCAGTGAAGGGATGTTTTATCATCTGGGATAGGACTGTTACTTTCTCTTGCCTGCACAATGCACACGACTAATCTGGATATGAGATTGAATCTCTGCAGTCCTTTAGGTTATGTCTTAATTATGCTGCTCTTCATAATCACTCATTAGTAGCAGTGAAGGATGATAAGTTTAAACTTGCATACACACTGGTTTATGGGATTACATTAAAATACACTAGTGACTTCTATGGATTGATTTTGGTCCTATTCTGGTCTAATTTTTTTTAAACTGGGGTTAATAAAGGATGCCTGTTTCAACCTTAGATAGGGGGATACCTTAGAGATAGGGAAGTTGAAATAAATTAATATTTACCATGTTCTCTGAGTTCCTCAGAGGATGTTTAAAGAAGGAAACGTGTTATTATTTAATTTGGTAAATGAAGATCCATATTAGCCAACAACAAATGAGAAAAATATATATGCTCCTTTTCTTATGTATTCAATTATTTTATGGTGGTGACTGTGGGGGAAGGACGTAGGTAGAAAATGTCAAGGCCAGGGCTAAAATTTATATAATTGTTGGAGTGAATGGCCTGTGTAGAAAATGAGTTGTGCAATTTCATATATAGGGCCAACTTCAGCTCATGTGTTAGTGGGTGAAATTCCCATCACTTCAATAGGAGATATGACCATTTACATCCATTCTGAATTCAGTCCGTACAGTGTTAACAATGATTGACTGTGAGAGGATAACATATGGGGACAAATTATCTGCAGACTTAACATCCTTGTCTTCATTGGAGTTTTGCCGCTGCATAATTTGGCCTTTGATTTATCTTGTATTTCACTTGCTAACCTGCTCTCTTATATATAGAAATATGTAGTTATAAGGGTAGGAAGAGTGAACTCAGAGCCATAATTTTGCATCTGATTTCATGTTTATAATGCCACAGATCTTTACTACATGAAATCCTCTTAACCATAAGAGGGATAATGTTTTCAGTGCTCATTGTTTGAGGAAGGATTAATAGATTTAATGGATTGGCAAACAAAGTCTTCAGTTCATTGTAGCATTTTTATTTCTTGATAATTTTGTTGTCAAAGATGTTAAAGTAAATAGATGTGAATGAAGACAGCTTAAATTAACTGCTATGATAATGGAAACAGTCTTTCCAAGCCAGAAATCAGAGCTACTGGCCAACTATCCACACCATAACAAATCCTCAGAGCTACCTAATGGACAGATGCTGCTATTGTTCTGGCTGATGTCTCATAGACATATTTCACATCTGGCATTCGATTGCTTTGTTCACCTTGTTTGGATTTGAAAATCTGGACAGACAAATTGACTAGTGATTAGCATAGAGCCATGTGTGTGCTTGGCAAAGGCTCCCTTGCATTGAATTACTTGGCCCAGTGGCTTGCAGCAGTG
The DNA here is from genome assembly GCF_011386835.1 of Chrysemys picta bellii. Classification (NCBI taxonomy): domain Eukaryota; kingdom Metazoa; phylum Chordata; order Testudines; family Emydidae; genus Chrysemys; species Chrysemys picta. The sequence continues at coordinate 119,723,827 of NC_088794.1, read as the reverse complement.
ATTAGCTTTGCAAAAAATAATTAAAGTTTATTGGAACAAACTCTGCCCTTCCCTAAGCAGGAGCAACACTCACAGAAGTCAATGGGAGTTGTGTTCACTTATGGTATGGTAAAATTTGGCCCAGTGTCTCGTAAGCAGAGATAGGAAAATACCTTAGGGCTTGGCTACACTTGCAAGTTACAGCGCAATAAAGGAGCCCCGGGCACCCTAGCTGACTCCCCGTCCACACTGGCAAGGCACATAGAGCGCTCTGGCTCCGCAGCTACAGCATTGCTGGTACTTCACCTCAGCGAGAGGAATAACGTTTGCTGTGCCTTGGCTACAACGCACAGGTGTCAGTGTGAATGAGGCGTTGCATTACTGCGCTCTTATCGGCCTCTGGAAATGTCCCATAATCCTCTTAAGTCAAATGGTCACTCTTGTCATTGTTTTGAACTCCTGTAGGAATGCAGAAATGCCCATTCAAAGCTCCGTTTCTGAGAGCTGGCATACAAGCCATTCGTGTCGACTGTTGTGTGAGAGAGAGAGAGAGACAGGGGGGAGCAGGAGGTCTGCTGCTGTCTAAACTTACAAGACAGCATACTGACATGCTCTCAGCATCCCACAACCTATTCTCTCTCCCCCCACATACACACAACATACTCCCTGTCACACTCCACCCCACCTCCCCCATTTGAAAAACACGTTGCAGTCACTTGCATGCTGGGATAGCTGCCCATAATGCACCACTCCCAATGCCACTGCAAGTGCTGCAAATGTGGCCATGCCAATGCGTAAGCAGTTGTCAGTGTAGACAGACTGTAGCGCTTTCCCTACTGCACTCTCCGAAGGCAGGTTTAACTCACAGCACTCTACATCTGCAAGTGTAGCCGTGCCCTTAGTTCTGAATGGGTTTGTTTGTGTGCCGGAAAGACTTTGCATAGCTTTGCAGACCTTGCAGTTTGAAATGGTTTAGGCTAAATGAAACCACAGTCAACTCTTGTTACCGACTCTTGGGCGAGAAACAGATTCATGTGTGTCACCATTCAGGACAACTGCATCTGAATTCCCACTCCATGGTCCACCAAAGACATTTATTTTTAGGCTTCCAGCTGTCAGCCATTATCTTGCTTGGGCAGAGACACATATGTCTCCCCCTCCTGATGGGGATTTTTCCAGGCTGAACCATTCCATGTGTACACTGTGATATTCCTGGTAAGCCAGACTCCTAAAACAGACCAATATCTGCATGTTGCTTGCTCTCCAAAGGCTTCTAGGCAGCATAATTGCCAGCAACTAAGTTACCACACAGCCCTTTCTAAACAAGCATGTTTATTCTTAAGGTAAAAGCATTACAGAGAAAACATATAAACCTCCTGTATACATGATAAAAGCATCAATCTTATGAGGGCCTTCCAACCATTCCCAGGAAGGATTGTTCCTGGGGATAGAAGGTCCGGTCCATTTTTTCCATTTGCTGTATCAGAAAAAAGGCCTTCAGTCAGAAACTCGGGCTATTTGTCCATTATCTGTTGGTCTCTGGGGAATCCAGTTTGAAGTACTATATGTGAGCCTCCCCAGCTAGAGTCATACTCTGTGTTACAGCCAGAGTGAATTTGCATAATCACCCACACTGTTCTTAGTTCCTGGAGGAGCTGTGGTCATCCTCCCTCATGGAATTACATACAAGCCCTGGCCCACAATGATACATAAATTTAATACAGTAGGATCTCCCAAAGATATGGCAAGTAATTGCAATATTTGCCACAACATGTATGGTGTTTGTATGGGTTAAATGGTACATCAGATATGTGTCTACTTGCCTATCTGGGAAATATTATATGGACTTTCGCAGCAAAGGCAGATCCTTATGCCAAATTCATCAGCAAAGAGCAGCCTTTGAAGACAGAGCAGAAAAGTTCATAGAAAGCTTCACCGAGCAGAATAAGGCATGGTCTTTGAGATATAAGCCCATAAAAAAAAATCTAACGAAGAGAATGGAGGGAGTAAATGAATGTAAACATAACCCCTTTAACCTAGATTTCACCTAACAATGGCAAAATAATAATTAAAATATCAGAGTGTGTTAAAAAAACTTTAGGGAGCTCTGGTTGATGCCAATAAGTCTTGAAAATGGATGGTGCAAAAGGTTGAGTTGACCCTTCAAGGGAGTTGGAGTTCATATGCACACGTGCCAGGCTTAGCGCCTCTTCCCAAGTGGAGGGTAGGAATACAAGTGTCACATGATGGGGGGCATGTGACTAAGAACCAGGGCTGCTGAGAAACATAAGGGTGGGCTGTGATCATCCAGGGACAGCAGACTTGAAAGTGAACTTTCCACCAAAGAGCAGGAGGAATATCCAGGAAAGGGCCAGTCATGAGACCTGAGTTGAGTCACACTCCAGAATGTTTAACTAGAAGTCCTGGAAGAGAGACCTGCAGGGAGTAGTCACCAGCTAGGAAATGGCCAGGATGGCCAGGAGCCCATTATGAGGAAAGCCTCAGCAGGAAAAGGACTAAGAACCTTGTGCCAAGGGTGGAGGTCCAGTAGGAAGGTGGGTGGAAACTTTTTGTGTAGTTTTGAACTTTGTGTTAATAAAACAGACTCCTAAAAGGTGAGAGTTATTGAGAATACAACTGCAATGTGAAGTCTGATAAACTGGGGAGAAGAAGAAACTGAGGTAATGGGAGGGCCAGAGAAGCCATACCAGGTAAGCGCTTCTACAGATGCTATGAAGCCACAGGAGGGAAAGAAGGAAAGAAAGGAATGTATTTAAGACTCTGAGTATTAAAACAGAGCCCTGGAAACTGTGAAAGAACTGTAGGGATTATTTTATTGTCTCCTTTATGTCTCTCCTGAGTTTTTCTGTATTTTGCATCTGAAGCAGAAAACTAATCTATCATCTAATTGCCATACGTCAAGGATAAACAACAAATTGTTTACATCATTTCTCTTACCTCTTTTTCTACCCAGCTATCTGATCCCCTTTGTTACTCGACTTTAAATAAATCCAAATGTTGTCTATTTTTACTCTGACACTTTTTTTCAAATATTTATGAAATCATGCACAGGGGACCAAAATTATAGCGTCTCTGTGAATATAACAGTCCAATTAACCTCTGATTGAGGTGAGGAGGGTGTTTCCTTATTTCTTCTCCAGTTGCTTAGACTTATAATTGACATACAATCACACCAAGTTCATTTTACTTGCAGAAGCCTGGAAGCCATGTCAGGATTCTGCTTTGGTGACTAAACTTATTTACATTTTTTCCTAAGTGTCTGTAATGTCTTTCAGATGTTCATTAAATGTGTATTGTGCTTCTTTATAGGGTATGAGAAGAAAAAAGATTAGTCATCAGGTCATTGGGAGATATTGAGGATGACCAAGGTCAATTTTCTCTGGAAATTCAGGTCAGAAAAATATAACTTCAGCTTAAAAATCATATTTATGGAATCATGAAGAATATTATAAAAAAGAACTGGAATCTATTACAGTAGGACCAAATTCACTACTATTGTCCATACCTAAAAACCCATTGAAGTCCACCCATTTGTATCAGCAGTGGGTTTGCCCCACAGAATAAAATGAATTTTCCAGAATGTGGAGATGTATTTGAGAAGTGCTGTCCACCTTTTATAGGCAATTCTAGGCATGTTAAGCATTAGCATTGAGCCCTCTAACAGCAGTCAAGATGTCCAAGATGAAAAATTCAATCTTAATTTAGAACATGAATCCTCCAATGCTTGAGGTTGTTCAGATGTGATGTCCAGGTTTGGCCAACAGGTCATTTTCAAAGTTCAGCTACAGATACAGGTTTACATATTTCAAGCACCCCCAAATTGCAGAGCTGTTCAGATCTAGGGCTTTGGTTTGGATCCTCACTAAAATACTTATATCACAAAACCGTCAGTACAATCAGTTTTACAAGGATACCACAGGAAGCTAGACCATGAAGACTGAGCTCCTCTCCCTTCTGTAAAGTTGGTCTCCCTTCAGATGAGAAATGGAATAGACCGATGGGCGTCACATGAGGAACGGTTTAGCTTTCTGCCACATGAAGCAACTGAGACCTTGTATTGCAATCCTTGCTTCTTCCTCTGACTCACTAGAGTCCAAGCTTATTCCTACTAGGGGCTTATATCTCAAAGACTGTGCCTTATTCTGCTCCTGAATGTCATGTTAGGACACAGCACTATGATTTCAGTTCTGGAATAAGCAAGATCCAGGTTGCAGTGAGCAGCTGGTGAAACCTCAAAAACAGATGTGTTCTTATCTGAAAACTTCAGATCCAAGCTGCCCAAGATTGGGGGAGTTTGAGTTCTTTATTCTGGTTCATGTGCTCTCAAAAGGTTAAATTCAATTTGAATAAATATCCAAAGGTCAGACATTTAAGTACATATTATTCAGTTTTCTTGGACATGGGCTGAGAGCACTATAAATAAAAAGCTTCTCTCATGGTTTCTCAGAACTGCCACCCCAAGACACAACCAAGAACTACAGAGACGGCATCAGGATGAAAAGTTATGGCGGGAAAACGTCAGAAACTTTTCAAAGTTCAGTTTGGGTGAATATTATTGGCTGAATATTCAGGCTGGCTCTTAGCTTACCTAGTCTGGTTTAACAATCCCTAGTTTTGAGATGAACTGGACCTTAATAATTATTAGTACTAAGGAGAAAACGGGAAGATTTTGTTTTATTCATATGTTGTATGGGGTCAATTTGTTTGAGTCTATGTTGATGAAGATTTTTTTGTTACTTCTATTAGATGTTTTCCTTCCCTGGGGACTGCAAGTTGACATGGTGGAAAAAGCACCAAGAAAATTGACAGCAAAATCTAGTAGACAAACATTATAGAAAAATTTCAAACTGAACTGAAGGACAGATTTCAGGTGCCATGAGTTATAGATCCAACACATGAAGTCAACACCGACACACCATGGTCCCACCTGTATAACAGTATAATAGATATCTTTATAACTGTAGTTGGTTAAGAGCCAAAGTAAAACATCAACTCCTCAAAAACATCTCCAGAAAAAGAAGTAGCAAAAAATCTGTAGATAACAAGGGGAAAAGCAGTAAAAGCAGAGGAAGAAGAGACAAGAGGAAATACACAGATAATTTTGCAAAGAAGCTGAAGTAGCTGTTGAAAGAAGTGATATCAAAAAACGTAACAAGTTTATATCAGCGAGAGGAGCATATTAAGGATAATCAAGGAAGGACCTTAATAGACAAAGAACAAAGAGTGAGATTGTCATAATACTTTAAAGAAGTGCTAAAAAGACCAACACCAGAAGAAACTAATGACACCCACAAAGAAATTCCACTCAGAACTAATGTAATAGTTCCACATCATGGCATCTCACATCACAAAGAGAAGAGAGAGATAATAAAAAAGTTAAAACTTCAGAATGCTGCAAGTTAAGACCAAGTCCCTATGGAAACATTTAAAGCTTATGGTGATGAGACCATCAATAAAATCACTGAACTTTTCAACAAAGTACAGGTCCAGGAAAAGCTCCAAGACAATGAAAAATGGAATTATAATGAAAATACAAAAGAGAGGTTACCAAACCAACTACAACAACTGGCAATGTGTTACACTCCTTTCAATAATAGGCCAAGTCTTCAACAGTATCATCTTAAGGAGAATAAAAATAAAGTGATTGAGGCAAAGCTAAGTGAAGAGTAGACTTTGGATTTTGAACCAGAAGATCATGGGTCAATCAGATTTTCAGCCTAAGAATAATCAAAGAACGTTGAATGGCAAACCCCACTTACTATACATTTCTTAGGAAACCATTTGACAGCCTCAATCTAAATTCACTCTGAAACATCTTGAACTGTTATGGTATGCCAACAAAAATAATTAACATCAAGTCTTTATATCAAGCTGCAAATTGCATAGTTAAGGTAAACGCAGACTTGAGTGAATGGTTTAACAGAGACTGGTGTAAAATAAGGATGCATTTTCTCACTTCTCCTCTTTGGAATTGTCTTTTACTTCATTATGAAAAAAGGTTTAGATTGATAAAACACCGATAATGCATGGGTCAAAAACAGTACACTAAAACATTTGACATAGCTCGTCTACGTAATAGCTCAACCAACATGCAAGCAAAGACTAAAAGACTGTTCAGCATTGCAAAACTGATGGGGTTAATAATGGATTCTGAAGAAACAAATCTAATGAGAACCCCTGAAAATCCCAATTGAAGCATTACTTTGGAAGGCAAAGGAATGCACAAGGGGAGTCAATTCCCATATCTTGGCAGTAACATGCAAGCCCATGGGGATATCCAGAAGGAAATAATATCATGAATTGGTGGAAAGGCAGCAGCTGTATTCACCAGCTCAAACAAGATTTGGTAGTTGAAAATCTATAATTTAAAGACCAAATTAATCTTCAACTCAAATGTTATTTCCACCTTAACATAAGGATATAAAAAGTGGAAATGTACAGACAGTCATCTAAATGCTCTAAGTAAAGTTGTGCTTCAGTGCTTATGGCCCTAAGGTGCACAATCCAGCAGTCAGGGAATTACAGGAACACAGCGGTGCTCTGGCCACACATTTTCCCTGGACCACACCTGCTACATTAGATTCTACTGGTAAAGAGTCACAAATATTATTCTATACTAGTTGGAGGTTCTTTAATATGCTGGCCTTTTGGTCCTTTATGCTACCGAAGCAGTGCAAAATAGCCACAGTTGGACTGACGATGTGGCCCATTGTCTATAATTTTTTCATGTACAGCATGCTAGATACTAACAGGAGAGGATGCCAGGTGTGTAATAAGCTGGCTCTTTTTTAAGAAATCTATTCACAGAAGTGCTGCAACTGGAGCTAGTATTCTAGGAACGTGCATACAGAATAACTTACTGGTGCCTCTTCCAAACTCTTCCATCCTGCAACCCGTTCTCCTCCCTCCACGTTCCAAGCAGATTGCTGAACATAGGGAAAGGAACAACAGACAATTACACTAGAAGACTTCTAAACCAGCTGCTTGCCATTCAGTTACATTATGTAGGCACTTTATTTTCTTCTTAATTAGCAAACCACATTTAGAAGTATGTTTACCAGGGGTTCTAAAAGCTTGTCAGTAATTTTCATTCGGGCTTCTTAGTTTTCTAAGTCTGCATTTGGCAGAGATCAGTGAAATAAATTACTCTCAAGAAAGTGCCAATCAAGTATGTAAAACTCCCTGTTTCCTACAGGCACAGCGCTTCATTAAGTTTATTACTAGGTTGATACTAGCTTTGAAGTGGCCATGTTATGCAGTAAGCTCTGGCAGCCTCTGGCTATCTTCTGCCAGCTCTGTCACTTCACAGTCTGCATCTGAGCTCCAGTTTGGTAAATCAGTGACTCTAAAGGAGATGTCATGTGAACAAGTTTCTAGACAGGAAAGTAATCTTTAGCATCAGCATGCTATCATGCTTTTCCACATCCCCCATCCCAATAACACAGTCCCTTGCTGCACTGTTAGCAGCTTTATTCACAAGATAAAGTTCTCTAAGGTCTAAGCAGTAATCCATTCAGACCACACAAATACACACACAATCACCTGCTAGATGATGGGAGATACATATTGGGAGACACATGTCCGAAAGAGCTTAGAGGCTGAGTATCAAGTTCTCAGCACCAACAAAGGGGGCCAGATTTTCAAAAGTGTACATTGAGGCACTTAGTTAACGACCAGATTTGGGGTAATTTATCAAAGTTAAGTGGCTTGCTCAAAGTCACAGAGAATCAGTAGCACATGTGGGAGGAGAAATTCAGGAGTCATGATTCCAAGCTCTGTGTTATCCTTACTTGTGGAGGAAGTGTGTGTTTTCTCCAGATAAAGTGATAACAAAGATCAGTGAAAATTAAAAAAAGGAACATAACTTTTCCCCCTAAAATTAGCTCTTCTTCCTAAAAGCATGTATTTTAATCCAGCAAAAATTATCTGTATTGAAGTTGTTCCAGGAGTTTGCTTTGACATATAATCATTTGATAAACACATTATGCAACAATATCTCAATTACTGTATTTCAGACCAGAGCTCAGTCTTGATCTGTATGTTGCTTATTTGTACAAAATGCAGCCTCACCAACAACATGAACCTTGAGAAGAATGTCAAGTAGAGAGAAAAAGGTGTTTTTGTTGTCTTATTGAAGTTACATCTTGCTGAAATAAGAGCTTTCATTCCCACAGATCCCTAAGTGATTGGCAAACTACAAGTATATATGAATCATTTTGCATAGAAAGGAATCGTTTCACCCACCACTTAAATGAAGTCACCCTGTAGGGTGGAACATGGCACAACAGATTAAGACAAGAAGTGAAGGTGAATGCTAAAAATAAAGTTTGACAAATGAAGAATATGATTAGTCTCTCAAGTCAGGAAGTGAGGCTATTTCTTATGAAGAGGCAAAAAAAAAAAAAAAAAAACCCACAAAGAAACCCCAACAACCTAAAATACTATTTCAGTTGACAGAAAGACATTTTTAAAAGATAGATGGAGGGTTTACCACTTGACACTTAACTCAATCAAATATAAACAAAAAGATAAACCTCATAAACAGATAAAAGCTAATTGTCGTGCTGCATGCAACAGATTTTTGAAAAGAAAAGATTGCTAAAGGCAATTTAAAAAGGGAGATAGCTCCCTAATATTTCTGAGGGTGCTGCACTTACTCAAATACTATGGCATAGGTGCTTGGAAAGCCTCAGTTAGATAGAATCTATGTGGTGTTTTCCCCGAACAAGATAAAGTATCTCCTTTCAGCCTAGATTACCTTGCAGCCTGATTCTCAGAAAAAAGACTTCCCACTTTGCTCAAGGCCCTGTGTCGTCGTAACACTCCTACTTTAAGGGCTTGACCCTGGACTCATTGAAGTCAATGGCAAGTCTCACCTTGCCATTAATGTGTAGGATCAGGGCCTGAGACAGGACTCCTTTTGGAGCTCATTGTAGTCTCACTTTGACTGGTCATGCTTGCCACGGAATGGCTAAGCATATTGCTTATCGGTCAGTGTGGAAAAACCCTTATACAAACATTAATCAATACTGATGACATACCTGAGAGTTAGGTAAGTTTTATTACAGAAGTTTCACAAACTGGTAAACAGACAGGTTAAATTAAGCTACCTACAGGATCAGTGTCAGATCTGAGAAGAGATGCCAGGAGACCTGCTGACCTCTAATTCCCTGAGGTAACCAGGAGATAAATTTCCCTCTCCACACTAACATAGAGGTAACTTAGTTAAACTTTTCTGCACCAGTCCTATCCCAACTCATATTAAATTAATCCGCAAGGTTTTCCTCATGCAAAGTTAAATCTCAGTATATCTTCACTATAGCACGTACATAGCAGAGGTCGTTGCAGTTTAAAGAACTCAGAATCTCTATTTCTTTTAAAGAACATATAGTATTTTAATTGTGCATACCACAGCTCAATTAATAATAAATATCCTTTATGCTTAATAGTCATACTAATAATTTATGGAGGTGCCTTTCATATACTTTAATCCACAGTAGCTAGTGATGTGCTGCTCAGAAAAGCATGCCAAAAGGGGCCCCTTTTACCATTATTTCTGATGAAGGACAACAGCTGTAGCACTGTAATTTACTTTCCTTCAGATACTTAGTCTCCTACCTAGTGGCAGGAAAAGCAGGACTACATTACTGGAAATTTCACAGTCTTATTATTGAAAATGGCCTGGCTGGCAATAGAACTGAGATTCCAGCTAGCTGTGGTGAAACTGAAGATGCTAAATTGTTCATATATGAACACAGAGAGAGGGAGATTACTCAGGCAATGGCTTCAGGTTTGCACTTTGATAAATGCAGTTCTATTTCTACCACAACTTCATCTGTCAGCATAAATGTCAGTATTGGGGTTTCAGCAGTGGCAAGTACTAGTGGCCCTTGGGCAGAGTTCATAGTCACTTGACATCAGAGTTGAGTCAAGCATGCCAGACAGGTTATGACAGTGTTGGGGGACCAAGTGGAGAAGACTGCCAAGACTTTTTTATTGGGTAGGGCTCTCTTACTATCCTTTAATGCATTATTGTTTGAGAAACACTTCATTCTGAACACTTATTTAAGTAAAATGGTGGTTTCAGTGCAAAATAATTAATATGTTTATGACCATACCCCCTCTCACCTCCCAAAAAAAGATACAGATTCCAATCTCAGCTGAAGTCATTTGGGAACATTTAAACTTCCAGGGCCAGATGCCCAACTGTGGCTGAGGGATTGGCACAAATTAAGGGAGGCAGACACAAATGTGTCCTTTGTCCTCCCCTGATGTTGGGGCTGGTAGGCACTAACCCAGTCTATAAGAACATAAGAATGACCATAGTGGTTCAGATCAATGGTCCATCTAGCCCAAAATCCTGTTTTCTGACAGTGGCCAGTGCCAGATGCTTAAGAGGGAATGAACAGATCTGGGCAATTATCAAGTGATCCATCCCCTGTCATCCAGTCCCAGCTTCTGGCTGTCAGAGGTTTAGGGAAACCCAGAGCCTGGGGTTGTGTCCCTGAACATCTTGTCTGATAGACATTGACGGACCTACCCACCATGAACTTAACTAATTCTTTTTTGAATCCCATTATACTTTTGGCCTTCCCCTGGCAACAAGTTCCACAGGTTGACTGTGCATTGTGTGAAGAAGTACTTATGTTTGTTTTAAACCTGCTACCTATTAATTCTGTTAGGTGACCCCTGGTTCTGATGTTTAGTGAAGAAGTAAATAACACTTCCCTCATCACTTTCTCCTTACCATTCTTTATTTTATAACCCTCTATCATATCCTCCCATAGACATCTCTTTTCTCATCTTGACCAGTCCCAGTCTTTTTAAACACTCCTCATACAGAAATTATTACATATTCCTAATAATTTTTGTTGCCCTTCAATGTAATCTTTTCCGTTCTAATATATCATTGTTGTGATGGGACAACCAGAACTGTGTGCAATAATTATGCTCTGGGCGTACCATGGATATATATAGTGGCATTATGATATTTTCTGTCTTATTATCTATCCCATTCCTAGTGGTTCCTAACATTGATAGCTTGTTTGAGTGCCACTGCACATTGAGCGTATGTCTTCGGAGAACTCTCCACAGTGACTCCAAAATCTCTTTCTTCAGTGGTAACAGCTAATTTAGACCCTTTCATTTTATATTTATAGGTGGGGGGATTATGTTTTCCAAAGTGCATTACTTTGCATTTATCAACATTGAATTTCATCTGCCATTTTGTAACCTCATCACACATTTTTGTGAGATCCCTTTGAAACTCTTTGCAGTCAACTTTGGATTGATTCAACTATCCTGAGTAATTTTGTATCACCTGCAAACTTTGCCACTTCACTGTTTACCCCCTTTTCCAGCTCACTTATGAATATGTTAAACAACACAGTCCCAGTACAAATTGTTGGGGGATGCAGGGATCTCTTTCCACTGTGAAAATTGACAATTTATTCCTTCCCTCTGTTTCCTATCTTTTAACCATTTACTGATCCATGAGAGGACCTTCCCTCTTAGCCCATTATTGCTTAGTTTGCTTAAGAGTCTTTGGTGTGGGCTTTGTGAAAGGCTTTCTGAAAGCCCAAGTACACCATGGCCCACATGCTTGACCTCCTCAAAGAACTCTAATAAATTGGTGAGGAGTGATTTCCCTTCATAAAAGCCATGTTGACTCTTCCGCAACATTCTGTGTTCATCCATGTGTCTGATAATTCTGTTCTTTACTATAGTTTCAATCAATTTGCTTGGTATTGAAGTTGGATTTATGAGCTTGTAATTGCCAGGATCATCTCTGGGGCCTATTTTAAAATTGGGCTTATATTAGCTATCCTCCAGTCATCTGTTTCAAATGATAGGTTACATACCACAGTTAATAGTTCTGTGATTTCATATCTGAGTTCCTTCACAACTCTTGGGTGAAGACTACCTTGTATTGGTAACTTATTACTGTTTAATTTATCAATTTGTTGCAAAACCTCCTCTATTGGCACTTCAATCTGGGACAGTTCCTCAGATTTGTCTCCTAAAAAGAATGGCTCAGGAGTGGGAATCTCCCTCACATCCTCTGCAGTGAAGACCCATGCCTTGTCTTCCCCATGTGCTCCTTTCACACCTTGACCATCCGGTGGCCCCACTGATTTTTTAGCAAGCTTCCTGCTTCTGATATACTTTTAAAACAATTTTGCTGAGTTTTGAGACTTTTGATAGTTCTCTTTAGGCCTCCCTAATTACACTTTTACACTTGACTTTCCAGAGTTTATATATAATCCTTTCTATTTTCCTCAATAGGATCTGACTTCCAATTGTTAAAGTATACCTTTTTGCCTCTAACCATCTGTTTTACTCAGCTCTTTAGCCATGGTGCCATTTTTTTGTCCCCTTACTGTTATTTATTTATATATTTTATTTGGGGGTATACAGTAGTTTGGGCCTCCATTATAGTGTTTTTAAATACCTTCCATGCATCTTGCAGGCATTTCATCCTTTTAATTTGCATTTAACTAACTTCCATGTTTTTGTGTAGTTCCTCTTTAAGTTAAATGATACTGTGGTGGGATTCTTTGGTATTAGCTCCTATGGTGGGGTGGCTGCCCCACCCCCATGTGAGTGGGGGCTTGAGTAGGCCAGAGAGGCTGTGCAGGCCAGCAGCCAATCAGGAAAGGGTTTACAGAGAGCCAATCAGGGCAGACATTAGAGCCAGCCAATCAGGGCTAGGCTAAGACCCTATATAAAGGCTGCCCAGAAGAGCAGCAGTGAGTCTGTCCCAGACCTTCATGGGGGAAGGTCTGTCTCCAGAGCAGGAGACCAGCACCTCGGACAGAGCAGTGCTGGGCAGGCTGAGGGGGAGCACAGTGGGGCTCCGGCCCAAAATCTGCCAGACTGCAGGCCCAGAGAGAAAGGGCCTAGAGGGTGAAGGGGCCAGAAGGGAAATGGCCCAGGGACAGTTGGACAAGGGGAGAGAAGGAGGGCAGGGAGGCTGCAACTAGAGGGTCCCTGGGTCGGGACCCAGAGTAGTGGGCAGGCCTGGGTCCCCCCCTTTCCCCTTGTACTCCACCTGGCCATGCAGTAGGGTGGCTGAGACAAAGTGCAACCGGTCCTTGAGACAAGGGGCTAGATTTTGGAGGTTGTGGTTGGCCACTGAGGCTGAACAACCTCCCCCTCTCCCCCCCCCGCGGAAGGGGGTGAGAATGGACTAGGGGGCACTGCTGGAGGGCAGTGTTCTGAAGAGGACACCGCTGAGCAGGGAGCAATGCGGGTCTAGACCACAACTTAGGAGCAGAGGACGGACGGGACACCACCAGCAGAGGGCGCTCTCCATGGACTGAGCTAATTCCCGGAACAACCAGTGGGAATCGCCATGGTGGTGAGTCCCAACCCTGTCACACCTCCATATACATACATGGATGTTAAATTTAATTACATTATAGTCACTATTACAGAGCAGTTCAGCAATATTCACTTCTTGGACCACATCCTGTGCTCCACTTAGGACTAGATCAAGGATCCTGGCAAAATCATGGAGCAGATCCTCAAGGAATCCATTTTGAAGCACTTGGAGGAGAGCAAGGTGATCAGGAACAGTCAACATGGATTCACCAAGGGCAAGTCATGCCTGACCAACTCGATTGTCTTCTATGATGAGATAACTGGCTCTGTGGATATGGGGAAAATGGTGGATGTAATATATCTTGACTTTAGCAAAGCTCTTGATACAGACTCCCACAGTATTCTTGCCAGCAAGTTAAAAAAGCATGGGTTGGATGAATGGACTATAAGGTGGATAGTCAGCTGGCTAGACTGTCAGGCTCAACGTATAGTGATCAACGGCTCGATGTCTAGTTGGCAGCCGGTATCAAGCGGAGAGCCCCAGGGGTCGGTCCTGGGGCTAGTTTTGTTCAACATCTTTATTAATGATCTGGATGATGAGATTAATTGCACCCTCAGCAAGTTCGCAGATGACACTAAACTGGGGGGGGAGGTAGATACACTGGAGGGTAGGGATAGGGTCCAGAGTGACCTATACAAATTGGAGGATTGAGCCAAAAGAAATCTGATGAGGTTCAACAAGGACAAGTGCAGGGTCCTGCACTTAGGATGGAAGAATCCCAGGCACTGCTACAGGCTAGGGATAGACTGGCTAAGCGGCAGTTCTGTAGAAAAGTACCTGGAGATTACAGTGGATGAGAAGCTGGATATGAGTCAGAAGTGTGCACTTGTTGCCAAGAAGATCAACAGCATATTGGGCTGCATTAGTAAGAGCATTGTCCGCAGATCGAGGGAAGTGATTATTCCCCTCTATGCGGCACTGGTGAGGCCACATCTGGAGTATTGTGTCCAGTTTTGGACCCCCCACTACAGAAAAGATGTGGACAAATTTGAGAGAGTCCAGCAGAGGGCAACGAAAAGGATTAAGGGGCTGGGACACATGACTTATGAAGAGAGGCTGAGGGAACTGGGCTTATTTAGTCTTCAGAAGAGAAGAGTGAAGGGGGGGATTTGACAGCAGCCTTCAACTACCTGAAGGAGGGTTCCAAAGAGGATGAAACTAGGCTATTCTCAGTGGTGGCAGATGACAGACAAGGAGCAATGGTCTCAAGTTGCAGTGGGGGGGTGTCGAGGTTGGATATTGGGAAAAACTATTTCACTAGGAGGGTGGTGAAGCACTGAAATGGGTTACCTAGGGAGGTGGTGGAATCTCCATCCTTAGAGGTTTTTAAGGCCCAGCTTGACAAAGCCCTGGCCGGGATGATTTAGTAGGGGTTGTTTCTGGTTTGGGCAGGGGGGTTGACTAGATGACCTCCTGAGGTCTCTTCCAACCCTAATCTTCTATGATTCTATGACATTATCTGGAAGGAGAATCAGAACTGTGGGATCATTTCCCTGCTCCAGCTTGATGATCTCCTTCCCTAAGACTTTCATCCTCCTCAGCAGCACCCAGAGGCTGTTGGACTTGGGGTGGCACTGCTTTACTGTGTCCCAGAAAGTCTTCTGCATGTACCTCTCTGTCTCCCTTAGTTCCTCCAGTTCAGCCACTCTGGTCTCTAGAGGCCATCCTCCATCTTTGAGTTGTTTGCAGCACGTGCACACATTCAGCACCTGCCCACAAGGCAGGTAATCAAACATGCTGCATTCAATGCAATAAACCGGATAGCTCCCACTGCTGCTGGACTTCTGCCTGCATTATTTTTACTCTTGCAGGAGTTTTTTTGTTGTTGTTTTTGGACTAAGTTCAGAAAAATTTGCCTGGTGTAGAGGTTGGTAGTTTTTCTCTCCTTGCTCCTATTTCCTTTCTAGGGGGGTTTCTGGCACCCTTCTAGTAGTTATATTATAATCCCTTGGCCTCCTCTTCCTACGTCTGAAATCTCACTACTGCCAAACTCTCCTAACCTTGGTAGGTCACACTGTCACAGGGCTATCTTTGCTTGTGATCTGGACCTGGAAGAAATGACTCTTTAAATTCCCTCACAAAACACCCTCTTTGCTGCTCCAGTTCACTAGCTACTCTGGATTTTTAAACCCTGGTTTTCCCTGAGTTAGCCCCACGCTTTTGCCAAGGGATCCTAAAGGGATCAAAGTATAGCAGGCTAGAGCCTTGTAAGTATGCTCTACAACACATACCAGTGTCCTCAAGGGGAGGTTTTGGCAGCCAGTCCCCAAACCAGCATCTGGGAATAGAGTGGCACAGGAGCCACTCCACTTGTTCTATTTCACTACAAGATTCCCCTAAAGCGGGGTAGCTCCTCTGAGGACTAATGGCCTGCGTTTAGAGCAGCTTTGTGGAAAGCACGCACAGTGCCGCTCACAATTGGAATCATGGTCTCCTCTTTTCATGCTATTGCTACTCTGCAGTGCTTGTAGTTTTGTCTTCACAGCCTGCTCTCAGATACAAGCAGTCTAAATCTCATGGGACATGCTCTGAGCCAGCCTGCACAGCACACTCAGAGTGATTCAGTCCAAGTCACACTTTTTGAATGGTCCCTGAGAGCCATGACTTTTAATAAAATGAACCACTCTCTGTATTAGACATTAACTACTCCTGTGTCTCAGAAGCAGATGTACGGCTCTGGGACTTATACAAGTCTATTCATTTTAAATGGTTGCCCCCAGCTCTTTGATTTCCTTTCTTTTAAAGTTTCTGAGCGAATGTAATGGTCTTGAAATTGACAGAGTGAAAACACTGGTTGTGCTAGCTATAGTGTAGGCAGGTGCAATGCAGGTTTTCACGTGGAGGGATCCCAATGCACTTCAGTTCCAACCTTCATCCGTTGTGGTATGTAACATTCTGGGCCTCATGAGATGTCGCAAAACAAGACGGAAACTGGGGGTGCAGAGAAGTACATCAAAAGAACCAAGCTAAGAATGCACATCATCGTGTGATGAAATAAGCCATGTTTTATTTTTATATCCTTTTGATTTTAAAAGGGAAATTAACAGTCTAAGAGCTTTCAAGGATTCTAAAGCAGGCAAACACTGTATATAGGAATCACTTCACCTGCTACAGAAGTGAAGACACTTCATTCGGGAGTGGAATGAAGCAGGTTAACAGTACAGAGCAACACAAGGCAAGTTTAAGACAGGAAGTGAAGGATCCTGTAACCAATTAAACTTCAGAGGAATTTTAGGCAATGGGCCAAATTGCCTGCTTAAAAAAAATAGAAATATTTGTTCAACTCTTTTTACACCCATTCTGTTTCACTGCCTCTGAGCATTCATGCATTTGATTTTGACTCATAAGAATGCTCACGGGGGCCCTGATCAAATGGTCAGGGAAATGAGTGGGAAAAAAACCTCCTTGATAGCTATTGGATCAGACCCCAAAACCACATTTTAAGTTTGCATGTTACAATACTCACAAACATCAAATTGCACATGGGAGTATTTGCACCGGAACTGCTATATTAATTTGAGGTGGGACACTGCTTAATACAGCAGCTAGACATAGGTCTCAAAGCCTTGCTCCTCCCATGAAAGGCTACACACTAGAGCTGCTTGGAACATCTTTTCCATAATGGTGTTTCACTGAAGCGGAAACATTTCACAGAGAAATGTTAGTTGCAAGGTTTTGTTTGTTTGTTTGTTGGTTGTTGTTGTTGTTGTTGGGGGGGGGGGGGGTGGACAGTGAAGACAGGAAGGGAAGAGAGAAAGAAAGAAAGAGACAGACACTAACTACAGCTAGGGAGAGGGAGACCCAGTTTCAAGTTCCTGCTCTGCCTGATTCAGAGCAGAGTTCTTTATCCCAGATCACTCCAAACTTGAAAGCTCTTAGGTAAAATTTAGATTGTTTATTTATAGTTTAAAAATCAAAATAATATAAAAATAAAACACTGATTTATATAATCCTTAGCTTGATCCTTCTGCTGCACTCTCCCTCCTCCCTCAAGATTTCAGTTCAGTTATCTGTTCACAACTTGTTTAATGACATTTCATGATGCCCAAAGTGTCACATGACAGAAGTGACGTAGGTTGGAATTGAAGTCATAGGCATCACTCCATGGATCTTCCACTTCCAGATTACACACACACACACACACACACACACACACACACTGCCTGACATAATTCCATTTTTGTTAAAATGTTCCAAAGTATTTGCTTTTCTTCCAATGTTGTTGTTAAAAATGAATTATCATCCTCTAATCATCTCTACTACATATACATATGTAAATACATTGTGTGATGCATGATGATACAAAATTCAGTGTAAACTCTGAACGCAGTCAATAAATATTATAATAGCCTAGTGTTTCTGAGGAGTTGGGAAAAAGGTGTGTGGGCCCAATAAAAAATATATACAATTTTCTAAAATTCCTTCATCTTGTTTAATTGTACTCTCTCCATGAGAGATTCAAAGCCATAGTGATGTCTTCAAACCATCTCCTGAGTCTAAGGCTACATCTACACTACAGGGAGGGGTCGATTTAAGATACGCAAATTCAGCTACGCGAATAGCGTAGCTGAATTCGACGTATCGCAGCCGACTTACCCCGCTGTAGGGACGGCGGCAAAATCGACCTCTGCAGCTTCCCGTTGATGGCGCTTACTCCCACTTCCGCTGGTGGAGTAAGAGCGTCGATTCGGGGATTGATTGTCACGTCCCGACGAGACGCGATAAATCGATCCCTGAGAGGTCGATTTCTACCCGCCGATTCAGGCGGGTAGTGTAGACCCAGCCTTAGACTGAAGCTCATTCAATCAGGAAACAGATGTAATATCATGTGACTTCTGATCAATCACAACTAACCAACACAGTTCTAATTATTGAATGTCAAATAAATAGTATTTGCAAGCAAAAACAACTCACAAAAACTGAGTATATTTGCAAAACATGGGAAGAAAAAGAAGCTAAATTTGTCAAGTGAATTATTTGCTGTGAATTATTTCCTCAGACCTAATCATTAAACCAAACCCTCTTTACTCAACACGTTCTGTATGAAAAGCTGTTTTAATTTCTTCCCAGTTGCATAAAGGTCTTTCGTTCAAAATTTCACTTTATTCTACTAATTAATTACTGATGTCTTTGCAGCTCTAATTTTAAAATGTTATTTGAAAGGAAACATGTTTTTGAATCAATATCAATCATCAAATTGTTGTTTTTTCTCAAAGGAAAAAACGACGCTTAGAGGCAATTAATCTTACGTCTGCACTACATTTGTTGCCATATAACATTTGTTTGTTTGTTTGTTTGTTTTATTTTTGGCCTTAGAAGAGTTTGCAGCATTGCTGACATACATTTCATTTACAAGTTATTGCATAATGTGTTTTCAAATGAGCTTCTGTTTCTTGGTATAATATGATTTCTTTGTTTCAAAAAAAGTTGGAGTACAGTGCAGTGCCCTTATAATCAAAGTGTTCTGGTAGGTGTCTAGTGAGTTTGCTGTTCTTTGGTCAAACAGCCTGATTTTGATCTTATTGCCAGGCCTGATGCCTCTTCAGTGCCCCCTCATGGTCAGTTGTGGCTCTGCAGCACCCAGTTTTCCTCTCACACAGGGCTCCTCAAGAACTCCACAAAGGCCTAATAACACCACCTCTTCTTAGAGGTCTACGTTATTAATAAAGTTCAAAATAAACACACAAGAGACTTCCACCCCAATCTCAAGTTGGGCACATTGTCCCTGAGGTGTCTGTCTATCTTCAACTTTCCAATATAGGCATAGTTTTTCAGCCCTACCTAGGCCACTCCCTGCAGCCCACCCTGGGCTCCATTAAACACTCCCTGTTCTCATCTGAGAAACCACTCCTAGGTCTTTCTACCTGCCATCTTGCACAGGCTCACAATGCCCAAACCCTTCCCCTTGGACAAGGGTCTCCTACAGGAACCTCCTGCTGTCTACAGCCTTAGCCACATTTCCCTCTTCTTGTTGCCTTGGCTATTTAGAGACACCAGTTGTCCTCTGTCAGGCCCCATCGAGAGGCTATTAATGAGGCTCTGGTGGGCCAGGCCAGTTCCTCCTTAAAGGGCCCAACTCACCTGTGACATAGCCAGTGGAGTTATGCCCATGTAAAAGCAGTGTAAGCGAGAACAGAAGCAGGCCCTCGGCAACTGAGGTTTACTGTAATTGTGTACAGTGTTCTGGGCTAGATTCTACAGTGCAATGTTGGGGTATCCTTCAGACACAACAGACAGACATGCGATTAGGGTATTCTATGTCTTCAGACATGACCAATGGACACACAGGAATACACGGAGACTGGAGTCTTTGGTTACGGTTGTGCACTTATAGTAGCAGAAGCTTAGCTACACCTGCAGAAACATCCCCCACATCTCGAGGAGTGAGCACCGAGATCCTTTTGCATTTCCTCTTTATTGTAATCATCAGGCCTCCCAACCCATAGAAGGGGTTGTTATTGAGCACTTAGCTGTCTGTCAGTAAACACCTGCAAACTTGTGGTTTGGGGGTTTTCTGTATGCGTCTTCCACTGGCAACTTACCAGACAGAGTCAATGTCAGATAGAGCCAGCCCCCACATGCAATATGACCATTTTTTCCAACACTGCTGGACCTAAAGCTGGTATCCAATCCCAGGATGCTCACCCCAGTTCCAGGTAGGGGGATGTCCTAGTGATGAAGGTCCAGTCTAGAAATTTTTACCTACAGATCTCTCCTGTTCTAGCCTTCCCATTGGCTCTTCTAGCCAGGTGCCCACTCACCTCTCCCTACCCATGCATAGCAGTGACTTTTTAACCCTTTATAGGTAGAGTAATTAGAGAACAGCTACTAAGGGGGATTTTATAGCTACTGGCTGGCTGGGTGTCCACAAAAGGGAGCTATCCCCACCCCCCTTCATTTATCACAACTGGGTGTATTCACCTATGTAAACTTTTGCTTTTTTATGTACCACGTCTTGAAATCTTTAAGGACTCTGTACTCTGCAGAGAGGGGCAGCCAGATTGTTTGTTCTGCCATGGAGACTTTACTTTTGTTTTTTCTCGCTTCCAACCTGAAATTCAGATCATTCTAACCATAATTTTCTGTTTACAATTTTTGTTAGGAAACAACATAACAATAGATGCGAACTTGCAGCTCTGCCCATAATTAACAGTGGGTAAAAGATTGTGTATGCGGTGATTTGCAGATTTAAACCTGTAAACTCCCCCCACCCCCACCCCAAAAAAATAGAAGTTATCATTGAAAAATCAGAGCTTAAATGTCTATTACAAAGTTCTTACAACTAAATAAATGAGAGAGTGCACTTGCTTTGTAATTAGTTATCTTTTATTTCCTTATTCTTTGAGAGATTGAATCCAGTTTGTTTTATTACTAATGAGACCAGAAAGCTGCTCTTGAAAACAAATAGACACTCCATTGTTTTGAAACATGTGGCTTTAGTTTTGATCAACATTTGGGGATGCTGGCGTATGTGCTGTGGCCAGAGCAAATTGGGCATAGCCAGGAGGCCACTATGCTGCACTACTCTCTAGTGCATACTCCCTATACTACCAGTGCAGGATTACTTCATACAGGATCTTTTCAAGTGCTTTCTACAACTAAGCTTTAAATGTCCCCAAATGATAGGATTTATACCATTCCCCGTGAGACAGTATTCTACAGTGTTGCCAACTCCTGACATTTTATCATGAGTCTCATGATATATGGAAGAGTTAAAGTATCTAGGGGTCTTGTTCATGAGCAATAGCAAGCGGGAGCATGAGATCAACCGGCAGATTGGCGTGCTGGTGGCAGTGATGTGGGTGCTGTACCAATCCGTGGTGATGAAGTGGGAGCTGAGTTCTCGGAAAAAGCTCTCGGTTTACATCTTGATTTATATCCCCATCCTACGGTTATGAACTTTGAGTAATGACCAAAAGGATGAGATGGCAGGTACAAGTGGTGGAAATGAAGTTTCTCTGCAGGGTGGCTGGGCTTACTCTCCGAGACAGGGTGAGGATCTCAGCTACTAGGGAGGGCCTCGACATAGAGCGGCTACTCCTCCAGATCGAAAGGATCCAGTTGAGGTGGTTCAGGCACCCAATAAGGATGCTCCTGGGAAGCTTCTGTTGGAACTCTACCAGACACGTTCCATTGGACAGAGGCCCTGAGGCTGATCTAAGACACGCAGGAGGGATTATATCTCCCGCTGGCCTAGGAACGATGGGGAATCCCCCAGGAGGAGCTGGAACCTGTTGCGGAGGAAAGGGAGGTCTGGTCCTCCCTATTCTCCATGCTGATGCTGTGACCCTCACCAGGAAAAGTGGCATAAAGAAAACAGAAGAAGAAGAACTCTCATGATATTTGATATTTTTCTTAAAGCCCCATCTCCTGGAGTCATTTAACAACTTGAAAATCTCTTTTTTTTTTGAAAGACTAACTCTTATAATCGTGGAAAAAATCTGGAAAACAATAATTGTAATCCCTGAATTCTCTTCAGTTTTAGGTATCCAGAACTAAACAGTCAGCCCATCTATTCTATCCTACCTAGTTCCTATAGCCCCCATCACCATTGTATCAGACCACCTGCCAAGCATTTAAAATAATGAAGAACAATAGCAATACAGATGTTTTCAAGAGAGCCGTACTGAGAGGTCCTTCCAGATGCACTTTCCAAAGGTAACTATTATTATCCCCATTTTAAAAGTGGGGAAACAGAGGCCTAGAAAGATTAAGTAATTTGTCAAAATTACACAGCAAGCCACTGACAGAGTCCAAAACCCAGAGGTTCCAATTCCCAGCCAAGTGCTCTAACCATTAAACGTCTGCCTCCCATTTGGCTTTCTTCTATTTTTATTATTATATTCTATGGTCAATATAGCAATAAAACATTTCAACAGACGAAAGGCAGCAAAGTTCAAATGTAAAGCTGATTGTATTACTGTAAAATCCTATACTTCGTTGCTATGAGGAATGTTCTTCATTTAAACTTCTGAATTTGGGATTCTTCAAAGTGTTGTGCCCCTGTATGTATCCCAGACTGGAAGGGGAGCTTAATGTTGCTTCAATTTGTTTGTTTTTTTCTGACACAGAAGAAAAGCAGATTTGCTAATAACCTCCCTGATGCCTCAAAGAAATCTTTGAAGCGCACGCTAATTAGCTGCAATTCTGCTAATATATCTGTATTTTCTTGCTTTTATTTACATCTCTTGTTTTTTTATGACTAAGAATATTTCCAAGAAAGCGGGCTCTTAGTTGCTTAGAAGTTCATCTGCTCCTGCAGCTTGTTCTTTGCTTAAAGTCATACTCCTGTGTTAGTGACACCTAGCCCACTCCTGTAGTCATTAGGCCTTATGTAATGAATCCATGCATGGCAGACAGCAGATACAATTACTATATAAATCAAACTCACATGGGGGAGCCAGGAATAGAACCATGATCCTTCAGTTTCAAAAAACCACAGGTTCTGATCATTTGTGCTATGGCTAACCACTCTTTTACCTGCTCTATGGGGCAGCCACTGCAAAGCAACAACATTCACTAATAGATGAAAACTCAGTATTTCACACTAACTCAAGAAAAACTCTCTTTGACTTAGTGTAGTTCTCACTAATGCTAAGCTCTTAGGTAGTAGCATCGGTCCATAATGCTTTCTATTATCTTCAGTAGGTTACCCTATCCTGGCAGATGATGACCTCGCCTCAGGGCTTGTTTACACTGGCACTTTACAGTGCTGCAACTTTCTCGCTCAAGGGTCTGAAAAAAACACACCCCGAGCGCAGCAAGTTTCAGTGCTGTAAAGCGCCAGTGTAGATAGTGCGCCAGGACTGGGAGCAGCATTCCCAGCACTGGTAGCTACGCCCCTCATGGAGATGTTATTTTTAGCTCTCTCCCTGCACTCTTCAGCGACAACACAAGCCACGTTAAAGCGCTGCTGCGGCAGCACTGCCACAGCAGTGCTTTAACGTTGCCACTGTAGACAAGCCCTAAGTTACACAAGCTTTTGTCATCCCTTGGCTGAACTACAGAAACGTCATATAACTGGGCACAAAACCATCAGTGCTTAGGAACCTCCAAGTAATACAGAACACTGCAGCACATCTCCTCGGCAACACAGACTATCTCAAGCACATCAAACCTTTTCCCCATCCCTACAACGGTTTCCCATAGAATTTGGAATCAAGTTCACAATCTCAGTCCTTATCTTCAAGGTGCTCCATGACCTGCACCCAGGACATCTAAAACACTGCTTGAAGCTCTGGAATGAAGACCATGATCAACATCTTCACTCCTCTGGCACAACAGAACTTCCTATTATAAGGGTAAAGTTAAATTGTATGGCAACCAGAACTTTCTTGAGCACTGGTCCGACAATGTAAAATGAACTCCTGCAGACCATAACAAACCTCACCACCTTCTGCTCCAAGTCCAAGGCATGTTTTTTTGACCTTGACTTCTCTAACATAAATGTATAGCAACATGAATATTTATTAAAAACAAAAACAAAAACCAAAGAGGATGAGAGAACATAGAGTGACAGATGAATAGTTGCATTACTTAATGCATTATGGGAAAGTGCTCATATACTACAGTGATAAGCACAATATAAGAAGCTATACAGAACAGAATAGGATGTTTCACATGAGTAAAGACTGCAGAATCGAGCCCATCATATATAGAGATGAGTGAAATTATTCAGAACTTTTGCCCAAAGCAATAGGTTGTATGAGCCAAATTCAGTCCTGACATTAGATCTCCCAGTTCTAATTAATTCTCTCATATTATTTCTGGTTATTTTTCATATGTGCGGTGTTTCTGTATTCTTCAGCAAGACACAAAGCATTAAATGAACCCACAGGAATGGGAGAAAAGAAACAACCCTAGGATCTGCTATGGGAAATGAGTAGTCATTAATACAGAAATAGTCACTGAGAGGGAAGATGAGGGAGCACTGGAGTTCAAACCACCAACTTCAGACAATGGACTAAAAAAAAAGAACACAGGAGTAATGTATTTCCATCACATTGACCATAGTGTAAGTTCAAGGAGAGCTCCCATTATAAAATTTGAAAGCCAAAGTCATTTGGAAATGGTATGAAGGGCTGAAATGAAAGATCAATGACAAAACTTTCACTTTCATGAATAGCCAGAATTATCTTCCATGCTATATATTGAAGCAAGTGGTGTCTGTTTATTCCCTGTATTATCAGATGTTCAAGTGAATCATCTGCCAGACAGGAAAATATTTTAGTTGGCTAGTGTGAATATGGCATAGTGCATAGGCTTCTTTTATGGTTTTCCCTTCACATTTAGCTCACTCTGATGTTCTTTCCATTCTTGGTGACATCAGGAAAGGATGCAGTCAAATGATAAGGATGGAACAAAGATCCCCTTTGTGTACTAAGCAGTAAATCACTTGCAGAATTGAGTATAGGAGTTGGTTGCAAAAATCTCTCTTCCCTGTATAAATGCATAACTGTTAGGTTTGGTGGTAAATAAGTTAAGGAGTGTAGATTTTAATTACAAAATAAAAGTTATGGTCTGTCCTGTGGGGAAGGTGTTGCATTTAGGATGTATTGCCATTGGGCCATGTCAGAGATGAGTTTTAAACAATTTAGCAAGTATGTGCCTAATTTGAGTACATAATCACCATTATTACATATTCACATACATAACTGCACTTGCAAAAGACCATAATTAGCCCTTTATACATGCAAGTATGCAATAGAGTTGAGAGAGTTAATATCTCACAAGACTAGGCCATAGAAAACAGGAGATGTGACACACACCAGCCAGTACATGACATGGTTCGTTATTCGTCCTTCAAGTTCAAGAATGACTACGACATCACTGATTGGTTTGGTTTCTGTGAACATGTGAGTAGCTGATCAGGACAATGTGAGCTTTGAACAGTCTGTGGCACACTGAACAAGAGATTCCACTATGGGTTTCTTGATTAAAAGTGGGTATGCTGCTATTGCAATATTTATGCTGATGGCACTTCTGCTTTACCTCAGCAATTCTCCTATAGACTGTAGCTCCAATATGGATGAGACTTCACCAGATAGAATGATCATGAATGAGATCTTCCCAAAACTCTGGGTCAATGTTGAAACACCTCAAGTATAACTTGAGGGCGTCCTTGACATGTTTTTTTTTTTTCTGGCCTCCTTGAGAGGGTTTCCCCCTTTAGCTCACCATAACAGATCTTCTTTTTCTTTCAGTTGTTCATCTGACATTCTGGTGGCATGGCCTGCCTATCTCATCTGTGATTTCATCAACAGAGTATGCTATGGTCTATTATCAGTTTCTGCTATCTGTCATCTGCTGCACAATGCTCCTTTGTTCCTTTCTGGCTGATAGTGGGACACCTGTTAGTACAGGCACAAATGGGAAATGCATCACAACAAACAGTTCCAAGAAACACAGGCGTAAGTAGTTATGTGCAAATGTCAAACAATGACAAAAGTGATTTCACTGCACATCAACACATCATTTTCTATTAAAAACAATATGTAGCACATAGATAAGCCATAGAGCTCAAAAAACTTTGCCAAATTGGGTAAGCATTATAAACCACATATTTTATACATGAGATGACTGATTCATAGATTCTAAGGCCAGAAGGGACCATTGTGATCATCTAGTCTGACTTCCTATATAACTCTGTCCACAGCACTTCCCCAGATTAATTCCTATTGAGGAACTGTCTACATGGGAACACTCAGGAAAATTAATCTGAATTAGCTAAAGTTGTGAATCAAAAGTGGATTAGTTAAACTTCATTAGATATCTTGTATGGATCCTCCCAATCAGAATTAAAATGGACTCAGTTTTGTTTAATTCACTTAAGTGAATTAAGATAAATCAAATTCAGGCTATTTTAATTCTTAATGAGAGAATCCACACAGAGAGTTTAAAGGCGTTTAACTAATCTGCTTTTAATTTAAACCTTTAGTTAATTCAATTAACTCTCCTGAGCGTCCCCATATTGACAAGCCCTGAACAATAAAGAGGTTAAAATGAGCAGTACCTGTCACACAAAGAGTCTGTGACATAGCTGGGAATATGGCTCAGGTCTCTGGATTTGCAGAACTGTGTTCAGTCCATTGAGGTATGTCTAAACTGAAGATGGGAGCAAGCCTCACTGTCCAGTAGACAGATTTGTGTAATGGGCCTCACACTAACACTAAAAATTGCTGTGTGGACATTATGGCACCAGCAGAGGCTCAGAATAGCTACCTGAGCTTATCCAGAGAGGGTAAGGTAGCCTTGAATTTAGGTGGCTAGCCTGAGTCTCTGTTGCTGCCACAATGTCCACATGGCTATTTTTAGGGTTCTACCATAAGCCCCACTAACACAAGTCTGTCTATATGGGCCGGGAGGTTTGACATACTCTGACGCTAGCTAACCTCTTGGTATGAGCAACGGAACTGTGTGGAAGCAACCTGTTTAGGTATGTGGGGGTTGAGAACTGAGGGACTTAGAGATTTGGAGTAAGTGTGAGATATCACTGGTGACTGAATGAAAAGTGGAGCGATGACTGAACCTATAAAAAGACGCTCTAAAAACATTTCCCTCTTCCCCCAAAATATGTTCCAATGATTGAAGAAAAAAGGATGAACCCCATAGTAATTTTGACTGCCTCTAATTTTAAAATATTATTTTGTACAATATTTTCCTTAGTTCTATAGCTTCCTAATTCTTTCCAACAAGCAGCCTTGTTCTTCATTTCCATCCTCACAACTCACTTCTTTTGTTCACGCCTCTATCACAAGATGCTCTGGTATTATATGTTCTTACTTCTGATTGTTTAGAACCAGGTTATGACTCCATTTCTCACACTGAGAGTAGTTCCTTACTCTATAAGTAGACTACTCATAAAATAAAGTACCACTTAACATGAGTAGCAGTGGCACAATCTCATTCTACATGTGTATTGTATGTATCTAATTTCTGTCTGTGACAAAGAGGGGGGGGGGGATGAGCTTGATGATCCTGGTTTTTATTCCTGGCTCTGCCACCAACTTCCTGTGTAACCTTTGGCAAGTCACTTCTCTACATATCTCAGTTTCTTCACCTATAATCTAACAATAATGACCTTCTTCACAGGGATGAGACTTTATTACTAAATATTTGTAAAATCCTTTTGAGATCCTCAAATGGGAGGGACATTAGAAATTCAGTGCATTAATACTGACTCATACTGTAAACTCATTGGGGCATCACCTTTCTTCATCTTGGTAATGGAACATGTGCACTTGTACTCCCGTACAGATAGGAAAATATTAAAATCACTCTCTCTTTCTGGTTTTGACAGTGCTCTGCTGTCTATTACATGGACTTTTCATACCCTCTAAATTTACATTGTACAGATGCTCAGATTTTTGGTGGAACTTCTTGTTGACAGGCCAGTTTAAGATGTGTTTTCTCAGCTCATGGTATACGTGAGCATATGTTTATATGTGTAATTTTCTCAAAAAGCCGGTGTGTGCTGCATGAGGCCAGGGTCATCAAACTTTCAAACATTTGTTCAAGGAAAAAATATTAAATATTTCCAAAAGTTAACGAGCTAGAAGTCTAGCAGTAGGAACGAGAATCAATCATTCATGCCAAAAAGACTGGCACAGTGATTTCAGCACCAAATTTGAATTAATGAGATTAGGGTTTTGTGACAGTAATCTTGGTCAAAAATAACCCTCTCTTAACAGCTTAGTATGTGATATTTTTTCCAGGCAGCTGCCCTCCTACCCCAGAAGTGGTTGCATTTCATTGGTGAAATGGCTGCTGCATATTTAGTTTGTAAGCCACTGAAGTATAATTTGAGATAAAAGAGAATATATTAAATTTAAGATCCAGATTCTGATATCCTTACATTGAAGTTATGGAGGAAGGTATTACTTAATGTGAGTAAGGTACTATTCAATGGGCCACGTTGTGATAACCTTACTCTGTGAATTGTCCCAAATGAAAATAGTCAAGTAGCAATGTGCACTTCAGTATAAAATGAGCCTCAGACGATACTGTCAATTGCTACATGTAGCATTTAGCTGCTCATAAATAGCAAACACTTTGATGCCCAAAACGTAAATGACAACAGACAGAAGTGCTACTTCCCTTGCCAAATTACTTTGTTCAAATTGACAAACTACTTTAGAATAGGATTGCATTCATCTTTAGACACACTGCAACACATGAGATTCTTGGTTTGATTAAATCAGAAGCACTGCAGTTTAAATCATTGTGAAAGCTTAACTTATTCCAAGAACAATTGTCCTTCTTCCACTACTTTTTTTTTTTGAGGGGGTGGGTAAGGAAGATTGGGGGATAGCTCCAGGATAGTGGTACTAGCCAGAGTAAGACTTTTCTATCACTACACCTGTATATATTAGTCTTCTCCTTAGAGTTTTGTCTAGTCCCTCTTTCTTAAAGAATAGGTTCAACTCTATGAAAAGTGCATGACTGAAAGAATAATTACATGCTTTACTTGTAGTTACCTATCCATTAATTTTACAAATCCACCCAATAATGTCATTACGGGTTCTGCAACTATTATTGGCCCCATTCCCAAAATTTACCAAACTGATTCTTCCTACCCTAAATGTAGAAATTCATACTGATAAAGAACTTTCCACTGTTATATTTGTTGTAAAGGCAAACCAGCTGAGCATCCATAAGTAACACCTCAAAAACAAACGAACAAACATTACGCTCACAGAGATTCAAAATGGAGAGTGGAAGAGTGGAAGAGTCTCTCTGGAAATACCAGATCTGAAAGAGGGCTCATACTGGAATGACATCAGAAGTACCATGCTATCAGGAAACATTACTACTGAAAGCCATGACTTCTGAAAGTGGCATCACCAGGAATAGGCAAAAGAACAGGTTAGCGCCCTTAATGGATAGGTGATCATTACAATGTTTTGCACTTACATAGCACCTTTCATCTCAGAGTACATAATACAATGACACACATTACTAAATTAAACCATGCAATATCTCAGAGAGACAGAGAAATACTATTGCACTTATTTTAGGAGTGTATATTCTGAGGCACAGAGATGTTAAATAATTGTGGAATTAGGTCACACAATGAGCCAATAGCAGACTGGGAAGCAAAGGCCAAGAGTGATAATCTTGACCCCAGCTCTAACAACTAGAAGACTACGGGCAAAAGAGCATCACATAGTAATAGCCACCTACTCCTCATGGTTGGCTGTAGCTTCCATTTGTGGCACCATCTTAGCTTTTGTTAAGAGCATTTCTCTCCTTTCATTATCTGAATTCCAAACCCTGCTTTCCCAGACGTAACAAAGCCTGGGGATGGAACAATGAATTCCATGCCTCAAGACCAATCATTTATAAATTTGATAGAATCACTTTGCTATCCTTCATGCAATAACGAATAACGCCTTCTCCTCCACCTTTATTTTTTCACATGTAACTAGCTGGTTTGATGTCTGCATTTTAAAATAAATGTCATTAGTGTTAACACCAAGAAACACTTGTTGTTTTGTGCCTTTGGGGCATTTTAATGTAACCCTTCTGCCAGGTAGTGTTGGCAGCAACAAGGGTTGGGTTCAATATCTAAGGGTTCCTCTTAACAGTACAAAGCAGAACCGTCTCAAGCCCCCATCCAATAATCTGGGAAACTACACATCACCCCTGGGCGCATCTGAGAGGCAATACTTCCTCTCTCTCAAGTGCTGAGTCGGTGTATAATAAAAGACAACTTTTAATAAAAGGGAAAGGGAACTCAGCATGAATTTGTGAAAGCACCACAGTTCAAAAAGCATGTGACCATAAGCAAACACCACCCCAACAGTATGTTGAGCAGTGTCCTTTGCCTCAGTTTCCCACCTTGCGGTGTAAATGTCCAAAGAATGAATATCCCTTTAACATGACACTCACATTCCCCTCCACTGCAAGCTCACTCAGAATTGGTTGTTCTTGGTCAGTGAAGACCCAGAATTCAGAGGTGCATTCAGGGTTCACTTCCCACCCTGAAAGGGGGGTGTTGAGCAATGTCTCTGCTGCTGCAACTGGTTTATGGGTGATGCTATCTCTGCCGCTGTTTGCTGCTGCTTGCCACTGCTGCTGCTGTTTTCCCTACCACCGCTGGCTGCGGCTGCTATCTCTGCCACTCTTTTCTTTGTTATCACTGCAGCTGCTTACTACTCACTGCCAGGTCTGCAGCGGTGTGTTCTGAGGTTCCACCGCTTAGCCCAGTCTTAATGATTTCACTGGGTAGCAGGGAACTTCAGTGTTGTTTTTCACTAAAACGCTCTCCACAAACTCGATCTAAGGCTTAGCCCCTAAACCTGCTCCTCAATGATTCATCACTAGTCCACACCATGGTAACACCACACCTTATCTCTTTCACTAGGATTTGGCATCCATACTTCCTGCTTAGCAAGTGAGATTCAGTCTAGGGTGACCTCCTCAGTTAGGGCAGGTTAAGTACAGTTCTGCTGCCCTTTATTCATACAATAAGGATAACATTTCAATGCCCCTGTATTCAATACTAAAGTGAAGTGCAACCGAAAATTAGCCCAAAGTGATCACTTTGGTAAAGCAGTTCCATGAGCACCTAGGCAGAGTAGGCGTGTCTATGCAAATACTGCCTGGTCCTGAAGCCTTTTTCCCCATTCATCACTAGATGCCAAGGGAGAGCTCATTCAGACCCTGCTTACATTAAAATATGAATTCCATGAAGTATGTCAGCGCAGAACAGCATGACCTACTTGAGTGTATGAGTCCTGATTTTCATAGGTGCTGAGCTATTCAACTCTCATTAAAATCAATGGGAGCTGCAGCTGATAGCACTCTGAAGAATGATGCCAGTAATATTTACCACCAATCCAAACGAGAAAGGTCAGGAAAAAACAACAACATTGCCATAGGGATCAAGCCTTACTCACAAAAAAACTTTTTTGTTTCTTATATGCATCCTCTGACCTATCATTTCTTTCAAGGGGGTCTTGAAAGCAGTATTTAAAAATAGTTTCAGGAGGCTCTTTCGAACCTCACAAGCTAAGCAGAGACATACCTGCCAGTCAACATGAGGACTGAAGATCTACTCGGAAAACCCAGGATGCTGTAAGAAATGGCCCAAATGATTCAGTACAAAACTAATACCCTTGCATGGCATTATGAGGCACTGTGCTGCAACAGGAGCCGCCTTTTGATGAAGTGTGGGCTACTGGTTGTCATTAAAAATCCTATGATACTTCTTTGTGAGAATATGGGTGTTAGCCCTGATGTCTGGGCCAAATACCAAATTGAATAGTCACATTCTACCTACCTAAAAGTCCCCCTGCAGTTTCAATTATAGAACATTCATTGTTATTGGATCTAGAGGTTTGCTGCATAAAGGCTTTTTCCACCTTCCACCCCAGTGGCAAGTGAAATGATCCCGGAGTTTATAAAGTTTTTAAAGCTCTTTGGATGAAAGGCAGTCTATAAATATCAGTTATCTGATCAGCTCAATTTCTGAATGCCACATAAAGAGGGATATTTTGATTCTCTTCCCAGACTTTTTTGCGCAATCAATCCTCCCTCCTCTGCATATTCTATTACCACCTTCTAATGATTGGAGATGTATAATCAGACCTCAGAAATGAAGCATGCTGCTGCATCATTCATAATGAAATGCATTCTTTCTTATAGCAACACAGGGTGCAGATGGCTTCTATGCTGTTAGCAAGAGCATCAATCCAATAAGCAAACATTCAGTCTTAGCTGATGTGCTTTTCTATTTAGCAACATTTGTTTTAATTGCTGGGCAGATAGGACCAAACTGTATCCAATACATCTACCTGTCATTTCAATGTCTGGGTGCATAAAGGAATAGAACAATTAATAATGACCAATGTAATACTTATCCATAATCAGAGGCTGCTATGTAAAGAATATTTAGTAAGTGCATGGTGATCACATCAGCTAGAACATTACATTGCTGGAAGCAATTACTATTTACGATGCACAAGATTCAAAAGTAGCATCAATTTGAACTGCACAGAGGAGGATAAAACAAACCCACAAACAAGCAGTGTTCCTAAAATACTCTAACATGCATTATTAAATTGTTCCCTCTCCCCCTTCCCCCGAATATTACAGAGACAAGGTGGGCTCATTTCTATGTTTATGAGGGATACTAAAAATTACAAAACAGCGAGTGGGCAGCAGGATATTGTACAGAGACAAGGTCAAAAAGAATAAATTTCTACTCTTGAACAGTGCCCGCACACACGCACACACAGACACAGACACGGGAATTGCTGCTTAAACCATTCTCTGTTTTTTCTCTATAAATGTGTAATAGAGCTTATTCAGAGCCAATATCTCATATATAATATATTTAGCTAGCGTAACAAACAGAATATTAGCTCTTAGTAATATTTTGCAAACACTACACCTGCTTTGGGCTCATCTCAGGAAGGTACAAGTGTTCAATAAATCAAGTCAAACATGGTTATTGGGTAACCTAACAACTATTGTCTCATTGGGCCTGATCCCGCAAGCACTCTGGACCAGATTTTTAAAGATATTTAGGAGACAAAACATTCAGATAGGCACTTGGACACTTTTGGAAATCCCACTAGGTGCCTAACTACCATTGTCCAGTAGGCACCAATCTACATCTTTAAGCACCTAAATAACTTCAGAAATCTGTCTCTCTGTTACTAGAACTCCCTATCTATATATGAGCCTGGAGCCAAGCAACATTGCACAAAAGGATACAAGACCAACAAACTCATTTTATTTGTGACCAAGACAAGTTTGAATCCCATCCCCTAGAATTAAAAACAAACCAAAACGCAATGAGGAAGATTTGAAATGTTGATCCTTCTCTAGTAGCATGCCTCCAATATTTCAACAAGAGGCTACAACCATCCTTTCCCAGCTGTTAGCCTGTGATAAACCCTCTGTAGCCGGGATAATTATGATCACCAAAAGGAGGGGGAAAAGGAGTGAAAAATCCATTTGTTTGTTTTCCATTTAAGCAAAAATGTTTTCTAATACCGAAAGGAGGAGGCAAAAAGTGCTTGATAATCTTATAGGAAGTGCAGGTGTTGGGAATGTTTATATGTTGAGCATCAAAAATATACTAAGTGTATTGTAGAAAGCAAAATGATCAATTGATGTAATTTGAAGGAAGGAGAAGGGTTGTAAATGTTCCAACAGGCCTAAATCCCTTGGAATTTTACCATTTATTTAAAAAAATTAAAAATTGACTCTGGGTGTTTTCCCTGTGAATTTTATTTCCCATTTGGTGCCATCTGGTCTGTTTCAAAGTATATTTATTTAGTCTTAATACAATTTCTCTTCAAATCTTACTGTACAATCTTTAACATACAACACAGATAAACACCAGCTGTTTTTTGTCAAAATAATGGCTTTTTTCTAAATCTTTTTTGTTTTACAAAGTTTTTGCCTCTTTTTAAAAAATAATCATTGTGATTTTTCATTTTTGTTAAACATTTTCTTTATAAGTTTATCAACATTCTTAATTTGCCAAAAAAAATCAGTTTTTGCAGTAAAGAAAAAAAATCAATAAATATTTCAAAACAAAAGAACTTGTGGGGTCTTTAAAATGAAAAATGGCTCTATTTGAACCTGGCAGAATGGAACCAACTTTGAAATTTCAAGATCTTGCACAATTTTTTTTCTTACATTTCCCAACCATCTCTAATAAAATATCCCAATATGAATTTAATGGAAAGGCTCTGTCAGTATACATGCTATATTCATGTGTGCTAATGTGTCAATACAAAACAAAGTCTTCCACAGGGATTAAAACCTCCAAACCAATCACCCAAAGCCCAAGAGATGAGGCTTGCAATATTCCCAAAAGGTTAAGGGCTAGTCTGCAGTGGAGTGATACTGATTTACATCATCTGACGAGTGGGCCATAGATCAGGATGTTCTCAGACCAAGGGGAGAAGAGAAAAAACCCCAACCAACAGTCTCTCTTCTACAAACTAGAGAACTGTCATAATGTTTACTTTCCAGAAACATCATCTATCTGGCAGGGATGATTTAGAATTATTCTGAAAGTAAGTGAGCCCCATCAGGAGCAGAATTATCACCACAAACCTCCTTCCATTTGGTGGTGGAATTTTAACAAAAGACTGCCAGGATCCCACTCTGGAAGGTCTCTTTCCTTGTCTCATCTCCGAGGCTTTGTCTGACTTAGTACATCAGTCTTGTACATCTTTGCTCTACTCATATGGAGTCCTCTGTCCAGTAAATGAAAACAGATAGAGGCAGGGTGGCTGCTTTGCAGCTTTGTGTTTCCTTCCTAAATCCACTGGAGCATGAAGTTTCACTAACAGAGAAATTAAAATACATGGTTCCTTGGTTTTCAGGAATGCGACATTGACTTAAAATTAAGCTCCAATGCTGCCCAAGCCCGATATATGTTAACATTAGCCCACAACAGGGGTAGAATAGGAGAGAAAATGGATACACCAGGCCAAAAGTTCGGATAACAGATAAATAATCAACCATGGCAGAAGAGGAACTATATGGGGAGGAAGATAATGCAGATTACTTTACTCTGGGAATTGAAATAGCTTGTGGTAATGATTAAACACTGAAATACACTGGTAGTTTGAAAGAGATAACAGCAGAAAAGCATCCTTCCCTGCCCTGTAAATCATATCCTGAAATGTTAGGATTATTATTATTTTTATTTGAAACCTTACCTTAATATAATAAAATGTGCGTGGCTGATTTTCCAAAAAACATTTAAAGGAGATGTTTTCCCATTTGGGCTTCCCATTAATTATAACCAATATGTGTATTTATTTAAGACTTTTTCAGGATCCTCAGAGCTCAACTCATTTTCTTTCACTTTTACCTCTAAAAGAGACAACACACCTTTTGCAATCAAATGCATGGGCCTGATTCTGATCTCACTCTCACAAAGTAATGAGGGGTAACATCACTAAAGTCAGTGCCATTAGACCACTATACAGCTTCATAGTTTTCTTAAATTGTACTTCTAGTCAATCTATTTCTCATTAACTACTAGACAAGAGAGGATACATTTCCATGCAGTAGGACCTATCTGGTGGCTGTGCTCTGACAAGTGCAAGATCCTGGTTCAATTCCTCATTTAAATCTATTGTTTCTCCAAGCTATCAGAGTTTGGGAAATGCTGAGGAGCAAAGCATTCAGTTCTCACATCACTGAGCAGTGACTCCCTTTTGCAGCCAACCCAGGTAGTATGTTGAATATTGGAATCATGTTCTATTCCTTCTCAATCCATAACCCAGGGCCTACTGCTCATGGGCATACATTTGCTGCGTGTGTTGGAGAGGGAAGGACTGGAGGTATCCTCAGAGTTCCTACAGGGATGCAGAAGTGTTTTCTTGATGTGCAGGGGAGGTCCCCATATTTTAATATATGCACGCATGTGTGTGACATACTGGAGCACAATCCAGATTAGTGAGGGGCTGTGTCATCCCTGCCCTGAAACCTTGGGTACCTTATAATGCCTTCCTGTAGTAGCTCTCACCTCGGCCACTCACAAACAGCCTTCCAGCATGCAGCCACATCCTGAGTGCCTGTGTGTAACTGCAGCCTGCCAGTCACACCATGGCTCTCACCAGACTTGCTTATACTGCTGGGTGACCCCAACAAACACACAGTCCCAGGTTTTCCCCTATAAATTTAAATCCTGTACTGCCAGCCCTCTCTGGGACAGTACAAATATATTAATTCCGTTATTCCTTTAAGGTAGCGGTTCTCAACCTGCAGCCCACAGCCCAACTCAGCTGTGTGATAAAGGGTGGCCCGCATCCCGGGGTCCTGTCAGGTTCCCGGCTGACCAGTGTGGAGGGGTATGGGCTGCCATGCTGCCCGGCACTGCGGGGGCGGGGTCAGGGCTGCCGGCCCACCCTGCGTGGTGACAGTCTGGGGTAGGGGCTGCCTTCCGGCCTTGCAGGGACAGGGATCTGGGGCTCCTGGACAGCTCTACGTGGCGAGGATCCAGGGTCAGGGCAGACGGCCGGCGGGGGTCCGCAGTGAATATCCGGGGACAGGGTCCGGTATCCTGCTGCCCTACCACCTGGCCCTTGTGGCCCAGGTAACACACTGTGGGCTGCATAATGTGTAATAACTTGAGAACCACTGCTTTAAGGGAATAATACGTCAGTTTATTATTGTAAATAGAATTACCCACAGTCTTCAATTGAAACACACTAGATTAGATAAAACAGTAAAACACGTTTATTAACTACAAATAGATAAATTTTAAGTGAGTATAAATACTAAGGCATAAAAGTCAGAAATGATTGCAAGTAAAATAAATATAAAACACTAGTATCCACTTAAGAAACTATCTTAGTTGCAAAGCCAACTTTTGTACCACAGATTACTGACCAAACTTTCAGGTCAGGACCCTACCCCCAGAATTGAATGGCTGTTTCTTTTTGTCTTCTCAGATGCAGAGAATGAGTTGTGCAGGGAGAAATAGAGGGGTATCTTGCGATCTTTGTCCTTCCCTTTTATAGTTCCAGTCCCCCTCTTGTAAAATGTTTGCAGCTGAGAACCAGGAGATAAAGAATCTATGTGGAAGGATGTTTGCTGCTGGATTTTTTTACCTGTTTGAACTTCCTTTGTTTTCTCTTCCTAATTGATGATTCTGTTTGCTGCTTAAGTGCAAATTATGGCAAGCACACATTCCATTGTTTAGAACAGACCTGTTTGCCGACTTCTGCTTGGGCAGGACTGTGGGGTTTGGAACATGTACTAATAACATCATAGAGGGGGATCTTATAACTTTACATACAGTGTTATACATATTTTATCAAGTGATACTTTACAAAGGCATATTTTGTACAAAGATTATTACAATAGTTTGGAGGGTGTGAATACAGGGGTGTAGTCTGTCACAATGTGTCATTTCTAAAACTTTATGGCCAGAAACATCACATTTTAAGGGGAACTGGTAGGAGAGGGGAAAGAATGAATAGACTGGGAATGGAAGAGAACTTCTGAATTGTCAACCTGCAAAGGCAAGACAAAACAGTGTAGAAATAGAAAGCATTCATTACTGTGAGAGAATGACTGTACTGCATAAAAGCACCTAGGATCTATGGCTTTTAGTGATGGATAAGAAGAGCTCTTCGCCAGGGCAAGCCAACACATCTTGCAACTTAATGTTTGAGGTTACCAACTGTACAACACGATTTTCCCTCTCACCTGGGACTGGGGAAAAACACATTTATTTTGCAGAAATTATGGAGAGGATGTATTGCAAGAGACCATATCTAATCCATCCACATAGGACTATTCCCTACTGTATGTTCCACAGTGCGAGGTTCAAACACATTCTATCTATCTCAAACACAGGAGATTCAGACACTTCCCTTCACAGATTTTTCCACAACCTAACAGATCCCCACTGAGCCATGTTCACCTCTGCATGGAAGGGAGGGTTTGAAACAGAGATGGGTGAACCAGGCAAAAACAACTTTGTGGTGGAAAAAATGAAATATCAAAGTTGTTTCCACTTTGTAGGGTTCAAAACAGAACTTTTGTTTTTTGGAACACTTTTTATGAAATGTATTTTGGAAAATGGCAAATTTTCAATTATTAGAATTTTGATTTTTCCTCTCCCTCGTTTTTTGATAGTGAACGCAATAAAATGAAGGCTGTCCATGTTTTTGTTTTCAATTTTCATTTTTTAAAATGCCCATGGTTCTTTGGGCTCCAATAAGCTGAGCCAATCTAGGAATTCTTTCCCAGTGGATTGTGGGTGAACTTTTCTATCCTTTCTGAGGACACAGGAGAATTGTGAGAAGGTGCTGGGGGACTAGCAGCCCTTGAGTGGAGCTAGCCTGGGTCCACATTGTGCATTGGTTCCGTTAGCTACTGACGAGTAGTGCTAACTTGTGTTTCAGCTTACTCTCGTTCTTGGGTCAGCAGACCTGAGTTAAAAGCACTGCCACACTTGAGTTAATAGTTTTTGTTTTGAGGACAGGAGTCATGCTGGGGGCCAATTCAAATGATAATTCAAGTTAATTTTGCAGTAAAGACAAGCCTTTTGCTCTGTCAGAAAGAAGCTACAAGAAACAGGTCCCCCAATGGTCGAGTTTGGAACTACTGCTCCTGTTTTAACTTGCTCTTTGAACAAAACATTCAATTAAATAGGAATCTGGAATATGAGTTTTGCCGTAATACTCTAGAAAATAAACACCACTATGGACAAAATGGCCTTCTTCTTCAGTGACATTACACATGCAACCCCAATGATTCCTATGTGGAAGTGAGGCAACCACGGTAGAATTGTTTCCCATTGTTAGTAATTTTTTTTCTACTATGCAGCCTACATTCATTTTTCCTTTCTCAGTTTCTTCCCATTATTCTATAATGGTGGCAATCCACTTATTTAGATGTGAGACAGTTCCAGCCCTCCCCCCAGCCCTGATTAAATATAATAAATGGTTCAGCATGGTGCATTTGCTTAATACAGTTATACACAGT
Source organism: Chrysemys picta bellii (assembly GCF_011386835.1). Lineage (NCBI taxonomy): Eukaryota > Metazoa > Chordata > Testudines > Emydidae > Chrysemys > Chrysemys picta. Next base: position 119,684,967 of record NC_088794.1, on the reverse strand, counting down.
CAATTGTCTTCACTTCTAATGGAACATTATGCACATTAAACTTAGTAAGGCTCAAATGCTCCATCTGCTCTGAATACAAAGTGTAAAATACTGTCTTTGGCATGTTTTATGCTGTACTGTGTACGTATCATTGTTATAATTTATTGAATATAGTAAAAAGTCAATAGAGATCAGAACAATTTTGTTTGGTAGCTTTAGTTCTTGGATGACTTGAATGTTGAAAGAGGCTTGTTTTGAAGCTAGGGAGCTCCAGCATCATTCTAAATGAAGTCCATAAAAATATATTTGGTTTTGGAAGTAGAAGTCTCAGGGAACTGGTCAAGTGACATGGAACCTTTCACCCCTGGCTCACCCATTCAGATTCAACCCAGGTTGGCAGTGATTGCAGGTAATCACTATGTAATGACTGCTTAGTCATGAACGTGAAATGAGTTGCTCATGTCTGTCCAGTTGCTATTGAATCTTGGTGTTTCTACTGGTGTTCCTGTCATACAGAGGATGAGAAAAACACTACCAAGGCTAAGGAATGACTTGGACATATTGACTGAATGACCATTTACTCCCCAAAATGATTTCAGAGGGACAGTGTGAGGGAAGCTTGGCTTGATATTTCCTAGGTTGTACATTTCTGAAAAATTGCATACTTAAATGTCCAGAATTATCAGTCCAGCACCTTTAACCAGCTCTAAATCACTTCTGGTATAAATAAAACTATTATTTTTATAATTGAAGCTCAAAACAGGCAACAAAATTGTGTGTGCTTGTGTGCATGTGTATGTTTTATATACAATATTAATATTAATAATCTTTAGATAGGAAAAAACCTTTATCATTCAATATATATATAAATTGTAAGGTCAAATTTTCAAAATTTACACACACACAAATGCATATGCATGCACTTTGCATGCAATACTTGCATTTAACAGGACAAACAGTTAAACACCGTGCAAGTCAGGAATTTGCACAAAAACATAGTGTGCACAATAAGCTGATAAGTGCATAAGAGTGGGCATTAGCCCAGAATAATGTGAATTTTATTATTTCACCAGACACAATCCTTTTTCACAGGTATAGCTTATGAAAATTCAGCCCACAGTGAATGCCATATCAAATCTGATGAGATGCATGTGTAATGGTGATAAGTCTATTTTTCCTAACAGATACAATCCGCAAGACCCTAAATAGTAGCTAGCTGCTAGGACGTAAAGGGGTAACATTATTAATAATACTACAGTCATTTCTAAAGCACTCGTCACTGTAGCCTGTAATGCATCACTGTAATGCATACATTTTCATATATAAGAACACCCCGGATAACTCACCCCCCAATATCTCTTAAGGAGTCGGTTAGACTCCATGTGGTGCAAGTAATGCATCAGAATAATCCCTGCATGAAGAGATGATTTTTACAGTTTGCCCTGAAAATAGCAAGGTATAGACTTAATCTGATTTTTGATGAGAGCAAGTTCCAAAGCAACAAGCTCCCAACCAACCAATCCTGTATGCTGGCTATTATGAGGTTTATCCTGGGCTTTTGTCAGAAACAATGACCCCCCCTCCCCCCGACCATGACTGCCATGGCAGGGCATGGAGAGAAAAATGGCCTACCAAGATGCCAAGTCCCAAACCATGCATTATATAGGAGGGCCAAGATCTTCAGGACCAAGACCCTTATTTTCACCTGGGCTTCAACTCAGTCTCAGATGAAGCATGGGTACAACTGGGAGTACTTCTGTTGGTCTGCCTCCACAAGACTGGTAGTTACTGGTGTCAAGGCTGATTCCCCACTCTGGCACTTTGAGTGCAGAAGGTGGTGGCCCACAAGGATTCTAAAAATTAATACTGGCCACTCCAGGCTTGTATTAAACTCCCAAGGTTACAGCTTTTCTCTGACCTTAGATGGGTAGATGCTGCCACCACCCAAGTGCAAAACCCCTTTGAAAATCCAGGAATTCCTACCTGTGGGGTACCCTCAAGCCTTTTCACCCCACTGTCCCCGGGGAAGAGCTGAGAAAGAAAATAAAGGAAATCAGCTATTGCCACCAGCTAATTAAACAACATGTGCATAAACCTCTTAGGACACAAAAACCCAATCCTGTTCTTTAAAAAAGGTAAATTTTATTAAAAACAACAAGAAAGAAAATACCTGGAAACTCAGGGTATTGCTAGATTAAAAAAAAAAACACATTTACAAGGATTAATCATAAAGAATAACTTTCTTGAGGTCCAGCTTAAAGTTTATAAGCAAAACAAAAGCATTTGGGGTTAGCACAGAGGAGTCCACAAGCCATAAAGAAATAAAAGGAGATAAACCTGATTGGGTCTTTCTAGACATTTCCTGATCTACTTACATATCTGGGGTTTTAAATGAGTAGCTTCTAGGTATGATCCTGATGATTTTTTCATACCTGGCCCCAAGCTTCTTACTGCATGGTTCTGCCCTGTCCCCTCACTCCAGGAGAACAACAGACAGACAAAAGGAGAATCTTGTTTCAATTTTTAAAAAGTTCTAGCCTTCCCATTGGCTCTTCTGGCCAGATGCCCACTCACCTCTCCCTACCCATGCATAGCAGTGACTTTTTAACCCTTTACAAGAGGAGTAATTAGAGAACAGATACTAAGAGGGATTTTATAGCTACTGACTGGCTGGGTGTCCACAAAAGGGAGCTATCCCAACCCCCACTCATTTATCACAACTGGGTGTATTCACCTATGTAAACTTTTGCTTTTTTATGTATCACGTCTTGAAATCTTTAAGGACTCTGTACTCTGCAGAGAGGGGCAGCCAGATTGTTCTGCCATGGAGACTTTACTTTTGTTTTTTCTCCCAATCTGAAATTCAGATCATTCTAACCATAATGTTCTGTCTACAATTTTTGTTAGGAAACAACATAACAATAGATGCGAACTTGCAGCTCTGCCCATAATTAATAGTGGGTAAAAGATTGTGTATGTGGTGATTTGCAGATTTAAACCTGTAAACTCCCCCTACCCTCCACCCCCCAAAAATAAAAGTTATAGTTGAAAAATCAGAGCTTAAATGTCTATTACAAAGTTCTTACAACTAAATAAATGAGAGAGTGCACTTGCTTTGTAATTAGTTATCTTTCATTTCCTTATTCTTTGAGAGATTGAATCCAGTTTGTTTTATTACTAATGAGACCAGAAAGCTGCTCTTGAAAACAAATAGACACTCCATTGTTTTGAAACATGTGGCTTTAGTTTTAATCAACCTTTTCGGATGCTCTCACGTTTGCAGAAATACATGGAAAAGCCAGAAAACTAAAAGAAGTTTTACCTACTTTCTGACACCATTCAGAGAGTTTTCCGATCTGAGTGGTTATTAAATCTTTCTTTAGTCTTGGATGAATTAGTAAGCCAAGATCTTTGAGGTGGAAGTCAATTATGTATAAAGAGAGTCCATTATTTACAGCACCATTATGTCCCCAATTCATTTATTATGAAAGTCTATCTCAGTCGTCTGGAAATTACCCAGCCTTATTAACTAACATGTCTAGGTAAATTAAAATATTATGATTGAGGTAAATCATGGACCACCCAGAGGAATTGAACAGGAGTCTGATGTCTTCTTCAGTACATTTCTCATGCTGTAAACTCCATTCAAGAAGACATGGTTTTAAAGCATAAAAGAATAGAGAGATGGCAAAATTTTTGCATGTGTGTGCAAGGAAAAGGCAGATTTGAAAGTCTGAGTTTTCTCTCTGAGGAAAAGAAAAGAGGCTCTGAAGAGGTTGCACCTTAAAGAAGAAGAGATGAGAATGCTACTGCATTGTAATGATTAAAAATTATAAGGCCATTGTTTCCCACTTGTCAAAGCAGTCTGATAAAAACCAAGTGGTTCTTGGCAAAACATTCTCCTTGATGAATCCATGGAACAAAGACAAGAGTCTACAACAAATCACTAAATAGATCCTGCAGCTTTCTGTTTTCCTGCTTGCTGATATTTTTATATTCTCATTTCCAACATTTTAGTTTTTCTGTTTAGCAGTAGCAGCAACAACAAACATTAACCATTTAGTACCCAAGTGATGCTACAGTCTGATACCAGTGTCAGAAAAGACCTACGAGAACCTGTTCATCTCCTTGTTTGGGAACCAAGTTAGCAAAGTCTTTCTTTGTTTTTTAGTCTTTATTTGGAACCTTGAAGTATATTTAGTTGATACCAGCAAATTCCTGCCATAAGGTGAAATGAGGACCAACATTATCATAAAACAGGATTTTTGTGCCCTCCACTGGATTATGTAAACTGAACACAGTTTTCACCCTGAGCTCTTGGCACAAGCTTCAAGTGCTCTTGTCACGGGTAAAACACTTTTGTTCTCAATGTCACCCTTACCTTATTCCTGTTCTAGGTCTCTGCCTTTTATCTCCCAACTAAGTTGCCTGCCACTTCCTAGTGCACTGTGTACCCTGCCTCACCACTCATCCCTGAGCAGCAGAAGAGTTGTTCTGTTTCATATTCCTTATGGAGAGAGGCCCACATGCACCATGCCCACCATGTCTCAGCCAATGGCCCAGCTCTCGCAATGTTCTGTGTCTTCCCTAGTGCCTCTCCCCCCCCTCTCCCCAGTCTGAGCGATGGGGTGGGTATCAGTAAAAGGGGCAAGCACTGCATGTCAGGAGAGCTGTTGATGGCACACAGACAGGTGAGTGTGGGTGGTCCACTAGTCAGCACTCACTGTAGCAAAAAAGCAACTCTACTAGTCAATTCTTGACCCTCAGAGCTTGCCAGTCCGTATTATAATTATTTTTTCTGTGTGTTACGGTAGTGCCTAGGAGCCCTAGTCATGTACCAGGACCCCATTGTGCTAGGTGCTGTACAAACACAGAACAAAGAGACCAGTCCCTGAGGTGTGAAACACGTATGAATTAGTGCCATAACAGTTGAATCTAGCGTCTTTTAAAAAAGTCCCTGGATCTTGGGAAACACTGTGGATGCGTGATTTATAAGGGTCTAAGGCCAGCACTGCTTATCATCTTAAAAAATGGTGTTGTCCATCCTTGTTCCCTATGGGCAGTAGATGCTTCACTTTTTAAATAGACAGAGTTAATTTCAGGAGTTACATTATAACATCTGAAAAATGCAGATAATTTAAGATGAATTGTTCATGCAGAGAAATGGATTTTACAATTAAATGAGAGATTTAAAACCTTTTTCCAGTTTAATAAACCATAATAACAGAAAAGATGGGTTGGGGCTAAACTTCTCAACCCAACTGTCTACCTGCAGATACAGCCAAAACATCCCTGGGGAATAGAAAAACAATAATCCCTCTCCCTTTCCACTGAGCAGGGACATTCATCCACAGGAACAACAGACACACAGACAAAGTCAGATTTGCTTTTAGGAAACAAGATCTCAATCCACTTTTCAGTCCAAACAAAGACACTTTGCCTAGTGCTTAGAACAGGTGATTGTCATGATTCCAACTCCTGGGCTCTGACTCCTAGCTCTGATAATTACATGCTATGTCTACTCTCAATACCTCAGTTTCAATATCTATAAAATGGGGTTAACAAAAATGAATTGCCTACCTGAAAGAATGTGAGTCTAAATTAATGTCTGCAAATTACTTTGAAATTCTCAGATGGAAGGAGATAATTCCTGAGTTCAGTTGGGGGGTGAACCTTTAAATTTAGATGCCACTTTGCTCAAAATCTTGTAAGTGAATTTATTGCTGGTGAAAGATGCCAGACTGACAGCATAAAAACTATGCAGACAGCATGGAAAGCAGCTGCACAAGCGTCCTCCCTGCCAACCTTGCCAACATGCCTCCGTTTTGACATGCTGCCAAGTAGTGCCAGCTATGTTGGTTGTTTTGGTGATATGGACATTTGACCACAAGGAAATGGACTGAGATAGAATATTTCTCTTATCTAAATATATGTCATTGAAGAAGTAGGTCATGGACATACCTTCCAAACCAAGGACCTGTTCCTTGCCTTCCTTCCTATTTTCTCCTTGACCCCCAACTCTTCATTTGACATTGTTCTGAACTCAAACAATAAAAGTAGGTGGGCAATTATTTTAATATGCAACAATGGCTATTCCTTTTCTCTCTCAAGACTAGCTAGTATAACATTGTCAAGGTATCATACACACTTCCAGCAAAACAACCTTACTTGGAGCCTTGCTGATGGATTCTCAGCTGTTAACATTAGATATCAAAGTTACTATTGTCAAACTAAACACCAGCCTTTGTATCATTCCTGTTTCTGTGGAAGCACTGTACTTGACTTCACCCACCTCTTCCCCAGTTTTAGGTTATGGATTTGATGTTGTTGAGGGGGGAAAAAATAAAGAAAAAGGAACCACTGCCACAGATTCTGAAACTGTGACTCACCAGTCTGTCATCTTGCTATGATCTAGTTACAGTGAAGAAGATATCAAACTTCCCCACATACCAAGAGCACTTCAGTTTGCAAACTCAAGCTCTGTGTATCTCTGTTGAAAGTGACAACAGCTGAAGTGCATAGGTGTCTTACAAGGGCTTTAGATGGTGCACTTCCCTTTGAGTTAATTTTGTTTTATTGTCCCTGACTGTGCCTATGGGACACTATCTTTTGAATGAGACACAGAACCAAAGTTCTTACTACTTATCATCATTAAATGAGTGGCATAACACTTTTTCACAAACCGCAGATGAATTCCAATTATTTTGAATTCTACTTCTCTAAATTCTAAGTTTCATGTTCCAAACTGTGGTGTAATGTTCCTGTTCCCTGCCACATTCCACCCCAGAGTGAGCTGAATTTCAATGATGGGTGAAATGATTCCTGTATGTACAGTTTTTAAAGAGCTTTGAAAGATATATATTTTTTTACATTCCTACAGCATCTTTCAAAACAAAGGCATTTTGAAGATTTTGTTTCGTTTTGTTTCTTGAGGATTTTTTAAGTTGATTCATCCTCCAAATGATTTGGATACAAGGAGTTTACAAAACAAATCCTAGATCTGATTTGCTTTGAAGGTCAGCAAATTATTTAAGCTACTCAGCCACTGCCTATTGCAATGAGATGTGTCCCTTTAATAAGCAAGGAGTTATTACATTGACCAATTACTTTAACATTACATTATACTGTCCTACACAATAAAGCAGCCTGGTTGCAACAGACGTGCACAGAGTGCAAGAGAATAGTGTTTTCTCCCTCTTTTTTTTTCCTTTCTGGCTAGCTGATTATGCAAAGTAGTGTAAAGGTCAGTTCTTCCCGACACAATTGCAGAGTCCCTTTTATAGTTCCTCTGTTTTACCACCAATAAAAGAAAATTACAGGGGCATATGAAGATGTCAGAAATATGCAGCTTTCATGGGTTGTTCCAGCACTTAGGATGGCTTTCCATAAATTAGATAACCGTGTAGTGTGGAAGAGGACTCGATAACTGAGGAAGTAGAATAAGAAGGCTTTCAAATCTACTATGGGTTACTGAGATTCAGCCTAGGACATTAGTAATCTACTGCTAACAAGGCCTGATGGTGTTCTAAATAAGACAGAGAACTCATTCCTGTTGCTAGGTGGAAAGTGAGCTTATCACAAGAACCATCTCCTATGAGTGGCACCTTTCTTCATAGTCTCAGGAGAGAGGTCATGAAATGTATATCTCCAAAGACCGTTACCTATAAATGGTCTCTTTCCAGACACATCTGAGGGGCATCAGGGCACCACCATGGTACTGTAGCATGTGCTACTGGTCTCCATGCTGTACCTGACAGAGCTAGGTACTCCTGAGTTTTGATCCTCCTTCTGTTTGTGAAGTTATAGTTGAAGACAGATGTTTATTCTCACTGTATCATATCCAAAACATTTTGTCTTTCCCAAGAGCTTCTTATTGCCTCATGGAACTCATAGGGTCCCAAACTAAAAAAAAAAAAAATAGAAATTCTTTCTAAGTCTAAGCTATGATAACAAAACCAATACAAGCCCAATTATCATGCAGGGGACCAGATTACCTGGATGAATTAGTTCACCAGACTTTGAAATCCTGACAATCAATTTGCCACAAACTCAACTGTAACTGTCCAGTTCCGAAGCAGAGATAAAAGGAGAATGTATTCAAGTGTGAAATCAGAAACAGTCAATGGAAAATCTACCAATGTAACACCATTGTCCTTTTCAGAGGAGGAAAATATGTTCTTTCCAGACAAGGTTCATTGCTGAGTGCAGCATGCTTTGTTCTCCACTGAAAACAAGACATATCTACAACTTGAAGTGATTAAATAAACCACAGTAGCTGATAAGCTGAATGCATTCATCACCTCAATTTCATAGGAGGGATGTATTTGACCCTAATTCCTGCTCAATGCTCATGCAGTGATGACTCTGCTAAGAATGTATTGGCTAGAACAAGTGGCTTCTTTTGTTGGGACCTTTCACCAATTTGTGTATTTGTGTGGGATTTGTAATGAGAGGGTAAGGAGAAATCTTTTTACGGTGGCTCGCCAGGACAATGCTTTCATTTTCGGAGGTGTGGCATTTTAAATCATGTGTTTTCTAAAAGTCTATAGGACATTTAGAGACATTGAAGCACCAGGATTCATCTGTTTGAGGAGCGGGGGAGGGGAGAATTAAAAGGCAGTTCCGCTTTAAACAGAAAACAAAGGCATCCAAATGGAAACTCTATTTACTTCTTGGCCAGTGAAACAGGGCAACGGAGGCTTGGGCTGATTGGCCTCATCCCTTCTTTATTCTCTTAGCTACAAGAACAGTTAAGCAGAAGAAAACCTCCCAGAGAGAAATAAGGGGAAATATTTAGGAAGATTAAGTGCTGGCTTTCCATGATACTGACGAACAATGGGATGCATGAGGCATTAGAGAGCCTTAGAAGAGAAAAACCCTATCGACAACAAACGGAACCTTGCTAATAGCACAGTAGTTATTTTCTTTGGATTCTTTCTGAAGACAGACAAAGGAAAATAATTATGCCTGGACAGGCTGGTAAATATAACCTAAGCTGTGCTGGCACAAGAATGCATAATAATTATAGTCAGTACTGGTAGTGCCCTTTGTAGTTAAGATTTCCCAACTCTTCTCAAGACACTCTTTTCATTTACTTCTATCTTTGCCAGACCTCAACTGTTTGGGCTGAAATTTCTGCCGTTGGCTGTTTTCCTCAGGCTGATTTCTTTTTTTTAAATTTTGGCTAAAATAGCTCAGCCCCTTCTCAGAATGAGATTAAGGAGAAATATTTTGTTTTCCTATGGTTAAAAATATTCTTGCCACTGTTTAGTTGAGAATTTGTCATGCATCCTTTGCTTTGGAGTAAGGGATTATTAATCTTTGGCATTGGGGTCACAACTTTATCTAAATTATAAGCCTTTGAAAAATTGAATTTTGCACATGGTCAGTGGAGACTTGTTAGAGTTTGGCAGCCAAAGATTCCAATTGCACTGAGCATGCTCCAGCCTGGCCTACAGGGATTGAGCAGGAGTTTCCCTGTAATTGCTGTTCACAGTTGCTATGGTGCTGAACATGAGAACTGAGAGCAGGGAGACTGTATCTCTCCTGTGCTCTCATCTTCTCCTCCTGATGCCAACACAACATGGAGGAGGAAACTTCCTTACTCAAATGGAGAGGGGCCAAGAGCCAGACTTAGAGCTGGGTGGACGGGGAATGGAATGGGACAAGGACCCAGCAGGGAGAATGGGGCGTGGAACTGGTGGAAGGAGAGACACTGGGACTGAGACTGCATAGGCAAGACAATGGAGGCAAGGAGAGAGAGGAGGTGTATGGGACTGGGAGCTGGGGTAGGTAGAATATTGTGACTGGGCTTGACTTTGCCATCTTAACTTTCTTTTAACATAATTTCTTATATATATTGGCTTCATAGTATAGATAGATAGATAGATAGATAGATAGATAGATAGATAGATAGATAGATAGATAGATAGATAGATAGATACTATGAAGCCAATATTCCATTCCTCGAGGATTCTAGGTATGCAGAAAAATAAGGGGGAAATAAGACTTGAAATGGATACTGTGCTTCTACCTTAACTATTTTGTAGGAGTGTGTTTATGAACTGTCTATAGGTACATGGAAGACAGAGGCAATACTCTGCAAGTAGAACTAGAAAAGAAGTAGAGGCTGAGAAGTGTGCATATTGTGAAATCATAGAATCATAAAAATGTAGGCCTGGAAAGTACCTTGAGAGGTCACCTAGTCCACCCCCCTGTTCTGTGGCAGAATCAAGTATACTTAGACCATCCCTGACAGTTTTTGTCCAGCCTGGTCTTAAAACCCTCCAGTGTCAGGGATTCGACATCCTCCCTTGGTAACTTATTGCAGTGCTTGACTATACTTATAGTTAAAAAGTTTTTCCTACTATCTAACCTAATCTTCTTTGCTGCAGATTAAGCAGATTACTTCTTGTCCTATCTTTGGTGGACGTGGAAAACAATTGATCACTGTCCTCTTTATAACAGCCCTTAATATATTTGAGGACTGTAATCAGGTCCCCACTCAGTCTTCTTTTCTCATAAGTAAACATGGACAGCTTTTTAAACTTTTTATCATAGGTTAGGTTTTCTAAACCTTTTATCATGTTTACTGCGGTTCTCTGGACTCTCTCCAATTTGTCCACATCCTTCTTAATGTGTGCAACCCAAAATAAGACACTCCTGTTAATAAACCCCAGAATGATATTAGCCTTTTTTGGCATATTCAATTTGTGATCCACTATAGCCCCCAGATCCTTTTCTGCACTTCTACCACGTAGACAGTTACTTCCCATTTTGCAATTGTGCATTTGATTTTTCCTTTCTAAGTATAATACACTTCACGCTTGTCTTTCTTGAATTTCATCTGGTTGATTTCGGACCAATTCTCCAATTTATCAAGATCATTTTTGTGTGAATAGCAAAAACTATACTGAATATATTTTAAAATATGTAAACTATAGACACTAAGTATTTTAAAATTGCCTTAAATTTTATTTTTCCCCCCATTTTGGTCCTTTTTTAGTGTTTCTATTTGTCCATTAAATTGAAGAATAAACTGGCTGGAGGAGGTTATCCAGCAGGCAGGCACTTGTCTAACTTTTCTCATGGCACTGCCAAATCATCTCAGTCCTAATATGTAGCAATGCCCCCTACCATCATTTCACGCAGTTTATGGGTCTCCCTCATTCCCAAGAGCAACCCTGCTGTTCCAGCCCTGGAACCCCCACCCTGTTATTTCAGTTCACCCAATTTCTAATGCAGCCTGCTTGGTTATTCTAGTCCTGGACTCCTCTAGTACATTATCCTAACTCACAACAACACTTTCTATTCCAGTCTTTGGCTGCTTTTGATCAGGTGCCAAACTGTGACATGGTTTAGACTATGATCAGGAACAAGGGGCCTAATGCTCCTTGGCACGAATGCCTTTTTACATCATTCGGGCATTGTAAAGGGGCCTTAATGTGAGTGTTTAATTAAGGATCCTTTACACTGCCAGAATGATGCAAAGAAACCCAATAATCAGGCCCAACATTTTTTCCTAGTGAAATAATCAAGGTTTAAACTGAAAAGCTAATGCACTAACAACTGTGCCACCTAATGCCCAAATCTCAGTTCAGCTCTTTGCAGGTAAAGAAGTAGAAGGGACACTGATTTAAAAGGCAATTTGTGTAAAAGGGAATGATGTGTTATACGTAAGCCTTCCCCAGTGGTTTATTTGTGCCAGTGCTGAGCCTTGGCACCTCTAGGCTTGGTAGGTCAAAGTCTCAGCCGCTCGGGCCTGGCTGCATCAATTATGAATGTAAAAAAACTGCTTGAGCCCCAGCACCTCTTTCACTACAAATTAAGCCCTGGCCTTCTCCCTACCATAAAAGAGCTCTCTTCATTCTTCAGGTTTAGACAAGTAACGTCTCACCCATTCACAATCATCTGGATGTAAACTGACTTCCCTATCGTGTGTGACTTGATCGTGACCTCCAAAACTGAAGATGTTCCTAACAGGGCTCCAAGTTAGTTACACCAGGACTTATGCTACACAATAGAATAACCTCATTTCTATGCAAGGATTTGATCATGCAAGATGTTGAACACTTTCAGCGGGAATTGAGGATGCTCATCAACTCACTCGACTCAAGAAAACATTCATATATAAAAGCAAAAAAAGAAAAAAAATTTGCCAGCACATTTGCTTCCAGGAGTATCACAATAGCTTTTTCTTTTGTGGCATGATTCCTAGTCAAATTATGCAGTGATTATTCTATTTTGGTTCCTGCATTGAATATGGAGCTTAATTGTTCAAAGTGAAACACTTGGCTATTGAATTCAGAAAAGAAAGAAATAAGAGTCATTTTGGCTGAGCCTGTCTTGCAGCAGTGAGACACTAGGCTATCATTTTGGAGGTTCAGCTTAGAGGAAAAAACTCTGGTTCCCGCCTGGCTCACAACCAACAGAGACTGAATGCATTTAAGAAGTGATGCTTCTCTTCACTCTCCTTGGGGAAGATGCTGCCTGTCTGTAATAAGTTAACTGTGCAGTAGTACCGAGGGTATGTTGCTTTGATGGCACTTAGACTTGACCAAGGATGAGTTGATTTATTAAGTACTGGTATATTGTATCCCTTGGAATAATAGGGTGACTATATCTCACGAGTAGATGGATAACTGTTACACTTTGGCAGGGCACTGAACAGTTTCCATCTATAAATGCCTCAGAGAATAAGGCACAGGCAAAAGCCTAACTGAAGAGGCTTTATTATTATCCATAGAGGGTAGATGTCAGATCCTCAGCCCAGGACTGGATGGAAGCTCTTAAAACTGCTTCTGTTATTGGAGTCTCCCATCTTAGTTGGCATTTGAGAGTCACTTTGTTTCAGTGCATCTTCTTGTGTAAATGTATACCGATGAGGAATCCACATCTGAACATCAGGCAGATATGGCCGTGAGTTTTTGCCACAGCCTGTTTTCTTTGCTCAAGCTTCAATTTAGCTTTTCTTCCCTTCTGCTATTCTTGCTGGCTTTAACCACAGACAAGGTACATAGGACAATGTACATAGGTAGGGCCCTACCAAATTCTTGGCCATGAAAAAATGTCACATACCATGAAATCTGGTCTCCCCCCATGAAATCTAGTCTTTTGTATGCTTTTACTCTATACTATATAGATTTCATGGGGGGAGAGACCAGCATTTCTCAAACTGGGGTGTTCTCACCAAAAAGGGAGTTCAGGGGGGTTGCAAGGTTATTGTAGTGGGGTCGTGGTATTGCCACCCTTTCTTCTTTGCTGCCTTCAGAGCTGTGTGGCCAGAGAGCAGCAGCTCTTGACTGGGTGCCCAGCCCTGAAGGCAGCGCCCCGCCAGCAATATCATACCATACCATACAATACAATATCATGCCACCCTTACTTCTGCACTGCTGCCTTCAGAGCTGGGCGGCCAGAGAGGGGCAGCTGCTGACTGAGGGCCCAGCTCCAAGGCAGCAGTACAGAAGTAAGGGTGACAATAACATAACATGCCATCCTTACCTCTGCACTGTTGCTGGAGACGGATCTGCCTTCAGAGCTGGGTTCCTGGCCAGCAGCCACCGCTCTCCCACCAGCCAGCTACAATAACCTTGCAACCCCACCCCGCAACTCCTTTTTGGGTTAGGACCTCTACAATTACAATTACTGTGAAATTTCAGATTTAAATATCTGAAATAATGAAATTTATTATTTTTAAAATCCTATGACTGTGACATTGACCAAAATGGACCGTGAATTTGGTAGGGCCCTATACACAAGAGAGGCTGAAGTAAAATCATAGAATAGAGAAACTAAAAGAGACATGGAGTAGCAAGTATTAGAGTGAAGGTGAACAATCAAAGGAAAACATAAAAGTTAGATATAAAATCTTATAACTGTGGTTCCCAAATATTTCTGTATTTAGTATATGCTCAAACAGAGCAAGTGAATGTTTTTTTACAGTAGTCTTGTGACCTCTTAACTCATGTTATAAGTAGATCTGATTTTGCTTTAAATCTCCAAACTTTAGGTTTTATTTTTTCCCCAAAGAAGATACATATCTTTTAATATATCTTAAGGATCTTATCAACTCTGCATAAAACAAAAATCTTTAAAATGCTGAAAATAAATGAAGAAATTGCCTCAGCTTTATGCTGGAGGAAACAATTAATTTGAAGTGCTATGGTTCTTAATAAGCAGATTCATCTTTTGTATCATTAAAGCAAATGTAACTGAGATTGAGGTTTTACTATTTGCTTCTTAATTAGAATGAAAGTCACACATATTGGGAAAGTTAAATTAACATGTTATCAGGAATGAAGTGTCAGGAGAGTTTCACATTATGCTGCCTTTAAAGTTGTGGGGTTATCTTGGGATAAATTAATGATAAAAAGGTAGGACACAAAATTATGCTCACTATTCACGTCATTCTGCTGGAAAAAGAGAGCTGCAGGATACAGGCTTAGCTGGGACACTCTTTCCACTTTTTGCTCACTGCCAAGACCATAATTTTCTGGAGATAAATTCCCCAAGTGGAGTTTAGGGAGGTGCATGCCCTAATCCAATCCTTGTAAAAAGGGGCAGAACAGCAGCCCTGGAAACTCCAATTAGCCACATATTGGCTAATACAACATAGACAATCACCCACAGTCATGAGGGGCACCCAGTTATAACTTCAAAACATGTGACTGCTGGGGGATCCACAACAGCTGAAATGTGCAGCAGAAAAGAAAAGAACAGTTGTACCACCATCTCCAGCCTCCTGAACTGAACAGTAAAGGGGGAAGATAGGACTATGAAGACAAAATATAATGTGTATATTTAGTACTGGCAAAATGTGCTGGAATCCAAATTCATTGATGTCAATGGGCATCATTCCATGTACTTCAGTGGGCTTTGGATCAGGCCTGCACCAAACAGGTTCAATACAAGCTTCCTTACAGCACTGTCAATATGCCTCACCCTCAACCCTGATGTGGAGGGATCTTCTTCTAGAGCAGTGGTTCCCAAACTTTAACAACCTGTGAACCCCTTTCACTAAAAAGTCAAGTCTCGCGAAACCCCTCCTAAAAATGAATATTTCCAGGGATTTTCTCCTTTACCTGAGTATAAATTATAAAAGCAGTGATCTTGGAAATATCAAATTTGTTTTTATGACATGCTTATTACACACTATTTATTATTAATTATTATTATAATTACACTATTTTTATTACATTATGAAAATGGCAACACTCTTCCAAGATCTCACTTCTGTAGCTTGTATCACTTTGAATAAGCTTGTTATAAGACAAGGCTCCTATGTTTCATCAAGGAGTATCAGATTCGAAACAACATGAAGGTATTTAAGAAGTCAACTAAAAGAGTTCCTCCTACATAAGCATTCAGGTCTTGAGCAGTCCAGGCAAACAGCACATGTTACAACAAAGCTTAAACTTGTTCTTCATAATAATTTAAAAACAATACTACCTGCCTATTTAATTTTAAAAACAGCAAAGAATATCCACCTCCCTTTCCATTTCTTATAAGGAGTCTTGAAGTTTAAATCTCCTCAGTATGATAGATATGCTTGCTTTGATCTGCTTAGCTCTTGGAAGTCCAGGGACTCCGGGCTGCTAGCCCCGTGCTGTCCGGGGTCCCTAGGGACAGCTCTGTCTGCCATTAGGGAATTTTTTCCCGAGGACCCCCTGTAACATTTTGTGAACCCCCAGGGGTTCACAAACTCCAGTTTGGAAATCACTGTTCTAGAGCACAGGATGGCCATTCAGTCTCTATGACCTATTCACTCCTTGGCTGCTCTGTTGAGAAAGCCAGCAAGGGTTCCGGCTGGTTGCTAACTGTGGTAGTGGGATGTTGTGGTGATATGACTGCTGTCCCCTGGGAACAGGACTGAGAGTCATTCATTTCACACAGGCCTCCAAAGAAACAAACTCTTTTCACCCCTGATTGATCTACCCTAGGACTAATCAGAAACATAGCTTTGTAAAAAAATATGTACCTGTATTTCCCTATTCCTCCTCCAATCTCCCCACCTCCACACACACACATTTTTAATATAGTGTTTATATATACAAAATCTAACTAGGTTTACTTTTATTTTGGCCAACATAATTTGGCATTCCTGATACGTTTTTATGAGCTTTAATTAGATGGGTTAAGGCAGCTCAGGATGTTCAAATACCTCAGATGCTCAAAATCACTCAAATAATCCTGTCCAGAAGTAACTGGACATTTCACGCACTGGTATTTTCAAGCATTAAAGAAAGTCAGTTCTGAAATGACTTCTCTGTTAAATTACTAGCCTCAAAAGCCTGGTGATCTTCTGTCAAGCAGGCCAGTTCCTCCCAAGCTTGCCCAGATCAGCTGTTGCCCCTCATAATTTTTTTAACTAAAAGAAAACACACATAAGATGCTTTATGGGTATCCCATACAAATTAGATTATTCTAAAGTTTATAAAATAGGGAATTCTTTGAATACAAATATCAAAAAAAACTCTTATAAGATAATTAGAAATGGGCTCTGGGATGTAGTCAATAGGGATATTTATGCTGCAAATACTAATTTGTTATATTTGAGGAAATCATCCATTTTCCCTTAAGTGATGAGGGAGACTTTTTGGGGGGACAGGGGGCTGCAGATTAATGTTTTTTGTGGCATAAAGATCATCATTAAACAATCTCATTATCTCTGTTTGAATGAAAAAGTAATGATGCAGAAGCAGCAAATTTCAGCATACAGATGGTATATTAGCTTGCATCCAGTATAATTGTAATCATTGTGATTATTTTTATATAGGCTTTGAGACTGAACTTCCAAATGCTGGATTATTTTTCCTGTACTGTACTCTATACCCTTGGATTTCCTGCCAAAGTTCTTCAAAGTTATCAGAGTCCTGTAGTGATCACACCACTGCAGACACTAATGGAGCTAACAGTTGAACAAAATTTTGCTGAAATACAGTGCTTAGTCCTCTTCATCTTTGAAAACCTTAACTGATCACTCATCACAAGAGCTCTATGTAGTAGGCATTTTGTTATCCCCCAATCCTGAGATGGGGAAATAAAAACAGGGAGGTTAAGTGACTTACCCAAAAAATCAAGTCATTTTCAAAGCTGGGACTATGCAGGAATTACACCACTGTAACCACATGATGAGCCTTGCTGCAGCTCAAGAAATCTGGTGTTTTCACTTGCTACTGTAGCTTGGAGTACCAGAGTAGAAAGCACTGACTTTCATTGGGCGTCCATTGCTTTAATAATTGGCAATATCTAGCAAGAATAAGCAAAGCAGAGGCTCTGTGCTATATAGTGGGAAGAGAACCACTAGTTAGTTAGTGTTGGTCCCGCTTTAAGCAGAGGGTTGGACTAGATGACCTCCTGAGGTTTCTTCCAACCCTAATCTTCTAGGATTCTAAGTCACAACCACCAGGTGAGGGAATCATTATTTGTACAGCCCCATGTTGAACTTACCACTAGGCACAGAGAGGAGCCAGCCCACTGTATACCATCCTTTTCCTTTGTTCTGGAGCATCCTGCATGGAAGATAGCCACAAAACTTCTCTGTTAAATGGAACAAAAGGGGAAGGGATGGGTAGGGTTAGAGGGATGCTCCATGCCCATCCCAGCAACCACCATGGTCTCCACCTCCATACAATGGAACCCACTTCAGGGAGAATTCCTGGGACATCCACGAGCAGATTCTCTCACATTCTAGGACCCCACAAGTAGGCAAACTTCATTCCTTTAAAGGTGCAGTACACCAAAAACAGTATCCCCAGTTACATAATCCACACCTTTAGCATCCTACAAATTAGTTGCAAGATTTTTTCCTGTACAAATCAGGTCAGTCCTAGAAAGCTGCAAAGGGTGATAACTACCAGATATATAACTGTCTCTCTCTTTTTTTTCATTACAGTTTATTTCTACCTTCCAAGAGATCTAGCACCAACAACACCAATCTTTGAAGATATATGCAGTGATGGGGGCAGGAAGGATGTGTTATTTATTCTATTATTTATTTGATAAACAGTATTTATTTGTTCAAAAAGAGAGAATAATAAAAAAGATAGAGATGATACTGGATGTAAATGAAAAATTCTTATAGCTAGGAGTGACACATTGAAAAGCTTTACTTGCCAAAATCTCTAACATACATAAAACACCTTGATCCAGTGGTCAAGCTATTGTGCTAGGACTTAGGAAACCCGTGTTCTATTCCTTGTTCTCTCCCTTATCTGCTATGTAAACAGAGCTATCAGAAACTTTCTAAGTGACTTTTTGTCCAAAAATTGCATTTTTTCTAAATCAAATGTTTTCTTTAAAATGTTTATTTTTAAAGAAAAAGCTTTTTTTCTTTTTTTTATAAAATTGAAAAACAAAAGTGTGCCTTGCTTGGTTTTGGATTTTTTTTCTCTCGGTTTTAGTTTTCCAGTTTCCAGTTTTTGTTTTTCCTTTTTTAAACTACTTTTACCTTTTCTCCCATGTTTTTAGTGACAAAATAGGAAAAGGGTGGACACAGAAAATAAAAACAGAAAATCAGGGGGGAGGGGAAATCATGACAACCAACTCTGCAAAAAAATTGAAGAGAGAAAAGTCAAAAATAAACAGTTTTGTGACAAACTTTGAATATATGAAAATACTAATTTTAGAAACCATTAGAACAAACATAACTTTGAAATTTGTAAAACTTCTCACAAAATTGTTTTCCATTTCGCAGCCAGCTCTCCCTGAGAACTTGAGCAAGTCACATCCCCTTTCCAGCTCACTTTTCCTGTCTGTAATATGAAGATAACAATATGTTGCTTCCTTTATAAAGTGCTTTTAGATCTGTGAGAGAAAAGCACTAAGTATGATTATTCAAAAATGGAAAAAACAAGAGAGAAAAGAATCATGATCAAAATCTGTTTCACAAAATCTAAACTGTCTAGTTAAAAGCAACTTCAAAATATGGCAAGGGACAACAAGATAAGACAGAAACATTTCTAGCTGCTGGAAACACCGACAAAAGAAATCTTCGAAGCTAGATATGGACAGAGATACATACAGACACACAGGAATGAAACATCTTGAACTCTTTTTCTCATTAATGTTGTGCCCAGGCTCCAGTTTATACAGAAATGCCCAATGTCAGAAAAATAATGTCCCACCAACTAACCCTTCTGTAAACACAAGATACGATGATTAAGCCTTTTAGTTTGAAAAGGCTGCTGTTTAGGAAAAGACAAACAGATTGATGATGAAATCATCAACCTCTAACATAATTAAGCAGTGCAAGCAAAAACACGGAAAATGTAGCTAAATCATTTTTCCTCTTAGTTATGTTAATAAAAAATAGTATTTTCTTCTCAGGAAGGATGGACCCAATTGGCTGTCCCCTGTTTAGTTTGTATTCTGGATACATCCTTTGAACCATAAACCTAACTTCAGTACCAGGCAAATTGGTTTAAATTATAGTAAAGAACAGAATTATCACACCCATAGATAATAAAATTTGTTGGGGAAGAGACAACAGTGCTTTTGTAAAGGGAAATAATGCCTTACCAATCTATTAGAATTCTTTGAGGAGGATCAACAAACATGTGGACAAAGGTGATCCAGTGGATAGAGTGTACTTGGACTTTCAGAAAGCCCTTGCCAAGGTCCCTCACCAAAGGCTCTTAATCAAGAAAGCAGTCCTGGGATAAGAGGGAAGGTCCTTTCATGGATCAGTAAATGGTTAAAAGACTGGAAACAAAGGGTAGGAATAAATGGCCAGTTTTCAGAATGGAGAGAAGGTAAATAGTGGGATCCCCCAAGGATGCGTACTGGACCAGTGTTGTTCAACATATTCATAAATGATCTGGAAAAAGGACTAAGCAGTGCAGTGGCAAGATTACACAATAGTCAAATCCAATGCAGCCTGCAAAGAGTTACAACGGGATCTCACAAAAATATGTGACAAATTAACAAAATGGCAGATGAATTCAAGATAGAGAGGTACAAACTAATTCACATTGAGAAAATAATCCCAACAATACATACATAGTTATGGGGTCTAAATTAGCTGTTACCACTGAAGAAAGCTTTTGGAGTCACTGTGGAGAGTCCTCTCAAGACATACAGTCAATGTGTAGTGGTAATCAAACAAGCTAACAATGTTAGGAACCACTAGGAAGGGATAGATAATAAGACAGAAAATATCATAATGCTACTATATATATCCATTGTATGCCCTCACCATAATTACTGCACATAGTTCCAGCCGTCCCATCTCAACAAAGATGTATTATAATTGAAAAATGTACATTGAAGGGCAACAAAAATATTAGTAATATGGAACAATTTCTGTATAAGAAGAGATTAAAGGACTGGTCAGCTGAGAAAAGAGACGTCTAAGTGGGGATATGATAGAGGTCTATAAAATCATGAATGGTATGGAGAAAGTGAGCATGGAAGTTTTATTTACCTCTTCACAAAAACCAGAACCAGGGGTCACCTAACAAAATTAAGAGGCAGCTAGTTTAAAGCAAACAAAGGACGTAAAGGAAGGGCAGTCCAGAACGGTGAAGAAAATGGGCAGCATGTGGCTTCCAGAAGAAGAAAGAGGAGAACTGATGTATCCCCAATGCAGATAGAGGTAAGAAACCGATTTCAGGCTCTCTGTACAGGTACTAAGGAAGAGAATGGTTTGGAAGAGTTATCTGAGGAAAGGGATAAGAAGGAGACCCCATCAACCAGAAGGCATAGGATGCATTGTCCTAGGGATGGGGATTCCACGACCACCACTCCCAAAAGGAGGAGATGGGTGGTGGTGGTGATTGGGGACTCCCTCCCAAGGGGATGGAGTCATCCATCTGTCTTCCAGACCAGGATGTGAATGAATGTCTTCCAAGACTTATCAAGCCCTTGGACCGCTACCCCTTCCTACTTCTCCACATGGGCACCAGTGGTACTGACAAGAATGACCTTGAGGGGGTCACTGCAGACTACATGGCTCTGGGAAGAAGGATAAAGGAGTTTGAGGCATAAGTCATGTTCTCATACATGTCCCCTGTTGAAGGAAAGAGCCCAGGTAGGGACCATCAAATTGTGGAGGTAAATGTGTGGTTGCGCAAGTGATGTCAAAGAGAGGGCTTTGGATTCTTCGACCATAGGATGTTGTTCCAGGAAGAAGGATTGCTAGGAAA